>NC_087481.1:12551965-13176965 GCF_036417665.1 Passer domesticus | reverse complement strand
CACCGGGCACTGGACACGAACCATGGCCTTTCCCCAGAGAAACAAAAGTCACCAGGCCAGGTTCCTGATGTCAGTTTGCAGGAGGCACTTGGCACTGTCAAACCAGCCACAGTTGCCTGTGTGGGCCCCTTGCATCTGGGAGGTATCCTGATCCGTGCGGAATTTCAGCAGGCAGCCGGCCACTCCAGGCCACCGGGCGTTGGACACGAACCATGGCCTTTTCCCTGAGAAACAAAAGTCACCAGGCCAGGTTCCTGATGTCAGTTTGCAGGAGGCACTTGGCACTGTCAAACCAGCCACAGTTGCCTGTGGGGGCACCTCGCATCCTGGAGGTATCCTGATCTGTGCGGAACTTCAGCAGGCAGCCGGCCACTCCAGGCCACCGGGCGTTGGACACGAACCATGGCCTTTCCCCAGAGAAACAAAAGTCACCAGGCCAGGTTCCTGATGTCAGTTTGCAGGAGGCACTTGGCACTGTCAAACCACCCACAGTTGCCTCTGGGGGCATTTTCCTAATGGGAAGTATCCTGATCCGTGCGGAATTTCAGCAGGCAGCCGGCCACTCCAGGCCACCGGGCACTGGACACGAACCATGGCCTTTCCCCAGAGAAACAAAAGTCACCAGGCCAGGTTCCTGATGTCAGTTTGCAGGAGGCACTTGGCACTGTCAAACCAGCCACAGTTGCCTGTGGGGGCACCTTGCATCCTGGAGGTACACTCAACCGTGCGGAATTTCAGAAGGCAGCCGGCCATTCCAGGCCACCAAGCACTGGACACGAACCATGGCCTTTCCCCAGAGAAACAAAAGTCACCAGGCCAGGTTCCTGATGTCAGTTTGCAGGAGGCACTTGGCACTGTCAAACCAGCCACAGTTGCCTGTGGGGGCACCTCGCATCCTGGAGGTATCCTGATCTGTGCGGAACTTCAGCAGGCAGCCGGCCACTCCAGGCCACCGGGCACTGGACACGAACCATGGCCTTTCCCCAGAGAAACAAAAGTCACCAGGCCAGGTTCCTGATGTCAGTTTGCAGGAGGCACGTGGCACTGTCAAACCACCCACAGTTGCCTCTGGGGGCATTTTCCTTATGGGAAGTATCCTGATCCGTGCGGAATTTCAGCAGGCAGCCGGCCACTCCAGGCCACCGGGCACTGGACACGAACCATGGCCTTTCCCCAGAGAAACAAAAGTCACCAGGCCAGGTTCCTGATGTCAGTTTGCAGGAGGCACTTGGCACTGTCAAATCAGCCACAGTTGCCTGTGGGGGCCCCTTGCATCTGGGCGGTATCCTGATCCGTTCGGAATTTCAGCAGGCAGCCGGCCATTCCAGGCCACCAGGCACTGGACACGAACCATGGCCTTTCCCCAGAGAAACAAAAGTCACCAGGCCAGGTTCCTGATGGCAGTTTGCAGGAGGCACTTGGCACTGTCAAACCAGCCACAGTTGCCTGTGGGGGCACCTTGCATCTGGGAGGTATACTGATCCGTGCGGAATTTCAGCAGGCAGCCGGCCACTCCAGGCCACCGGGCACTGGACACGAACCATGGCCTTTCCCCAGAGAAACAAAAGTCACCAGGCCAGGTTCCTGATGTCAGTTTGCAGGAGGCACTTGGCACTGTCAAACCAGCCACAGTTGCCTGTGGGGGCATTTTCCTTATGGGAAGTATCCTCATCCGTGCGGAATTTCAGCAGGCAGCCGGCCACTCTAGGCCACCGGGCGTTGGACAGGAACCATGGCCTTTCCCCAGAGAAACAAAAGTCACCAGGCCAGGTTCCTGATGTCAGTTTGCAGGAGGCACTTGGCACTGTCAAACCAGCCACAGTTGCCTCTGGGGGCATTTTCCTTATGGGAAGTATCCTCATCCGTGCGGAATTTCAGCAGGCAGCCGGCCATTCCAGGCCACCAGGCACTGGACACGAACCATGGCCTTTTCCCTGAGAAACAAAAGTCACCAGGCCAGGTTCCTGATGTCAGTTTGCAGGAGGCACTTGGCACTGTCAAACCAGCCACAGTTGCCTGAGGGGGCACCTCGCATCCTGGAGGTATCCCGATCTGTTCGGAACTTCAGCAGGCAGCCGGCCACTCCAGGCCACCGGGCACTGGATATGAACCATGGCCTTTCCCCAGAGAAACAAAAGTCACCAGGCCAGGTTCCTGATGTCAGTTTGCAGGAGGCACTTGGCACTGTCAAACCAGCCACAGTTGCCTCTGGGGGCATTTTCCTTTTGGGACGTATCCTCATCCGTGCGGAATTTCAGCAGGCAGCCGGCCACTCCAGGCCACCGGGCACTGGACACGAACCATGGCCTTTCCCCAGAGAACCAAAAGTCACCAGGCCAGGTTCCTGATGTCAGTTTGCAGGAGGCACTTGGCACTGTCAAACCAGCCACAGTTGCCTGTGGGGGCCCCTTGCATCTGGGCGATATCCTGATCCGTTCGGAATTTCAGCAGGCAGCCGGCCACTGCCGGCAAGGGGACCCCTAGGAAGAATGATGGCCTTTCCCCAGAGAAACAAAAGTCACCAGGCCAGGTTCCTGATGGCAGTTTGCAGGAGGCACTTGGCACTGTCAAACCAGCCACAGTTGCCTGTGGGGGCACATTGCATCTGGGAGGTATACTGATCCGTGCGGAATTTCAGCAGGCAGCCGGCCACTCCAGGCCACCGGGCGTTGGACACGAACCATGGCCTTTCCCCAGAGAAACAAAAGTCACCCGGCCAGGTTCCTGATGTCAGTTTGCAGGAGGCACTTGGCACTGTCAAACCAGCCACAGTTGCCTCTGGGGGCATTTTCCTTATGGGAAGTATCCTCATCCGTGCGGAATTTCAGCAGGAAGCCGGCCACTCTAGGCCACCGGGCACTGGACACGAACCATGGCCTTTCCCCAGAGAAACAAAAGTCACCAGGCCAGGTTCCTGATGTCAGTTTGCAGGAGGCACTTGGCACTGTCAAACCAGCCACAGTTGCCTGTGGGGGCCCCTTGCATCTGGGAGGTATCCTGATCCGTTCGGAATTTCAGCAGGCAGCCGGCCACTGACGGCAAAGGGACCCCTAGGAAGAATGATGGCCTATCCCCAGAGAAACAAAAGTCACCAGGCCAGGTTCCTGATGTCAGTTTGCAGGAGGCACTTGGCACTGTCAAACCAGCCACAGTTGCCTGTGGGGGCACCTCGCATCCTGCAGGTAGCCTGATCCGTGCGGAATTTCAGCAGGCAGCCGGCCACTCCAGGCCACCGGGCACTGGACACGAACCATGGCCTTTCCCCAGAGAAACAAAAGTCACCAGGCCAGGTTCCTGATGTCAGTTTGCAGGAGGCACTTGGCACTGTCAAACCAGCCACAGTTGCCTGAGGGGGCACCTCGCATCCTGGAGGTATCCTGATCTGTGAGGAATTTCAGCAGGAATCCGGCCATTCCAGGACACCAGGCACTGGACACGAACCATGGCCTTTCCCCAGAGAAACAAAAGTCACCAGGCCAGGTTCCTGATGTCAGTTTTCAGGAGGCACTTGGCACTGTCAAACCAGCCACAGTTGCCTGTGGGGGCACCTTGCATTCTGGAGGTTTCCACATCCGTGCGGAATTTCAGCAGGCAGCCGGCCACTCCAGGCCACCGGGCACTGGACACGAACCATGGCCTTTCCCCAGAGAAACAAAAGTCACCAGGCCAGGTTCCTGATGTCAGTTTGCAGGAGGCACTTGGCACTGTCAAACCAGCCACAGTTGCCTGTGGGGGCGCCTTGCATCTGGGCGGTATCCTGATCCGTTCGGAATTTCAGCAGGCAGCCGGCCATTCCAGGCCACCAGGCACTGGACACGAACCATGGCCTTTCCCCAGAGAAACAAAAGTCACCAGGCCAGGTTCCTGATGTCAGTTTGCAGGAGGCACTTGGCACTGTCAAACCAGCCACAGTTGCCTGTGGGGGCACCTCGCATCCTGGAGGTATCCTGATCTGTGCGGAACTTCAGCAGGCAGCCGGCCACTCCAGGCCACCGGGCGTTGGACACGAACCATGGCCTTTCCCCAGAGAAACAAAAGTCACCAGGCCAGGTTCCTGATGTCAGTTTGCAGGAGGCACTTGGCACTGTCAAACCACCCACAGTTGCCTCTGGGGGCATTTTCCTTATGGGAAGTATCCTGATCCGTGCGGAATTTCAGCAGGCAGCCGGCCACTCAAGGCCACCGGGCACTGGACACGAACCATGGCCTTTCCCCAGAGAACCAAAAGTCACCAGGCCAGGTTCCTGATGTCAGTTTGCAGGAGGCACTTGGCACTGTCAAACCAGCCACAGTTGCCTGTGGGGGCCCCTTGCATCTGGGCGGTATCCTGATCCGTTCGGAATTTCAGCAGGCAGCCGGCCACTACGGGCCTCCAGGCCCTGGACACGAACCATGACCTTTCCCCAGAGAAACAAAAGTCACCAGGCCAGGTTCCTGATGTCAGTTTGCAGAAGGCACTTGGCACTGTCAAACCAGCCACAGTTGCCTGTGGGGGCACCTCGCATCCTGGAGGTATCCTGATCTGTGCGGAACTTCAGCAGGCAGCCGGCCACTCCAGGCCACCGGGCACTGGACACGAACCATGGCCTTTCCCCAGAGAAACAAAAGTCACCAGGCCAGGTTCCTGATGTCAGTTTGCAGGAGGCACTTGGCACTGTCAAACCACCCACAGTTGCCTCTGGGGGCGTTTTCCTTATGGGAAGTATCCTGATCCGTGCGGAATTTCAGCAGGCAGCCGGCCACTCCACGCCACCGGGCACTGGACACGAACCATGGCCTTTCCCCAGAGAAACAAAAGTCACCAGGCCAGGTTCCTGATGTCAGTTTGCAGGAGGCACTTGGCACTGTCAAACCAGCCACAGTTGCCTGTGGGGGCCCCTTGCATCTGGGAGGTATCCTGATCCGTTCGGAATTTCAGCAGGCAGCCGGCCATTCCAGGCCACCAGGCACTGGACACGAACCATGGCCTTTTCCCTGAGAAACAAAAGTCACCAGGCCAGGTTCCTGATGTCAGTTTGCAGGAGGCACTTGGCACTGTCAAACCAGCCACAGTTGCCTCTGGGGGCACCTCGCATCCTGGAGGTATCCCGATCTGTTCGGAACTTCAGCAGGCAGCCGGCCACTCCAGGCCACCGGGCACTGGATATGAACCATGGCCTTTCCCCAGAGAAACAAAAGTCACCAGGCCAGGTTCCTGATGTCAGTTTGCAGGAGGCACTTGGCACTGTCAAACCAGCCACAGTTGCCTCTGGGGGCATTTTCCTTATGGGACGTATCCTCATCCGTGCGGAATTTCAGCAGGCAGCCGGCCACTCCAGGCCACCGGGCACTGGACACGAACCATGGCCTTTCCCCAGAGAAACAAAAGTCACCAGGCCAGGTTCCTGATGTCAGTTTGCAGGAGGCACTTGGCACTGTCAAACCAGCCACAGTTGCCTGTGGGGGCCCCTTGCATCTGGGCGATATCCTGATTCGTTCGGAATTTCAGCAGGCAGCCGGCCACTGCCGGCAAAGGGACCCCTAGGAAGAATGATGGCCTTTCCCCAGAGAAACAAAAGTCACCAGGCCAGGTTCCGGATGGCAGTTTGCAGGAGGCACTTGGCACTGTCAAACCAGCCACAGTTGCCTGTGGGGGCACCTTGCATCTGGGAGGTATACTGATCCGTGCGGAATTTCAGCAGGTAGCCGGCCACTCCAGGCCACCGGGCGTTGGACACGAACCATGGCCTTTCCCCAGAGAAACAAAAGTCACCAGGCCAGGTTCCTGATGTCAGTTTGCAGGAGGCACTTGGCACTGTCAAACCAGCCACAGTTGCCTGTGGGGGCATTTTCCTTATGGGAAGTATCCTCATCCGTGCGGAATTTCAGCAGGCAGCCGGCCACTCTAGGCCACCGGGCGTTGGACACGAACCATGGCCTTTCCCCAGAGAAACAAAAGTCACCAGGCCAGGTTCCTGATGTCAGTTTGCAGGAGGCACTTGGCACTGTCAAACCAGCCACAGTTGCCTGTGGGGGCATTTTCCTTATGGGAAGTATCCTCATCCGTGCGGAATTTCAGCAGGCAGCCGGCCATTCCAGGCCACCAGGCACTGGACACGAACCATGGCCTTTTCCCTGAGAAACAAAAGTCACCAGGCCAGGTTCCTGATGTCAGTTTGCAGGAGGCACTTGGCACTGTCAAACCAGCCACAGTTGCCTCTGGGGGCACCTCGCATCCTGGAGGTATCCCGATCTGTTCGGAACTTCAGCAGGCAGCCGGCCACTCCAGGCCACCGGGCACTGGATATGAACCATGGCCTTTCCCCAGAGAAACAAAAGTCACCAGGCCAGGTTCCTGATGTCAGTTTGCAGGAGGCACTTGGCACTGTCAAACCAGCCACAGTTGCCTCTGGGGGCATTTTCCTTTTGGGACGTATCCTCATCCGTGCGGAATTTCAGCAGGCAGCCGGCCACTCCAGGCCACCGGGCACTGGACACGAACCATGGCCTTTCCCCAGAGAAACAAAAGTCACCAGGCCAGGTTCCTGATGTCAGTTTGCAGGAGGCACTTGGCACTGTCAAACCAGCCACAGTTGCCTGTGGGGGCCCCTTGCATCTGGGCGATATCCTGATCCGTTCGGAATTTCAGCAGGCAGCCGGCCACTGCCGGCAAGGGGACCCCTAGGAAGAATGATGGCCTTTCCCCAGAGAAACAAAAGTCACCAGGCCAGGTTCCTGATGGCAGTTTGCAGGAGGCACTTGGCACTGTCAAACCAGCCACAGTTGCCTGTGGGGGCACATTGCATCTGGGAGGTATACTGATCCGTGCGGAATTTCAGCAGGCAGCCGGCCACTCCAGGCCACCGGGCACTGGACACGAACCATGGCCTTTCCCCAGAGAAACAAAAGTCACCAGGCCAGGTTCCTGATGTCAGTTTGCAGGAGGCACTTGGCACTGTCAAACCAGCCACAGTTGCCTCTGGGGGCATTTTCCTTATGGGAAGTATCCTCATCCGTGCGGAATTTCAGCAGGAAGCCGGCCACTCTAGGCCACCGGGCACTGGACACGAACCATGGCCTTTCCCCAGAGAAACAAAAGTCACCAGGCCAGGTTCCTGATGTCAGTTTGCAGGAGGCACTTGGCACTGTCAAACCAGCCACAGTTGCCTGTGGGGGCCCCTTGCATCTGGGAGGTATCCTGATCCGTTCGGAATTTCAGCAGGCAGCCGGCCACTGACGGCAAAGGGACCCCTAGGAAGAATGATGGCCTTTCCCCAGAGAAACAAAAGTCACCAGGCCAGGTTCCTGATGTCAGTTTGCAGGAGGCACTTGGCACTGTCAAACCAGCCACAGTTGCCTGTGGGGGCACCTCGCATCCTGCAGGTAGCCTGATCCGTGCGGAATTTCAGCAGGCAGCCGGCCACTCCAGGCCACCGGGCACTGGACACGAACCATGGCCTTTCCCCAGAGAAACAAAAGTCACCAGGCCAGGTTCCTGATGTCAGTTTTCAGGAGGCACTTGGCACTGTCAAACCAGCCACAGTTGCCTGAGGGGGCACCTCGCATCCTGGAGGTATCCTGATCTGTGAGGAATTTCAGCAGGAATCCGGCCATTCCAGGCCACCAGGCACTGGACACGAACCATGGCCTTTCCCCAGAGAAACAAAAGTCACCAGGCCAGGTTCCTGATGTCAGTTTTCAGGAGGCACTTGGCACTGTCAAACCAGCCACAGTTGCCTGTGGGGGCACCTTGCATTCTGGAGGTTTCCACATCCGTGCGGAATTTCAGCAGGCAGCCGGCCACTCCAGGCCACCGGGCACTGGACACGAACCATGGCCTTTCCCCAGAGAAACAAAAGTCACCAGGCCAGGTTCCTGATGTCAGTTTGCAGGAGGCACTTGGCACTGTCAAACCAGCCACAGTTGCCTGAGGGGGCACCTCGCATCCTGGAGGTATCCTGATCCGTACGGAATTTCAGCAGGCAGCCGGCCATTCCAGGCCACCAGGCACTGGACACGAACCATGGCCTTTCCCCAGAGAAACAAAAGTCACCAGGCCAGGTTCCTGATGTCAGTTTGCAGGAGGCACTTGGCACTGTCAAACCAGCCACAGTTGCCTGTGGGGGCACCTCGCATCCTGGAGGTATCCTGATCTGGGCGGAACTTCAGCAGGCAGCCGGCCACTCCAGGCCACCGGGCGTTGGACACGAACCATGGCCTTTCCCCAGAGAAACAAAAGTCACCAGGCCAGGTTCCTGATGTCAGTTTGCAGGAGGCACTTGGCACTGTCAACCACCCACAGTTGCCTCTGGGGGCCTTTTCCTTATGGGAAGTATCCTGATCCGTGCGGAATTTCAGCAGGCAGCCGGCCACTCCAGGCCACCGGGCACTGGACACGAACCATGGCCTTTCCCCAGAGAACCAAAAGTCACCAGGCCAGGTTCCTGATGTCAGTTTGCAGGAGGCACTTGGCACTGTCAAACCAGCCACAGTTGCCTGTGGGGGCCCCTTGCATCTGGGCGGTATCCTGATCCGTTCGGAATTTCAGCAGGCAGCCGGCCACTACGGGCCTCCAGGCCCTGGACACGAACCATGACCTTTCCCCAGAGAAACAAAAGTCACCAGGCCAGGTTCCTGATGTCAGTTTGCAGAAGGCACTTGGCACTGTCAAACCAGCCACAGTTGCCTGTGGGGGCACCTCGCATCCTGGAGGTATCCTGATCTGTGCGGAACTTCAGCAGGCAGCCGGCCACTCCAGGCCACCGGGCACTGGACACGAACCATGGCCTTTCCCCAGAGAAACAAAAGTCACCAGGCCAGGTTCCTGATGTCAGTTTGCAGGAGGCACTTGGCACTGTCAAACCACCCACAGTTGCCTCTGGGGGCGTTTTCCTTATGGGAAGTATCCTGATCCGTGCGGAATTTCAGCAGGCAGCCGGCCACTCCACGCCACCGGGCACTGGACACGAACCATGGCCTTTCCCCAGAGAAACAAAAGTCACCAGGCCAGGTTCCTGATGTCAGTTTGCAGGAGGCACTTGGCACTGTCAAACCAGCCACAGTTGCCTGTGGGGGCCCCTTGCATCTGGGAGGTATCCTGATCCGTTCGGAATTTCAGCAGGCAGCCGGCCATTCCAGGCCACCAGGCACTGGACACGAACCATGGCCTTTTCCCTGAGAAACAAAAGTCACCAGGCCAGGTTCCTGATGTCTGTTTGCAGGAGGCACTTGGTACTGTCAAACCAGCCACAGTTGCCTCTGGGGGCACCTCGCATCCTGGAGGTATCCCGATCTGTTCGGAACTTCAGCAGGCAGCCGGCCACTCCAGGCCACCGGGCACTGGATATGAACCATGGCCTTTCCCCAGAGAAACAAAAGTCACCAGGCCAGGTTCCTGATGTCAGTTTGCAGGAGGCACTTGGCACTGTCAAACCAGCCACAGTTGCCTCTGGGGGCATTTTCCTTATGGGACGTATCCTCATCCGTGCGGAATTTCAGCAGGCAGCCGGCCACTCCAGGCCACCGGGCACTGGACACGAACCATGGCCTTTCCCCAGAGAAACAAAAGTCACCAGGCCAGGTTCCTGATGTCAGTTTCCAGGAGGCACTTGGCACTGTCAAACCAGCCACAGTTGCCTGTGGGGGCCCCTTGCATCTGGGCGATATCCTGATTCGTTCGGAATTTCAGCAGGCAGCCGGCCACTGCCGGCAAAGGGACCCCTAGGAAGAATGATGGCCTTTCCCCAGAGAAACAAAAGTCACCAGGCCAGGTTCCTGATGGCAGTTTGCAGGAGGCACTTGGCACTGTCAAACCAGCCACAGTTGCCTCTGGGGGCACCTTGCATCTGGGAGGTATACTGATCCGTGCGGAATTTCAGCAGGAAGCCGGCCACTCCAGGCCACCGGGCGTTGGACACGAACCATGGCCTTTCCCCAGAGAAACAAAAGTCACCAGGCCAGGTTCCTGATGGCAGTTTGCAGGAGGCACTTGGCACTGTCAAACCAGCCACAGTTGCCTGTGGGGGCACCTCGCATCCTGGAGGTATCCTGATCTGTGCGGAACTTCAGCAGGCAGCCGGCCACTCCAGGCCACCGGGCGTTGGACACGAACCATGGCCTTTCCCCAGAGAAACAAAAGTCACCAGGCCAGGTTCCTGATGTCAGTTTGCAGGAGGCACTTGGCACTGTCAAACCACCCACAGTTGCCTCTGGGGGCATTTTCCTTATGGGAAGTATCCTGATCCGTGCGGAATTTCAGCAGGCAGCCGGCCACTCCAGGCCACCGGGCACTGGACACGAACCATGGCCTTTCCCCAGAGAAACAAAAGTCACCAGGCCAGGTTCCTGATGTCAGTATTCAGGAGGCACTTGGCACTGTCAAACCAGCCACAGTTGCCTGTGGGGGCACCTCGCATCCTGGAGGTATCCTGATCTGTGCGGAACTTCAGCAGGCAGCCGGCCACTCCAGGCCACCGGGCACTGGATATGAACCATGGCCTTTCCCCAGAGAAACAAAAGTCACCAGGCCAGGTTCCTGATGTCAGTTTGCAGGAGGCACTTGGCACTGTCAAACCACCCACAGTTGCCTCTGGGGGCATTTTCCTTATAGGAAGTATCCTGATCCGTGCGGAATTTCAGCAGGCAGCCGGCCACTCTAGGCCACCGGGCACTGGACACGAACCATGGCCTTTCCCCAGAGAAACAAAAGTCACCAGGCCAGGTTCCTGATGTCAGTTTGCAGGAGGCACTTGGCACTGTCAAACCAGCCACAGTTGCCTGTGGGGGCCCCTTGCATCTGGGAGGTATCCTGATCCGTTCGGAATTTCAGCAGGCAGCCGGCCACTGACGGCAAAGGGACCCCTAGGAAGAATGATGGCCTTTCCCCAGAGAAACAAAAGTCACCAGGCCAGGTTCCTGATGTCAGTTTGCAGGAGGCACTTGGCACTGTCCAACCAGCCACAGTTGCCTCTGGGGGCACCTTGCATCTGGGACGTATCCTGATCCGTTCGGAATTTCAGCAGGCAGCCGGCCACTCCAGGCCAGCGGGCACTGGACACGAACCATGGCCTTTCCCCAGAGAAACAAAAGTCACCAGGCCAGGTTCCTGATGTCAGTTTTCAGGAGGCACTTGGCACTGTCAAACCAGCCACAGTTGCCTGTGGGGGCACCTTGCATCTGGGCGGTATCCTGATCTGTGCGGAACTTCAGCAGGCAGCCGGCTACTCCAGGCCACCGGGCACTGGACACGAACCATGGCCTTTCCCCAGAGAAACAAAAGTCACCAGGCCAGGTTCCTGATGTCAGTTTGCAGGAGGCACTTGGCACTGTCAAACCAGCCACAGTTGCCTGTGGGGGCACCTTGCATCTGGGAGGTATCCTGATCTGTGCGGAATTTCAGCAGGCAGCCGGCCACTCCCGGCAAGGGGACCCCTGAGAATAATGATGGCCTTTCCCCAGAGAAACAAAAGTCACCAGGCCAGGTTCCTGATGTCAGTTTTCAGGAGGCACTTGGCACTGTCAAACCAGCCACAGTTGCCTGTGGGGGCACCTCGCATCCTGGAGGTATCCTCATCCGTGCGGAATTTCAGCAGGCAGCCGGCCACTCCAGGCCACCGGGCACTGGACACGAACCATGGCCTTTCCCCAGAGAAACAAAAGTCACCAGGCCAGGTTCCTGATGTCAGTTTGTAGGAGGCACTTGGCACTGTCAAACCAGCCACAGTTGCCTGTGGGGGCACCTCGCATCCTGGATGTATCCTCATCCGTTCGGATATTCAGCAGGCAGCCGGCCACTCCAGGCCAGCGGGCACTGGACACGAACCATGGCCTTTCCCCAGAGAAACAAAAGTCACCAGGCCAGGTTCCTGATGTCAGTTTGCAGGAGGCACTTGGCACTGTCAAACCAGCCACAGTTGCCTGTGGGGGCACCTTGCATCCTGGAGGTATCCTGATCCGTTCGGAATTTCAGCAAGCAGCCGGCCACTCCAGGCCACCGGGCACTGGACACGAACCATGGCCTTTCCCCAGAGAAACAAAAGTCACCAGGCCAGGTTCCTGATGTCAGTTTGCAGGAGGCACTTGGCACTGTCAAACCAGCCAGAGTTACCTGTGGGGGCACCTCGCATCCTGGAGGTTTCCTGATCCGTGCGGAATTTCAGCAGTCATCCGGCCATTCCAGGCCACCAGGCACTGGACACGAACCATGGCCTTTCCCCAGAGAAACAAAAGTCACCAGGCCAGGTTCCTGATGTCAGTTTGCAGGAGGCACTTGGCACTGTCAAACCAGCCACAGTTGCGTCTGGGGGCCCCTTGCATCTGGGCGGTATCCTGATCCGTTCGGAATTTCAGCAGGCAGCCGGCCACTGCCGGCAAAGGGACCCCTAGGAAGAATGATGGCCTTTCCCCAGAGAAACAAAAGTCACCAGGCCAGGTTCCTGATGTCAGTTTGCAGGAGGCACTTGGCACTGTCAAACCCGCCAGAGTTACCTGTGGGGGCACCTTGCATCTGGAACGTATCCTCATCCGTGCGGAATTTCAGCAGGCAGCCGGCCATTCCAGGCCACCAGGCACTGGACACGAACCATGGCCTTTCCACAGAGAAACAAAAGTCACCAGGCCAGGTTCCTGATGTCAGTTTGCAGGAGGCACTTGGCACTGTCAAACCAGCCACAGTTGCCTGTGGGGGCACCTCGCATCCTGCAGGTATCCTCATCCATGCGGAATTTCAGCAGGCAGCCGGCCACTCCAGGCCACCGGGCACTGGACACGAACCATGGCCTTTCCCCAGAGAAACAAAAGTCACCAGGCCAGGTTCCTGATGTCAGTTTGCAGGAGGCACTTGGCACTGTCAAACCAACCACAGTTGCCTGAGGGGGCACCTCGCATCCTGGAGGTTTCCTGATCCGTGCGGAATTTCAGCAGTCATCCGGCCATTCCAGGCCACCAGGCACTGGACACGAACCATGGCCTTTCCCCAGAGAAACAAAAGTCACCAGGCCAGGTTCCTGATGTCAGTTTGCAGGAGGCACTTGGCACTGTCAAACCAGCCAGAGTTACCTGTGGGGGCACCTTGCATCTGGGCGGTATCCTCATCCGTTCGGAATTTCAGCAGGAAGCCGGCCACTCCAGGCCACCGGGCACTGGACAGGAACCACGGCCTTTCCCCAGAGAAACAAAAGTCACCAGGCCAGGATCCTGATGTCAGTTTGCAGGAGGCACTTGGCACTGTCAAACCAGCCACATTTGCATGTGGGGGCCCCTTGCATCTGGGAGGTATCCTGATCCGTTCCGAATTTCAGCAGCAGCCGGCCACTCCGGGCCACCGTGCCCCGGACAAGAATGATGGCCTTTCCCCAGAGAAACAAAAGTCACCAGGCCACGATCCTGATGTCAGTTTGCAGGAGGCACTTGGCACTGTCAAACCAGCCACTGTTGCCTGTGGGGGCACCTTGCGTCTGGGGGATATCCTGATCCATTCAGAATTTCGGCAGGCAACCGGTCACTCCGCGTCACCGGGCCCTGGACAAGAATGATGGCCTTTCCCCAGAGAAACAAAAGTCACCAGGCCAGGTTCCTGATGTCAGTTTGCAGGAGGCACTTGGCAGTGTCAAACCAGCCACAGTTGCCTGTGGGGGCACCTTGCATCCTGGAGGTATACTCAACCGTGCGGAATTTCAGCAGGCAGCCGGCCATTCCAGGCCACCAAGCACTGGACACGAACCATGGCCTTTCCCCAGAGAAACAAAAGTCACCAGGCCAGGTTCCTGATGTCTGTTTGCAGGAGGCACTTGGCACTGTCAAACTACCCACAGTTGCCTGTGGTGTTACTACGGGTCTGGGAGGTATCCTGATCCGTGCGGAATTTCTGCAGGCAGCCGGCCATTCCAGGCCACCGGGCACTGGATATGAACCATGGCCTTTCCCCAGAGAAACAAAAGTCACCAGGCCAGGTTCCTGATGTCAGTTTGCAGGAGGCACTTGGCACTGTCAAACCAGCCACAGGTGCCTCTGGGGGCAATTTGCATCTGGGAGATATCCTGATCCATGAGGAATTTCAGGAGGCAGCTAGCCACTACGGGCCACCGGGCCCCGGACAAGAATGATGGCCTTTCCCCAGAGAAACAAAAGTCACCAGGCCAGGATCCTGATGTCAGTTTGCAGGAGGCACTTGGCACTGTCAAACCAGCCACAGTTGCCTCTAATGGGAGTTTCGGTCTGGGAGGTATCCTGATCCGTTCGGAATTTCAGCAGGCAGCCGGCCACTCCGGGCCACCGTGCCCCGGACGAGAATGATGGCCTTTCCCCAGAGAAACAAAAGTCACCAGGCCAGGTTCCTGATGTCAGTTTGCAGGAGGCACTTGGCACTGTCAAACCAGCCACAGTTGCCTGTGGTGGTACTTTCATTTGGGAGGCATCCTGAACCGTGCCGAATTTCAGCAGGCAGCCGGCCAATCTAGGCCAACGGGCACTGGATATGAACCATGGCCTTTCCCCAGAGAAACAAAAGTCACCAGGCCAGGTTCCTGATGTCAGTTTGCAGGAGGCACTTGGCACTGTCAAACCAGCCACAGTTGCCAGTGGTGGTACTTTCATGTGGGAGGCATCCAGAACCGTTCGGAATTTCTGCAGGCAGCCGGCCAATCTAGGCTAACGGGCCCTGGATATGAACCATGGCCTTTCCCCAGAGAAACAAAAGTCACCAGGCCAGGTTCCTGATGTCAGTTTGCAGGAGGCACTTGGCACTGTCAAACCAGCCACAGTTGCCTGTGGGGGCACCTCGCATCCTGGAGGTATCCTCATCCGTGCGGAATTTCAGCAGGCAGCCGGCCACTCCAGGCCACCGGGCACTGGACACGAAACATGGCCTTTCCCCAGAGAAACAAAAGTCACCAGGCCAGGTTCCTGATGTCAGTTTGCAGGAGGCACTTGGCACTGTCAAACCAGCCACAGTTGCGTCTGGGGGCCCCTTGCATCTGGGCGGTATCCTGATCCGTTCGGAATTTCAGCAGGCAGCCGGCCACTGCCGGCAAGGGGCCCCCTAGGAAGAATGATGGCCTATCCCCAGAGAAACAAAAGTCACCAGGCCAGGTTCCTTATGTCAGTTTGCAGGAGGCACTTGGCACTGTCAAACCAGCCACAGTTTCCTGTGGGGGCAAATTGCATCTGGGACGTATCTTGATCCGTGCGGAATTTCAGCAGGCAGCCGGCCACTCCAGGCCACCGGGCGTTGGACACGAACCATGGCCTTTCCCCAGAGAAACAAAAGTCACTAGGCCAGGTTCCTGATGTCAGTTTGCAGGAGGCACTTGGCACTGTCAAACCAGCCACAGTTGCCTGTGGTGGTACTTTCGGTCTGGGAGGTATCCTGATCCGTGCGGAATTTCAGCAGGCAGCCGGCTACTCCAGGCCACCGGGCACTGGACACGAACCATGGCCTTTCCCCAGAGAAACAAAAGTCACCAGGCCAGGTTCCTGATGTCAGTTTGCAGGAGGCACTTGGCACTGTCAAACCAGCCACAGTTGCGTCTGGGGGCCCCTTGCATCTGGGCGGTATCCTGATCCGTTCGGAATTTCAGCAGGCAGCCGGCCACTGCCGGCAAAGGGACCCCTAGGAAGAAAGATGGCCTTTCCCCAGAGAAACAAAAGTCACCAGGCCAGGTTCCTTATGTCAGTTTGCAGGAGGCACTTGGCACTGTCAAACCAGCCAGAGTTACCTGTGGGGGCAACTTGCATCTGGAACGTATCCTGATCCGTGCGGAATTTCAGCAGGCAGCCGGCCATTCCAGGCCACCAGGCACTGGACACGAACCATGGCCTTTCCCCAGAGAAACAAAAGTCACCAGGCCAGGTTCCTGATCTCAGTTTGCAGGAGGCACTTGGCACTGTCAAACCAGCCACAGTTGCCTCTGGTGGTACTTTCGGTCTGGGAGGCATCCTGAACCATGCGGAATTTCTGCAGGCAGCCGGCCACTCCAGGCCACCGGGCACAGGATATGAACCATGGCCTTTCCCCTGAGAAACAAAAGTCACCAGGCCAGGTTCCTGATGTCAGTTTGCAGGAGGCACTTGGCACTGTCAAACCAGCCACAGTTGCCTGTGGTGGTACTTTCGGTCTGGGAGGTATCCTGATCCGTGCGGAATTTCAGCAGGCAGCCGGACACTACTGGCCTCCAGGCCCTGGACACGAGCCATGACCTTTCCCCAGAGAAACAAAAGTCACCAGGCCAGGTTCCTGATGTCAGTTTGCAGGAGGCACTTGGCACTGTCAAACCAGCCACAGTTGCCTGTGGGGGCACCTTGCATCTGGGCGGTATCCTGATCTGTGCGGAACTTCAGCAGGCAGCCGGCTACTCCAGGCCACCGGGCACTGGACACGAACCATGGCCTTTCCCCAGAGAAACAAAAGTCACCAGGCCAGGTTCCTTATGTCAGTTTTCAGGAGGCACTTGGCACTGTCAAACCAGCCAGAGTTGCCTGTGGTGGCGATTTCGGTCTGGGAGGTATCCTGATCCGTGCGGAATTTCAGCAGGCAGCCGGACACTACTGGCCTCCAGGCCCTGGACACCTACAATGGCCTTTCCCCAGAGAAACAAAAGTCACCAGGCCAGGTTCCTGATGTCAGTTTTCAGGAGGCACTTGGCACTGTCAAACCAGCCACAGTTGCCTCTGGGGGCACCTTGCATTCTGGAGGTTTCCACATCCGTGCGGAATTTCAGCAGGCAGCCGGCCACTCCAGGCCACCGGGCACTGGACACGAACCATGGCCTTTCCCCAGAGAAACAAAAGTCACCAGGCCAGGTTCCTGATGTCAGTTTGCAGGAGGCACTTGGCACTGTCAAACCAGCCACAGTTGCCTGTGGGGGCGCCTTGCATCTGGGCGGTATCCTGATCCGTTCGGAATTTCAGCAGGCAGCCGGCCATTCCAGGCCACCAGGCACTGGACACGAACCATGGCCTTTCCCCAGAGAAACAAAAGTCACCAGGCCAGGTTCCTGATGTCAGTTTTCAGGAGGCACTTGGCACTGTCAAACCAGCCACAGTTGCCTGTGGGGGCACCTCGCATCCTGGAGGTATCCTGATCTGTGCGGAACTTCAGCAGGCAGCCGGCCACTCCAGGCCACCGGGCGTTGGACACGAACCATGGCCTTTCCCCAGAGAAACAAAAGTCACCAGGCCAGGTTCCTGATGTCAGTTTGCAGGAGGCACTTGGCACTGTCAAACCACCCACAGTTGCCTCTGGGGGAATTTTCCTTATGGGAAGTATCCTGATCCGTGCGGAATTTCAGCAGGCAGCCGGCCACTCCAGCCCACCGGGCACTGGACACGAACCATGGCCTTTCCCCAGAGAAACAAAAGTCACCAGGCCAGGTTCCTGATGTCAGTTTGCAGGAGGCACTTGGCACTGTCAAACCAGCCACAGTTTCCTGTGGGGGCAAATTGCATCTGGGACGTATCTTGATCCGTGCGGAATTTCAGCAGGCAGCCGGCCACTCCAGGCCACCGGGCGTTGGACACGAACCATGGCCTTTCCCCAGAGAAACAAAAGTCACTAGGCCAGGTTCCTGATGTCAGTTTGCAGGAGGCACTTGGCACTGTCAAACCAGCCACAGTTGCCTGTGGTGGTACTTTCGGTCTGGGAGGTATCCTGATCCGTGCGGAATTTCAGCAGGCAGCCGGCTACTCCAGGCCACCGGGCACTGGACACGAACCATGGCCTTTCCCCAGAGAAACAAAAGTCACCAGGCCAGGTTCCTGATGTCAGTTTGCAGGAGGCACTTGGCACTGTCAAACCAGCCACAGTTGCGTCTGGGGGCCCCTTGCATCTGGGCGGTATCCTGATCCGTTCGGAATTTCAGCAGGCAGCCGGCCACTGCCGGCAAAGGGACCCCTAGGAAGAAAGATGGCCTTTCCCCAGAGAAACAAAAGTCACCAGGCCAGGTTCCTTATGTCAGTTTGCAGGAGGCACTTGGCACTGTCAAACCAGCCAGAGTTACCTGTGGGGGCAACTTGCATCTGGAACGTATCCTGATCCGTGCGGAATTTCAGCAGGCAGCCGGCCATTCCAGGCCACCAGGCACTGGACACGAACCATGGCCTTTCCCCAGAGAAACAAAAGTCACCAGGCCAGGTTCCTGATCTCAGTTTGCAGGAGGCACTTGGCACTGTCAAACCAGCCACAGTTGCCTCTGGTGGTACTTTCGGTCTGGGAGGCATCCTGAACCATGCGGAATTTCTGCAGGCAGCCGGCCACTCCAGGCCACCGGGCACAGGATATGAACCATGGCCTTTCCCCTGAGAAACAAAAGTCACCAGGCCAGGTTCCTGATGTCAGTTTGCAGGAGGCACTTGGCACTGTCAAACCAGCCACAGTTGCCTGTGGTGGTACTTTCGGTCTGGGAGGTATCCTGATCCGTGCGGAATTTCAGCAGGCAGCCGGACACTACTGGCCTCCAGGCCCTGGACACGAGCCATGACCTTTCCCCAGAGAAACAAAAGTCACCAGGCCAGGTTCCTGATGTCAGTTTGCAGGAGGCACTTGGCACTGTCAAACCACCCACAGTTGCCTGTGGGGGCACCTTGCATCTGGGCGGTATCCTGATCTGTGCGGAACTTCAGCAGGCAGCCGGCTACTCCAGGCCACCGGGCACTGGACACGAACCATGGCCTTTCCCCAGAGAAACAAAAGTCACCAGGCCAGGTTCCTTATGTCAGTTTTCAGGAGGCACTTGGCACTGTCAAACCAGCCAGAGTTGCCTGTGGTGGCGATTTCGGTCTGGGAGGTATCCTGATCCGTGCGGAATTTCAGCAGGCAGCCGGACACTACTGGCCTCCAGGCCCTGGACACCTACAATGGCCTTTCCCCAGAGAAACAAAAGTCACCAGGCCAGGTTCCTGATGTCAGTTTTCAGGAGGCACTTGGCACTGTCAAACCAGCCACAGTTGCCTCTGGGGGCACCTTGCATTCTGGAGGTTTCCACATCCGTGCGGAATTTCAGCAGGCAGCCGGCCACTCCAGGCCACCGGGCACTGGACACGAACCATGGCCTTTCCCCAGAGAAACAAAAGTCACCAGGCCAGGTTCCTGATGTCAGTTTGCAGGAGGCACTTGGCACTGTCAAACCAGCCACAGTTGCCTGTGGGGGCGCCTTGCATCTGGGCGGTATCCTGATCCGTTCGGAATTTCAGCAGGCAGCCGGCCATTCCAGGCCACCAGGCACTGGACACGAACCATGGCCTTTCCCCAGAGAAACAAAAGTCACCAGGCCAGGTTCCTGATGTCAGTTTTCAGGAGGCACTTGGCACTGTCAAACCAGCCACAGTTGCCTGTGGGGGCACCTCGCATCCTGGAGGTATCCTGATCTGTGCGGAACTTCAGCAGGCAGCCGGCCACTCCAGGCCACCGGGCGTTGGACACGAACCATGGCCTTTCCCCAGAGAAACAAAAGTCACCAGGCCAGGTTCCTGATGTCAGTTTGCAGGAGGCACTTGGCACTGTCAAACCCACCCACAGTTGCCTCTGGGGGAATTTTCCTTATGGGAAGTATCCTGATCCGTGCGGAATTTCAGCAGGCAGCCGGCCACTCCAGCCCACCGGGCACTGGACACGAACCATGGCCTTTCCCCAGAGAAACAAAAGTCACCAGGCCAGGTTCCTGATGTCAGTTTGCAGGAGGCACTTGGCACTGTCAAACCAGCCACAGTTGCCTGTGGGGGCCCCTTGCATCTGGGCGGTATCCTGATCCGTTCGGAATTTCAGAAGGCAGCCGGCCACTACGGGCCTCCAGGCCCTGGACACGAACCATGACCTTTCCCCAGAGAAACAAAAGTCACCAGGCCAGGTTCCTGATGTCAGTTTGCAGAAGGCACTTGGCACTGTCAAACCAGCCACAGTTGCCTGTGGGGGCACCTCGCATCCTGGAGGTATCCTGATCTGTGCGGAACTTCAGCAGGCAGCCGGCCACTCCAGGCCACCGGGCACTGGACACGAACCATGGCCTTTCCCCAGAGAAACAAAAGTCACCAGGCCAGGTTCCTGATGTCAGTTTGCAGGAGGCACTTGGCACTGTCAAACCAGCCACAGTTGCCTCTGGGGGCGTTTTCCTTATGGGAAGTATCCTGATCCGTGCGGAATTTCAGCAGGCAGCCGGCCACTCCACGCCACCGGGCACTGGACACGAACCATGGCCTTTCCCCAGAGAAACAAAAGTCACCAGGCCAGGTTCCTGATGTCAGTTTGCAGGAGGCACTTGGCACTGTAAAACCAGCCACAGTTGCCTGTGGGGGCCCCTTGCATCTGGGAGGTATCCTGATCCGTTCGGAATTTCAGCAGGCAGCCGGCCATTCCAGGCCACCAGGCACTGGACACGAACCATGGCCTTTTCCCTGAGAAACAAAAGTCACCAGGCCAGGTTCCTGATGTCAGTTTGCAGGAGGCACTTGGCACTGTCAAACCAGCCACAGTTGCCTCTGGGGGCACCTCGCATCCTGGAGGTATCCCGATCTGTTCGGAACTTCAGCAGGCAGCCGGCCACTCCAGGCCACCGGGCACTGGATATGAACCATGGCCTTTCCCCAGAGAAACAAAAGTCACCAGGCCAGGTTCCTGATGTCAGTTTGCAGGAGGCACTTGGCACTGTCAAACCACCCACAGTTGCCTCTGGGGGCATTTTCCTTATGGGACGTATCCTCATCCGTGCGGAATTTCAGCAGGCAGCCGGCCACTCCAGGCCACCGGGCACTGGACACGAACCATGGCCTTTCCCCAGAGAAACAAAAGTCACCAGGCCAGGTTCCTGATGTCAGTTTGCAGGAGGCACTTGGCACTGTCAAACCAGCCACAGTTGCCTGTGGGGGCCCCTTGCATCTGGGAGGTATCCTGATCCGTTCGGAATTTCAGCAGGCAGCCGGCCACTGCCGGCAAGGGGACCCCTAGGAAGAATGATGGCCTTTCCCCAGAGAAACAAAAGTCACCAGGCCAGGTTCCTGATGGCAGTTTGCAGGAGGCACTTGGCACTGTCAAACCAGCCACAGTTGCCTGTGGGGGCACCTTGCATCTGGGAGGTATACTGATCCGTGCGGAATTTCAGCAGGTAGCCGGCCACTCCAGGCCACCGGTCACTGGACACGAACCATGGCCTTTCCCCAGAGAAACAAAAGTCACCAGGCCAGGTTCCTGATGTCAGTTTGCAGGAGGCACTTGGCACTGTCAAACCAGCCACAGTTGCCTGTGGGGGCACCTCGCATCCTGGAGGTATCCTGATCTGTGCGGAACTTCAGCAGGCAGCCGGCCACTCCAGGCCACCAGGCACTGGACACGAATCATGGCCTTTCCCCAGAGAAACAAAAGTCACCAGGCCAGGTTCCTGATGTCAGTTTGCAGGAGGCACTTGGCACTGTCAAACCAGCCACAGTTGCCTCTGGGGGCATTTTCCTTATGGGAAGTATCCTGATCCGTGCGGAATTTCAGCAGGCAGCCGGCCATTCCAGGCCACAAGGCACTGGACACGAACCATGGCCTTTCCCCAGAGAAACAAAAGTCACCAGGCCAGGTTCCTGATGTCAGTTTTCAGGAGGCACTTGGCACTGTCAAACCAGCCACAGTTGCCTGTGGGGGCACCTCGCATCCTGGAGGTATCCTGATCTGTGCGGAACTTCAGCAGGCAGCCGGCCACTCCAGGCCACCGGACACTGGATATGAACCATGGCCTTTCCCCAGAGAAACAAAAGTCACCAGGCCAGGTTCCTGATGTCAGTTTGCAGGAGGCACTTGGCACTGTCAAACCACCCACAGTTGCCTCTGGGGGCATTTTCCTTATAGGAAGTATCCTCATCCGTGCTGAATTTCAGCAGGCAGCCGGCCACTCTAGGCCACCGGGCACTGGACACGAACCATGGCCTTTCCCCAGAGAAACAAAAGTCACCAGCCCAGGTTCCTGATGTCAGTTTGCAGGAGGCACTTGGCACTGTCAAACCAGCCACAGTTGCCTGTGGGGGCCCCTTGCATCTGGGAGGTATCCTGATCCGTTCGGAATTTCAGCAGGCAGCCGGCCACTGACGGCAAAGGGACCCCTAGGAAGAATGATGGCCTTTCCCCAGAGAAACAAAAGTCACCAGGCCAGGTTCCTGATGTCAGTTTGCAGGAGGCACTTGGCACTGTCAAACCAGCCACAGTTGCCTCTGGGGGCACCTTGCATCTGGGACGTATCCTGATCCGTTCGGAATTTCAGCAGGCAGCCGGCCACTCCAGGCCAGCGGGCACTGGACACGAACCATGGCCTTTCCCCAGAGAAACAAAAGTCACCAGGCCAGGTTCCTGATGTCAGTTTTCAGGAGGCACTTGGCACTGTCAAACCAGCCACAGTTGCCTGTGGGGGCCCCTTGCATCTGGGCGGTATCCTGATGTGTGCGGAACTTCAGCAGGCAGCCGGCTACTCCAGGCCACCGGGCACTGGACACGAACCATGGCCTTTCCCCAGAGAAACAAAAGTCACCAGGCCAGGTTCCTGATGTCAGTTTGCAGGAGGCACTTGGCACTGTCAAACCAGCCACAGTTGCCTGTGGGGGCACCTCGCATTCTGGAGGTATCCTCATCCGTTCGGATTTTCAGCAGGCAGCCGGCCACTCCAGGCTACCGGGCACTGGACACGAACCATGGCCTTTCCCCAGAGAAACAAAAGTCACCAGGCCAGGTTCCTGATGTCAGTTTGCAGGAGGCACTTGGCACTGTCAAACCAGCCAGAGTTGCCTGTGGGGGCACCTTGCATCCTGGAGGTATCCTGATCCGTTCGGAATTTCAGCAAGCAGCCGGCCACTCCAGGCCACCGGGCACTGGACACGAACCATGGCCTTTCCCCAGTGAAACAAAAGTCACCAGGCCAGGTTCCTGATGTCAGTTTGCAGGAGGCACTTGGCACTGTCAAACCAGCCACAGTTGCCTGTGGGGGCACCTCGCATCCTGGAGGTATCCTCATCCGTGCGGAATTTCAGCAGGCAGCCGGCCACTCCAGGCCACCGGGCACTGGACACGAACCATGGCCTTTCCCCAGAGAAACAAAAGTCACCAGGCCAGGTTCCTGATGTCAGTTTGCAGGAGGCACTTGGCACTGTCAAACCAGCCACAGTTGCGTCTGGGGGCCCCTTGCATCTGGGCGGTATCCTGATCCGTTCGGAATTTCAGCAGGCAGCCGGCCACTGCCGGCAAAGGGACCCCTAGGAAGAATGATGGCCTTTCCCCAGAGAAACAAAAGTCACCAGGCCAGGTTCCTGATGTCAGTTTTCAGGAGGCACTTGGCACTGTCAAACCCGCCAGAGTTACCTGTGGGGGCACCTTGCATCTGGAACGTATCCTCATCCGTGCGGAATTTCAGCAGGCAGCCGGCCATTCCAGGCCACCGGGCAATGGACACGAACCATGGCCTTTCCCCAGAGAAACAAAAGTCACCAGGCCAGGTTCCTGATGTCAGTTTGCAGGAGGCACTTGGCACTGTCAAACCAGCCACAGTTGCCTGTGGGGGCACCTCGCATCCTGCAGGTATCCTCATCCATGCGGAATTTCAGCAGGCAGCCGGCCACTCCAGGCCACCGGGCACTGGACACGAACCATGGCCTTTCCCCAGAGAAACAAAAGTCACCAGGCCAGGTTCCTGATGTCAGTTTGCAGGAGGCACTTGGCACTGTCAAACCAACCACAGTTGCCTGAGGGGGCACCTCGCATCCTGGAGGTTTCCTGATCCGTGCGGAATTTCAGCAGTCATCCGGCCATTCCAGGCCACCAGGCACTGGACACGAACCATGGCCTTTCCCCAGAGAAACAAAAGTCACCAGGCCAGGTTCCTGATGTCAGTTTGCAGGAGGCACTTGGCACTGTCAAACCAGCCAGAGTTACCTGTGGGGGCACCTTGCATCTGGGCGGTATCCTCATCCGTTCGGAATTTCAGCAGGCAGCCGGCCACTCCAGGCCACCGGGCACTGGACAGGAACCACGGCCTTTCCCCAGAGAAACAAAAGTCACCAGGCCAGGATCCTGATGTCAGTTTGCAGGAGGCACTTGGCACTGTCAAACCAGCCACATTTGCATGTGGGGGCCCCTTGCATCTGGGAGGTATCCTGATCCGTTCCGAATTTCAGCAGCAGCCGGCCACTCCGGGCCACCGTGCCCCGGACAAGAATGATGGCCTTTCCCCAGAGAAACAAAAGTCACCAGGCCACGATCCTGATGTCAGTTTGCAGGAGGCACTTGGCACTGTCAAACCAGCCACTGTTGCCTGTGGGGGCACCTTGCGTCTGGGGGATATCCTGATCCATTCAGAATTTCGGCAGGCAACCGGTCACTCCGCGTCACCGGGCCCTGGACAAGAATGATGGCCTTTCCCCAGAGAAACAAAAGTCACCAGGCCAGGTTCCTGATGGCAGTTTGCAGGAGGCACTTGGCACTGTCAAACCAGCCACAGTTGCCTGTGGGGGCACCTTGCATCCTGGAGGTATACTCAACCGTGCGGAATTTCAGCAGGCAGCCGGCCATTCCAGGCCACCAAGCACTGGACACGAACCATGGCCTTTCCCCAGAGAAACAAAAGTCACCAGGCCAGGTTCCTGATGTCAGTTTGCAGGAGGCACTTGGCACTGTCAAACTACCCACAGTTGCCTGTGGTGTTACTACGGGTCTGGGAGGTATCCTGATCCGTGCGGAATTTCTGCAGGTAGCCGGCCACTCCAGGCCACCGGGCACTGGATATGAACCATGGCCTTTCCCCAGAGAAACAAAAGTCACCAGGCCAGGTTCCTGATGTCAGTTTGCAGGAGGCACTTGGCACTGTCAAACCAGTCACAGGTGCCTCTGGGGGCAATTTGCATCTGGGAGATATCCTGATCCATGAGGAATTTCAGGAGGCAGCTAGCCACTACGGGCCACCGGGCCCCGGACAAGAATGATGGCCTTTCCCCAGAGAAACAAAAGTCACCAGGCCAGGATCCTGATGTCAGTTTGCAGGAGGCACTTGGCACTGTCAAACCACCCACAGTTGCCTCTAATGGGAGTTTCGGTCTGGGAGGTATCCTGATCCGTTCGGAATTTCAGCAGGCAGCCGGCCACTCCGGGCCAACGTGCCCCGGACGAGAATGATGGCCTTTCCCCAGAGAAACAAAAGTCACCAGGCCAGGTTCCTGATGTCAGTTTGCAGGAGGCACTTGGCACTGTCAAACCAGCCACAGTTGCCTGTGGTGGTACTTTCATGTGGGAGGCATCCTGAACCGTGCCGAATTTCAGCAGGCAGCCGGCCAATCTAGGCCAACGGGCACTGGATATGAACCATGGCCTTTCCCCAGAGAAACAAAAGTCACCAGGCCAGGTTCCTGATGTCAGTTTGCAGGAGGCACTTGGCACTGTCAAACCAGCCACAGTTGCCAGTGGTGGTACTTTCATGTGGGAGGCATCCTGAACCGTTCGGAATTTCTGCAGGCAGCCGGCCAATCTAGGCTAACGGGCCCTGGATATGAACCATGGCCTTTCCCCAGAGAAACAAAAGTCACCAGGCCAGGTTCCTGATGTCAGTTTGCAGGAGGCACTTGGCACTGTCAAACCAGCCACAGTTGCCTGTGGGGGCACCTTGCATCTGGGATGTATCCTGATCCGTGCGGAATTTCAGCAGGCAGCCGGCCACTCCAGGCCACCGGGCACTGGACACGAACCATGGCCTTTCCCCAGAGAAACAAAAGTCACCAGGCCAGGTTCCTGATGTCAGTTTGCAGGAGGCACTTGGCACTGTCAAACCAGCCACAGTTGCGTCTGGGGGCCCCTTGCATCTGGGCGGTATCCTGATCCGTTCGGAATTTCAGCAGGCAGCCGGCCACTCCGGCAAGGGGCCCCCTAGGAAGAATGATGGCCTATCCCCAGAGAAACAAAAGTCACCAGGCCAGGTTCCTTATGTCAGTTTGCAGGAGGCACTTGGCACTGTCAAACCAGCCACAGTTTCCTGTGGGGGCAAATTGCATCTGGGACGTATCTTGATCCGTGCGGAATTTCAGCAGGCAGCCGGCCATTCCAGGCCACCGGGCGTTGGACATGAACCATGGCCTTTCCCCAGAGAAACAAAAGTCACTAGGCCAGGTTCCTGATGTCAGTTTGCAGGAGGCACTTGGCACTGTCAAACCAGCCACAGTTGCCTGTGGTGGTACTTTCGGTCTGGGAGGTATCCTGATCCGTGCGGAATTTCAGCAGGCAGCCGGCTACTCCAGGCCACCGGGCACTGGACACGAACCATGGCCTTTCCCCAGAGAAACAAAAGTCACCAGGCCAGGTTCCTGATGTCAGTTTGCAGGAGGCACTTGGCACTGTCAAACCAGCCACAGTTGCGTCTGGGGGCCCCTTGCATCTGGGCGGTATCCTGATCCGTTCGGAATTTCAGCAGGCAGCCGGCCACTGCCGGCAAAGGGACCCCTAGGAAGAATGATGGCCTTTCCCCAGAGAAACAAAAGTCACCAGGCCAGGTTCCTTATGTCAGTTTGCAGGAGGCACTTGGCACTGTCAAACCAGCCAGAGTTACCTGTGGGGGCAACTTGCATCTGGAACGTATCCTGATCCGTGCGGAATTTCAGCAGGCAGCCGGCCATTCCAGGCCACCAGGCACTGGACACGAACCATGGCCTTTCCCCAGAGAAACAAAAGTCACCAGGCCAGGTTCCTGATCTCAGTTTGCAGGAGGCACTTGGCACTGTCAAACCAGCCACAGTTGCCTCTGGTGGTACTTTCGGTCTGGGAGGCATCCTGAACCATGCGGAATTTCTGCAGGCAGCCGGCCACTCCAGGCCACCGGGCACAGGATATGAACCATGGCCTTTCCCCAGAGAAACAAAAGTCACCAGGCCAGGTTCCTGATGTCAGTTTGCAGGAGGCACTTGGCACTGTCAAACCAGCCACAGGTGCCTCGGGGGCACCTTGCATCTGGGAGGTATCCTGAACTATGCGGAATTTCAGCAGGCAGCCGGCCATTCCAGGCCACCAAGCACTGGACACGAACCATGGCCTTTCCCCAGAGAAACAAAAGTCACCAGGCCAGGTTCCTGATGTCTGTTTGCAGGAGGCACTTGGCACTGTCAAACTACCCACAGTTGCCTGTGGTGTTACTACGGGTCTGGGAGGTATCCTGATCCGTGCGGAATTTCTGCAGGCAGCCGGCCACTCCAGGCCACCGGGCACTGGATATGAACCATGGCCTTTCCCCAGAGAAACAAAAGTCACCAGGCCAGGATCCTGATGTCAGTTTGCAGGAGGCACTTGGCACTGTCAAACCAGCCACAGGTGCCTCTGGGGGCAATTTGCATCTGGGAGATATCCTGATCCATGAGGAATTTCAGGAGACAGCTAGCCACTACGGGCCACCGGGCCCCGGACAAGAATGATGGCCTTTCCCCAGAGAAACAAAAGTCACCAGGCCAGGATCCTGATGTCAGTTAGCAGGAGGCACTTGGCACTGTCAAACCAGCCACAGTTGCCTGTGGTGGTACTTTCATGTGGGAGGCATCCTGAACCGTGCCGAATTTCAGCAGGCAGCCGGCCAATCTAGGCCAACGGGCACTGGATATGA
Source organism: Passer domesticus (assembly GCF_036417665.1). NCBI lineage: Eukaryota > Metazoa > Chordata > Aves > Passeriformes > Passeridae > Passer > Passer domesticus. Next base: position 13,149,405 of record NC_087481.1, on the reverse strand, counting down.
ACCATGGCCTTTCCCCAGAGAAACAAAAGTCACCAGGCCAGGTTCCTGATGTCAGTTTGCAGGAGGCACTTGGCACTGTCAAACCAGCCACAGTTGCCAGTGGTGGTACTTTCATGTGGGAGGCATCCTGAACCGTTCGGAATTTCTGCAGGCAGCCGGCCAATCTAGGCTAACGGGCCCTGGATATGAACCATGGCCTTTCCCCAGAGAAACAAAAGTCACCAGGCCAGGTTCCTGATGTCAGTTTGCAGGAGGCACTTGGCACTGTCAAACCAGCCACAGTTGCCTGTGGGGGCACCTCGCATCCTGGAGGTATCCTCATCCGTGCGGAATTTCAGCAGGCAGCCGACCACTCCAGGCCACCGGGCACTGGACACGAAACATGGCCTTTCCCCAGAGAAACAAAAGTCACCAGGCCAGGTTCCTGATGTCAGTTTGCAGGAGGCACTTGGCACTGTCAAACCAGCCACAGTTGCGTCTGGGGGCCCCTTGCATCTGGGCGGTATCCTGATCCGTTCGGAATTTCAGCAGGCAGCCGGCCACTGCCGGCAAGGGGCCCCCTAGGAAGAATGATGGCCTATCCCCAGAGAAACAAAAGTCACCAGGCCAGGTTCCTTATGTCAGTTTGCAGGAGGCACTTGGCACTGTCAAACCAGCCACAGTTTCCTGTGGGGGCAAATTGCATCTGGGACGTATCTTGATCCGTGCGGAATTTCAGCAGGCAGCCGGCCATTCCAGGCCACCGGGCGTTGGACACGAACCATGGCCTTTCCCCAGAGAAACAAAAGTCACCAGGCCAGGTTCCTGATGTCAGTTTGCAGGAGGCACTTGGCACTGTCAAACCAGCCACAGTTGCCTGTGGTGGTACTTTCGGTCTGGGAGGTATCCTGATCCGTGCGGAATTTCAGCAGGCAGCCGGCTACTCCAGGCCACCGGGCACTGGACACGAACCATGGCCTTTCCCCAGAGAAACAAAAGTCACCAGGCCAGGTTCCTGATGTCAGTTTGCAGGAGGCACTTGGCACTGTCAAACCAGCCACAGTTGCGTCTGGGGGCCCCTTGCATCTGGGCGGTATCCTGATCCGTTCGGAATTTCAGCAGGCAGCCGGCCACTGCCGGCAAGGGGCCCCCTAGGAAGAATGATGGCCTTTCCCCAGAGAAACAAAAGTCACCAGGCCAGGTTCCTTATGTCAGTTTGCAGGAGGCACTTGGCACTGTCAAACCAGCCAGAGTTACCTGTGGGGGCAACTTGCATCTGGAACGTATCCTGATCCGTGCGGAATTTCAGCAGGCAGCCGGCCATTCCAGGCCACCAGGCACTGGACACGAACCATGGCCTTTCCCCAGAGAAACAAAAGTCACCAGGCCAGGTTCCTGATCTCAGTTTGCAGGAGGCACTTGGCACTGTCAAACCAGCCACAGTTGCCTCTGGTGGCGATTTCGGTCTGGGAGGCATCCTGAACCATGCGGAATTTCTGCAGGCAGCCGGCCACTCCAGGCCACCGGGCACAGGATATGAACCATGGCCTTTCCCCAGAGAAACAAAAGTCACCAGGCCAGGTTCCTTATGTCAGTTTTCAGGAGGCACTTGGCACTGTCAAACCAGCCAGAGTTGCCTGTGGTGGCGATTTCGGTCTGGGAGGTATCCTGATCCGTGCGGAATTTCAGCAGGCAGCCGGACACTACTGGCCTCCAGGCCCTGGACACCTACAATGGCCTTTCCCCAGAGAAACAAAAGTCACCAGGCCAGGTTCCTGATGTCAGTTTGCAGGAGGCACTTGGCACTGTCAAACCAGCCACAGGTGCCTCGGGGGGCACCTTGCATCTGGGAGGTATCCTGAACTATGCGGAATTTCAGCAGGCAGCCGGCCACTCCAGGCCACCGGGCACTGGACAGGAACCACGGCCTTTCCCCAGAGAAACAAAAGTCACCAGGCCAGGATCCTGATGTCAGTTTGCAGGAGGCACTTGGCACTGTCAAACCAGCCACAGTTGCCTGTGGGGGCCCCTTGCATCTGGGAGGTATCCTGATCCGTTCCGAATTTCAGTAGGCAGCCGGCCACTCCGGGCCACCGTGCCCCGGACAAGAATGATGGCCTTTCCCCAGAGAAACAAAAGTCACCAGGCCAGGTTCCTGATGTCAGTTTGCAGGAGGCACTTGGCACTGTCAAACCAGCCACTGTTGCCTGTGGGGGCACCTTGCGTCTGGGGGATATCCTGATCCATTCAGAATTTCGGCAGGCAACCGGTCACTCCGCGTCACCGGGCCCTGGACAAGAATGATGGCCTTTCCCCAGAGAAACAAAAGTCACCAGGCCAGGTTCCTGATGGCAGTTTGCAGGAGGCACTTGGCACTGTCAAACCAGCCACAGTTGCCTGTGGGGGCACCTTGCATCCTGGAGGTATACTCAACCGTGCGGAATTTCAGCAGGCAGCCGGCCATTCCAGGCCACCAAGCACTGGACACGAACCATGGCCTTTCCCCAGAGAAACAAAAGTCACCAGGCCAGGTTCCTGATGTCAGTTTGCAGGAGGCACTTGGCACTGTCAAACTACCCACAGTTGCCTGTGGTGTTACTACGGGTCTGGGAGGTATCCTGATCCGTGCGGAATTTCTGCAGGTAGCCGGCCACTCCAGGCCACCGGGCACTGGATATGAACCATGGCCTTTCCCCAGAGAAACAAAAGTCACCAGGCCAGGTTCCTGATGTCAGTTTGCAGGAGGCACTTGGCACTGTCAAACCAGTCACAGGTGCCTCTGGGGGCAATTTGCATCTGGGAGATATCCTGATCCATGAGGAATTTCAGGAGGCAGCTAGCCACTACGGGCCACCGGGCCCCGGACAAGAATGATGGCCTTTCCCCAGAGAAACAAAAGTCACCAGGCCAGGATCCTGATGTCAGTTTGCAGGAGGCACTTGGCACTGTCAAACCACCCACAGTTGCCTCTAATGGGAGTTTCGGTCTGGGAGGTATCCTGATCCGTTCGGAATTTCAGCAGGCAGCCGGCCACTCCGGGCCAACGTGCCCCGGACGAGAATGATGGCCTTTCCCCAGAGAAACAAAAGTCACCAGGCCAGGTTCCTGATGTCAGTTTGCAGGAGGCACTTGGCACTGTCAAACCAGCCACAGTTGCCTGTGGTGGTACTTTCATGTGGGAGGCATCCTGAACCGTGCCGAATTTCAGCAGGCAGCCGGCCAATCTAGGCCAACGGGCACTGGATATGAACCATGGCCTTTCCCCAGAGAAACAAAAGTCACCAGGCCAGGTTCCTGATGTCAGTTTGCAGGAGGCACTTGGCACTGTCAAACCAGCCACAGTTGCCAGTGGTGGTACTTTCATGTGGGAGGCATCCTGAACCGTTCGGAATTTCTGCAGGCAGCCGGCCAATCTAGGCTAACGGGCCCTGGATATGAACCATGGCCTTTCCCCAGAGAAACAAAAGTCACCAGGCCAGGTTCCTGATGTCAGTTTGCAGGAGGCACTTGGCACTGTCAAACCAGCCACAGTTGCCTGTGGGGGCACCTTGCATCTGGGATGTATCCTGATCCGTGCGGAATTTCAGCAGGCAGCCGGCCACTCCAGGCCACCGGGCACTGGACACGAACCATGGCCTTTCCCCAGAGAAACAAAAGTCACCAGGCCAGGTTCCTGATGTCAGTTTGCAGGAGGCACTTGGCACTGTCAAACCAGCCACAGTTGCGTCTGGGGGCCCCTTGCATCTGGGCGGTATCCTGATCCGTTCGGAATTTCAGCAGGCAGCCGGCCACTCCGGCAAGGGGCCCCCTAGGAAGAATGATGGCCTATCCCCAGAGAAACAAAAGTCACCAGGCCAGGTTCCTTATGTCAGTTTGCAGGAGGCACTTGGCACTGTCAAACCAGCCACAGTTTCCTGTGGGGGCAAATTGCATCTGGGACGTATCTTGATCCGTGCGGAATTTCAGCAGGCAGCCGGCCATTCCAGGCCACCGGGCGTTGGACATGAACCATGGCCTTTCCCCAGAGAAACAAAAGTCACTAGGCCAGGTTCCTGATGTCAGTTTGCAGGAGGCACTTGGCACTGTCAAACCAGCCACAGTTGCCTGTGGTGGTACTTTCGGTCTGGGAGGTATCCTGATCCGTGCGGAATTTCAGCAGGCAGCCGGCTACTCCAGGCCACCGGGCACTGGACACGAACCATGGCCTTTCCCCAGAGAAACAAAAGTCACCAGGCCAGGTTCCTGATGTCAGTTTGCAGGAGGCACTTGGCACTGTCAAACCAGCCACAGTTGCGTCTGGGGGCCCCTTGCATCTGGGCGGTATCCTGATCCGTTCGGAATTTCAGCAGGCAGCCGGCCACTGCCGGCAAAGGGACCCCTAGGAAGAATGATGGCCTTTCCCCAGAGAAACAAAAGTCACCAGGCCAGGTTCCTTATGTCAGTTTGCAGGAGGCACTTGGCACTGTCAAACCAGCCAGAGTTACCTGTGGGGGCAACTTGCATCTGGAACGTATCCTGATCCGTGCGGAATTTCAGCAGGCAGCCGGCCATTCCAGGCCACCAGGCACTGGACACGAACCATGGCCTTTCCCCAGAGAAACAAAAGTCACCAGGCCAGGTTCCTGATCTCAGTTTGCAGGAGGCACTTGGCACTGTCAAACCAGCCACAGTTGCCTCTGGTGGTACTTTCGGTCTGGGAGGCATCCTGAACCATGCGGAATTTCTGCAGGCAGCCGGCCACTCCAGGCCACCGGGCACAGGATATGAACCATGGCCTTTCCCCAGAGAAACAAAAGTCACCAGGCCAGGTTCCTGATGTCAGTTTGCAGGAGGCACTTGGCACTGTCAAACCAGCCACAGGTGCCTCGGGGGCACCTTGCATCTGGGAGGTATCCTGAACTATGCGGAATTTCAGCAGGCAGCCGGCCATTCCAGGCCACCAAGCACTGGACACGAACCATGGCCTTTCCCCAGAGAAACAAAAGTCACCAGGCCAGGTTCCTGATGTCTGTTTGCAGGAGGCACTTGGCACTGTCAAACTACCCACAGTTGCCTGTGGTGTTACTACGGGTCTGGGAGGTATCCTGATCCGTGCGGAATTTCTGCAGGCAGCCGGCCACTCCAGGCCACCGGGCACTGGATATGAACCATGGCCTTTCCCCAGAGAAACAAAAGTCACCAGGCCAGGATCCTGATGTCAGTTTGCAGGAGGCACTTGGCACTGTCAAACCAGCCACAGGTGCCTCTGGGGGCAATTTGCATCTGGGAGATATCCTGATCCATGAGGAATTTCAGGAGACAGCTAGCCACTACGGGCCACCGGGCCCCGGACAAGAATGATGGCCTTTCCCCAGAGAAACAAAAGTCACCAGGCCAGGATCCTGATGTCAGTTAGCAGGAGGCACTTGGCACTGTCAAACCAGCCACAGTTGCCTGTGGTGGTACTTTCATGTGGGAGGCATCCTGAACCGTGCCGAATTTCAGCAGGCAGCCGGCCAATCTAGGCCAACGGGCACTGGATATGAACCATGGCCTTTCCCCAGAGAAACAAAAGTCACCAGGCCAGGTTCCTGATGTCAGTTTGCAGGAGGCACTTGGCACTGTCAAACCAGCCACAGTTGCCAGTGGTGGTACTTTCATGTGGGAGGCATCCTGAACCGTTCGGAATTTCTGCAGGCAGCCGGCCAATCTAGGCTAACGGGCCCTGGATATGAACCATGGCCTTTCCCCAGAGAAACAAAAGTCACCAGGCCAGGTTCCTGATGTCAGTTTGCAGGAGGCACTTGGCACTGTCAAACCAGCCACAGTTGCCTGTGGGGGCACCTCGCATCCTGGAGGTATCCTCATCCGTGCGGAATTTCAGCAGGCAGCCGACCACTCCAGGCCACCGGGCACTGGACACGAAACATGGCCTTTCCCCAGAGAAACAAAAGTCACCAGGCCAGGTTCCTGATGTCAGTTTGCAGGAGGCACTTGGCACTGTCAAACCAGCCACAGTTGCGTCTGGGGGCCCCTTGCATCTGGGCGGTATCCTGATCCGTTCGGAATTTCAGCAGGCAGCCGGCCACTGCCGGCAAGGGGCCCCCTAGGAAGAATGATGGCCTATCCCCAGAGAAACAAAAGTCACCAGGCCAGGTTCCTTATGTCAGTTTGCAGGAGGCACTTGGCACTGTCAAACCAGCCACAGTTTCCTGTGGGGGCAAATTGCATCTGGGACGTATCTTGATCCGTGCGGAATTTCAGCAGGCAGCCGGCCATTCCAGGCCACCGGGCGTTGGACACGAACCATGGCCTTTCCCCAGAGAAACAAAAGTCACCAGGCCAGGTTCCTGATGTCAGTTTGCAGGAGGCACTTGGCACTGTCAAACCAGCCACAGTTGCCTGTGGTGGTACTTTCGGTCTGGGAGGTATCCTGATCCGTGCGGAATTTCAGCAGGCAGCCGGCTACTCCAGGCCACCGGGCACTGGACACGAACCATGGCCTTTCCCCAGAGAAACAAAAGTCACCAGGCCAGGTTCCTGATGTCAGTTTGCAGGAGGCACTTGGCACTGTCAAACCAGCCACAGTTGCGTCTGGGGGCCCCTTGCATCTGGGCGGTATCCTGATCCGTTCGGAATTTCAGCAGGCAGCCGGCCACTGCCGGCAAGGGGCCCCCTAGGAAGAATGATGGCCTTTCCCCAGAGAAACAAAAGTCACCAGGCCAGGTTCCTTATGTCAGTTTGCAGGAGGCACTTGGCACTGTCAAACCAGCCAGAGTTACCTGTGGGGGCAACTTGCATCTGGAACGTATCCTGATCCGTGCGGAATTTCAGCAGGCAGCCGGCCATTCCAGGCCACCAGGCACTGGACACGAACCATGGCCTTTCCCCAGAGAAACAAAAGTCACCAGGCCAGGTTCCTGATCTCAGTTTGCAGGAGGCACTTGGCACTGTCAAACCAGCCACAGTTGCCTCTGGTGGCGATTTCGGTCTGGGAGGCATCCTGAACCATGCGGAATTTCTGCAGGCAGCCGGCCACTCCAGGCCACCGGGCACAGGATATGAACCATGGCCTTTCCCCAGAGAAACAAAAGTCACCAGGCCAGGTTCCTTATGTCAGTTTTCAGGAGGCACTTGGCACTGTCAAACCAGCCAGAGTTGCCTGTGGTGGCGATTTCGGTCTGGGAGGTATCCTGATCCGTGCGGAATTTCAGCAGGCAGCCGGACACTACTGGCCTCCAGGCCCTGGACACCTACAATGGCCTTTCCCCAGAGAAACAAAAGTCACCAGGCCAGGTTCCTGATGTCAGTTTGCAGGAGGCACTTGGCACTGTCAAACCAGCCACAGGTGCCTCGGGGGGCACCTTGCATCTGGGAGGTATCCTGAACTATGCGGAATTTCAGCAGGCAGCCGGCCACTCCAGGCCACCGGGCACTGGACAGGAACCACGGCCTTTCCCCAGAGAAACAAAAGTCACCAGGCCAGGATCCTGATGTCAGTTTGCAGGAGGCACTTGGCACTGTCAAACCAGCCACAGTTGCCTGTGGGGGCCCCTTGCATCTGGGAGGTATCCTGATCCGTTCCGAATTTCAGTAGGCAGCCGGCCACTCCGGGCCACCGTGCCCCGGACAAGAATGATGGCCTTTCCCCAGAGAAACAAAAGTCACCAGGCCAGGTTCCTGATGTCAGTTTGCAGGAGGCACTTGGCACTGTCAAACCAGCCACTGTTGCCTGTGGGGGCACCTTGCGTCTGGGGGATATCCTGATCCATTCAGAATTTCGGCAGGCAACCGGTCACTCCGGGTCACCGGGCCGTGGACAAGAATGATGGCCTTTCCCCAGAGAAACAAAAGTCACCAGGCCAGGTTCCTGATGTCAGTTTGCAGGAGGCACTTGGCACTGTCAAACCAGCCACAGTTGCCTGTGGGGGCACCTTGCATCTGGGATGTATCCTGATCCGTGCGGAATTTCAGCAGGCAGCCGGCCACTCCAGGCCACCGGGCACTGGACACGAACCATGGCCTTTCCCCAGAGAAACAAAAGTCACCAGGCCAGGTTCGTGATGTCAGTTTGCAGGAGGCACTTGGCACTGTCAAACCAGCCACAGTTGCCTGTAAGGGCACCTCGCATCCTGGAGGTATCATGATCCGTGCGGAATTTCAGCAGGCAGCCGGCCACTCCAGGCCACCGGGCACTGGACACGAACCATGGCCTTTCCCCAGAGAAACAAAAGTCACCAGGCCAGGTTCCTGATGGCAGTTTGCAGGAGGCACTTGGCACTGTCAAACCAGCCACAGTTGCCTGTGGGGGCCCCTTGCATCTGGCCGGTATCTTGATCCGTTCGGAATTTCAGCAGGCAGCCGGCCACTGCCGGCAAGGGGCCCCCTAGGAAGAATGATGGCCTTTCCCCAGAGAAACAAAAGTCACCAGGCCAGGTTCCTTATGTCAGTTTGCAGGAGGCACTTGGCACTGTCAAACCAGCCAGAGTTACCTGTGGGGGCAAATTGCATCTGGGACGTATCTTGATCCGTGCGGAATTTCAGCAGGCAGCCGGCCATTCCAGGCCACCGGGCGTTGGACACGAACCATGGCCTTTCCCCAGAGAAACAAAAGTCACCAGGCCAGGTTCCTGATGTCAGTTTGCAGGAGGCACTTGGCACTGTCAAACCAGCCACAGTTGCCTGTGGTGGTACTTTCGGTCTGGGAGGTATCCTGATCCGTGCGGAATTTCAGCAGGCAGCCGGCTACTCCAGGCCACCGGGCACTGGACACGAACCATGGCCTTTCCCCAGAGAAACAAAAGTCACCAGGCCAGGTTCCTGATGTCAGTTTGCAGGAGGCACTTGGCACTGTCAAACCAGCCACAGTTGCGTCTGGGGGCCCCTTGCATCTGGGCGGTATCCTGATCCGTTCGGAATTTCAGCAGGCAGCCGGCCACTGCCGGCAAGGGGCCCCCTAGGAAGAATGATGGCCTTTCCCCAGAGAAACAAAAGTCACCAGGCCAGGTTCCTTATGTCAGTTTGCAGGAGGCACTTGGCACTGTCAAACCAGCCAGAGTTACCTGTGGGGGCAACTTGCATCTGCAACGTATCCTGATCCGTGCGGAATTTCAGCAGGCAGCCGGCCATTCCAGGCCACCAGGCACTGGACACGAACCATGGCCTTTCCCCAGAGAAACAAAAGTCACCAGGCCAGGTTCCTGATCTCAGTTTGCAGGAGGCACTTGGCACTGTCAAACCAGCCACAGTTGCCTCTTGTGGCGATTTCGGTCTGGGAGGCATCCTGAACCATGCGGAATTTCTGCAGGCAGCCGGCCACTCCAGGCCACCGGGCACAGGATATGAACCATGGCCTTTCCCCAGAGAAACAAAAGTCACCAGGCCAGGTTCCTTATGTCAGTTTTCAGGAGGCACTTGGCACTGTCAAACCAGCCAGAGTTGCCTGTGGTGGCGATTTCGGTCTGGGAGGTATCCTGATCCGTGCGGAATTTCAGCAGGCAGCCGGACACTACTGGCCTCCAGGCCCTGGACACCTACAATGGCCTTTCCCCAGAGAAACAAAAGTCACCAGGCCAGGTTCCTGATGTCAGTTTGCAGGAGGCACTTGGCACTGTCAAACCAGCCACAGGTGCCTCGGGGGGCACCTTGCATCTGGGAGGTATCCTGAACTATGTGGAATTTCAGCAGGCAGCCGGCCACTCCAGGCCACCGGGCACTGGACAGGAACCACGGCCTTTCCCCAGAGAAACAAAAGTCACCAGGCCAGGATCCTGATGTCAGTTTGCAGGAGGCACTTGGCACTGTCAAACCAGCCACAGTTGCCTGTGGGGGCCCCTTGCATCTGGGAGGTATCCTGATCCATTCCGAATTTCAGTAGGCAGCCGGCCACTCCGGGCCACCGTGCCCCGGACAAGAATGATGGCCTTTCCCCAGAGAAACAAAAGTCACCAGGCCACGATCCTGATGTCAGTTTGCAGGAGGCACTTGGCACTGTCAAACCAGCCACTGTTGCCTGTGGGGGCACCTTGCGTCTGGGGGATATCCTGATCCATTCAGAATTTCGGCAGGCAACCGGTCACTCCGGGTCACCGGGCCGTGGACAAGAATGATGGCCTTTCCCCAGAGAAACAAAAGTCACCAGGCCAGGTTCCTGATGTCAGTTTGCAGGAGGCACTTGGCACTGTCAAACCAGCCACAGTTGCCTGTGGGGGCACCTTGCATCTGGGATGTATCCTGATCCGTGCGGAATTTCAGCAGGCAGCCGGCCACTCCAGGCCACCGGGCACTGGACACGAACCATGGCCTTTCCCCAGAGAAACAAAAGTCACCAGGCCAGGTTCCTGATGTCAGTTTGCAGGAGGCACTTGGCACTGTCAAACCAGCCACAGTTGCCTGTAAGGGCACCTCGCATCCTGGAGGTATCATGATCCGTGCGGAATTTCAGCAGGCAGCCGGCCACTCCAGGCCACCGGGCACTGGACACGAACCATGGCCTTTCCCCAGAGAAACAAAAGTCACCAGGCCAGGTTCCTGATGGCAGTTTGCAGGAGGCACTTGGCACTGTCAAACCAGCCACAGTTGCCTGTGGGGGCCCCTTGCATCTGGCCGGTATCTTGATCCGTTCGGAATTTCAGCAGGCAGCCGGCCACTGCCGGCAAGGGGCCCCCTAGGAAGAATGATGGCCTATCCCCAGAGAAACAAAAGTCACCAGGCCAGGTTCCTTATGTCAGTTTGCAGGAGGCACTTGGCACTGTCAAACCAGCCAGAGTTACCTGTGGGGGCAAATTGCATCTGGGACGTATCTTGATCCGTGCGGAATTTCAGCAGGCAGCCGGCCATTCCAGGCCACCGGGCGTTGGACACGAACCATGGCCTTTCCCCAGAGAAACAAAAGTCACTAGGCCAGGTTCCTGATGTCAGTTTGCAGGAGGCACTTGGCACTGTCAAACCAGCCACAGTTGCGTCTGGGGGCCCCTTGCATCTGGGCGGTATCCTGATCCGTTCGGAATTTCAGCAGGCAGCCGGCCACTGCCGGGAAAGGGACCCCTAGGAAGAATGATGGCCTTTCCCCAGAGAAACAAAAGTCACCAGGCCAGGTTCCTTATGTCAGTTTGCAGGAGGCACTTGGCACTGTCAAACCAGCCAGAGTTACCTGTAGGGGCACCTTGCATCTGGAACGTATCCTGATCCGTGCGGAATTTCAGCAGGCAGCCGGCCATTCCAGGCCACCGGGCACTGGATATGAACCATGGCCTTTCCCCAGAGAAACAAAAGTCACCAGGCCAGGTTCCTGATGTCAGTTTGCAGGAGGCACTTGGCACTGTCAAACCAGCCACAGTTGCCTGTGGTGGCGATTTCGGTCTGGGAGGTATCCTGATCCGTGCGGAATTTCAGCAGGCAGCCGGACACTACTGGCCTCCAGGCCCTGGACACCTACAATGGCCTTTCCCCAGAGAAACAAAAGTCACCAGGCCAGGTTCCTGATGTCAGTTTGCAGGAGGCACTTGGCACTGTCAAACCAGCCACAGTTGCGTCTGGGGGCCCCTTGCATCTGGGCGGTATCATGATCCGTGCGGAATTTCAGCAGGCAGCCGGCCACTCCAGGCCAACGGGCACTGGACAGGAACCACGGCCTTTCCCCAGAGAAACAAAAGTCACCAGGCCAGGATCCTGATGTCAGTTTGCAGGAGGCACTTGGCACTGTCAAACCAGCCACATTTGCATGTGGGGGCCCCTTGCATCTGGGAGGAATCCTGATCCGTTCCGAATTTCAGTAGGCAGCCGGCCACTCCGGGCCACCGTGCCCCGGACGAGAATGATGGCCTTTCCCCAGAGAAACAAAAGTCACCAGGCCACGATCCTGATGTCAGTTTGCAGGAGGCACTTGGCACTGTCAAACCAGCCACTGTTGCCTGTGGGGGCACCTTGCGTCTGGGAGGTATCCTGATCCATTCAGAATTTCGGCAGGCAACCGGTCACTCCGGGTCACCGGGCCCTGGACAAGAATGATGGCCTTTCCCCAGAGAAACAAAAGTCACCAGGCCAGGTTCCTGATGTCAGTTTGCAGGAGGCACTTGGCACTGTCAAACCAGCCACTGTTGCGTCTGGGGGCCCCTTGCATCTGGGCGGTATCCTGATCCGTTCGGAATTTCAGCAGGCAGCCGGCCACTGCCGGCAAGGGGCCCCCTAGGAAGAATGATGGCCTATCCCCAGAGAAACAAAAGTCACCAGGCCAGGTTCCTTATGTCAGTTTGCAGGAGGCACTTGGCACTGTCAAACCAGCCAGAGTTACCTGTGGGGGCAACTTGCATCTGGAACGTATCCTGATCCGTGCGGAATTTCAGCAGGCAGCCGGCCATTCCAGGCCACCAGGCACTGGACACGAACCATGGCCTTTCCCCAGAGAAACAAAAGTCACCAGGCCAGGTTCCTGATGTCAGTTTGCAGGAGGCACTTGGCACTGTCAAACCAGCCACAGTTGCCTCTGGTGGTACTTTCGGTCTGGGAGGCATCCTGAACCATGCGGAATTTCTGCAGGCAGCCGGCCACTCCAGGCCACCGGGCACAGGATATGAACCATGGCCTTTCCCCAGAGAAACAAAAGTCACCAGGCCAGGTTCCGGGTGTCAGTTTGCAGGAGGCACTTGGCACTGTCAAACCAGCCACAGTTGCCTGTGGTGGTACTTTCGGTCTGGGAGATATCCTGATCCGTGCGGAATTTCAGCAGGCAGCCGGACACTACTGGCCTCCAGGCCCTGGACACGAGCCATGACCTTTCCCCAGAGAAACAAAAGTCACAAGGCCAGGTTCCTGATGTCAGTTTGCAGGAGGCACTTGGCACTGTCAAACCAGCCACAGTTGCCTGTGGGGGCACCTTGCATCTGGGCGGTATCCTGATCTGTGCGGAACTTCAGCAGGCAGCCGGCTACTCCAGGCCACCGGGCACTGGACACGAACCATGGCCTTTCCCCAGAGAAACAAAAGTCACCAGGCCAGGTTCCTTATGTCAGTTTTCAGGAGGCACTTGGCACTGTCAAACCAGCCAGAGTTGCCTGTGGTGGCGATTTCGGTCTGGGAGGTATCCTGATCCGTGCGGAATTTCAGCAGGCAGCCGGACACTACTGGCCTCCAGGCCCAGGACACCTACAATGGCCTTTCCCCAGAGAAACAAAAGTCACCAGGCCAGGTTCCTGATGTCAGTTTGCAGGAGGCACTTGGCACTGTCAAACCAGCCACAGTTGCGTCTGGGGGCACCTTGCATCTGGGAGGTATCCTGAACTATGCGGAATTTCAGCAGGCAGCCGGCCACTCCAGGCCACCGGGCACTGGACAGGAACCACGGCCTTTCCCCAGAGAAACAAAAGTCACCAGGCCAGGATCCTGATGTCAGTTTGCAGGAGGCACTTGGCACTGTCAAACCAGCCACAGTTGCCTGTGGGGGCCCCTTGCATCTGGGAGGTATCCTGATCCGTTCCGAATTTCAGTAGGCAGCCGGCCACTCCGGGCCACCGTGCCCCGGACAAGAATGATGGCCTTTCCCCAGAGAAACAAAAGTCACCAGGCCACGATCCTGATGTCAGTTTGCAGGAGGCACTTGGCACTGTCAAACCAGCCACTGTTGCCTGTGGGGGCACCTTGCGTCTGGGGGATATCCTGATCCATTCAGAATTTCGGCAGGCAACCGGTCACTCCGGGTCACCGGGCCCTGGACAAGAATGATGGCCTTTCCCCAGAGAAACAAAAGTCACCAGGCCAGGTTCCTGATGTCAGTTTGCAGGAGGCACTTGGCACTGTCAAACCAGCCACAGTTGCCTGTGGGGGCACCTTGCATCTGGGATGTATCCTGATCCGTTCGGAATTTCAGCAGGCAGCCGGCCACTCCAGGCCACCGGGCACTGGACACGAACCATGGCCTTTCCCCAGAGAAACAAAAGTCACCAGGCCAGGTTCCTGATGTCAGTTTGCAGGAGGCACTTGGCACTGTCAAACCAGCCACAGTTGCCTGTAAGGGCACCTCGCATCCTGGAGGTATCATGATCCGTGCGGAATTTCAGCAGGCAGCCGGCCACTCCAGGCCACCGGGCACTGGACACGAACCATGGCCTTTCCCCAGAGAAACAAAAGTCACCAGGCCAGGTTCCTGATGTCAGTTTGCAGGAGGCACTTGGCACTGTCAAACCAGCCACAGTTGCCTGTGGGGGCCCCTTGCATCTGGCCGGTATCTTGATCCGTTCGGAATTTCAGCAGGCAGCCGGCCACTGCCGGCAAGGGGCCCCCTAGGAAGAATGATGGCCTATCCCCAGAGAAACAAAAGTCACCAGGCCAGGTTCCTTATGTCAGTTTGCAGGAGGCACTTGGCACTGTCAAACCAGCCAGAGTTACCTGTGGGGGCAAATTGCATCTGGGACGTATCTTGATCCGTGCGGAATTTCAGCAGGCAGCCGGCCATTCCAGGCCACCGGGCGTTGGACACGAACCATGGCCTTTCCCCAGAGAAACAAAAGTCACTAGGCCAGGTTCCTGATGTCAGTTTGCAGGAGGCACTTGGCACTGTCAAACCAGCCACAGTTGCCTGTGGTGGTACTTTCGGTCTGGGAGGTATCCTGATCCGTGCGGAATTTCAGCAGGCAGCCGGCTACTCCAGGCCACCGGGCACTGGACACGAACCATGGCCTTTCCCCAGAGAAACAAAAGTCACCAGGCCAGGTTCCTGATGTCAGTTTGCAGGAGGCACTTGGCACTGTCAAACCAGCCACAGTTGCGTCTGGGGGCCCCTTGCATCTGGGCGGTATCCTGATCCGTTCGGAATTTCAGCAGGCAGCCGGCCACTGCCGGGAAAGGGACCCCTAGGAAGAATGATGGCCTTTCCCCAGAGAAACAAAAGTCACCAGGCCAGGTTCCTTATGTCAGTTTGCAGGAGGCACTTGGCACTGTCAAACCAGCCAGAGTTACCTGTAGGGGCACCTTGCATCTGGAACGTATCCTGATCCGTGCGGAATTTCAGCAGGCAGCCGGCCATTCCAGGCCACCGGGCACTGGATATGAACCATGGCCTTTCCCCAGAGAAACAAAAGTCACCAGGCCAGGTTCCTGATGTCAGTTTGCAGGAGGCACTTGGCACTGTCAAACCAGCCACAGTTGCCTGTGGTGGCGATTTCGGTCTGGGAGGTATCCTGATCCGTGCGGAATTTCAGCAGGCAGCCGGACACTACTGGCCTCCAGGCCCTGGACACCTACAATGGCCTTTCCCCAGAGAAACAAAAGTCACCAGGCCAGGTTCCTGATGTCAGTTTGCAGGAGGCACTTGGCACTGTCAAACCAGCCACAGTTGCGTCTGGGGGCCCCTTGCATCTGGGCGGTATCATGATCCGTGCGGAATTTCAGCAGGCAGCCGGCCACTCCAGGCCAACGGGCACTGGACAGGAACCACGGCCTTTCCCCAGAGAAACAAAAGTCACCAGGCCAGGATCCTGATGTCAGTTTGCAGGAGGCACTTGGCACTGTCAAACCAGCCACATTTGCATGTGGGGGCCCCTTGCATCTGGGAGGAATCCTGATCCGTTCCGAATTTCAGTAGGCAGCCGGCCACTCCGGGCCACCGTGCCCCGGACGAGAATGATGGCCTTTCCCCAGAGAAACAAAAGTCACCAGGCCACGATCCTGATGTCAGTTTGCAGGAGGCACTTGGCACTGTCAAACCAGCCACTGTTGCCTGTGGGGGCACCTTGCGTCTGGGAGGTATCCTGATCCATTCAGAATTTCGGCAGGCAACCGGTCACTCCGGGTCACCGGGCCCTGGACAAGAATGATGGCCTTTCCCCAGAGAAACAAAATTCACCAGGCCAGGTTCCTGATGTCAGTTTGCAGGAGGCACTTGGCACTGTCAAACCAGCCACTGTTGCGTCTGGGGGCCCCTTGCATCTGGGCGGTATCCTGATCCGTTCGGAATTTCAGCAGGCAGCCGGCCACTGCCGGCAAGGGGCCCCCTAGGAAGAATGATGGCCTATCCCCAGAGAAACAAAAGTCACCAGGCCAGGTTCCTTATGTCAGTTTGCAGGAGGCACTTGGCACTGTCAAACCAGCCAGAGTTACCTGTGGGGGCAACTTGCATCTGGAACGTATCCTGATCCGTGCGGAATTTCAGCAGGCAGCCGGCCATTCCAGGCCACCAGGCACTGGACACGAACCATGGCCTTTCCCCAGAGAAACAAAAGTCACCAGGCCAGGTTCCTGATGTCAGTTTGCAGGAGGCACTTGGCACTGTCAAACCAGCCACAGTTGCCTCTGGTGGTACTTTCGGTCTGGGAGGCATCCTGAACCATGCGGAATTTCTGCAGGCAGCCGGCCATTCCAGGCCACCGGGCACAGGATATGAACCATGGCCTTTCCCCAGAGAAACAAAAGTCACCAGGCCAGGTTCCGGGTGTCAGTTTGCAGGAGGCACTTGGCACTGTCAAACCAGCCACAGTTGCCTGTGGTGGTACTTTCGGTCTGGGAGATATCCTGATCCGTGCGGAATTTCAGCAGGCAGCCGGACACTACTGGCCTCCAGGCCCTGGACACGAGCCATGACCTTTCCCCAGAGAAACAAAAGTCACCAGGCCAGGTTCCTGATGTCAGTTTGCAGGAGGCACTTGGCACTGTCAAACCAGCCACAGTTGCCTGTGGGGGCACCTTGCATCTGGGCGGTATCCTGATCTGTGCGGAACTTCAGCAGGCAGCCGGCTACTCCAGGCCACCGGGCACTGGACACGAACCATGGCCTTTCCCCAGAGAAACAAAAGTCACCAGGCCAGGTTCCTTATGTCAGTTTTCAGGAGGCACTTGGCACTGTCAAACCAGCCAGAGTTGCCTGTGGTGGCGATTTCGGTCTGGGAGGTATCCTGATCCGTGCGGAATTTCAGCAGGCAGCCGGACACTACTGGCCTCCAGGCCCCGGACACCTACAATGGCCTTTCCCCAGAGAAACAAAAGTCACCAGGCCAGGTTCCTGATGTCAGTTTGCAGGAGGCACTTGGCACTGTCAAACCAGCCACAGGTGCCTCGGGGGGCACCTTGCATCTGGGAGGTATCCTGAACTATGCGGAATTTCAGCAGGCAGCCGGCCACTCCAGGCCACCGGGCACTGGACAGGAACCACGGCCTTTCCCCAGAGAAACAAAAGTCACCAGGCCAGGATCCTGATGTCAGTTTGCAGGAGGCACTTGGCACTGTCAAACCAGCCACAGTTGCCTGTGGGGGCCCCTTGCATCTGGGAGGTATCCTGATCCGTTCCGAATTTCAGTAGGCAGCCGGCCACTCCGGGCCACCGTGCCCCGGACAAGAATGATGGCCTTTCCCCAGAGAAACAAAAGTCACCAGGCCACGATCCTGATGTCAGTTTGCAGGAGGCACTTGGCACTGTCAAACCAGCCACTGTTGCCTGTGGGGGCACCTTGCGTCTGGGGGATATCCTGATCCATTCAGAATTTCGGCAGGCAACCGGTCACTCCGGGTCACCGGGCCGTGGACAAGAATGATGGCCTTTCCCCAGAGAAACAAAAGTCACCAGGCCAGGTTCCTGATGTCAGTTTGCAGGAGGCACTTGGCACTGTCAAACCAGCCACAGTTGCCTGTGGGGGCACCTTGCATCTGGGATGTATCCTGATCCGTGCGGAATTTCAGCAGGCAGCCGGCCACTCCAGGCCACCGGGCACTGGACACGAACCATGGCCTTTCCCCAGAGAAACAAAAGTCACCAGGCCAGGTTCCTGATGTCAGTTTGCAGGAGGCACTTGGCACTGTCAAACCAGCCACAGTTGCCTGTAAGGGCACCTCGCATCCTGGAGGTATCATGATCCGTGCGGAATTTCAGCAGGCAGCCGGCCACTCCAGGCCACCGGGCACTGGACACGAACCATGGCCTTTCCCCAGAGAAACAAAAGTCACCAGGCCAGGTTCCTGATGTCAGTTTGCAGGAGGCACTTGGCACTGTCAAACCAGCCACAGTTGCCTGTGGGGGCCCCTTGCATCTGGCCGGTATCTTGATCCGTTCGGAATTTCAGCAGGCAGCCGGCCACTGCCGGCAAGGGGCCCCCTAGGAAGAATGATGGCCTATCCCCAGAGAAACAAAAGTCACCAGGCCAGGTTCCTTATGTCAGTTTGCAGGAGGCACTTGGCACTGTCAAACCAGCCAGAGTTACCTGTGGGGGCAAATTGCATCTGGGACGTATCTTGATCCGTGCGGAATTTCAGCAGGCAGCCGGCCATTCCAGGCCACCGGGCGTTGGACACGAACCATGGCCTTTCCCCAGAGAAACAAAAGTCACTAGGCCAGGTTCCTGATGTCAGTTTGCAGGAGGCACTTGGCACTGTCAAACCAGCCACAGTTGCCTGTGGTGGTACTTTCGGTCTGGGAGGTATCCTGATCCGTGCGGAATTTCTGCAGGCAGCCGGCTACTCCAGGCCACCGGGCACTGGACACGAACCATGGCCTTTCCCCAGAGAAACAAAAGTCACCAGGCCAGGTTCCTGATGTCAGTTTGCAGGAGGCACTTGGCACTGTCAAACCAGCCACAGTTGCGTCTGGGGGCCCCTTGCATCTGGGCGATATCCTGATCCGTTCGGAATTTCAGCAGGCAGCCGGCCACTGCCGGCAAAGGGACCCCTAGGAAGAATGATGGCCTTTCCCCAGAGAAACAAAAGTCACCAGGCCAGGTTCCTTATGTCAGTTTGCAGGAGGCACTTGGCACTGTCAAACCAGCCAGAGTTACCTGTGGGTGCACCTTGCATCTGGGAGGTATCCTGATCCGTGCGGAATTTCAGCAGGCAGCCGGCCATTCCAGGCCACCGGGCACTGGATATGAACCATGGCCTTTCCCCAGAGAAACAAAAGTCACCAGGCCAGGTTCCTGATGTCAGTTTGCAGGAGGCACTTGGCACTGTCAAACCAGCCACAGTTGCCTGTGGTGGTACTTTCGGTCTGGGAGGTATCCTGATCCGTGCGGAATTTCAGCAGGCAGCCGGCTACTCCAGGCCACCGGGCACTGGACACGAACCATGGCCTTTCCCCAGAGAAACAAAAGTCACCAGGCCAGGTTCCTGATGTCAGTTTGCAGGAGGCACTTGGCACTGTCAAACCAGCCACAGTTGCGTCTGGGGGCCCCTTGCATCTGGGCGGTATCCTGATCCGTTCGGAATTTCAGCAGGCAGCCGGCCACTGCCGGCAAGGGGCCCCCTAGGAAGAATGATGGCCTTTCCCCAGAGAAACAAAAGTCACCAGGCCAGGTTCCTTATGTCAGTTTGCAGGAGGCACTTGGCACTGTCAAACCAGCCAGAGTTACCTGTGGGGGCAACTTGCATCTGCAACGTATCCTGATCCGTGCGGAATTTCAGCAGGCAGCCGGCCATTCCAGGCCACCAGGCACTGGACACGAACCATGGCCTTTCCCCAGAGAAACAAAAGTCACCAGGCCAGGTTCCTGATCTCAGTTTGCAGGAGGCACTTGGCACTGTCAAACCAGCCACAGTTGCCTCTGGTGGCGATTTCGGTCTGGGAGGCATCCTGAACCATGCGGAATTTCTGCAGGCAGCCGGCCACTCCAGGCCACCGGGCACAGGATATGAACCATGGCCTTTCCCCAGAGAAACAAAAGTCACCAGGCCAGGTTCCTTATGTCAGTTTTCAGGAGGCACTTGGCACTGTCAAACCAGCCAGAGTTGCCTGTGGTGGCGATTTCGGTCTGGGAGGTATCCTGATCCGTGCGGAATTTCAGCAGGCAGCCGGACACTACTGGCCTCCAGGCCCTGGACACCTACAATGGCCTTTCCCCAGAGAAACAAAAGTCACCAGGCCAGGTTCCTGATGTCAGTTTGCAGGAGGCACTTGGCACTGTCAAACCAGCCACAGTTGCCTGTGGGGGCCCCTTGCATCTGGGAGGTATCCTGATCCGTTCCGAATTTCAGTAGGCAGCCGGCCACTCCGGGCCACCGTGCCCCGGACAAGAATGATGGCCTTTCCCCAGAGAAACAAAAGTCACCAGGCCACGATCCTGATGTCAGTTTGCAGGAGGCACTTGGCACTGTCAAACCAGCCACTGTTGCCTGTGGGGGCACCTTGCGTCTGGGGGATATCCTGATCCATTCAGAATTTCGGCAGGCAACCGGTCACTCCGGGTCACCGGGCCCTGGACAAGAATGATGGCCTTTCCCCAGAGAAACAAAAGTCACCAGGCCAGGTTCCTGATGTCAGTTTGCAGGAGGCACTTGGCACTGTCAAACCAGCCACAGTTGCCTGTGGGGGCACCTTGCATCTGGGATGTATCCTGATCCGTGCGGAATTTCAGCAGGCAGCCGGCCACTCCAGGCCACCGGGCACTGGACACGAACCATGGCCTTTCCCCAGAGAAACAAAAGTCACCAGGCCAGGTTCCTGATGTCAGTTTGCAGGAGGCACTTGGCACTGTCAAACCAGCCACAGTTGCCTGTAAGGGCACCTCGCATCCTGGAGGTATCATGATCCGTGCGGAATTTCAGCAGGCAGCCGGCCACTCCAGGCCACCGGGCACTGGACACGAACCATGGCCTTTCCCCAGAGAAACAAAAGTCACCAGGCCAGGTTCCTGATGGCAGTTTGCAGGAGGCACTTGGCACTGTCAAACCAGCCACAGTTGCCTGTGGGGGCCCCTTGCATCTGGCCGGTATCTTGATCCGTTCGGAATTTCAGCAGGCAGCCGGCCACTGCCGGCAAGGGGCCCCCTAGGAAGAATGATGGCCTATCCCCAGAGAAACAAAAGTCACCAGGCCAGGTTCCTTATGTCAGTTTGCAGGAGGCACTTGGCACTGTCAAACCAGCCAGAGTTACCTGTGGGGGCAAATTGCATCTGGGACGTATCTTGATCCGTGCGGAATTTCAGCAGGCAGCCGGCCATTCCAGGCCACCGGGCGTTGGACACGAACCATGGCCTTTCCCCAGAGAAACAAAAGTCACTAGGCCAGGTTCCTGATGTCAGTTTGCAGGAGGCACTTGGCACTGTCAAACCAGCCACAGTTGCCTGTGGTGGTACTTTCGGTCTGGGAGGTATCCTGATCCGTGCGGAATTTCAGCAGGCAGCCGGCTACTCCAGGCCACCGGGCACTGGACACGAACCATGGCCTTTCCCCAGAGAAACAAAAGTCACCAGGCCAGGTTCCTGATGTCAGTTTGCAGGAGGCACTTGGCACTGTCAAACCAGCCACAGTTGCGTCTGGGGGCCCCTTGCATCTGGGCGGTATCCTGATCCGTTCGGAATTTCAGCAGGCAGCCGGCCACTGCCGGCAAAGGGACCCCTAGGAAGAATGATGGCCTTTCCCCAGAGAAACAAAAGTCACCATGCCAGGTTCCTTATGTCAGTTTGCAGGAGGCTCTTGGCACTGTCAAACCAGCCAGAGTTACCTGTAGGGGCACCTTGCATCTGGAACGTATCCTGATCCGTGCGGAATTTCAGCAGGCAGCCGGCCATTCCAGGCCACCGGGCACTGGATATGAACCATGGCCTTTCCCCAGAGAAACAAAAGTCACCAGGCCAGGTTCCTGATGTCAGTTTGCAGGAGGCACTTGGCACTGTCAAACCAGCCACAGTTGCCTGTGGTGGCGATTTCGGTCTGGGAGGTATCCTGATCCGTGCGGAATTTCAGCAGGCAGCCGGACACTACTGGCCTCCAGGCCCTGGACACCTACAATGGCCTTTCCCCAGAGAAACAAAAGTCACCAGGCCAGGTTCCTGATGTCAGTTTGCAGGAGGCACTTGGCACTGTCAAACCAGCCACAGTTGCGTCTGGGGGCCCCTTGCATCTGGGCGGTATCATGATCCGTGCGGAATTTCAGCAGGCAGCCGGCCACTCCAGGCCAACGGGCACTGGACAGGAACCACGGCCTTTCCCCAGAGAAACAAAAGTCACCAGGCCAGGATCCTGATGTCAGTTTGCAGGAGGCACTTGGCACTGTCAAACCAGCCACATTTGCATGTGGGGGCCCCTTGCATCTGGGAGGAATCCTGATCCGTTCCGAATTTCAGTAGGCAGCCGGCCACTCCGGGCCACCGTGCCCCGGACGAGAATGATGGCCTTTCCCCAGAGAAACAAAAGTCACCAGGCCACGATCCTGATGTCAGTTTGCAGGAGGCACTTGGCACTGTCAAACCAGCCACTGTTGCCTGTGGGGGCACCTTGCGTCTGGGAGGTATCCTGATCCATTCAGAATTTCGGCAGGCAACTGGTCACTCCGGGTCACCGGGCCCTGGACAAGAATGATGGCCTTTCCCCAGAGAAACAAAAGTCACCAGGCCAGGTTCCTGATGTCAGTTTGCAGGAGGCACTTGGCACTGTCAAACCAGCCACTGTTGCGTCTGGGGGCCCCTTGCATCTGGGCGGTATCCTGATCCGTTCGGAATTTCAGCAGGCAGCCGGCCACTGCCGGCAAGGGGCCCCCTAGGAAGAATGATGGCCTATCCCCAGAGAAACAAAAGTCACCAGGCCAGGTTCCTTATGTCAGTTTGCAGGAGGCACTTGGCACTGTCAAACCAGCCAGAGTTACCTGTGGGGGCAACTTGCATCTGGAACGTATCCTGATCCGTGCGGAATTTCAGCAGGCAGCCGGCCATTCCAGGCCACCAGGCACTGGACACGAACCATGGCCTTTCCCCAGAGAAACAAAAGTCACCAGGCCAGGTTCCTGATGTCAGTTTGCAGGAGGCACTTGGCACTGTCAAACCAGCCACAGTTGCCTCTGGTGGTACTTTCGGTCTGGGAGGCATCCTGAACCATGCGGAATTTCTGCAGGCAGCCGGCCACTCCAGGCCACCGGGCACAGGATATGAACCATGGCCTTTCCCCAGAGAAACAAAAGTCACCAGGCCAGGTTCCGGGTGTCAGTTTGCAGGAGGCACTTGGCACTGTCAAACCAGCCACAGTTGCCTGTGGTGGTACTTTCGGTCTGGGAGATATCCTGATCCGTGCGGAATTTCAGCAGGCAGCCGGACACTACTGGCCTCCAGGCCCTGGACACGAGCCATGACCTTTCCCCAGAGAAACAAAAGTCACCAGGCCAGGTTCCTGATGTCAGTTTGCAGGAGGCACTTGGCACTGTCAAACCAGCCACAGTTGCCTGTGGGGGCACCTTGCATCTGGGCGGTATCCTGATCTGTGCGGAACTTCAGCAGGCAGCCGGCTACTCCAGGCCACCGGGCACTGGACACGAACCATGGCCTTTCCCCAGAGAAACAAAAGTCACCAGGCCAGGTTCCTTATGTCAGTTTTCAGGAGGCACTTGGCACTGTCAAACCAGCCAGAGTTGCCTGTGGTGGCGATTTCGGTCTGGGAGGTATCCTGATCCGTGCGGAATTTCAGCAGGCAGCCGGACACTACTGGCCTCCAGGCCCCGGACACCTACAATGGCCTTTCCCCAGAGAAACAAAAGTCACCAGGCCAGGTTCCTGATGTCAGTTTGCAGGAGGCACTTGGCACTGTCAAACCAGCCACAGTTGCGTCTGGGGGCACCTTGCATCTGGGAGGTATCCTGAACTATGCGGAATTTCAGCAGGCAGCCGGCCATTCCAGGCCACCGGGCACTGGACAGGAACCACGGCCTTTCCCCAGAGAAACAAAAGTCACCAGGCCAGGATCCTGATGTCAGTTTGCAGGAGGCACTTGGCACTGTCAAACCAGCCACAGTTGCCTGTGGGGGCCCCTTGCATCTGGGAGGTATCCTGATCCGTTCCGAATTTCAGTAGGCAGCCGGCCACTCCGGGCCACCGTGCCCCGGACAAGAATGATGGCCTTTCCCCAGAGAAACAAAAGTCACCAGGCCACGATCCTGATGTCAGTTTGCAGGAGGCACTTGGCACTGTCAAACCAGCCACTGTTGCCTGTGGGGGCACCTTGCGTCTGGGGGATATCCTGATCCATTCAGAATTTCGGCAGGCAACCGGTCACTCCGGGTCACCGGGCCGTGGACAAGAATGATGGCCTTTCCCCAGAGAAACAAAAGTCACCAGGCCAGGTTCCTGATGTCAGTTTGCAGGAGGCACTTGGCACTGTCAAACCAGCCACAGTTGCCTGTGGGGGCACCTTGCATCTGGGATGTATCCTGATCCGTGCGGAATTTCAGCAGGCAGCCGGCCACTCCAGGCCACCGGGCACTGGACACGAACCATGGCCTTTCCCCAGAGAAACAAAAGTCACCAGGCCAGGTTCCTGATGTCAGTTTGCAGGAGGCACTTGGCACTGTCAAACCAGCCACAGTTGCCTGTAAGGGCACCTCGCATCCTGGAGGTATCATGATCCGTGCGGAATTTCAGCAGGCAGCCGGCCACTCCAGGCCACCGGGCACTGGACACGAACCATGGCCTTTCCCCAGAGAAACAAAAGTCACCAGGCCAGGTTCCTGATGTCAGTTTGCAGGAGGCACTTGGCACTGTCAAACCAGCCACAGTTGCCTGTGGGGGCCCCTTGCATCTGGCCGGTATCTTGATCCGTTCGGAATTTCAGCAGGCAGCCGGCCACTGCCGGCAAGGGGCCCCCTAGGAAGAATGATGGCCTATCCCCAGAGAAACAAAAGTCACCAGGCCAGGTTCCTTATGTCAGTTTGCAGGAGGCACTTGGCACTGTCAAACCAGCCAGAGTTACCTGTGGGGGCAAATTGCATCTGGGACGTATCTTGATCCGTGCGGAATTTCAGCAGGCAGCCGGCCATTCCAGGCCACCGGGCGTTGGACACGAACCATGGCCTTTCCCCAGAGAAACAAAAGTCACTAGGCCAGGTTCCTGATGTCAGTTTGCAGGAGGCACTTGGCACTGTCAAACCAGCCACAGTTGCCTGTGGTGGTACTTTCGGTCTGGGAGGTATCCTGATCCGTGCGGAATTTCAGCAGGCAGCCGGCTACTCCAGGCCACCGGGCACTGGACACGAACCATGGCCTTTCCCCAGAGAAACAAAAGTCACCAGGCCAGGTTCCTGATGTCAGTTTGCAGGAGGCACTTGGCACTGTCAAACCAGCCACAGTTGCGTCTGGGGGCCCCTTGCATCTGGGCGGTATCCTGATCCGTTCGGAATTTCAGCAGGCAGCCGGCCACTGCCGGCAAAGGGACCCCTAGGAAGAATGATGGCCTTTCCCCAGAGAAACAAAAGTCACCAGGCCAGGTTCCTTATGTCAGTTTGCAGGAGGCACTTGGCACTGTCAAACCAGCCAGAGTTACCTGTGGGGGCACCTTGCATCTGGGAGGTATCCTGATCCGTGCGGAATTTCAGCAGGCAGCCGGCCATTCCAGGCCACCGGGCACTGGATATGAACCATGGCCTTTCCCCAGAGAAACAAAAGTCACCAGGCCAGGTTCCTGATGTCAGTTTGCAGGAGGCACTTGGCACTGTCAAACCAGCCACAGTTGCCTGTGGTGGTACTTTCGGTCTGGGAGGTATCCTGATCCGTGCGGAATTTCAGCAGGCAGCCGGCTACTCCAGGCCACCGGGCACTGGACACGAACCATGGCCTTTCCCCAGAGAAACAAAAGTCACCAGGCCAGGTTCCTGATGTCAGTTTGCAGGAGGCACTTGGCACTGTCAAACCAGCCACAGTTGCGTCTGGGGGCCCCTTGCATCTGGGCGGTATCCTGATCCGTTCAGAATTTCAGCAGGCAGCCGGCCACTGCCGGCAAGGGGCCCCCTAGGAAGAATGATGGCCTTTCCCCAGAGAAACAAAAGTCACCAGGCCAGGTTCCTTATGTCAGTTTGCAGGAGGCACTTGGCACTGTCAAACCAGCCAGAGTTACCTGTGGGGGCAACTTGCATCTGCAACGTATCCTGATCCGTGCGGAATTTCAGCAGGCAGCCGGCCATTCCAGGCCACCAGGCACTGGACACGAACCATGGCCTTTCCCCAGAGAAACAAAAGTCACCAGGCCAGGTTCCTGATCTCAGTTTGCAGGAGGCACTTGGCACTGTCAAACCAGCCACAGTTGCCTCTGCTGGCGATTTCGGTCTGGGAGGCATCCTGAACCATGCGGAATTTCTGCAGGCAGCCGGCCACTCCAGGCCACCGGGCACAGGATATGAACCATGGCCTTTCCCCAGAGAAACAAAAGTCACCAGGCCAGGTTCCTTATGTCAGTTTTCAGGAGGCACTTGGCACTGTCAAACCAGCCAGAGTTGCCTGTGGTGGCGATTTCGGTCTGGGAGGTATCCTGATCCGTGCGGAATTTCAGCAGGCAGCCGGACACTACTGGCCTCCAGGCCCTGGACACCTACAATGGCCTTTCCCCAGAGAAACAAAAGTCACCAGGCCAGGTTCCTGATGTCAGTTTGCAGGAGGCACTTGGCACTGTCAAACCAGCCACAGGTGCCTCGGGGGGCACCTTGCATCTGGGAGGTATCCTGAACTATGCGGAATTTCAGCAGGCAGCCGGCCACTCCAGGCCACCGGGCACTGGACACGAACCACGGCCTTTCCCCAGAGAAACAAAAGTCACCAGGCCAGGATCCTGATGTCAGTTTGCAGGAGGCACTTGGCACTGTCAAACCAGCCACAGTTGCCTGTGGGGGCCCCTTGCATCTGGGAGGTATCCTGATCCGTTCCGAATTTCAGTAGGCAGCCGGCCACTCCGGGCCACCGTGCCCCGGACAAGAATGATGGCCTTTCCCCAGAGAAACAAAAGTCACCAGGCCACGATCCTGATGTCAGTTTGCAGGAGGCACTTGGCACTGTCAAACCAGCCACTGTTGCCTGTGGGGGCACCTTGCGTCTGGGGGATATCCTGATCCATTCAGAATTTCGGCAGGCAACCGGTCACTCCGGGTCACCGGGCCGTGGACAAGAATGATGGCCTTTCCCCAGAGAAACAAAAGTCACCAGGCCAGGTTCCTGATGTCAGTTTGCAGGAGGCACTTGGCACTGTCAAACCAGCCACAGTTGCCTGTGGGGGCACCTTGCATCTGGGATGTATCCTGATCCGTGCGGAATTTCAGCAGGCAGCCGGCCACTCCAGGCCACCGGGCACTGGACACGAACCATGGCCTTTCCCCAGAGAAACAAAAGTCACCAGGCCAGGTTCCTGATGTCAGTTTGCAGGAGGCACTTGGCACTGTCAAACCAGCCACAGTTGCCTGTAAGGGCACCTCGCATCCTGGAGGTATCATGATCCGTGCGGAATTTCAGCAGGCAGCCGGCCACTCCAGGCCACCGGGCACTGGACACGAACCATGGCCTTTCCCCAGAGAAACAAAAGTCACCAGGCCAGGTTCCTGATGGCAGTTTGCAGGAGGCACTTGGCACTGTCAAACCAGCCACAGTTGCCTGTGGGGGCCCCTTGCATCTGGCCGGTATCTTGATCCGTTCGGAATTTCAGCAGGCAGCCGGCCACTGCCGGCAAGGGGCCCCCTAGGAAGAATGATGGCCTATCCCCAGAGAAACAAAAGTCACCAGGCCAGGTTCCTTATGTCAGTTTGCAGGAGGCACTTGGCACTGTCAAACCAGCCAGAGTTACCTGTGGGGGCAAATTGCATCTGGGACGTATCTTGATCCGTGCGGAATTTCAGCAGGCAGCCGGCCATTCCAGGCCACCGGGCGTTGGACACGAACCATGGCCTTTCCCCAGAGAAACAAAAGTCACTAGGCCAGGTTCCTGATGTCAGTTTGCAGGAGGCACTTGGCACTGTCAAACCAGCCACAGTTGCCTGTGGTGGTACTTTCGGTCTGGGAGGTATCCTGATCCGTGCGGAATTTCAGCAGGCAGCCGGCTACTCCAGGCCACCGGGCACTGGACACGAACCATGGCCTTTCCCCAGAGAAACAAAAGTCACCAGGCCAGGTTCCTGATGTCAGTTTGCAGGAGGCACTTGGCACTGTCAAACCAGCCACAGTTGCGTCTGGGGGCCCCTTGCATCTGGGCGGTATCCTGATCCGTTCGGAATTTCAGCAGGCAGCCGGCCACTGCCGGGAAAGGGACCCCTAGGAAGAATGATGGCCTTTCCCCAGAGAAACAAAAGTCACCATGCCAGGTTCCTTATGTCAGTTTGCAGGAGGCACTTGGCACTGTCAAACCAGCCAGAGTTACCTGTAGGGGCACCTTGCATCTGGAACGTATCCTGATCCGTGCGGAATTTCAGCAGGCAGCCGGCCATTCCAGGCCACCGGGCACTGGATATGAACCATGGCCTTTCCCCAGAGAAACAAAAGTCACCAGGCCAGGTTCCTGATGTCAGTTTGCAGGAGGCACTTGGCACTGTCAAACCAGCCACAGTTGCCTGTGGTGGCGATTTCGGTCTGGGAGGTATCCTGATCCGTGCGGAATTTCAGCAGGCAGCCGGACACTACTGGCCTCCAGGCCCTGGACACCTACAATGGCCTTTCCCCAGAGAAACAAAAGTCACCAGGCCAGGTTCCTGATGTCAGTTTGCAGGAGGCACTTGGCACTGTCAAACCAGCCACAGTTGCGTCTGGGGGCCCCTTGCATCTGGGCGGTATCATGATCCGTGCGGAATTTCAGCAGGCAGCCGGCCACTCCAGGCCAACGGGCACTGGACAGGAACCACGGCCTTTCCCCAGAGAAACAAAAGTCACCAGGCCAGGATCCTGATGTCAGTTTGCAGGAGGCACTTGGCACTGTCAAACCAGCCACATTTGCATGTGGGGGCCCCTTGCATCTGGGAGGAATCCTGATCCGTTCCGAATTTCAGTAGGCAGCCGGCCACTCCGGGCCACCGTGCCCCGGACGAGAATGATGGCCTTTCCCCAGAGAAACAAAAGTCACCAGGCCACGATCCTGATGTCAGTTTGCAGGAGGCACTTGGCACTGTCAAACCAGCCACTGTTGCCTGTGGGGGCACCTTGCGTCTGGGGGATATCCTGATCCATTCAGAATTTCGGCAGGCAACCGGTCACTCCGGGTCACCGGGCCGTGGACAAGAATGATGGCCTTTCCCCAGAGAAACAAAAGTCACCAGGCCAGGTTCCTGATGTCAGTTTGCAGGAGGCACTTGGCACTGTCAAACCAGCCACAGTTGCCTGTGGGGGCACCTTGCATCTGGGATGTATCCTGATCCGTGCGGAATTTCAGCAGGCAGCCGGCCACTCCAGGCCACCGGGCACTGGACACGAACCATGGCCTTTCCCCAGAGAAACAAAAGTCACCAGGCCAGGTTCCTGATGTCAGTTTGCAGGAGGCACTTGGCACTGTCAAACCAGCCACAGTTGCCTGTAAGGGCACCTCGCATCCTGGAGGTATCATGATCCGTGCGGAATTTCAGCAGGCAGCCGGCCACTCCAGGCCACCGGGCACTGGACACGAACCATGGCCTTTCCCCAGAGAAACAAAAGTCACCAGGCCAGGTTCCTGATGGCAGTTTGCAGGAGGCACTTGGCACTGTCAAACCAGCCACAGTTGCCTGTGGGGGCCCCTTGCATCTGGCCGGTATCTTGATCCGTTCGGAATTTCAGCAGGCAGCCGGCCACTGCCGGCAAGGGGCCCCCTAGGAAGAATGATGGCCTATCCCCAGAGAAACAAAAGTCACCAGGCCAGGTTCCTTATGTCAGTTTGCAGGAGGCACTTGGCACTGTCAAACCAGCCAGAGTTACCTGTGGGGGCAAATTGCATCTGGGACGTATCTTGATCCGTGCGGAATTTCAGCAGGCAGCCGGCCATTCCAGGCCACCGGGCGTTGGACACGAACCATGGCCTTTCCCCAGAGAAACAAAAGTCACTAGGCCAGGTTCCTGATGTCAGTTTGCAGGAGGCACTTGGCACTGTCAAACCAGCCACAGTTGCCTGTGGTGGTACTTTCGGTCTGGGAGGTATCCTGATCCGTGCGGAATTTCAGCAGGCAGCCGGCTACTCCAGGCCACCGGGCACTGGACACGAACCATGGCCTTTCCCCAGAGAAACAAAAGTCACCAGGCCAGGTTCCTGATGTCAGTTTGCAGGAGGCACTTGGCACTGTCAAACCAGCCACAGTTGCGTCTGGGGGCCCCTTGCATCTGGGCGGTATCCTGATCCGTTCGGAATTTCAGCAGGCAGCCGGCCACTGCCGGCAAAGGGACCCCTAGGAAGAATGATGGCCTTTCCCCAGAGAAACAAAAGTCACCAGGCCAGGTTCCTTATGTCAGTTTGCAGGAGGCACTTGGCACTGTCAAACCAGCCAGAGTTACCTGTGGGGGCACCTTGCATCTGGGAGGTATCCTGATCCGTGCGGAATTTCAGCAGGCAGCCGGCCATTCCAGGCCACCGGGCACTGGATATGAACCATGGCCTTTCCCCAGAGAAACAAAAGTCACCAGGCCAGGTTCCTGATGTCAGTTTGCAGGAGGCACTTGGCACTGTCAAACCAGCCACAGTTGCCTGTGGTGGTACTTTCGGTCTGGGAGGTATCCTGATCCGTTCGGAATTTCAGCAGGCAGCCGGCTACTCCAGGCCACCGGGCACTGGACACGAACCATGGCCTTTCCCCAGAGAAACAAAAGTCACCAGGCCAGGTTCCTGATGTCAGTTTGCAGGAGGCACTTGGCACTGTCAAACCAGCCACAGTTGCGTCTGGGGGCCCCTTGCATCTGGGCGGTATCCTGATCCGTTCGGAATTTCAGCAGGCAGCCGGCCACTGCCGGCAAGGGGCCCCCTAGGAAGAATGATGGCCTTTCCCCAGAGAAACAAAAGTCACCAGGCCAGGTTCCTTATGTCAGTTTGCAGGAGGCACTTGGCACTGTCAAACCAGCCAGAGTTACCTGTGGGGGCAACTTGCATCTGCAACGTATCCTGATCCGTGCGGAATTTCAGCAGGCAGCCGGCCATTCCAGGCCACCAGGCACTGGACACGAACCATGGCCTTTCCCCAGAGAAACAAAAGTCACCAGGCCAGGTTCCTGATCTCAGTTTGCAGGAGGCACTTGGCACTGTCAAACCAGCCACAGTTGCCTCTGCTGGCGATTTCGGTCTGGGAGGCATCCTGAACCATGCGGAATTTCTGCAGGCAGCCGGCCACTCCAGGCCACCGGGCACAGGATATGAACCATGGCCTTTCCCCAGAGAAACAAAAGTCACCAGGCCAGGTTCCTGATGTCAGTTTTCAGGAGGCACTTGGCACTGTCAAACCAGCCAGAGTTGCCTGTGGTGGCGATTTCGGTCTGGGAGGTATCCTGATCCGTGCGGAATTTCAGCAGGCAGCCGGACACTACTGGCCTCCAGGCCCTGGACACCTACAATGGCCTTTCCCCAGAGAAACAAAAGTCACCAGGCCAGGTTCCTGATGTCAGTTTGCAGGAGGCACTTGGCACTGTCAAACCAGCCACAGGTGCCTCGGGGGGCACCTTGCATCTGGGAGGTATCCTGAACTATGCGGAATTTCAGCAGGCAGCCGGCCACTCCAGGCCACCGGGCACTGGACACGAACCACGGCCTTTCCCCAGAGAAACAAAAGTCACCAGGCCAGGATCCTGATGTCAGTTTGCAGGAGGCACTTGGCACTGTCAAACCAGCCACAGTTGCCTGTGGGGGCCCCTTGCATCTGGGAGGTATCCTGATCCGTTCCGAATTTCAGTAGGCAGCCGGCCACTCCGGGCCACCGTGCCCCGGACAAGAATGATGGCCTTTCCCCAGAGAAACAAAAGTCACCAGGCCACGATCCTGATGTCAGTTTGCAGGAGGCACTTGGCACTGTCAAACCAGCCACTGTTGCCTGTGGGGGCACCTTGCGTCTGGGGGATATCCTGATCCATTCAGAATTTCGGCAGGCAACCGGTCACTCCGGGTCACCGGGCCGTGGACAAGAATGATGGCCTTTCCCCAGAGAAACAAAAGTCACCAGGCCAGGTTCCTGATGTCAGTTTGCAGGAGGCACTTGGCACTGTCAAACCAGCCACAGTTGCCTGTGGGGGCACCTTGCATCTGGGATGTATCCTGATCCGTGCGGAATTTCAGCAGGCAGCCGGCCACTCCAGGCCACCGGGCACTGGACACGAACCATGGCCTTTCCCCAGAGAAACAAAAGTCACCAGGCCAGGTTCCTGATGTCAGTTTGCAGGAGGCACTTGGCACTGTCAAACCAGCCACAGTTGCCTGTAAGGGCACCTCGCATCCTGGAGGTATCATGATCCGTGCGGAATTTCAGCAGGCAGCCGGCCACTCCAGGCCACCGGGCACTGGACACGAACCATGGCCTTTCCCCAGAGAAACAAAAGTCACCAGGCCAGGTTCCTGATGGCAGTTTGCAGGAGGCACTTGGCACTGTCAAACCAGCCACAGTTGCCTGTGGGGGCCCCTTGCATCTGGCCGGTATCTTGATCCGTTCGGAATTTCAGCAGGCAGCCGGCCACTGCCGGCAAGGGGCCCCCTAGGAAGAATGATGGCCTATCCCCAGAGAAACAAAAGTCACCAGGCCAGGTTCCTTATGTCAGTTTGCAGGAGGCACTTGGCACTGTCAAACCAGCCAGAGTTACCTGTGGGGGCAAATTGCATCTGGGACGTATCTTGATCCGTGCGGAATTTCAGCAGGCAGCCGGCCATTCCAGGCCACCGGGCGTTGGACACGAACCATGGCCTTTCCCCAGAGAAACAAAAGTCACTAGGCCAGGTTCCTGATGTCAGTTTGCAGGAGGCACTTGGCACTGTCAAACCAGCCACAGTTGCCTGTGGTGGTACTTTCGGTCTGGGAGGTATCCTGATCCGTGCGGAATTTCAGCAGGCAGCCGGCTACTCCAGGCCACCGGGCACTGGACACGAACCATGGCCTTTCCCCAGAGAAACAAAAGTCACCAGGCCAGGTTCCTGATGTCAGTTTGCAGGAGGCACTTGGCACTGTCAAACCAGCCACAGTTGCGTCTGGGGGCCCCTTGCATCTGGGCGGTATCCTGATCCGTTCGGAATTTCAGCAGGCAGCCGGCCACTGCCGGGAAAGGGACCCCTAGGAAGAATGATGGCCTTTCCCCAGAGAAACAAAAGTCACCATGCCAGGTTCCTTATGTCAGTTTGCAGGAGGCACTTGGCACTGTCAAACCAGCCAGAGTTACCTGTAGGGGCACCTTGCATCTGGAACGTATCCTGATCCGTGCGGAATTTCAGCAGGCAGCCGGCCATTCCAGGCCACCGGGCACTGGATATGAACCATGGCCTTTCCCCAGAGAAACAAAAGTCACCAGGCCAGGTTCCTGATGTCAGTTTGCAGGAGGCACTTGGCACTGTCAAACCAGCCACAGTTGCCTGTGGTGGCGATTTCGGTCTGGGAGGTATCCTGATCCGTGCGGAATTTCAGCAGGCAGCCGGACACTACTGGCCTCCAGGCCCTGGACACCTACAATGGCCTTTCCCCAGAGAAACAAAAGTCACCAGGCCAGGTTCCTGATGTCAGTTTGCAGGAGGCACTTGGCACTGTCAAACCAGCCACAGTTGCGTCTGGGGGCCCCTTGCATCTGGGCGGTATCATGATCCGTGCGGAATTTCAGCAGGCAGCCGGCCACTCCAGGCCAACGGGCACTGGACAGGAACCACGGCCTTTCCCCAGAGAAACAAAAGTCACCAGGCCAGGATCCTGATGTCAGTTTGCAGGAGGCACTTGGCACTGTCAAACCAGCCACATTTGCATGTGGGGGCCCCTTGCATCTGGGAGGAATCCTGATCCGTTCCGAATTTCAGTAGGCAGCCGGCCACTCCGGGCCACCGTGCCCCGGACGAGAATGATGGCCTTTCCCCAGAGAAACAAAAGTCACCAGGCCACGATCCTGATGTCAGTTTGCAGGAGGCACTTGGCACTGTCAAACCAGCCACTGTTGCCTGTGGGGGCACCTTGCGTCTGGGAGGTATCCTGATCCATTCAGAATTTCGGCAGGCAACCGGTCACTCCGGGTCACCGGGCCCTGGACAAGAATGATGGCCTTTCCCCAGAGAAACAAAAGTCACCAGGCCAGGTTCCTGATGTCAGTTTGCAGGAGGCACTTGGCACTGTCAAACCAGCCACTGTTGCGTCTGGGGGCCCCTTGCATCTGGGCGGTATCCTGATCCGTTCGGAATTTCAGCAGGCAGCCGGCCACTGCCGGCAAGGGGCCCCCTAGGAAGAATGATGGCCTATCCCCAGAGAAACAAAAGTCACCAGGCCAGGTTCCTTATGTCAGTTTGCAGGAGGCACTTGGCACTGTCAAACCAGCCAGAGTTACCTGTGGGGGCAACTTGCATCTGGAACGTATCCTGATCCGTGCGGAATTTCAGCAGGCAGCCGGCCATTCCAGGCCACCAGGCACTGGACACGAACCATGGCCTTTCCCCAGAGAAACAAAAGTCACCAGGCCAGGTTCCTGATGTCAGTTTGCAGGAGGCACTTGGCACTGTCAAACCAGCCACATTTGCATGTGGGGGCCCCTTGCATCTGGGAGGAATCCTGATCCGTTCCGAATTTCAGTAGGCAGCCGGCCACTCCGGGCCACCGTGCCCCGGACGAGAATGATGGCCTTTCCCCAGAGAAACAAAAGTCACCAGGCCACGATCCTGATGTCAGTTTGCAGGAGGCACTTGGCACTGTCAAACCAGCCACTGTTGCCTGTGGGGGCACCTTGCGTCTGGGAGGTATCCTGATCCATTCAGAATTTCGGCAGGCAACCGGTCACTCCGGGTCACCGGGCCCTGGACAAGAATGATGGCCTTTCCCCAGAGAAACAAAAGTCACCAGGCCAGGTTCCTGATGTCAGTTTGCAGGAGGCACTTGGCACTGTCAAACCAGCCACTGTTGCGTCTGGGGGCCCCTTGCATCTGGGCGGTATCCTGATCCGTTCGGAATTTCAGCAGGCAGCCGGCCACTGCCGGCAAGGGGCCCCCTAGGAAGAATGATGGCCTATCCCCAGAGAAACAAAAGTCACCAGGCCAGGTTCCTTATGTCAGTTTGCAGGAGGCACTTGGCACTGTCAAACCAGCCAGAGTTACCTGTGGGGGCAACTTGCATCTGGAACGTATCCTGATCCGTGCGGAATTTCAGCAGGCAGCCGGCCATTCCAGGCCACCAGGCACTGGACACGAACCATGGCCTTTCCCCAGAGAAACAAAAGTCACCAGGCCAGGTTCCTGATGTCAGTTTGCAGGAGGCACTTGGCACTGTCAAACCAGCCACAGTTGCCTCTGGTGGTACTTTCGGTCTGGGAGGCATCCTGAACCATGCGGAATTTCTGCAGGCAGCCGGCCACTCCAGGCCACCGGGCACAGGATATGAACCATGGCCTTTCCCCAGAGAAACAAAAGTCACCAGGCCAGGTTCCGGGTGTCAGTTTGCAGGAGGCACTTGGCACTGTCAAACCAGCCACAGTTGCCTGTGGTGGTACTTTCGGTCTGGGAGATATCCTGATCCGTGCGGAATTTCAGCAGGCAGCCGGACACTACTGGCCTCCAGGCCCTGGACACGAGCCATGACCTTTCCCCAGAGAAACAAAAGTCACCAGGCCAGGTTCCTGATGTCAGTTTGCAGGAGGCACTTGGCACTGTCAAACCAGCCACAGTTGCCTGTGGGGGCACCTTGCATCTGGGCGGTATCCTGATCTGTGCGGAACTTCAGCAGGCAGCCGGCTACTCCAGGCCACCGGGCACTGGACACGAACCATGGCCTTTCCCCAGAGAAACAAAAGTCACCAGGCCAGGTTCCTTATGTCAGTTTTCAGGAGGCACTTGGCACTGTCAAACCAGCCAGAGTTGCCTGTGGTGGCGATTTCGGTCTGGGAGGTATCCTGATCCGTGCGGAATTTCAGCAGGCAGCCGGACACTACTGGCCTCCAGGCCCAGGACACCTACAATGGCCTTTCCCCAGAGAAACAAAAGTCACCAGGCCAGGTTCCTGATGTCAGTTTGCAGGAGGCACTTGGCACTGTCAAACCAGCCACAGTTGCGTCTGGGGGCACCTTGCATCTGGGAGGTATCCTGAACTATGCGGAATTTCAGCAGGCAGCCGGCCACTCCAGGCCACCGGGCACTGGACAGGAACCACGGCCTTTCCCCAGAGAAACAAAAGTCACCAGGCCAGGATCCTGATGTCAGTTTGCAGGAGGCACTTGGCACTGTCAAACCAGCCACAGTTGCCTGTGGGGGCCCCTTGCATCTGGGAGGTATCCTGATCCGTTCCGAATTTCAGTAGGCAGCCGGCCACTCCGGGCCACCGTGCCCCGGACAAGAATGATGGCCTTTCCCCAGAGAAACAAAAGTCACCAGGCCACGATCCTGATGTCAGTTTGCAGGAGGCACTTGGCACTGTCAAACCAGCCACTGTTGCCTGTGGGGGCACCTTGCGTCTGGGGGATATCCTGATCCATTCAGAATTTCGGCAGGCAACCGGTCACTCCGGGTCACCGGGCCCTGGACAAGAATGATGGCCTTTCCCCAGAGAAACAAAAGTCACCAGGCCAGGTTCCTGATGTCAGTTTGCAGGAGGCACTTGGCACTGTCAAACCAGCCACAGTTGCCTGTGGGGGCACCTTGCATCTGGGATGTATCCTGATCCGTGCGGAATTTCAGCAGGCAGCCGGCCACTCCAGGCCACCGGGCACTGGACACGAACCATGGCCTTTCCCCAGAGAAACAAAAGTCACCAGGCCAGGTTCCTGATGTCAGTTTGCAGGAGGCACTTGGCACTGTCAAACCAGCCACAGTTGCCTGTAAGGGCACCTCGCATCCTGGAGGTATCATGATCCGTGCGGAATTTCAGCAGGCAGCCGGCCACTCCAGGCCACCGGGCACTGGACACGAACCATGGCCTTTCCCCAGAGAAACAAAAGTCACCAGGCCAGGTTCCTGATGTCAGTTTGCAGGAGGCACTTGGCACTGTCAAACCAGCCACTGTTGCGTCTGGGGGCCCCTTGCATCTGGGCGGTATCCTGATCCGTTCGGAATTTCAGCAGGCAGCCGGCCACTGCCGGCAAGGGGCCCCCTAGGAAGAATGATGGCCTATCCCCAGAGAAACAAAAGTCACCAGGCCAGGTTCCTTATGTCAGTTTGCAGGAGGCACTTGGCACTGTCAAACCAGCCAGAGTTACCTGTGGGGGCAACTTGCATCTGGAACGTATCCTGATCCGTGCGGAATTTCAGCAGGCAGCCGGCCATTCCAGGCCACCAGGCACTGGACACGAACCATGGCCTTTCCCCAGAGAAACAAAAGTCACCAGGCCAGGTTCCTGATGTCAGTTTGCAGGAGGCACTTGGCACTGTCAAACCAGCCACAGTTGCCTCTGGTGGTACTTTCGGTCTGGGAGGCATCCTGAACCATGCGGAATTTCTGCAGGCAGCCGGCCACTCCAGGCCACCGGGCACAGGATATGAACCATGGCCTTTCCCCAGAGAAACAAAAGTCACCAGGCCAGGTTCCGGGTGTCAGTTTGCAGGAGGCACTTGGCACTGTCAAACCAGCCACAGTTGCCTGTGGTGGTACTTTCGGTCTGGGAGATATCCTGATCCGTGCGGAATTTCAGCAGGCAGCCGGACACTACTGGCCTCCAGGCCCTGGACACGAGCCATGACCTTTCCCCAGAGAAACAAAAGTCACCAGGCCAGGTTCCTGATGTCAGTTTGCAGGAGGCACTTGGCACTGTCAAACCAGCCACAGTTGCCTGTGGGGGCACCTTGCATCTGGGCGGTATCCTGATCTGTGCGGAACTTCAGCAGGCAGCCGGCTACTCCAGGCCACCGGGCACTGGACACGAACCATGGCCTTTCCCCAGAGAAACAAAAGTCACCAGGCCAGGTTCCTTATGTCAGTTTTCAGGAGGCACTTGGCACTGTCAAACCAGCCAGAGTTGCCTGTGGTGGCGATTTCGGTCTGGGAGGTATCCTGATCCGTGCGGAATTTCAGCAGGCAGCCGGACACTACTGGCCTCCAGGCCCAGGACACCTACAATGGCCTTTCCCCAGAGAAACAAAAGTCACCAGGCCAGGTTCCTGATGTCAGTTTGCAGGAGGCACTTGGCACTGTCAAACCAGCCACAGTTGCGTCTGGGGGCACCTTGCATCTGGGAGGTATCCTGAACTATGCGGAATTTCAGCAGGCAGCCGGCCACTCCAGGCCACCGGGCACTGGACAGGAACCACGGCCTTTCCCCAGAGAAACAAAAGTCACCAGGCCAGGATCCTGATGTCAGTTTGCAGGAGGCACTTGGCACTGTCAAACCAGCCACAGTTGCCTGTGGGGGCCCCTTGCATCTGGGAGGTATCCTGATCCGTTCCGAATTTCAGTAGGCAGCCGGCCACTCCGGGCCACCGTGCCCCGGACAAGAATGATGGCCTTTCCCCAGAGAAACAAAAGTCACCAGGCCACGATCCTGATGTCAGTTTGCAGGAGGCACTTGGCACTGTCAAACCAGCCACTGTTGCCTGTGGGGGCACCTTGCGTCTGGGGGATATCCTGATCCATTCAGAATTTCGGCAGGCAACCGGTCACTCCGGGTCACCGGGCCCTGGACAAGAATGATGGCCTTTCCCCAGAGAAACAAAAGTCACCAGGCCAGGTTCCTGATGTCAGTTTGCAGGAGGCACTTGGCACTGTCAAACCAGCCACAGTTGCCTGTGGGGGCACCTTGCATCTGGGATGTATCCTGATCCGTGCGGAATTTCAGCAGGCAGCCGGACACTACTGGCCTCCAGGCCCTGGACACCTACAATGGCCTTTCCCCAGAGAAACAAAAGTCACCAGGCCAGGTTCCTGATGTCAGTTTGCAGGAGGCACTTGGCACTGTCAAACCAGCCACAGTTGCCTGTAAGGGCACCTCGCATCCTGGAGGTATCATGATCCGTGCGGAATTTCAGCAGGCAGCCGGCCACTCCAGGCCACCGGGCACTGGACACGAACCATGGCCTTTCCCCAGAGAAACAAAAGTCACCAGGCCAGGTTCCTGATGTCAGTTTGCAGGAGGCACTTGGCACTGTCAAACCAGCCACAGTTGCCTGTGGGGGCCCCTTGCATCTGGCCGGTATCTTGATCCGTTCGGAATTTCAGCAGGCAGCCGGCCACTGCCGGCAAGGGGCCCCCTAGGAAGAATGATGGCCTATCCCCAGAGAAACAAAAGTCACCAGGCCAGGTTCCTTATGTCAGTTTGCAGGAGGCACTTGGCACTGTCAAACCAGCCAGAGTTACCTGTGGGGGCAAATTTCATCTGGGACGTATCTTGATCCGTGCGGAATTTCAGCAGGCAGCCGGCCATTCCAGGCCACCGGGCGTTGGACACGAACCATGGCCTTTCCCCAGAGAAACAAAAGTCACTAGGCCAGGTTCCTGATGTCAGTTTGCAGGAGGCACTTGGCACTGTCAAACCAGCCACAGTTGCCTGTGGTGGTACTTTCGGTCTGGGAGGTATCCTGATCCGTGCGGAATTTCAGCAGGCAGCCGGCCACTCCAGGCCACCGGGCACTGGACACGAACCATGGCCTTTCCCCAGAGAAACAAAAGTCACCAGGCCAGGTTCCTGATGTCAGTTTGCAGGAGGCACTTGGCACTGTCAAACCAGCCACAGTTGCGTCTGGGGGCCCCTTGCATCTGGGCGGTATCCTGATCCGTTCGGAATTTCAGCAGGCAGCCGGCCACTGCCGGCAAAGGGACCCCTAGGAAGAATGATGGCCTTTCCCCAGAGAAACAAAAGTCACCAGGCCAGGTTCCTTATGTCAGTTTGCAGGAGGCACTTGGCACTGTCAAACCAGCCAGAGTTACCTGTGGGGGCACCTTGCATCTGGGAGGTATCCTGATCCGTGCGGAATTTCAGCAGGCAGCCGGCCATTCCAGGCCACCGGGCACTGGATATGAACCATGGCCTTTCCCCAGAGAAACAAAAGTCACCAGGCCAGGTTCCTGATGTCAGTTTGCAGGAGGCACTTGGCACTGTCAAACCACCCACAGTTGCCTGTGGTGGTACTTTCGGTCTGGGAGGTATCCTGATCCGTGCGGAATTTCAGCAGGCAGCCGGCTACTCCAGGCCACCGGGCACTGGACACGAACCATGGCCTTTCCCCAGAGAAACAAAAGTCACCAGGCCAGGTTCCTGATGGCAGTTTGCAGGAGGCACTTGGCACTGTCAAACCAGCCACAGGTGCCTCGGGGGGCACCTTGCATCTGGGAGGTATCCTGAACTATGCGGAATTTCAGCAGGCAGCCGGCCACTCCAGGCCACCGGGCACTGGACACGAACCATGGCCTTTCCCCAGAGAAACAAAAGTCACCAGGCCAGGTTCCTGATGGCAGTTTGCAGGAGGCACTTGGCACTGTCAAACCAGCCACAGTTGCCTGTGGGGGCCCCTTGCATCTGGCCGGTATCTTGATCCGTGCGGAATTTCAGCAGGCAGCCGGCCACTGCCGGCAAGGGGCCCCCTAGGAAGAATGATGGCCTATCCCCAGAGAAACAAAAGTCACCAGGCCAGGTTCCTTATGTCAGTTTGCAGGAGGCACTTGGCACTGTCAAACCAGCCAGTTACCTGTGGGGGCAAATTGCATCTGGGACGTATCTTGATCCGTGCGGAATTTCAGCAGGCAGCCGGCCATTCCAGGCCACCGGGCGTTGGACACGAACCATGGCCTTTCCCCAGAGAAACAAATGTCACTAGGCCAGGTTCCTGATGTCAGTTTGCAGGAGGCACTTGGCACTGTCAAACCAGCCACAGTTGCCTGTGGTGGTACTTTCGGTCTGGGAGGTATCCTGATCCGTGCGGAATTTCAGCAGTCAGCCGGCTACTCCCGGCCACCGGGCACTGGACACGAACCATGGCCTTTCCCCAGAGAAACAAAAGTCACCAGGCCAGGTTCCTGATGTCAGTTTGCAGGAGGCACTTGGCACTGTCAAACCAGCCACAGTTGCGTCTGGGGGCCCCTTGCATCTGGGCGGTATCCTGATCCGTTCGGAATTTCAGCAGGCAGCCGGCCACTGCCGGCAAAGGGACCCCTAGGAAGAATGATGGCCTTTCCCCAGAGAAACAAAAGTCACCAGGCCAGGTTCCTTATGTCAGTTTGCAGGAGGCACTTGGCACTGTCAAACCAGCCAGAGTTACCTGTGGGGGCACCTTGCATCTGGAACGTATCCTGATCCGTGCGGAATTTCAGCAGGCAGCCGGCCATTCCAGGCCACCGGGCACTGGATATGAACCATGGCCTTTCCCCAGAGAAACAAAAGTCACCAGGCCAGGTTCCTGATGTCAGTTTGCAGGAGGCACTTGGCACTGTCAAACCAGCCACAGTTGCCTGTGGTGGCGATTTCGGTCTGGGAGGTATCCTGATCCGTGCGGAATTTCAGCAGGCATCCGGACACTACTGGCCTCCAGGCCCTGGACACCTACAATGGCCTTTCCCCAGAGAAACAAAAGTCACCAGGCCAGGTTCCTGATGTCAGTTTGCAGGAGGCACTTGGCACTGTCAAACCAGCCACAGGTGCCTCGGGGGGCACCTTGCATCTGGGAGGTATCCTGAACTATGCGGAATTTCAGCAGGCAGCCGGCCACTCCAGGCCACCGGGCACTGGACAGGAACCACGGCCTTTCCCCAGAGAAACAAAAGTCACCAGGCCAGGATCCTGATGTCAGTTTGCAGGAGGCACTTGGCACTGTCAAACCAGCCACATTTGCATGTGGGGGCCCCTTGCATCTGGGAGGTATACTGATCCGTTCCGAATTTCAGTAGGCAGCCGGCCACTCCAGGCCACCGTGCCCCGGACGAGAATGATGGCCTTTCCCCAGAGAAACAAAAGTCACCAGGCCACGATCCTGATGTCAGTTTGCAGGAGGCACTTGGCACTGTCAAACCAGCCACTGTTGCCTGTGGGGGCACCTTGCGTCTGGGAGGTATCCTGATCCATTCAGAATTTCGGCAGGCAACCGGTCACTCCGGGTCACCGGGCCCTGGACAAGAATGATGGCCTTTCCCCAGAGAAACAAAAGTCACCAGGCCAGGTTCCTGATGTCAGTTTGCAGGAGGCACTTGGCACTGTCAAACCAGCCACAGTTGCGTCTGGGGGCCCCTTGCATCTGGGCGGTATCCTGATCCGTTCGGAATTTCAGCAGGCAGCCGGCCACTGCCGGCAAGGGGCCCCCTAGGAAGAATGATGGCCTATCCCCAGAGAAACAAAAGTCACCAGGCCAGGTTCCTGATGGCAGTTTGCAGGAGGCACTTGGCACTGTCAAACCAGCCACAGTTGCCTGTGGGGGCAAATTGCATCTGGGACGTATCTTGATCCGTGCGGAATTTCAGCAGGCAGCCGGCCATTCCAGGCCACCGGGCGTTGGACACGAACCATGGCCTTTCCCCAGAGAAACAAAAGTCACTAGGCCAGGTTCCTGATGTCAGTTTGCAGGAGGCACTTGGCACTGTCAAACCAGCCACAGTTGCCTGTGGTGGTACTTTCGGTCTGGGAGGTATCCTGATCCGTGCGGAATTTCAGCAGGCAGCCGGACACTACTCCAGGCCACCGGGCACTGGACACGAACCATGGCCTTTCCCCAGAGAAACAAAAGTCACCAGGCCAGGTTCCTGATGTCAGTTTGCAGGAGGCACTTGGCACTGTCAAACCAGCCACAGTTGCGTCTGGGGGCCCCTTGCATCTGGGCGGTATCCTGATCCGTTCGGAATTTCAGCAGGCAGCCGGCCACTGCCGGCAAAGGGACCCCTAGGAAGAATGATGGCCTTTCCCCAGAGAAACAAAAGTCACCAGGCCAGGTTCCTTATGTCAGTTTGCAGGAGGCACTTGGCACTGTCAAACCAGCCAGAGTTACCTGTGGGGGCAACTTGCATCTGGAACGTATCCTGATCCGTGCGGAATTTCAGCAGGCAGCCGGCCATTCCAGGCCACCAGGCACTGGACCCGAACCATGGCCTTTCCCCAGAGAAACAAAAGTCACCAGGCCAGGTTCCTGATCTCAGTTTGCAGGAGGCACTTGGCACTGTCAAACCAGCCACAGTTGCCTCTGGTGGTACTTTCGGTCTGGGAGGCATCCTGATCCATGCGGAATTTCTGCAGGCAGCCGGCCACTCCAGGCCACCGGGCACAGGATATGAACCATGGCCTTTCCCCAGAGAAACAAAACTCACCAGGCCACGATCCTGATGTCAGTTTGCAGGAGGCACTTGGCACTGTCAAACCAGCCACAGTTGCCTGTGGTGGTACTTTCGGTCTGGGAGATATCCTGATCCGTGCGGAATTTCAGCAGGCAGCCGGACACTACTGGCCTCCAGGCCCTGGACACGAACCATGACCTTTCCCCAGAGAAACAAAAGTCACCAGGCCAGGTTCCTGATGTCAGTTTGCAGGAGGCACTTGGCACTGTCAAACCAGCCACAGTTGCCTGTGGGGGCACCTTGCATCTGGGCGGTATCCTGATCTGTGCGGAACTTCATCAGGCAGCCGGCTACTCCAGGCCACCGGGCACTGGACACGAACCATGGCCTTTCCCCAGAGAAACAAAAGTCACCAGGCCAGGTTCCTTATGTCAGTTTTCAGGAGGCACTTGGCACTGTCAAACCAGCCAGAGTTGCCTGTGGTGGCGATTTCGGTCTGGGAGGTATCCTGATCCGTGCGGAATTTCAGCAGGCAGCCGGACACTACTGGCCTCCAGGCCCTGGACACCTACAATGGCCTTTCCCCAGAGAAACAAAAGTCACCAGGCCAGGTTTCTGATCTCAGTTTGCAGGAGGCACTTGGCACTGTCAAACCAGCCACAGGTGCCTCGGGGGGCACCTTGCATCTGGGAGGTATCCTGAACTATGCGGAATTTCAGCAGGCAGCCGGCCACTCCAGGCCACCGGGCACTGGACACGAACCACGGCCTTTCCCCAGAGAAACAAAAGTCACCAGGCCAGGATCCTGATGTCAGTTTGCAGGAGGCACTTGGCACTGTCAAACCAGCCACATTTGCATGTGGGGGCCCCTTGCATCTGGGAGGTATCCTGATCCGTTCCGAATTTCAGTAGGCAGCCGGCCACTCCGGGCCACCGTGCCCCGGACAAGAATGATGGCCTTTCCCCAGAGAAACAAAAGTCACCAGGCCACGATCCTGATGTCAGTTTGCAGGAGGCACTTGGCACTGTCAAACCAGCCACTGTTGCCTGTGGGGGCACCTTGCGTCTGGGGGATATCCTGATCCATTCAGAATTTCGGCAGGCAACCGGTC
Organism: Passer domesticus; assembly: GCF_036417665.1. Classification (NCBI taxonomy): domain Eukaryota; kingdom Metazoa; phylum Chordata; class Aves; order Passeriformes; family Passeridae; genus Passer; species Passer domesticus. The sequence goes on along the minus strand of NC_087481.1, from coordinate 13,105,359 downwards.
ACTCCGGGTCACCGGGCCCTGGACAAGAATGATGGCCTTTCCCCAGAGAAACAAAAGTCACCAGGCCAGGTTCCTGATGTCAGTTTGCAGGAGGCACTTGGCACTGTCAAACCAGCCACAGTTGCCTGTGGGGGCACCTTGCATCTGGGATGTATCCTGATCCGTGCGGAATTTCAGCAGGCAGCCGGCCACTCCAGGCCACCGAGCACTGGACACGAACCATGGCCTTTCCCCAGAGAAACAAAAGTCACCAGGCCAGGTTCCTGATGTCAGTTTGCAGGAGGCACTTGGCACTGTCAAACCAGCCACAGTTGCCTGTAAGGGCACCTCGCATCCTTGAGGTATCATGATCCGTGCGGAATTTCAGCAGGCAGCCGGCCACTCCAGGCCACCGGGCACTGGACACGAACCATGGCCTTTCCCCAGAGAAACAAAAGTCACCAGGCCAGGTTCCTGATGGCAGTTTGCAGGAGGCACTTGGCACTGTCAAACCAGCCACAGTTGCCTGTGGGGGCACCTTGCATCTGGGATGTATCCTGATCCGTGCGGAATTTCAGCAGGCAGCCGGCCACTCCAGGCCACCGGGCACTGGACACGAACCATGGCCTTTCCCCAGAGAAACAAAAGTCACCAGGCCAGGTTCCTGATGTCAGTTTGCAGGAGGCACTTGGCACTGTCAAACCAGCCACAGTTGCCTGTGGTGGCGATTTCGGTCTGGGAGGTATCCTGATCCGTGCGGAATTTCAGCAGGCAGCCGGACACTACTGGCCTCCAGGCCCTGGACACCTACAATGGCCTTTCCCCAGAGAAACAAAAGTCACCAGGCCAGGTTCCTGATGTCAGTTTGCAGGAGGCACTTGGCACTGTCAAACCACCCACAGGTGCCTCGGGGGGCACCTTGCATCTGGGAGGTATCCTGAACTATGCGGAATTTCAGCAGGCAGCCGGCCACTCCAGGCCACCGGGCACTGGACAGGAACCACGGCCTTTCCCCAGAGAAACAAAAGTCACCAGGCCAGGATCCTGATGTCAGTTTGCAGGAGGCACTTGGCACTGTCAAACCAGCCACATTTGCATGTGGGGGCCCCTTGCATCTGGGAGGTATCCTGATCCGTTCCGAATTTCAGTAGGCAGCCGGCCACTCCGGGCCACCGTGCCCCGGACGAGAATGATGGCCTTTCCCCAGAGAAACAAAAGTCACCAGGCCACGATCCTGATGTCAGTTTGCAGGAGGCACTTGGCACTGTCAAACCAGCCACTGTTGCCTGTGGGGGCACCTTGCGTCTGGGAGGTATCCTGATCCATTCAGAATTTCGGCAGGCAACCGGTCACTCCGGGTCACCGGGCCCTGGACAAGAATGATGGCCTTTCCCCAGAGAAACAAAAGTCACCAGGCCAGGTTCCTGATGTCAGTTTGCAGGAGGCACTTGGCACTGTCAAACCAGCCACAGTTGCCTGTGGGGGCACCTTGCATCTGGGATGTATCCTGATCCGTGCGGAATTTCAGCAGGCAGCCGGCCACTCCAGGCCACCGAGCACTGGACACGAACCATGGCCTTTCCCCAGAGAAACAAAAGTCACCAGGCCAGGTTCCTGATGTCAGTTTGCAGGAGGCACTTGGCACTGTCAAACCAGCCACAGTTGCCTGTAAGGGCACCTCGCATCCTGGAGGTATCATGATCCGTGCGGAATTTCAGCAGGCAGCCGGCCACTCCAGGCCACCGGGCACTGGACACGAACCATGGCCTTTCCCCAGAGAAACAAAAGTCACCAGGCCAGGTTCCTGATGTCAGTTTGCAGGAGGCACTTGGCACTGTCAAACCAGCCACAGTTGCCTGTGGGGGCACCTTGCATCTGGGATGTATCCTGATCCGTGCGGAATTTCAGCAGGCAGCCGGCCATTCCAGGCCACCGAGCACTGGACACGAACCATGGCCTTTCCCCAGAGAAACAAAAATCACCAGGCCAGGTTCCTGATGTCAGTTTGCAGGAGGCACTTGGCACTGTCAAACCAGCCACAGTTGCCTGTAAGGGCACCTCGCATCCTGGAAGTATCATGATCCGTGCGGAATTTCAGCAGGCAGCCGGCCACTCCAGGCCACCGGGCACTGGACACGAACCATGGCCTTTCCCCAGAGAAACAAAAGTCACCAGGCCAGGTTCCTGATGGCAGTTTGCAGGAGGCACTTGGCACTGTCAAACCAGCCACAGTTGCCTCTGGGGGCCCCTTGCATCTGGCCGGTATCTTGATCCGTTCGGAATTTCAGCAGGCAGCCGGCCACTGCCGGCAAGGGGCCCCCTAGGAAGAATGATGGCCTATCCCCAGAGAAACAAAAGTCACCAGGCCAGGTTCCTTATGTCAGTTTGCAGGAGGCACTTGGCACTGTCAAACCAGCCAGAGTTACCTGTGGGGGCAAATTGCATCTGGGACGTATCTTGATCCGTGCGGAATTTCAGCAGGCAGCCGGCCATTCCAGGCCACCAGGCACTGGACACGAACCATGGCCTTTCCCCAGAGAAACAAAAGTCACCAGGCCAGGTTCCTGATGTCAGTTTGCAGGAGGCACTTGGCACTGTCAAACCAGCCACAGTTGCCTGTGGTGGTACTTTCGGTCTGGGAGGTATCCTGATCCGTGCGGAATTTCAGCAGGCAGCCGGCTACTCCAGGCCACCGGGCACTGGACACGAACCATGGCCTTTCCCCAGAGAAACAAAAGTCACCAGGCCAGGTTCCTGATGTCAGTTTGCAGGAGGCACTTGGCACTGTCAAACCAGCCACAGTTGCGTCTGGGGGCCCCTTGCATCTGGGCGGTATCCTGATCCGTTCGGAATTTCAGCAGGCAGCCGGCCACTGCCGGCAAAGGGACCCCTAGGAAGAATGATGGCCTTTCCCCAGAGAAACAAAAGTCACCAGGCCAGGTTCCTTATGTCAGTTTGCAGGAGGCACTTGGCACTGTCAAACCAGCCAGAGTTACCTGTGGGGGCACCTTGCATCTGGGACGTATCCTGATCCGTGCGGAATTTCAGCAGGCAGCCGGCCATTCCAGGCCACCGGGCACTGGATATGAACCATGGCCTTTCCCCAGAGAAACAAAAGTCACCAGGCCAGGTTCCTGATGTCAGTTTGCAGGAGGCACTTGGCACTGTCAAACCAGCCACAATTGCCTGTGGTGGCGATTTCGGTCTGGGAGGTATCCTGATCCGTGCGGAATTTCAGCAGGCAGCCGGACACTACTGGCCTCCAGGCCCTGGACACCTACAATGGCCTTTCCCCAGAGAAACAAAAGTCACCAGGCCAGGTTCCTGATGTCAGTTTGCAGGAGGCACTTGGCACTGTCAAACCAGCCACAGGTGCCTCGGGGGGCACCTTGCATCTGGGAGGTATCCTGAACTATGCGGAATTTCAGCAGGCAGCCGGCCACTCCAGGCCACCGGGCACTGGACAGGAACCACGGCCTTTCCCCAGAGAAACAAAAGTCACCAGGCCAGGATCCTGATGTCAGTTTGCAGGAGGCACTTGGCACTGTCAAACCAGCCACATTTGCATGTGGGGGCCCCTTGCATCTGGGAGGTATCCTGATCCGTTCCGAATTTCAGTAGGCAGCCGGCCACTCCGGGCCACCGTGCCCCGGACGAGAATGATGGCCTTTCCCCAGAGAAACAAAAGTCACCAGGCCACGATCCTGATGTCAGTTTGCAGGAGGCACTTGGCACTGTCAAACCAGCCACTGTTGCCTGTGGGGGCACCTTGCGTCTGGGAGGTATCCTGATCCATTCAGAATTTCGGCAGGCAACCGGTCACTCCGGGTCACCGGGCCCTGGACAAGAATGATGGCCTTTCCCCAGAGAAACAAAAGTCACCAGGCCAGGTTCCTGATGTCAGTTTGCAGGAGGCACTTGGCACTGTCAAACCAGCCACAGTTGCGTCTGGGGGCCCCTTGCATCTGGGCGGTATCCTGATCCGTTCGGAATTTCAGCAGGCAGCCGGCCACTGCCGGCAAGGGACCCCCTAGGAAGAATGATGGCCTATCCCCAGAGAAACAAAAGTCACCAGGCCAGGTTCCTTATGTCAGTTTGCAGGAGGCACTTGGCACTGTCAAACCAGCCAGAGTTACCTGTGGGGGCACCTTGCATCTGGGACGTATCCTGATCCGTGCGGAATTTCAGCAGGCAGCCGGCCATTCCAGGCCACCGGGCACTGGATATGAACCATGGCCTTTCCCCAGAGAAACAAAAGTCACCAGGCCAGGTTCCTGATGTCAGTTTGCAGGAGGCACTTGGCACTGTCAAACCAGCCACAATTGCCTGTGGTGGCGATTTCGGTCTGGGAGGTATCCTGATCCGTGCGGAATTTCAGCAGGCAGCCGGACACTACTGGCCTCCAGGCCCTGGACACCTACAATGGCCTTTCCCCAGAGAAACAAAAGTCACCAGGCCAGGTTCCTGATGTCAGTTTGCAGGAGGCACTTGGCACTGTCAAACCAGCCACAGGTGCCTCGGGGGGCACCTTGCATCTGGGAGGTATCCTGAACTATGCGGAATTTCAGCAGGCAGCCGGCCACTCCAGGCCACCGGGCATTGGACACGAACCATGGCCTTTCCCCAGAGAAACAAAAGTCACCAGGCCAGGTTCCTGATGGCAGTTTGCAGGAGGCACTTGGCACTGTCAAACCACCCACAGTTGCCTGTGGGGGCCCCTTGCATCTGGCCGGTATCTTGATCCGTTCGGAATTTCAGCAGGCAGCCGGCCACTGCCGGCAAGGGGCCCCCTAGGAAGAATGATGGCCTATCCCCAGAGAAACAAAAGTCACCAGGCCAGGTTCCTTATGTCAGTTTGCAGGAGGCACTTGGCACTGTCAAACCAGCCAGAGTTACCTGTGGGGGCAAATTGCATCTGGGACGTATCTTGATCCGTGCGGAATTTCAGCAGGCAGCCGGCCATTCCAGGCCACCGGGCGTTGGACACGAACCATGGCCTTTCCCCAGAGAAACAAATGTCACTAGGCCAGGTTCCTGATGTCAGTTTGCAGGAGGCACTTGGCACTGTCAAACCAGCCACAGTTGCCTGTGGTGGTACTTTCGGTCTGGGAGGTATCCTGATCCGTGCGGAATTTCAGCAGGCAGCCGGCTACTCCAGGCCACCGGGCACTGGACACGAACCATGGCCTTTCCCCAGAGAAACAAAAGTCACCAGGCCAGGTTCCTGATGTCAGTTTGCAGGAGGCACTTGGCACTGTCAAACCAGCCACAGTTGCGTCTGGGGGCCCCTTGCATCTGGGCGGTATCCTGATCCGTTCGGAATTTCAGCAGGCAGCCGGCCACTGCCGGCAAAGGGACCCCTAGGAAGAATGATGGCCTTTCCCCAGAGAAACAAAAGTCACCAGGCCAGGTTCCTTATGTCAGTTTGCAGGAGGCACTTGGCACTGTCAAACCAGCCAGAGTTACCTGTGGGGGCAACTTGCATCTGGAACGTATCCTGATCCGTGCGGAATTTCAGCAGGCAGCCGGCCATTCCAGGCCACCAGGCACTGGACCCGAACCATGGCCTTTCCCCAGAGAAACAAAAGTCACCAGGCCAGGTTCCTGATGTCAGTTTGCAGGAGGCACTTGGCACTGTCAAACCAGCCACAGTTGCCTCTGGTGGTACTTTCGGTCTGGGAGGCATCCTGATCCATGCGGAATTTCTGCAGGCAGCCGGCCACTCCAGGCCACCGGGCACAGGATATGAACCATGGCCTTTCCCCAGAGAAACAAAAGTCACCAGGCCAGGTTCCTGATGTCAGTTTGCAGGAGGCACTTGGCACTGTCAAACCAGCCACAGGTGCCTCGGGGGGCACCTTGCATCTGGGAGGTATCCTGAACTATGCGGAATTTCTGCAGGCAGCCGGCCACTCCAGGCCACCGGGCACTGGACAGGAACCACGGCCTTTCCCCAGAGAAACAAAAGTCACCAGGCCAGGATCCTGATGTCAGTTTGCAGGAGGCACTTGGCACTGTCAAACCAGCCACATTTGCATGTGGGGGCCCCTTGCATCTGGGAGGTATCCTGATCCGTTCCGAATTTCAGTAGGCAGCCGGCCACTCCGGGCCACCGTGCCCCGGACGAGAATGATGGCCTTTCCCCAGAGAAACAAAAGTCACCAGGCCACGATCCTGATGTCAGTTTGCAGGAGGCACTTGGCACTGTCAAACCAGCCACTGTTGCCTGTGGGGGCACCTTGCGTCTGGGAGGTATCCTGATCCATTCAGAATTTCGGCAGGCAACCGGTCACTCCGGGTCACCGGGCCCTGGACAAGAATGATGGCCTTTCCCCAGAGAAACAAAAGTCACCAGGCCAGGTTCCTGATGTCAGTTTGCAGGAGGCACTTGGCACTGTCAAACCAGCCACAGTTGCGTCTGGGGGCCCCTTGCATCTGGGCGGTATCCTGATCCGTTCGGAATTTCAGCAGGCAGCCGGCCACTGCCGGCAAGGGGCCCCCTAGGAAGAATGATGGCCTATCCCCAGAGAAACAAAAGTCACCAGGCCAGGTTCCTTATGTCAGTTTGCAGGAGGCACTTGGCACTGTCAAACCAGCCACAGTTTCCTGTGGGGGCAAATTGCATCTGGGACGTATCTTGATCCGTGCGGAATTTCAGCAGGCAGCCGGCCATTCCAGGCCACCGGGCGTTGGACACGAACCATGGCCTTTCCCCAGAGAAACAAAAGTCACTAGGCCAGGTTCCTGATGTCAGTTTGCAGGAGGCACTTGGCACTGTCAAACCAGCCACAGTTGCCTGTGGTGGTACTTTCGGTCTGGGAGGTATCCTGATCCGTGCGGAATTTCAGCAGGCAGCCGGCTACTCCAGGCCACCGGGCACTGGACACGAACCATGGCCTTTCCCCAGAGAAACAAAAGTCACCAGGCCAGGTTCCTGATGTCAGTTTGCAGGAGGCACTTGGCACTGTCAAACCAGCCACAGTTGCGTCTGGGGGCCCCTTGCATCTGGGCGGTATCCTGATCCGTTCGGAATTTCAGCAGGCAGCCGGCCACTGCCGGCAAAGGGACCCCTAGGAAGAATGATGGCCTTTCCCCAGAGAAACAAAAGTCACCAGGCCAGGTTCCTTATGTCAGTTTGCAGGAGGCACTTGGCACTGTCAAACCAGCCAGAGTTACCTGTGGGGGCAACTTGCATCTGGAACGTATCCTGATCCGTGCGGAATTTCAGCAGGCAGCCGGCCATTCCAGGCCACCAGGCACTGGACCCGAACCATGGCCTTTCCCCAGAGAAACAAAAGTCACCAGGCCAGGTTCCTGATCTCAGTTTGCAGGAGGCACTTGGCACTGTCAAACCAGCCACAGTTGCCTCTGGTGGTACTTTCGGTCTGGGAGGCATCCTGATCCATGCGGAATTTCTGCAGGCAGCCGGCCACTCCAGGCCACCGGGCACAGGATATGAACCATGGCCTTTCCCCAGAGAAACAAAAGTCACCAGGCCAGGATCCTGATGTCAGTTTGCAGGAGGCACTTGGCACTGTCAAACCAGCCACAGTTGCCTGTGGGGGCACCTTGCATCTGGGCGGTATCCTGATCTGTGCGGAACTTCAGCAGGCAGCCGGCTACTCCAGGCCACCGGGCACTGGACACGAACCATGGCCTTTCCCCAGAGAAACAAAAGTCACCAGGCCAGGTTCCTTATGTCAGTTTTCAGGAGGCACTTGGCACTGTCAAACCAGCCAGAGTTGCCTGTGGTGGCGATTTCGGTCTGGGAGGTATCCTGATCCGTGCGGAATTTCAGCAGGCAGCCGGACACTACTGGCCTCCAGGCCCTGGACACCTACAATGGCCTTTCCCCAGAGAAACAAAAGTCACCAGGCCAGGTTCCTGATGTCAGTTTGCAGGAGGCACTTGGCACTGTCAAACCAGCCACAGGTGCCTCGGGGGGCACCTTGCATCTGGGAGGTATCCTGAACTATGCGGAATTTCAGCAGGCAGCCGGCCACTCCAGGCCACCGGGCACTGGACAGGAACCACGGCCTTTCCCCAGAGAAACAAAAGTCACCAGGCCAGGATCCTGATGTCAGTTTGCAGGAGGCACTTGGCACTGTCAAACCAGCCACATTTGCATGTGGGGGCCCCTTGCGTCTGGGAGGTATCCTGATCCGTTCCGAATTTCAGTAGGCAGCCGGCCACTCCGGGCCACCGTGCCCCGGACAAGAATGATGGCCTTTCCCCAGAGAAACAAAAGTCACCAGGCCAGGTTCCTGATGTCAGTTTGCAGGAGGCACTTGGCACTGTCAAACCAGCCACTGTTGCCTGTGGGGGCACCTTACGTCTGGGGGATATCCTGATCCATTCAGAATTTCGGCAGGCAACCGGTCACTCCGGGTCACCGGGCCCTGGACACGAACCATGGCCTTTCCCCAGAGAAACAAAAGTCACCAGGCCAGGTTCCTGATGTCAGTTTGCAGGAGGCACTTGGCACTGTCAAACCAGCCACAGTTGCGTCTGGGGGCCCCTTGCATCTGGGCGGTATCCTGATCCGTTCGGAATTTCAGCAGGCAGCCGGCTACTGCCGGCAAAGGGACCCCTAGGAAGAATGATGGCCTTTCCCCAGAGAAACAAAAGTCACCAGGCCAGGTTCCTTATGTCAGTTTGCAGGAGGCACTTGGCACTGTCAAACCAGCCAGAGTTACCTGTGGGGGCACCTTGCATCTGGAACGTATCCTGATCCGTGCGGAATTTCAGCAGGCAGCCGGCCATTCCAGGCCACCGGGCACTGGATATGAACCATGGCCTTTCCCCAGAGAAACAAAAGTCACCAGGCCAGGTTCCTGATGTCAGTTTGCAGGAGGCACTTGGCACTGTCAAACCAGCCAGAGTTGCCTGTGGTGGCGATTTCGGTCTGGGAGGTATCCTGATCCGTGCGGAATTTCAGCAGGCAGCCGGACACTTCTGGCCTCCAGGCCCTGGACACCTACAATGGCCTTTCCCCAGAGAAACAAAAGTCACCAGGCCAGGTTCCTGATGTCAGTTTGCAGGAGGCACTTGGCACTGTCAAACCAGCCACAGTTGCCTCGGGGGGCACCTTGCATCTGGGAGGTATCCTGAACTATGCGGAATTTCAGCAGGCAGGCGGCCACTCCAGGCCACCGGGCACTGGACAGGAACCACGGCCTTTCCCCAGAGAAACAAAAGTCACCAGGCCAGGATCCTGATGTCAGTTTGCAGGAGGCACTTGGCACTGTCAAACCAGCCACTGTTGCCTGTGGGGGCACCTTGCGTCTGGGAGGTATCCTGATCCATTCAGAATTTCGGCAGGCAACCGGTCACTCCGGGTCACCGGGCCCTGGACAAGAATGATGGCCTTTCCCCAGAGAAACAAAAGTCACCAGGCCAGGTTCCTGATGTCAGTTTGCAGGAGGCACTTGGCACTGTCAAACCAGCCACAGTTGCGTCTGGGGGCCCCTTGCATCTGGGCGGTATCCTGATCCGTTCGGAATTTCAGCAGGCAGCCGGCCACTGCCGGCAAAGGGACCCCTAGGAAGAATGATGGCCTTTCCCCAGAGAAACAAAAGTCACCAGGCCAGGTTCCTTATGTCAGTTTGCAGGAGGCACTTGGCACTGTCAAACCAGCCAGAGTTACCTGTGGGGGCAACTTGCATCTGGAACGTATCCTGATCCGTGCGGAATTTCAGCAGGCAGCCGGCCATTCCAGGCCACCAGGCACTGGACCCGAACCATGGCCTTTCCCCAGAGAAACAAAAGTCACCAGGCCAGGTTCCTGATGTCAGTTTGCAGGAGGCACTTGGCACTGTCAAACCAGCCACAGTTGCCTCTGGTGGTACTTTCGGTCTGGGAGGCATCCTGATCCATGCGGAATTTCTGCAGGCAGCCGGCCACTCCAGGCCACCGGGCACAGGATATGAACCATGGCCTTTCCCCAGAGAAACAAAAGTCACCAGGCCAGGTTCCTGATGTCAGTTTGCAGGAGGCACTTGGCACTGTCAAACCAGCCACAGGTGCCTCGGGGGGCACCTTGCATCTGGGAGGTATCCTGAACTATGCGGAATTTCAGCAGGCAGCCGGCCACTCCAGGCCACCGGGCACTGGACAGGAACCACGGCCTTTCCCCAGAGAAACAAAAGTCACCAGGCCAGGATCCTGATGTCAGTTTGCAGGAGGCACTTGGCACTGTCAAACCAGCCACAGTTGCCTGTGGTGGTACTTTCGGTCTGGGAGGTATCCTGATCCGTGCGGAATTTCAGCAGGCAGCCGTCTACTCCAGGCCACCGGGCACTGGACACGAACCATGGCCTTTCCCCAGAGAAACAAAAGTCACCAGGCCAGGTTCCTGATGTCAGTTTGCAGGAGGCACTTGGCACTGTCAAACCAGCCACAGTTGCGTCTGGGGGCCCCTTGCATCTGGGCGGTATCCTGATCCGTTCGGAATTTCAGCAGGCAGCCGGCCACTGCCGGCAAAGGGACCCCTAGGAAGAATGATGGCCTTTCCCCAGAGAAACAAAAGTCACCAGGCCAGGTTCCTTATGTCAGTTTGCAGGAGGCACTTGGCACTGTCAAACCAGCCAGAGTTACCTGTGGGGGCAACTTGCATCTGGAACGTATCCTGATCCGTGCGGAATTTCAGCAGGCAGCCGGCCATTCCAGGCCACCAGGCACTGGACCCGAACCATGGCCTTTCCCCAGAGAAACAAAAGTCACCAGGCCAGGTTCCTGATCTCAGTTTGCAGGAGGCACTTGGCACTGTCAAACCAGCCACAGTTGCCTCTGGTGGTACTTTCGGTCTGGGAGGCATCCTGATCCATGCGGAATTTCTGCAGGCAGCCGGCCACTCCAGGCCACCGGGCACAGGATATGAACCATGGCCTTTCCCCAGAGAAACAAAAGTCACCAGGCCAGGATCCTGATGTCAGTTTGCAGGAGGCACTTGGCACTGTCAAACCAGCCACAGTTGCCTGTGGGGGCACCTTGCATCTGGGCGGTATCCTGATCTGTGCGGAACTTCAGCAGGCAGCCGGCTACTCCAGGCCACCGGGCACTGGACACGAACCATGGCCTTTCCCCAGAGAAACAAAAGTCACCAGACCAGGTTCCTTATGTCAGTTTGCAGGAGGCACTTGGCACTGTCAAACCAGCCACAGTTGCCTGTGGTGGCGATTTCGGTCTGGGAGGTATCCTGATCCGTGCGGAATTTCAGCAGGCAGCCGGACACTACTGGCCTCCAGGCCCTGGACACCTACAATGGCCTTTCCCCAGAGAAACAAAAGTCACCAGGCCAGGTTCCTGATGTCAGTTTGCAGGAGGCACTTGGCACTGTCAAACCAGCCACAGGTGCCTCGGGGGGCACCTTGCATCTGGGAGGTATCCTGAACTATGCGGAATTTCAGCAGGCAGCCGGCCACTCCAGGCCACCGGGCACTGGACAGGAACCACGGCCTTTCCCCAGAGAAACAAAAGTCACCAGGCCACGATCCTGATGTCAGTTTGCAGGAGGCACTTGGCACTGTCAAACCAGCCACATTTGCATGTGGGGGCCCCTTGCGTCTGGGAGGTATCCTGATCCGTTCCGAATTTCAGTAGGCAGCCGGCCACTCCGGGCCACCGTGCCCCGGACAAGAATGATGGCCTTTCCCCAGAGAAACAAAAGTCACCAGGCCAGGTTCCTGATGTCAGTTTGCAGGAGGCACTTGGCACTGTCAAACCAGCCACTGTTGCCTGTGGGGGCACCTTACGTCTGGGGGATATCCTGATCCATTCAGAATTTCGGCAGGCAACCGGTCACTCCGGGTCACCGGGCCCTGGACACGAACCATGGCCTTTCCCCAGAGAAACAAAAGTCACCAGGCCAGGTTCCTGATGTCAGTTTGCAGGAGGCACTTGGCACTGTCAAACCAGCCACAGTTGCGTCTGGGGGCCCCTTGCATCTGGGCGGTATCCTGATCCGTTCGGAATTTCAGCAGGCAGCCGGCCACTGCCGGCAAAGGGACCCCTAGGAAGAATGATGGCCTTTCCCCAGAGAAACAAAAGTCACCAGGCCAGGTTCCTTATGTCAGTTTGCAGGAGGCACTTGGCACTGTCAAACCAGCCAGAGTTACCTGTGGGGGCACCTTGCATCTGGAACGTATCCTGATCCGTGCGGAATTTCAGCAGGCAGCCGGCCATTCCAGGCCACCGGGCACTGGATATGAACCATGGCCTTTCCCCAGAGAAACAAAAGTCACCAGGCCAGGTTCCTGATGTCAGTTTGCAGGAGGCACTTGGCACTGTCAAACCAGCCAGAGTTGCCTGTGGTGGCGATTTCGGTCTGGGAGGTATCCTGATCCGTGCGGAATTTCAGCAGGCAGCCGGACACTTCTGGCCTCCAGGCCCTGGACACCTACAATGGCCTTTCCCCAGAGAAACAAAAGTCACCAGGCCAGGTTCCTGATGTCAGTTTGCAGGAGGCACTTGGCACTGTCAAACCAGCCGCAGTTGCCTCGGGGGGCACCTTGCATCTGGGAGGTATCCTGAACTATGCGGAATTTCAGCAGGCAGGCGGCCACTCCAGGCCACCGGGCACTGGACAGGAACCACGGCCTTTCCCCAGAGAAACAAAAGTCACCAGGCCAGGATCCTGATGTCAGTTTGCAGGAGGCACTTGGCACTGTCAAACCAGCCACATTTGCATGTGGGGGCCCCTTGCATCTGGGAGGTATCCTGATCCGTTCCGAATTTCAGTAGGCAGCCGGCCACTCCGGGCCACCGTGCCCCGGACAAGAATGATGGCCTTTCCCCAGAGAAACAAAAGTCACCAGGCCAGGTTCCTGATGTCAGTTTGCAGGAGGCACTTGGCACTGTCAAACCAGCCACTGTTGCCTGTGGGGGCACCTTGCGTCTGGGAGGTATCCTGATCCATTCAGAATTTCGGCAGGCAACCGGTCACTCCGGGTCACCGGGCCCTGGACAAGAATGATGGCCTTTCCCCAGAGAAACAAAAGTCACCAGGCCAGGTTCCTGATGTCAGTTTGCAGGAGGCACTTGGCACTGTCAAACCAGCCACAGTTGCCTGTGGGGGCACCTTGCATCCTGGAGGTATATTCAACCGTGCGGAATTTCAGCAGGCAGCCGGCCAATCTAGGCCAACGGGCACTGGATATGAACCATGGCCTTTCCCCAGAGAAACAAAAGTCACCAGGCCAGGTTCCTGATGTCAGTTTGCAGGAGGCACTTGGCACTGTCAAACCAGCCACAGTTGCCAGTGGTGGTACTTTCATGTGGGAGGCATCCTGAACCGTTCGGAATTTCAGCAGGCAGCCGGCCAATCTAGGCTAACGGGCCCTGGATATGAACCATGGCCTTTCCCCAGAGAAACAAAAGTCACCAGGCCAGGTTCCTGATGTCAGTTTGCAGGAGGCACTTGGCACTGTCAAACCAGCCACAGTTGCCTGTGGGGGCACCTTGCATCTGGGATGTATCCTGATCCGTGCGGAATTTCAGCAGGCAGCCGGCCACTCCAGGCCACCAGGCACTGGACAGGAACCATGGCCTTTCCCCAGAGAAACAAAAGTCACCAGGCCAGGTTCCTGATGTCTGTTTGCAAGAGGCACTTGGCACTGTCAAACCAGCCAGAGTTACCTGTGGGGGCACCTTGCATCTGGAACGTATCCTGATCCGTGCGGAATTTCAGCAGGCAGCCGGCCATTCCAGGCCACCAGGCACTGGACACGAACCATGGCCTTTCCCCAGAGAAACAAAAGTCACCAGGCCAGGTTCCTGATCTCAGTTTGCAGGAGGCACTTGGCACTGTCAAACCAGCCACAGTTGCCTGTGGTGGTACTTTCGGTCTGGGAGGCATCCTAATCCATGCGGAATTTCTGCAGGCAGCCGGCCACTCCAGGCCACCGGGCACTGGATATGAACCATGGCCTTTCCCCAGAGAAACAAAAGTCACCAGGCCAGGTTCCTGATGTCAGTTTGCAGGAGGCACTTGGCACTGTCAAACCAGCCACAGTTGCCAGTGGTGGTACTTTCATGTGGGAGGCATCCTGAACCGTTCGGAATTTCTGCAGGCAGCCGGCCAATCTAGGCTAACGGGCCCTGGATATGAACCATGGCCTTTCCCCAGAGAAACAAAAGTCACCAGGCCAGGTTCCTGATGTCAGTTTGCAGGAGGCACTTGGCACTGTCAAACCAGCCACAGTTGCCTGTGGGGGCACCTTGCATCTGGGATGTATCCTGATCCGTGCGGAATTTCAGCAGGCAGCCGGCCACTCCAGGCCACCAGGCACTGGACAGGAACCATGGCCTTTCCCCAGAGAAACAAAAGTCACCAGGCCAGGTTCCTGATGTCAGTTTGCAAGAGGCACTTGGCACTGTCAAACCAGCCACAGTTGCCTGTGGGGGCACCTCGCATCCTGGAGGTATCCTCATCCGTGCGGAATTTCAGCAGGCAGCCGGCCACTCCAGGCCACCGGGCACTGGACACGAACCATGGCCTTTCCCCAGAGAAACAAAAGTCACCAGGCCAGGTTCCTGATGTCAGTTTGCAGGAGGCACTTGGCACTGTCAAACCAGCCACAGTTGCCTGTGGGGGCCCCTTGCATCTGGGCGGTATCCTGATCCGTTCGGAATTTCAGCAGGCAGCCGGCCACTGCCGGCAAAGGGACCCCTAGGAAGAATGATGGCCTTTCCCCAGAGAAACAAAAGTCACCAGGCCAGGTTCCTTATGTCAGTTTGCAGGAGGCACTTGGCACTGTCAAACCAGCCAGAGTTACCTGTGGGGGCACCTTGCATCTGGAACGTATCCTGATCCGTTCGGAATTTCAGCAGGCAGCCGGCCATTCCAGGCCACCGAGCACTGGACACGAACCATGGCCTTTCCCCAGAGAAACAAAAGTCACCAGGCCAGGTTCCTGATCTCAGTTTGCAGGAGGCACTTGGCACTGTCAAACCAGCCACAGTTGCCTGTGGTGGTACTTTCGGTCTGGGAGGCATCATGATCCGTGCGGAATTTCAGCAGGCAGCCGGCCACTACGGGCCTCCAGGCCCTGGACACGAACCATGACCTTTCCCCAGAGAAACAAAAGTCACCAGGCCAGGTTCCTGATGTCAGTTTGCAGGAGGCACTTGGCACTGTCAAACCAGCCACAGTTGCCTGTGGGGGCACCTTGCATCCTGGAGGTATCCTGATCCGTGCGGAATTACAGCAGGCAGCCGGCCACTCGAGCCACCAAGCACTGGACACGAACCATGGCCTTTCCCCAGTGAAACAAAAGTCACCAGGCCAGGTTCCTGATGTCAGTTTGCAGGAGGCTCTTGGCACTGTCAAACCAGCCACAGTTGCCTGTGGTGGTACTTTCGGTCGGGGAGGCATCCTTGTCCGTTCGGAATTTCAGCAGGCAGCCGGCCACTCCGGGCCACCAGGCCCTAGACATGTACGATGACCTTTTCCCAGAGAAACCAAAGTTACCAGGCCAGGTTCCTGATGTCAGTTTGCAGGAGGCACTTGGCACTGTCAAACCAGCCACAGTTGCCTCTGGGGGCCCCTTGCATCTGGCCGGTATCTTGATCCGTTCGGAATTTCAGCAGGCAGCCGGCCACTGCCGGCAAGGGGCCCCCTAGGAAGAATGATGGCCTATCCCCAGAGAAACAAAAGTCACCAGGCCAGGTTCCTTATGTCAGTTTGCAGGAGGCACTTGGCACTGTCAAACCAGCCAGAGTTACCTGTGGGGGCAAATTGCATCTGGGACGTATCTTGATCCGTGCGGAATTTCAGCAGGCAGCCGGCCATTCCAGGCCACCGGGCGTTGGACACGAACCATGGCCTTTCCCCAGAGAAACAAAAGTCACTAGGCCAGGTTCCTGATGTCAGTTTGCAGGAGGCACTTGGCACTGTCAAACCAGCCACAGTTGCCTCTGGTGGTACTTTCAGTCTGGGAGGTATCCTGATCCGTGCGGAATTTCAGCAGGCAGCCGGCCATTCCAGGCCACCAGGCACTGGATATGAACCATGGCCTTTCCCCAGAGAAACAAAAGTCACCAGGCCAGGTTCCTGATGTCAGTTTGCAGGAGGCACTTGGCACTGTCAAACCAGCCAGAGTTGCCTGTGGTGGCGATTTCGGTCTGGGAGGTATCCTGATCCGTGCGGAATTTCAGCAGGCAGCCGGACACTACTGGCCTCCAGGCCCTGGACACCTACAATGGCCTTTCCCCAGAGAAACAAAAGTCACCAGGCCAGGTTCCTGATGTCAGTTTGCAGGAGGCACTTGGCACTGTCAAACCAGCCACAGGTGCCTCGGGGGGCACCTTGCATCTGGGAGGTATCCTGAACTATGCGGAATTTCAGCAGGCAGCCGGCCACTCCAGGCCACCGGGCACTGGACACGAACCACGGCCTTTCCCCAGAGAAACAAAAGTCACCAGGCCAGGATCCTGATGTCAGTTTGCAGGAGGCACTTGGCACTGTCAAACCAGCCACATTTGCATGTGGGGGCCCCTTGCATCTGGGCGGTATCCTGATCCGTTCCGAATTTCAGTAGGCAGCCGGCCACTCCGGGCCACCGTGCCCCGGACAAGAATGATGGCCTTTCCCCAGAGAAACAAAAGTCACCAGGCCACGATCCTGATGTCAGTTTGCAGGAGGCACTTGGCACTGTCAAACCAGCCACTGTTGCCTGTGGGGGCACCTTGCGTCTGGGGGATATCCTGATCCATTCAGAATTTCGGCAGGCAACCGGTCACTCCGGGTCACCGGGCCCTGGACAAGAATGATGGCCTTTCCCCAGAGAAACAAAAGTCACCAGGCCAGGTTCCTGATGTCAGTTTGCAGGAGGCACTTGGCACTGTCAAACCAGCCACAGTTGCCTGTGGGGGCACCTTGCATCCTGGAGGTATATTCAACCGTGCGGAATTTCAGCAGGCAGCCGGCCAATCTAGGCCAACGGGCACTGGATATGAACCATGGCCTTTCCCCAGAGAAACAAAAGTCACCAGGCCAGGTTCCTGATGTCAGTTTGCAGGAGGCACTTGGCACTGTCAAACCAGCCACAGTTGCCAGTGGTGGCACTTTCATGTGGGAGGCATCCTGAACCGTTCGGAATTTCAGCAGGCAGCCGGCCAATCTAGGCTAACGGGCCCTGGATATGAACCATGGCCTTTCCCCAGAGAAACAAAAGTCACCAGGCCAGGTTCCTGATGTCAGTTTGCAGGAGGCACTTGGCACTGTCAAACCAGCCACAGTTGCCTGTGGGGGCACCTTGCATCTGGGATGTATCCTGATCCGTGCGGAATTTCAGCAGGCAGCCGGCCACTCCGGGCCACCCGGTCCTGGACACGAACCATGGCCTTTCCCCAGAGAAACAAAAGTCACCAGGCCAGGTTCCTGATGTCTGTTTGCAAGAGGCACTTGGCACTGTCAAACCAGCCACAGTTGCCTGTGGGGGCACCTCGCATCCTGGAGGTATCCTCATCCCTGAGGAATTTCAGCAGGCAGCCGGCCACTCCAGGCCACCGGGCACTGGACACGAACCATGGCCTTTCCCCAGAGAAACAAAAGTCACCAGGCCAGGTTCCTGATGTCAGTTTGCAGGAGGCACTTGGCACTGTCAAACCAGCCACAGTTGCGTCTGGGGGCCCCTTGCATCTGGGCGGTATCCTGATCCGTTCGGAATTTCAGCAGGCAGCCGGCCACTGCCGGCAAAGGGACCCCTAGGAAGAATGATGGCCTTTCCCCAGAGAAACAAAAGTCACCAGGCCAGGTTCCTTATGTCAGTTTGCAGGAGGCACTTGGCACTGTCAAACCAGCCAGAGTTACCTGTGGGGGCACCTTGCATCTGGAACGTATCCTGATCCGTGCGGAATTTCAGCAGGCAGCCGGCCATTCCAGGCCACCAGGCACTGGACACGAATCATGGCCTTTCCCCAGAGAAACAAAAGTCACCAGGCCAGGTTCCTGATCTCAGTTTGCAGGAGGCACTTGGCACTGTCAAACCAGCCACAGTTGCCTGTGGTGGTACTTTCGGTCTGGGAGGCATCCTGATCCGTGCGGAATTTCAGCAGGCAGCCGGCCACTACGGGCCTCCAGGCCCTGGACACGAACCATGACCTTTCCCCAGAGAAACAAAAGTCACCAGGCCAGGTTCCTGATGTCAGTTTGCAGGAGGCACTTGGCACTGTCAAACCAGCCACAGTTGCCTGTGGGGGCACCTTGCATCTGGGATGTATCCTGATCCGTGCGGAATTTCAGCAGGCAGCCGGCCACTACAGGCCACAAGGCACTGGACAGGAACCATGGCCTTTCCCCAGAGAAACAAAAGTCACCAGGCCAGGTTCCTGATGTCAGTTTGCAAGAGGCACTTGGCACTGTCAAACCAGCCACAGTTGCCTGTGGGGGCACCTCGCATCCTGGAGGTATCCTCATCCGTGCGGAATTTCAGCAGGCAGCCGGCCACTCCAGGCCACCGGGCACTGGACACGAACCATGGCCTTTCCCCAGAGAAACAAAAGTCACCAGGCCAGGTTCCTGATGTCAGTTTGCAGGAGGCACTTGGCACTGTCAAACCAGCCACAGTTGCGTCTGGGGGCCCCTTGCATCTGGGCGGTATCCTGATCCGTTCGGAATTTCAGCAGGCAGCCGGCCACTGCCGGCAAAGGGACCCCTAGGAAGAATGATGGCCTTTCCCCAGAGAAACAAAAGTCACCAGGCCAGGTTCCTTATGTCAGTTTGCAGGAGGCACTTGGCACTGTCAAACCAGCCAGAGTTACCTGTGGGGGCACCTTGCATCTGGAACGTATCCTGATCCGTTCGGAATTTCAGCAGGCAGCCGGCCATTCCAGGCCACCGAGCACTGGACACGAACCATGGCCTTTCCCCAGAGAAACAAAAGTCACCAGGCCAGGTTCCTGATCTCAGTTTGCAGGAGGCACTTGGCACTGTCAAACCAGCCACAGTTGCTTGTGGTGGTACTTTCGGTCTGGGAGGCATCCTGATCCGTGCGGAATTTCAGCAGGCAGCCGGCCACTACGGGCCTCCAGGCCCTGGACACGAACCATGACCTTTCCCCAGAGAAACAAAAGTCACCAGGCCAGGTTCCTGATGTCAGTTTACAGGAGGCACTTGGCACTGTCAAACCAGCCACAGTTGCCTGTGGGGGCACCTTGCATCCTGGAGGTATCCTGATCCGTGCGGAATTTCAGCAGGCAGCCGGCCACTCGAGCCACCAAGCACTGGACATGAACCATGGCCTTTCCCCAGTGAAACAAAAGTCACCAGGCCAGGTTCCTGATGTCAGTTTGCAGGAGGCTCTTGGCACTGTCAAACCAGACACAGTTGCCTCTGCTGGTACTTTCGGTCGGGGAGGCATCCTTGTCCGTTCGGAATTTCAGCAGGCAGCCGGCCACTCCGGGCCACCAGGCCCTAGACATGTACGATGACCTTTTCCCAGAGAAACCAAAGTTACCAGGCCAGGTTCCTGATGTCAGTTTGCAGGAGGCACTTGGCACTGTCAAACCAGCCACAGTTGCCTCTGGGGGCCCCTTGCATCTGGCCGGTATCTTGATCCGTGCGGAATTTCAGCAGGCAGCCGGCCACTGCCGGCAAGGGGCCCCCTAGGAAGAATGATGGCCTATCCCCAGAGAAACAAAAGTCACCAGGCCAGGTTCCTTATGTCAGTTTGCAGGAGGCACTTGGCACTGTCAAACCAGCCAGAGTTACCTGTGGGGGCAAATTGCATCTGGGACGTATCTTGATCCGTGCGGAATTTCAGCAGGCAGCCGGCCATTCCAGGCCACCGGGCGTTGGACACGAACCATGGCCTTTCCCCAGAGAAACAAAAGTCACTACGCCAGGTTCCTGATGTCAGTTTGCAGGAGGCACTTGGCACTGTCAAACCAGCCACAGTTGCCTCTGGTGGTACTTTCGGTCTGGGAGGTATCCTGATCCGTGCGGAATTTCAGCAGGCAGCCGGCTACTCCAGGCCACCGGGCACTGGACACGAACCATGGCCTTTCCCCAGAGAAACAAAAGTCACCAGGCCAGGTTCCTGATGTCAGTTTGCAGGAGGCACTTGGCACTGTCAAACCAGACACAGTTGCGTCTGGGGGCCCCTTGCATCTGGGCGGTATCCTGATCCGTTCGGAATTTCAGCAGGCAGCCGGCCACTGCCGGCAAAGGGACCCCTAGGAAGAATGATGGCCTTTCCCCAGAGAAACAAAAGTCACCAGGCCAGGTTCCTTATGTCAGTTTGCAGGAGGCACTTGGCACTGTCAAACCAGCCAGAGTTACCTGTGGGGGCACCTTGCATCTGGAACGTATCCTGATCCGTGCGGAATTTCAGCAGGCAGCCGGCCATTCCAGGCCACCAGGCACTGGATATGAACCATGGCCTTTCCCCAGAGAAACAAAAGTCACCAGGCCAGGTTCCTGATGTCAGTTTGCAGGAGGCACTTGGCACTGTCAAACCAGCCACAGTTGCCTGTGGTGGCGATTTCGGTCTGGGAGGTATCCTGATCCGTGCGGAATTTCAGCAGGCAGCCGGACACTACTGGCCTCCAGGCCCTGGACACCTACAATGGCCTTTCCCCAGAGAAACGAAAGTCACCAGGCCAGGTTCCTGATGTCAGTTTGCAGGAGGCACTTGGCACTGTCAAACCAGCCACAGGTGCCTCGGGGGGCACCTTGCATCTGGGAGGTATCCTGAACTATGCGGAATTTCAGCAGGCAGCCGGCCACTCCAGGCCACCGGGCACTGGACAGGAACCACGGCCTTTCCCCAGAGAAACAAAAGTCACCAGGCCAGGATCCTGATGTCAGTTTGCAGGAGGCACTTGGCACTGTCAAACCAGCCACATTTGCATGTGGGGGCCCCTTGCATCTGGGCGGTATCCTGATCCATTCCGAATTTCAGTAGGCAGCCGGCCACTCCGGGCCACCGTGCCCCGGACAAGAATGATGGCCTTTCCCCAGAGAAACAAAAGTCACCAGGCCACGATCCTGATGTCAGTTTGCAGGAGGCACTTGGCACTGTCAAACCAGCCACTGTTGCCTGTGGGGGCACCTTGCGTCTGGGGGATATCCTGATCCATTCAGAATTTCGGCAGGCAACCGGTCACTCCGGGTCACCGGGCCCTGGACAAGAATGATGGCCTTTCCCCAGAGAAACAAAAGTCACCAGGCCAGGTTCCTGATGTCAGTTTGCAGGAGGCACTTGGCACTGTCAAACCAGCCACAGTTGCCTGTGGGGGCACCTTGCATCCTGGAGGTATACTCAACCGTGCGGAATTTCAGCAGGCAGCCGGCCAATCTAGGCCAACGGGCACTGGATATGAACCATGGCCTTTCCCCAGAGAAACAAAAGTCACCAGGCCAGGTTCCTGATGTCAGTTTGCAGGAGGCACTTGGCACTGTCAAACCAGCCACAGTTGCCAGTGGTGGTACTTTCATGTGGGAGGCATCCTGAACCGTTCGGAATTTCAGCAGGCAGCCGGCCAATCTAGGCTAACGGGCCCTGGATATGAACCATGGCCTTTCCCCAGAGAAACAAAAGTCACCAGGCCAGGTTCCTTATGTCAGTTTGCAGGAGGCACTTGGCACTGTCAAACCAGCCAGAGTTACCTGTGGGGGCACCTTGCATCTGGAACGTATCCTGATCCGTGCGGAATTTCAGCAGGCAGCCGGCCATTCCAGGCCACCAGGCACTGGACACGAACCATGGCCTTTCCCCAGAGAAACAAAAGTCACCAGGCCAGGTTCCTGATGTCAGTTTGCAGGAGACACTTGGCACTGTCAAACCAGCCACAGTTGCCTGTGGTGGTACTTTCGGTCTGGGAGGCATCCTGATCCATACGGAATTTCTGCAGGCAGCCGGCCACTCCAGGCCACCGGGCACTGGATATGAACCATGGCCTTTCCCCAGAGAAACAAAAGTCACCAGGCCAGGTTCCTGATGTCAGTTTGCAGGAGGCACTTGGCACTGTCAAACCAGCCACAGTTGCCTGTGGTGGTACTTTCATGTGGGAGGCATCCTGAACCGTTCGGAATTTCTGCAGGCAGCCGGCCAATCTAGGCTAACGGGCCCTGGATATGAACCATGGCCTTTCCCCAGAGAAACAAAAGTCACCAGGCCAGGTTCCTGATGTCAGTTTGCAGGAGGCACTTGGCACTGTCAAACCAGCCACAGTTGCCTGTGGGGGCACCTTGCATCTGGGATGTATCCTGATCCGTGCGGAATTTCAGCAGGCAGCCGGCCACTCCAGGCCACCAGGCACTGGACACGAACCATGGCCTTTCCCCAGAGAAACAAAAGTCACCAGGCCAGGTTCCTGATGTCAGTTTGCAAGAGGCACTTGGCACTGTCAAACCAGCCACAGTTGCCTGTGGGGGCACCTCGCATCCTGGAGTTATCATGATCCGTGCGGAATTTCAGCAGGCAGCCGGCCACTCCAGGCCACCGGGCACTGGACACGAACCATGGCCTTTCCCCAGAGAAACAAAAGTCACCAGGCCAGGTTCCTGATGTCAGTTTGCAGGAGGCACTTGGCACTGTCAAACCAGCCACAGTTGCGTCGGGGGGCCCCTTGCATCTGGGCGGTATCCTGATCCGTTCGGAATTTCAGCAGGCAGCCGGCCACTGCCGGCAAAGGGACCCCTAGGAAGAATGATGGCCTTTCCCCAGAGAAACAAAAGTCACCAGGCCAGGTTCCTTATGTCAGTTTTCAGGAGGCACTTGGCACTGTCAAACCAGCCAGAGTTACCTGTGGGGGCACCTTGCATCTGGAACGTATCCTGATCCGTGCGGAATTTCAGCAGGCAGCCGGCCATTCCAGGCCACCGAGCACTGGACACGAACCATGGCCTTTCCCCAGAGAAACAAAAGTCACCAGGCCAGGTTCCTGATCTCAGTTTGCAGGAGGCACTTGGCACTGTCAAACCAGCCACAGTTGCCTGTGGGGGCACCTTGCATCCTGGAGGTATCCTGATCCGTGCGGAATTTCAGCAGGCAGCCGGCCACTCGAGCCACCAAGCACTGGACACGAACCATGGCCTTTCCCCAGTGAAACAAAAGTCACCAGGCCAGGTTCCTGATGTCAGTTTGCAGGAGGCTCTTGGCACTGTCAAACCAGCCACAGTTGCCTGTGGTGGTACTTTCGGTCGGGGAGGCATCCTTGTCCGTTCGGAATTTCAGCAGGCAGCCGGCCACTCCGGGCCACCAGGCCCTAGACATGTACGATGACCTTTTTCCAGAGAAACCAAAGTTACCAGGCCAGGTTCCTGATGTCAGTTTGCAGGAGGCACTTGGCACTGTCAAACCAGCCACAGTTGCCTGTGGGGGCACCTCGCATCCTGGAGGTATCCTCATCCGTGCGGAATTTCAGCAGGCAGCCAGCCACTCCAGGGCACCGGGCACTGGACACGAACCATGGCCTTTCCCCAGAGAAACAAAAGTCACCAGGCCAGGTTCCTGATGTCAGTTTGCAGGAGGCACTTGGCACTGTCAAACCAGACACAGTTGCCTGTGGGGGCACCTCGCATCCTGGAGGCATCCTGATCCGTGCGGAATTTCTGCAGGCAGTCGGCAACTCCAGGCCACCGGGCACTGGATATGAACCATGGCCTTTCCCCAGAGAAACAAAAGTCACCAGGCCAGGTTCCTGATGTCAGTTTGCAGGAAGCACTTGGCACTGTCAAACCACCAACAGTTGCCTCTGGTGGTACTTTCGGTCGGGGAGGCATCCTTGTCCGTTCGGAATTTCAGCAGGCAGCCGGCCACTCCAGGACACGGGGCACTGGACATGTACGATGACCTTTTCCCAGAGAAACCAAAGTTACCAGGACAGGTTCCTGATGTCAGTTTGCAGGAGGCACTTGGCACTGTCAAACCAGCCACAGTTGCCTCTGGGGGCCCCTTGCATCTGGCCGGTATCTTGATCCGTTCGGAATTTCAGCAGGCAGCCGGCCACTGCCGGCAAGGGGCCCCCTAGGAAGAATGATGGCCTATCCCCAGAGAAACAAAAGTCACCAGGCCAGGTTCCTTATGTCAGTTTGCAGGAGGCACTTGGCACTGTCAAACCAGCCACAGTTTCCTGTGGGGGCACCTTGCATCTGGGACGTATCTTGATCCGTGCGGAATTTCAGCAGGCAGCCGGCCATTCCAGGCCACCGGGCGTTGGACACGAACCATGGCCTTTCCCCAGAGAAACAAAAGTCACTAGGCCAGGTTCCTGATGTCAGTTTGCAGGAGGCACTTGGCACTGTCAAACCAGCCACAGTTGCCTGTGGTGGTACATTCGGTCTGGGAGGTATCCTGATCCGTGCGGAACTTCCGCAGGCAGCCGGCTACTCCAGGCCACCGGGCACTGGACACGAACCATGGCCTTTCCCCAGAGAAACAAAAGTCACCAGGCCAGGTTCCTGATGTCAGTTTGCAGGAGGCACTTGGCACTGTCAAACCAGCCACAGTTGCGTCTGGGGGCCCCTTGCATCTGGCCGGTATCTTGATCCGTTCGGAATTTCAGCAGGCAGCCGGCCACTGCCGGCAAGGGGACCCCTAGGAAGAATGATGGCCTTTCCCCAGAGAAACAAAAGTCACCAGGCCAGGTTCCTGATGTCAGTTTGCAGGAGGCACTTGGCACTGTCAAACCAGCCAGAGTTTCCTGTGGGGGCATCTCGCATCTGGAACGTATCCTGATCCGTTCGGAATTTCAGCAGGCAGCCGGCCATTCCAGGCCACCAGGCACTGGACACGAACCATGGCCTTTCCCCAGAGAAACAAAAGTCACCAGGCCAGGTTCCTGATGTCAGTTTGCAGGAGGCACTTGGCACTGTCAAACCAGACACAGTTGCCTCTGGTGGTACTTTCGGTCTGAGAGGCATCCTGATCCGTGCGGAATTTTTGCAGGCAGTCGGCCACTCCAGGCCACCGGGCACTGGATATGAACCATGGCCTTTCCCCAGAGAAACAAAAGTCACCAGGCCAGGTTCCTGATGTCAGTTTGCAGGAAGCACTTGGCACTGTCAAACCAGCCACAGTTACCTCTGGTGGTACTTTCGGTCTGGGAGGCATCCTGATCCATGCGGAATTTCTGCAGGCAGCCGGCCACTCCAGGCCACCGGGCACTGGATATGAACCATGGCCTTTCCCCAGAGAAACAAAAGTCACCAGGCCAGGATCCTGATGTCAGTTTGCAGGAGGCACTTGGCACTGTCAAACCAGCCACAGTTGCCTGTGGTGGTACTTTCGGTCTGGGAGGTATCCTGATCCGTTCGGAATTTCAGCAGGCAGCCGGCCATTCCAGGCCACCGGGCGTTGGACACGAACCATGGCCTTTCCCCAGAGAAACAAAAGTCACCAGGCCACGATCCTGATGTCAGTTTGCAGGAGGCACTTGGCACTGTCAAACCAGCCACAGTTGCCTGTGGTGGTACTTTCGGTCTGGGAGGTATCCTGATCCGTGCGGAATTTCAGCAGGCAGCCGGCTACTCCAGGCCACCGGGCACTGGACACGAACCATGGCCTTTCCCCAGAGAAACAAAAGTCACCAGGCCAGGTTCCTGATGTCAGTTTGCAGGAGGCACTTGGCACTGTCAAACCAGCCACAGTTGCGTCTGGGGGCCCCTTGCATCTGGGCGGTATCCTGATCCGTTCGGAATTTCAGCAGGCAGCCGGCCACTGACGGCAAAGGGACCCCTAGGAAGTATGATGGCCTTTCCCCAGAGAAACAAAAGTCACCAGGCCAGGTTCCTGATGTCAGTTTGCAGGAGGCACTTGGCACTGTCAAACCAGCCAGAGTTACCTGTGGGGGCACCTTGCATCTGGAACGTATCCTGATCCGTTCGGAATTTCAGCAGGCAGCCGGCCACTCCAGACCACCGGGCACTGGACACGAACCATGGCCTTTCCCCAGAGAAACAAAAGTCACCAGGCCAGGTTCCTGATGTCAGTTTGCAGGAGGCACTTGGCACTGTCAAACCAGCCACAGTTGCCTGTGGTGGCGATTTCGGTCTGGGAGGTATCCTGATCCGTGCGGAATTTCAGCAGGCAGCCGGACACTACTGGCCTCCAGGCCCTGTACACCTACAATGGCCTTTCCCCAGAGAAACAAAAGTCACCAGGCCAGGTTCCTGATGTCAGTTTGCAGGAGGCACTTGGCACTGTCAAACCAGCCACAGGTGCCTCTGGGGGCACCTTGCATCTGGGAGGTATCCTGAACTATGCGGAATTTCAGCAGGCAGCCGGCCACTCCAGGCCACCAGGCACTGGACAGGAACCACGGCCTTTCCCCAGAGAAACAAAAGTCACCAGGCCAGGATCCTGATGTCAGTTTGCAGGAGGCACTTGGCACTGTCAAACCAGCCAGATTTGCATGTGGGGGCTCCTTGCATCTGGGAGGTATCCTGATCCGTTCCGAATTTCAGTAGGCAGCCGGCCACTCCGTGCCTCCGTGCCCCGGACAAGAATGATGGCCTTTCCCCAGAGAAACAAAAGTCACCAGGCCACGATCCTGATGTCAGTTTGCAGGAGGCACTTGGCACTGTCAAACCAGCCACTGTTGCCTGTGGGGGCACTTTGCGTCTGGGGGATATCCTGATCCATTCAGAATTTCGGCAGGCAACCGGTCACTCCGGGTCACCGGGCCCTGGACAAGAATGATGGCCTTTCCCCAGAGAAACAAAAGTCACCAGGCCAGGTTCCTGATGTCAGTTTGCAGGAGGCACTTGGCACTGTCAAACCAGCCACAGTTGCCTATGGGGACACCTTGCATCCTGGAGGTATACTCAACCGTGCGGAATTTCAGCAGGCAGCCGGCCATTACAGGCCACCAAGCACTGGACATGAACCATGGCCTTTCCCCAGAGAAACAAAAGTCACCAGTCCAGGTTCCTGATGTCTGTTTGCAGGAGGCACTTGGCACTGTCAAACTACCCACAGTTGCCTGTGGTGTTACTATGGGTCTGGGAGGTATCCTGATCCGTGCGGAATTTCTGCAGGCAGCCGGCCACTCCAGGCCACCGGGCACTGGATATGAACCATGGCCTTTCCCCAGAGAAACAAAAGTCACCAGGCCAGGTTCCTGATGTCAGTTTGCAGGAGGCACTTGGCACTGTCAAACCAGCCAGGGTTACCAGTGGGGGCATCTT
This sequence comes from Passer domesticus, assembly GCF_036417665.1. Lineage (NCBI taxonomy): Eukaryota > Metazoa > Chordata > Aves > Passeriformes > Passeridae > Passer > Passer domesticus. The sequence continues at coordinate 13,078,247 of NC_087481.1, read as the reverse complement.
GCATCTGGAACGTATCCTGATCCGTGCGGAATTTCTGCAGGCAGTCGCAACTCCAGGCCACCGGGCACTGGATATGAACCATGGCCTTTCCCCAGAGAAACAAAAGTCACCAGGCCAGGTTCCTGATGTCAGTTTGCAGGAGGCACTTGGCACTGTCAAACCAGCCACAGTTGCCTCTGGGGTCAAATTGCATCTGGGACGTATCTTGATCCGTGCGGAATTTCAGCAGGCAGCCGGCCATTCCAGGCCACCGGGCGTTGGACACGAACCATGGCCTTTCCCCAGAGAAACAAAAGTCACTAGGCCAGGTTCCTGATGTCAGTTTGCAGGAGGCACTTGGCACTGTCAAACCAGCCACAGTTGCCTGTGGTGGTACTTTCGGTCTGGGAGGTATCCTGATCCGTGCGGAACTTCAGCAGGCAGCCGGCTACTCCAGGCCACCGGGCACTGGACACGAACCATGGCCTTTCCCCAAAGAAACAAAAGTCACCAGGCCAGGTTCCTGATGTCAGTTTGCAGGAGGCACTTGGCACTGTCAAACCAGCCACAGTTGCCTCTGGGGTCAAATTGCATCTGGGACGTATCTTGATCCGTGCGGAATTTCAGCAGGCAGCCGGCCATTCCAGGCCACCGGGCATTGGACACGAACCATGGCCTTTCCCCAGAGAAACAAAAGTCACTAGGCCAGGTTCCTGATGTCAGTTTGCAGGAGGCACTTGGCACTGTCAAACCAGCCACAGTTGCCTGTGGTGGTACTTTCGGTCTGGGAGGTATCCTGATCCGTGCGGAACTTCAGCAGGCAGCCGGCTACTCCAGGCCACCGGGCACTGGACACGAACCATGGCCTTTCCCCAAAGAAACAAAAGTCACCAGGCCAGGTTCCTGATGTCAGTTTGCAGGAGGCACTTGGCACTGTCAAACCAGCCACTGTTGCCTGTGGGGGCACCTTGCATCTGGCCGGTATCCTGATCCGTGCGGAATTTCAGCAGGCAGCCGGCCACTGCCGGCAAGGGGACCCCTAGGAAGAATGATGGCCTTTCCCCAGAGAAACAAAAGTCACCAGGCCAGGTTCCTGATGTCAGTTTGCAGGAGGCACTTGGCACTGTCAAACCAGCCACAGTTGCCTCTGGTGGCGATTTCGGTCTGGGAGGTATCCTGATCCGTGCGGAATTTCAGCAGGCAGCCGGACACTACTGGCCTCCAGGCCCTGGACACCTACAATGGCCTTTCCCCAGAGAAACAAAAGTCACCAGGCCAGGTTCCTGATGTCAGTTTGCAGGAGGCACTTGGCACTGTCAAACCAGCCACAGTTGCCTGTGGGGGCACCTTGCATCTGGGAGGTATCCTGATCTGTTCCGAATTTCAGCAGGCAGCCGGCCACTCCAGGCCACCGGGCACTGGACAGGAACCACGGCCTTTCCCCAGAGAAACAAAAGTCACCAGGCCACGATCCTGATGTCAGTTTGCAGGAGGCACTTGGCACTGTCAAACCAGCCACTGTTGCCTGTGGGGGCACCTTGCGTCTGGGGGATATCCTGATCCATTCAGAATTTCGGCAGGCAACCGGTCACTCCGGGTCTCCGGGCCCTGGACAAGAATGATGGCCTTTCCCCAGAGAAACAAAAGTCACCAGGCCAGGTTCCTGATGTCAGTTTGCAGGAGGCACTTGGCACTGTCAAACCAGCCACAGTTGCCTGTGGGGGCACCTTGCATCCTGGAGGTATACTCAACCGTGCGGAATTTCAGAAGGCAGCCGGCCATTCCAGGCCACCAAGCACTGGACACGAACCATGGCCTTTCCCCAGAGAAACAAAAGTCACCAGGCCAGGTTCCTGATGTCTGTTTGCAGGAGGCACTTGGCACTGTCAAACCAGCCACAGTTGCCTGTGGTGGTACTTTCGGTCTGGGAGGTATCCTGATCCGTGCGGAATTTCAGCAGGCAGCCGGCTACTCCAGGCCACCGGGCACTGGACACGAACCATGGCCTTTCCCCAGAGAAACAAAAGTCACCAGGCCAGGTTCCTGATGTCAGTTTGCAGGAGGCACTTGGCACTGTCAAACCAGCCACAGTTGCGTCTGGGGGCCCCTTGCATCTGGGCGGTATCCTGATCCGTTCGGAATTTCAGCAGGCAGCCGGCCACTGACGGCAAAGGGACCCCTAGGAAGTATGATGGCCTTTCCCCAGAGAAACAAAAGTCACCAGGCCAGGTTCCTGATGTCAGTTTGCAGGAGGCACTTGGCACTGTCAAACCAGCCAGAGTTACCTGTGGGGGCACCTTGCATCTGGAACGTATCCTGATCCGTTCGGAATTTCAGCAGGCAGCCGGCCACTCCAGACCACCGGGCACTGGACACGAACCATGGCCTTTCCCCAGAGAAACAAAAGTCACCAGGCCAGGTTCCTGATGTCAGTTTGCAGGAGGCACTTGGCACTGTCAAACCAGCCACAGTTGCCTGTGGTGGCGATTTCGGTCTGGGAGGTATCCTGATCCGTGCGGAATTTCAGCAGGCAGCCGGACACTACTGGCCTCCAGGCCCTGTACACCTACAATGGCCTTTCCCCAGAGAAACAAAAGTCACCAGGCCAGGTTCCTGATGTCAGTTTGCAGGAGGCACTTGGCACTGTCAAACCAGCCACAGGTGCCTCTGGGGGCACCTTGCATCTGGGAGGTATCCTGAACTATGCGGAATTTCAGCAGGCAGCCGGCCACTCCAGGCCACCAGGCACTGGACAGGAACCACGGCCTTTCCCCAGAGAAACAAAAGTCACCAGGCCAGGATCCTGATGTCAGTTTGCAGGAGGCACTTGGCACTGTCAAACCAGCCAGATTTGCATGTGGGGGCTCCTTGCATCTGGGAGGTATCCTGATCCGTTCCGAATTTCAGTAGGCAGCCGGCCACTCCGTGCCTCCGTGCCCCGGACAAGAATGATGGCCTTTCCCCAGAGAAACAAAAGTCACCAGGCCACGATCCTGATGTCAGTTTGCAGGAGGCACTTGGCACTGTCAAACCAGCCACTGTTGCCTGTGGGGGCACTTTGCGTCTGGGGGATATCCTGATCCATTCAGAATTTCGGCAGGCAACCGGTCACTCCGGGTCACCGGGCCCTGGACAAGAATGATGGCCTTTCCCCAGAGAAACAAAAGTCACCAGGCCAGGTTCCTGATGTCAGTTTGCAGGAGGCACTTGGCACTGTCAAACCAGCCACAGTTGCCTATGGGGACACCTTGCATCCTGGAGGTATACTCAACCGTGCGGAATTTCAGCAGGCAGCCGGCCATTACAGGCCACCAAGCACTGGACATGAACCATGGCCTTTCCCCAGAGAAACAAAAGTCACCAGTCCAGGTTCCTGATGTCTGTTTGCAGGAGGCACTTGGCACTGTCAAACTACCCACAGTTGCCTGTGGTGTTACTATGGGTCTGGGAGGTATCCTGATCCGTGCGGAATTTCTGCAGGCAGCCGGCCACTCCAGGCCACCGGGCACTGGATATGAACCATGGCCTTTCCCCAGAGAAACAAAAGTCACCAGGCCAGGTTCCTGATGTCAGTTTGCAGGAGGCACTTGGCACTGTCAAACCAGCCAGGGTTACCAGTGGGGGCATCTTGCATCTGGAACGTATCCTGATCCGTGCGGAATTTCTGCAGGCAGTCGCAACTCCAGGCCACCGGGCACTGGATATGAACCATGGCCTTTCCCCAGAGAAACAAAAGTCACCAGGCCAGGTTCCTGATGTCAGTTTGCAGGAGGCACTTGGCACTGTCAAACCAGCCACAGTTGCCTCTGGGGTCAAATTGCATCTGGGACGTATCTTGATCCGTGCGGAATTTCAGCAGGCAGCCGGCCATTCCAGGCCACCGGGCGTTGGACACGAACCATGGCCTTTCCCCAGAGAAACAAAAGTCACTAGGCCAGGTTCCTGATGTCAGTTTGCAGGAGGCACTTGGCACTGTCAAACCAGCCACAGTTGCCTGTGGTGGTACTTTCGGTCTGGGAGGTATCCTGATCCGTGCGGAACTTCAGCAGGCAGCCGGCTACTCCAGGCCACCGGGCACTGGACACGAACCATGGCCTTTCCCCAAAGAAACAAAAGTCACCAGGCCAGGTTCCTGATGTCAGTTTGCAGGAGGCACTTGGCACTGTCAAACCAGCCACAGTTGCCTCTGGGGTCAAATTGCATCTGGGACGTATCTTGATCCGTGCGGAATTTCAGCAGGCAGCCGGCCATTCCAGGCCACCGGGCATTGGACACGAACCATGGCCTTTCCCCAGAGAAACAAAAGTCACTAGGCCAGGTTCCTGATGTCAGTTTGCAGGAGGCACTTGGCACTGTCAAACCAGCCACAGTTGCCTGTGGTGGTACTTTCGGTCTGGGAGGTATCCTGATCCGTGCGGAACTTCAGCAGGCAGCCGGCTACTCCAGGCCACCGGGCACTGGACACGAACCATGGCCTTTCCCCAAAGAAACAAAAGTCACCAGGCCAGGTTCCTGATGTCAGTTTGCAGGAGGCACTTGGCACTGTCAAACCAGCCACTGTTGCCTGTGGGGGCACCTTGCATCTGGCCGGTATCCTGATCCGTGCGGAATTTCAGCAGGCAGCCGGCCACTGCCGGCAAGGGGACCCCTAGGAAGAATGATGGCCTTTCCCCAGAGAAACAAAAGTCACCAGGCCAGGTTCCTGATGTCAGTTTGCAGGAGGCACTTGGCACTGTCAAACCAGCCACAGTTGCCTCTGGTGGCGATTTCGGTCTGGGAGGTATCCTGATCCGTGCGGAATTTCAGCAGGCAGCCGGACACTACTGGCCTCCAGGCCCTGGACACCTACAATGGCCTTTCCCCAGAGAAACAAAAGTCACCAGGCCAGGTTCCTGATGTCAGTTTGCAGGAGGCACTTGGCACTGTCAAACCAGCCACAGTTGCCTGTGGGGGCACCTTGCATCTGGGAGGTATCCTGATCTGTTCCGAATTTCAGCAGGCAGCCGGCCACTCCAGGCCACCGGGCACTGGACAGGAACCACGGCCTTTCCCCAGAGAAACAAAAGTCACCAGGCCACGATCCTGATGTCAGTTTGCAGGAGGCACTTGGCACTGTCAAACCAGCCACTGTTGCCTGTGGGGGCACCTTGCGTCTGGGGGATATCCTGATCCATTCAGAATTTCGGCAGGCAACCGGTCACTCCGGGTCTCCGGGCCCTGGACAAGAATGATGGCCTTTCCCCAGAGAAACAAAAGTCACCAGGCCAGGTTCCTGATGTCAGTTTGCAGGAGGCACTTGGCACTGTCAAACCAGCCACAGTTGCCTGTGGGGGCACCTTGCATCCTGGAGGTATACTCAACCGTGCGGAATTTCAGAAGGCAGCCGGCCATTCCAGGCCACCAAGCACTGGACACGAACCATGGCCTTTCCCCAGAGAAACAAAAGTCACCAGGCCAGGTTCCTGATGTCTGTTTGCAGGAGGCACTTGGCACTGTCAAACCAGCCACAGTTGCCTGTGGTGGTACTTTCGGTCTGGGAGGTATCCTGATCCGTGCGGAATTTCAGCAGGGAGCCGGCCACTACGGGCCTCCAGGCCCTGGACACGAACCATGACCTTTCCCCAGAGAAACAAAAGTCACCAGGCCAGGTTCCTGATGTCAGTTTGCAGGAGGCACTTGGCACTGTCAAACCAGCCACAGTTGCCTGTGGGGGCACCTTGCATCCTGGAGGTATCCTGATCCGTGCGGAATTTCAGCAGGGAGCCGGCCACTCCAGGCCACCGGGCACTGGACACGAACCATGGCCTTTCCCCAGTGAAACAAAAGTCACCAGGCCAGGTTCCTGATGTCAGTTTGCAGGAGGCTCTTGGCACTGTCAAACCAGCCACAGTTGCCTCTGGTGGTACTTTCGGTCGGGGAGGCATCCTGATCCGTGCGGAATTTCAGCAGGCAGCCGGACACTACTGGCCTCCAGGCCCTGGACACCTACAATGGCCTTTCCCCAGAGAAACAAAAGTCACCAGGCCAGGTTCCTGATGTCAGTTTGCAGGAGGCACTTGGCACTGTCAAACCAGCCACAGGTGCCTCGGGGGGCACCTTGCATCTGGGAGGTATCCTGAACTATGCGGAATTTCAGCAGGCAGCCGGCCACTCCAGGCCACCGGGCACTGGACAGGAACCACGGCCTTTCCCCAGAGAAACAAAAGTCACCAGGCCAGGATCCTGATGTCAGTTTGCAGGAGGCACTTGGCACTGTCAAACCAGCCACATTTGCATGTGGGGGCCCCTTGCATCTGGGAGGTATCCTGATCCGTTCCGAATTTCAGTAGGCAGCCGGCCACTCCGGGCCACCGTGCCCCGGACAAGAATGATGGCCTTTCCCCAGAGAAACAAAAGTCACCAGGCCACGATCCTGATGTCAGTTTGCAGGAGGCACTTGGCACTGTCAAACCAGCCACTGTTGCCTGTGGGGGCACCTTGCGTCTGGGGGATATCCTGATCCATTCAGAATTTCGGAAGGCAACCGGTCACTCCGGGTCACCGGGCCCTGGACAAGAATGATGGCCTTTCCCCAGAGAAACAAAAGTCACCAGGCCAGGTTCCTGATGTCAGTTTGCAGGAGGCACTTGGCACTGTCAAACCAGACACAGTTGCCTGTATGGGCACCTCGCATCCTGGAGGTATCATGATCCGTGCGGAATTTCAGCAGGCAGCCGGCCACTCCAGGCCACCGGGCACTGGATATGAACCATGGCCTTTCCCCAGAGAAACAAAAGTCACCAGGCCAGGTTCCTGATGTCAGTTTGCAGGAGGCACTTGGCACTGTCAAACCAGCCACAGTTGCCTCTGGGGGCCCCGTGCATCTGGCCGGTATTTGATCCGTTCGGAATTTCAGCAGGCAGCCGGCCACTCCGGGCCACCAGGCCCTAGACATGTACGATGACCTTTTCCCAGAGAAACCAAAGTTACCAGGCCAGGTTCCTGATGTCAGTTTGCAGGAGGCACTTGGCACTGTCAAACCAGCCACAGGTGCCTCGGGGGGCACGTTGCATCTGGGAGGTATCCTGAACTATGCGGAATTTCAGCAGGCAGCCGGCCACTCCAGGCCACCGGGCACTGGACACGAACCACGGCCTTTCCCCAGAGAAACAAAAGTCACCAGGCCAGGATCCTGATGTCAGTTTGCAGGAGGCACTTGGCACTGTCAAACCAGCCACATTTGCATGTGGGGGCCCCTTGCATCTGGGAGGTATCCTGATCCGTTCCGAATTTCAGTAGGCAGCCGGCCAATCCAGGCCACCGTGCCCCGGACAAGAATGATGGCCTTTCCCCAGAGAAACAAAAGTCACCAGGCCACGATCCTGATGTCAGTTTGCAGGAGGCACTTGGCACTGTCAAACCAGCCACTGTTGCCTGTGGGGGCACCTTGCGTCTGGGGGATATCCTGATCCATTCAGAATTTCGGCAGGCAACCGGTCACTCCGGGTCACCGGGCCCTGGACAAGAATGATGGCCTTTCCCCAGAGAAACAAAAGTCACCAGGCCAGGTTCCTGATGTCAGTTTGCAGGAGGCACTTGGCACTGTCAAACCAGCCACAGTTGCCTGTGGGGGCACCTTGCATCCTGGAGGTATACTCAACCGTGCGGAATTTCAGCAGGCAGCCGGCCAATCTAGGCCAACGGGCACTGGATATGAACCATGGCCTTTCCCCAGAGAAACAAAAGTCACCAGGCCAGGTTCCTGATGTCAGTTTGCAGGAGGCACTTGGCACTGTCAAACCAGCCACAGTTGCCAGTGGTGGTACTTTCATGTGGGAGGCATCCTGAACCGTTCGGAATTTCAGCAGGCAGCCGGCCAATCTAGGCTAACGGGCCCTGGATATGAACCATGGCCTTTCCCCAGAGAAACAAAAGTCACCAGGCCAGGTTCCTGATGTCAGTTTGCAGGAGGCACTTGGCACTGTCAAACCAGCCACAGTTGCCTGTGGGGGCACCTTGCATCTGGGATGTATCCTGATCCGTGCGGAATTTCAGCAGGCAGCCGGCCACTCCAGGCCACCGGGCACTGGACAGGAACCATGGCCTTTCCCCAGAGAAACAAAAGTCACCAGGCCAGGTTCCTGATGTCTGTTTGCAAGAGGCACTTGGCACTGTCAAACCAGCCACAGTTGCCTGTGGGGGCACCTCGCATCCTGGAGGTATCCTCATCCGTGCGGAATTTCAGCAGGCAGCCGGCCACTCCAGGCCACCGGGCACTGGACACGAACCATGGCCTTTCCCCAGAGAAACAAAAGTCACCAGGGCAGGTTCCTGATGGCAGTTTGCAGGAGGCACTTGGCACTGTCAAACCAGCCACAGTTGCGTCTGGGGGCCCCTTGCATCTGGGCGGTATCCTGATCCGTTCGGAATTTCAGCAGGCAGCCGGCCACTGCCGGCAAAGGGACCCCTAGGAAGAATGATGGCCTTTCCCCAGAGAAACAAAAGTCACCAGGCCACGATCCTGATGTCAGTTTGCAGGAGGCACTTGGCACTGTCAAACCAGCCACTGTTGCCTGTGGGGGCACCTTGCGTCTGGGGGATATCCTGATCCATTCAGAATTTCGGCAGGCAACCGGTCACTCCGGGTCACCGGGCCCTGGACAAGAATGATGGCCTTTCCCCAGAGAAACAAAAGTCACCAGGCCAGGTTCCTGATGTCAGTTTGCAGGAGACACTTGGCACTGTCAAACCAGCCACAGTTGCCTGTGGGGGCACCTTGCATCCTGGAGGTATACTCAACCGTGCGGAATTTCAGCAGGCAGCCGGCCATTCCAGGCCACCAAGCACTGGACACGAACCATGGCCTTTCCCCAGAGAAACAAAAGTCACCAGGCCAGGTTCCTGATGTCTGTTTGCAGGAGGCACTTGGCACTGTCAAACTACCCACAGTTGCCTGTGGTGTTACTATGGGTCTGGGAGGTATCCTGATCCGTTCGGAATTTCTGCAGGCAGCCGGCCACTCCAGGCCACCGGGCACTGGATATGAACCATGGCCTTTCCCCAGAGAAACAAAAGTCACCAGGCCAGGTTCCTGATGTCAGTTTGCAGGAGGCACTTGGCACTGTCACACCAGCCACAGGTGCCTGTGGGGGCAATTTGCATCTGGGAGATATCCTGATCCATGAGGAATTTCAGGAGGCAGCCAGCCACTACGGGCCACCGGGCCCCGGACAAGAATGATGGCCTTTCCCCAGAGAAACAAAAGTCACCAGGCCAGGTTCCTGATGTCAGTTTGCAGGAGGCACTTGGCACTGTCAAACCAGCCACAGTTGCCTCTAATGGGAGTTTCGGTCTGGGAGGTATCCTGATCCGTGCGGAATTTCAGCAGGCAGCCGGCCACTCCGGGCCACCGTGCCCCGGACGAGAATGATGGCCTTTCCCCAGAGAAACAAAAGTCACCAGGCCAGGTTCCTGATGTCAGTTTGCAGGAGGCACTTGGCACTGTCAAACCAGCCACAGTTGCCTGTGGTGGTACTTTCGGTCTGGGAGGCATCCTGAACCGTGCGGAATTTCAGCAGGCAGCCGGCCAATCTAGGCCAACGGGCACTGGATATGAACCATGGCCTTTCCCCAGAGAAACAAAAGTCACAAGGCCAGGTTCCTGATCTCAGTTTGCAGGAGGCACTTGGCACTGTCAAACCAGCCACAGTTGCCAGTGGTGGTACTTTCATGTGGGAGGCATCCTGAACCGTTCGGAATTTCTGCAGGCAGCCGGCCAATCTAGGCTAACGGGCCCTGGATATGAACCATGGCCTTTCCCCAGAGAAACAAAAGTCACCAGGCCAGGTTCCTGATGTCAGTTTGTAGGAGGCACTTGGCACTGTCAAACCAGCCACAGTTGCCTGTAAGGGCACCTCGCATCCTGGAGGTATCATGATCCGTGCGGAATTTCAGCAGGCAGCCGGCCACTCCAGGCCACCGGGCACTGGATATGAACCATGGCCTTTCCCCAGAGAAACAAAAGTCACCAGGCCAGGTTCCTGATGTCAGTTTGCAGGAGGCACTTGGCACTGTCAAACCAGCCAGGGTTACCTGTGGGGGCATCTTGCATCTGGAACGTATCCTGATCCGTGCGGAATTTCTGCAGGCAGTCGCAACTTCAGGCCACCGGGCACTGGATATGAACCATGGCCTTTCCCCAGAGAAACAAAAGTCACCAGGCCAGGTTCCTGATGTCAGTTTGCAGGAGGCACTTGGCACTGTCAAACCAGCCACAGTTGCCTCTGGTGGTACTTTCGGTCTGGGAGGCATCCTGATCCATGCGGAATTTCTGCAGGCAGCCGGCCTCTCCAGGCCACCAGGCACTGGATATGAACCATGGCCTTTCCCCAGAGAAACAAAAGTCACCAGGCCAGGTTCCTGATGTCAGTTTGCAGGAGGCACTTGGCACTGCCAAACCAGCCACAGTTTCCTGTGGGGTCAAATTGCATCTGGGACGTATCTTGATCCGTGCGGAATTTCAGCAGGCAGCCGGCCATTCCAGGCCACCGGGCGCTGGACACGAACCATGGCCTTTCCCCAGAGAAACAAAAGTCACTAGGCCAGGTTCCTGATGTCAGTTTGCAGGAGGCACTTGGCACTGTCAAACCAGCCACAGTTGCCTGTGGTGGTACTTTCGGTCTGGGAGGTATCCTGATCCGTGCGGAACTTCAGCAGGCAGCCGGCTACTCCAGGCCACCGGGCACTGGACACGAACCATGGCCTTTCCCCAAAGAAACAAAAGTCACCAGGCCAGGTTCCTGATGTCAGTTTGCAGGAGGCACTTGGCACTGTCAAACCAGCCACTGTTGCCTGTGGGGGCACCTTGCATCTGGCCGGTATCCTGATCCGTGCGGAATTTCAGCAGGCAGCCGGCCACTCCCGGCAAGGGGACCCCTAGGAAGAATGATGGCCTTTCCCCAGAGAAACAAAAGTCACCAGGCCAGGTTCCTGATGTCAGTTTGCAGGAGGCACTTGGCACTGTCAAACCAGCCAGAGTTGCCTGTGGTGGTACTTTCGGTCTGGGAGGTATCCTGATCCGTGCGGAATTTCAGCAGGCAGCCGGACACTACTGGCCTCCAGGCCCTGGACACCTACAATGGCCTTTCCCCAGAGAAACAAAAGTCACCAGGCCAGGTTCCTGATGTCACTTTGCAGGAGGCACTTGGCACTGTCAAACCAGCCACAGGTGCCTCAGGGGGCACCTTGCATCTGGGAGGTATCCTGATCTGTTCCGAATTTCAGCAGGCAGCCGGCCACTCCAGGCCACCGGGCACTGGACAGGAACCACGGCCTTTCCCCAGAGAAACAAAAGTCACCAGGCCACGATCCTGATGTCAGTTTGCAGGAGGCACTTGGCACTGTCAAACCAGCCACTGTTGCCTGTGGGGGCACCTTGCGTCTGGGGGATATCCTGATCCATTCAGAATTTCGGCAGGCAACCGGTCACTCCGGGTCACCGGGCCCTGGACAAGAATGATGGCCTTTCCCCAGAGAAACAAAAGTCACCAGGCCAGGTTCCTGATGTCAGTTTGCAGGAGGCACTTGGCACTGTCAAACCAGCCACTGTTGCCTGTGGGGGCACCTTGCATCCTGGAGGTATACTCAACCGTGCGGAATTTCAGCAGGCAGCCGGCCATTCCAGGCCACCAAGCACTGGACACGAACCATGGCCTTTCCCCAGAGAAACAAAAGTCACCAGGCCAGGTTCCTGATGTCTGTTTGCAGGAGGCACTTGGCACTGTCAAACCAGCCACAGTTGCCTGTGGTGGTACTTTCGGTCTGGGAGGTATCCTGATCCGTGCGGAATTTCAGCAGGCAGCCGGCCACTACGGGCCCCCAGGCCCTGGACACGAACCATGGCCTTTCCCCAGAGAAACAAAAGTCACCAGGCCAGGTTCCTGATGTCAGTTTGCAGGAGGCACTTGGCACTGTCAAACCAGCCACAGTTGCCTGTGGGGGCACCTTGCATCCTGGAGGTATCCTGATCCGTGCGGAATTTCAGCAGGCAGCCGGCCACTCGAGCCACCGGGCACTGGACACGAACCATGGCCTTTCCCCAGTGAAACAAAAGTCACCAGGCCAGGTTCCTGATGTCAGTTTGCAGGAGGCTCTTGGCACTGTCAAACCAGCCACAGTTGCCTGTGGTGGTACTTTCGGTCGGGGAGGCATCCTTGTCCGTTCGGAATTTCAGCAGGCAGCCGGCCACTGCCGGCAAAGGGACCCCGAGGAAGAATGATGGCCTTTCCCCAGAGAAACAAAAGTCACCAGGCCAGGTTCCTTATGTCAGTTTGCAGGAGGCACTTGGCACTGTCAAACCAGCCAGAGTTACCTGTGGGGGCATCTTGCATCTGGAACGTATCCTGATCTGTGCGGAATTTCAGCAGGCAGCCGGCCATTCCAGGCCACCAGGCATTGGACACGAACCATGGCCTTTCCCCAGAGAAACAAAAGTCACCAGGCCAGGTTCCTGATGTCAGTTTGCAGGAGGCACTTGGCACTGTCAAACCAGACACAGTTGCCTCTGGTGGTACTTTCGGTCTGGGAGGCATCCTGATCCGTGCGGAATTTCTGCAGGCAGTCGGCAACTCCAAGCCACCGGGCACTGGATATGAACCATGGCCTTTCCCCAGAGAAACAAAAGTCACCAGGCCAGGTTCCTGATGTCAGTTTGCAGGAAGCACTTGGCACTGTCAAACCAGCCACAGTTGCCTGCGGTGGTACTTTCGGTCTGGGAGGCATCCTGATCCGTGCGGAATTTCTGCAGGCAGCCGGCCATTCCAGGCCACCGGGCACTGGATATGAACCATGGCCTTTCCCCAGAGAAACAAAAGTCACCAGGCCAGGTTCCTGATGTCAGTTTGCAGGAGGCACTTGGCACTGTCAAACCAGCCACAGTTGCCTGTGGTGGTACATTCGGTCTGGGAGGTATCCGGATCCATGCGGAATTTCAGCAGGCAGCCGGCCACTACGGGCCTCCAGGCCCTGGAGACGAACCATGACCTTTCCCCAGAGAAACAAAAGTCACCAGGCCAGGTTCCTGATGTCAGTTTGCAGGAGGCACTTGGCACTGTCAAACCAGACAGAGTTGCCTCTGGTGGTACTTTCGGTCTGGGAGGCATCCTGATCCGTGCGGAATTTCTGCAGGCAGGAGGCCACTCCCGGCCACCCAGCCCTGGATATGAACGGTGGCCTATCCCCTGAGAAACAAAAGTCACCAGGCCAGGTTCCTGATGTCAGTTTGCAGGAGGCACTTGGCACTGTCAAACCAGCCACAGTTGCCTGTGGTGGTACTTTCGGTCTGGGAGGTATCCTGATCCGTGCGGAACTTCAGCAGGCAGCCGGCTACTCCAGGCCACCGGGCACTGGACACGAACCATGGCCTTTCCCCAGAGAAACAAAAGTCACCAGGCCAGGTTCCTGATGTCAGTTTGCTGGAGGCACTTGGCACTGTCAAACCAGCCACTGTTGCCTGTGGGGGCACCTTGCATCTGGCTGGTATCCTGATCCGTGCGGAATTTCAGCAGGCAGCCGGCCACTCCCGGCAAGGGGACCCCTAGGAAGAATGATGGCCTTTCCCCAGAGAAACAAAAGTCACCAGGCCAGGTTCCTGATGTCAGTTTGCAGGAGGCACTTGGCACTGTCAAACCAGCCACAGTTGCCTGTGGTGGCGATTTCGGTCTGGGAGGTATCCTGATCCGTGCGGAATTTCAGCAGGCAGCCGGACACTACTGGCCTCCAGGCCCTGGACACCTACAATGGCCTTTCCCCAGAGAAACAAAAGTCACCAGGCCAGGTTCCTGATGTCACTTTGCAGGAGGCACTTGGCACTGTCAAACCAGCCACAGGTGCCTCTTTGGGCACCTTGCATCTGGGAGGTATCCTGATCCGTTCCGAATTTCAGCAGGCAGCCGGCCACTCCAGGACACCGGGCACTGGACAGGAACCACGGCCTTTCCCCAGAGAAACAAAAGTCACCAGGCCACGATCCTGATGTCAGTTTGCAGGAGGCACTTGGCACTGTCAAACCAGCCACTGTTGCCTGTGGGGGCACCTTGCGTCTGGGGGATATCCTGATCCATTCAGAATTTCGGCAGGCAACCGGTCACTCCGGGTCACCGGGCCCTGGACAAGAATGATGGCCTTTCCCCAGAGAAACAAAAGTCACCAGGCCAGGTTCCTGATGTCAGTTTGCAGGAGGCACTTGGCACTGTCAAACCAGCCACAGTTGCCTGTGGGGGCACCTTGCATCCTGGAGGTATACTCAACCGTGAGGAATTTCAGCAGGCAGCCGGCCATTCCAGGCCACCAAGCACTGGACACGAACCATGGCCTTTCCCCAGAGAAACAAAAGTCACCAGGCCAGGTTCCTGATGTCAGTTTGCAGGAGGCACTTGGCACTGTCAAACCAGCCACAGTTGCCTGTGGTGGTACTTTCGGTCTGGGAGGCATCCTGATCCGTTTGGAATTTCAGCAGGTAGCCGGCCACTACGGGCCTCCAGGCCCTGGACACGAACCATGACCTTTCCCCAGAGAAACAAAAGTCACCAGGCCAGGTTCCTGATGTCAGTTTGCAGGAGGCACTTGGCACTGTCAAACCAGCCACAGTTGCCTCTGGGGACACCTTGCATCCTGGAGGTATCCTGATCCGTGCGGAATTTCAGCAGGCAGCCGGCCACTCGAGCCACCGGGCACTGGACACGAACCATGGCCTTTCCCCAGTGAAACAAAAGTCACCAGGCCAGGTTACTGATGTCAGTTTGCAGGAGGCTCTTGGCACTGTCAAACCAGCCACAGTTGCCTGTGGTGGTACTTTCGGTCGGGGAGGCATCCTTGTCCGTTCGGAATTTCAGCAGGCAGCCGGCCACTCCGGGCCACCATGCCCTAGACATGTACGATGATCTTTTCCCAGAGAAACCAAAGTTATCAGTACAGGTTCCTGATGTCAGTTTGCAGGAGGCACTTGGCACTGTCAAACCAGCCACAGTTGCCTCTGGGGGCACCTTGCATCTGACCGGTATCTTGATCCGTTCGGAATTTCAGCAGGCAGCCGGCCACTGCCGGCAAGGGGCCCCCTAGGAAGAATGATGGCCTATCCCCAGAGAAACAAAAGTCACCAGGCCAGGTTCCTGATGTCAGTTTGCAGGAGGCACTTGGCACTGTCAAACCAGCCACAGTTTCCTGTGGGGGCAAATTGCATCTGGGACGTATCTTGATCCGTTCGGAATTTCAGCAGGCAGCCGGCCACTCCAGGCCACCGGGCGTTGGACACGAACCATGGCCTTTCCCCAGAGAAACAAAAGTCACCAGGCCAGGTTCCTGATGTCAGTTTGCAGGAGGCACTTGGCACTGTCAAACCAGCCACAGTTGCCTGTAAGGGCACCTCGCATCCTGGAGGTATCATGATCCGTTCGGAATTTCAGAAGGCAGCCGGCCACTCCAGGCCACCGGGCACTGGACACGAACCATGGCCTTTCCCCAGAGAAACAAAAGTCACCAGGCCAGGTTCCTGATGTCAGTTTGCAGGAGGCACTTGGCACTGTCAAACCAGCCACAGTTGCCTGTGGCGGCACCTTGCATCCTGGAGGTATCCTCAACCGTGCGGAATTTCAGCAGGCAGCCGGCCACTGCCGGCAAAGGGACCCCTAGGAAGAATGATGGCCTTTCCCCAGAGAAACAAAAGTCACTCGGCCAGGTTCCTGATGTCAGTTTGCAGGAGGCACTTGGCACTGTCAAACCAGACACAGCTGCCTCAGGTGGTACTTTCGGTCTGGGAGGCATCCTGATCCGTGCGGAATTTCTGCAGGCAGCCGGCAACTCCAGGCCACCGGGCACTGGATGTGAACCATTGCCTTTCCCCAGAGAAACAAAAGTCACCAGGCCAGGTTCCTGATGTCAGTTTGCAGGAGGCACTTGGCACTGTCAAACCAGCCACAGTTGCCTGTGGTGGTACTTTCGGTCTGGGAGGCATCCTGATCCGTGCGGAATTTCTGCAGGCAGCCGGCCACTCCAGGCCACCGGGCACTGGACACGAACCATGGCCTTTCCCCAGAGAAACAAAAGTCACCAGGCCAGGTTCCTGATGTCAGTTTGCAGGAGGCACTTGGCACTGTCAAACCAGCCACAGTTGCCTGTTGTGGTACTTTCGGTCTGGGAGGCATCCTGATCCGTGCGGAATTTCTGCAGGCAGCCGGCCACTCCAGGCCACCGGGCACTGGATATGAACCATGGCCTTTCCCCAGAGAAACAAAAGTCACCAGGCCAGGTTCCTGATGTCAGTTTGCAGGAGGCACTTGGCACTGTCAAACCAGCCACAGTTGCCTCTGGTGGTACTTTCGGTCTGGGAGGCATCCTGATCCGTGCGGAATTTCTGCAGGCAGCCAGCCACTCCAGGCCACCGGGCACTGGATATAAACCATGGCCTTTCCCCAGAGAAACAAAAGTCACCAGGCCAGGTTCCTGATGTCAGTTTGCAGGAGGCACTTGGCACTGTCAAACCAGCCACAGTTGCTTGTGGGGGCACCTTGCATCCTGGCGGTATACTCAACCGTGCGGAATTTCAGCAGGCAGCCGGCCATTCCAGGCCACCAAGCACTGGACACGAACCATGGCCTTTCCCCAGAGAAACAAAAGTCACCAGGCCAGGTTCCTGATGTCTGTTTGCAGGAGGCACTTGGCACTGTCAAACTACCCACAGTTGCCTGTGGTGTTACTATGGGTCTGGGAGGTATCCTGATCCGTGCGGAATTTCTGCAGACAGCCGGCCACTCCAGGCCATCGGGCACTGGATATGAACCATGGCCTTTCCCCAGAGAAACAAAAGTCACCAGGCCAGGTTCCTGATGTCAGTTTGCAGGAGGCACTTGGCACTGTCACACCAGCCACAGGTGCCTGTGGGGGCAATTTGCATCTGGGAGATATCCTGATCCATGAGGAATTTCAGGAGGCAGCCAGCCACTACGGGCCACAGGGCCCCGGACAAGAATGATGGCCTTTCCCCAGAGAAACAAAAGTCACCAGGCCAGGATCCTGATGTCAGTTTGCAGGAGGCACTTGGCACTGTCAAACCAGCCACAGTTGCCTCTAATGGGACTTTCGGTCTGGGAGGTATCCTGATCCGTGCGGAATTTCAGCAGGCAGCCGGCCACTCCGGGCCACCGTGCCCCGGACGAGAATGATGGCCTTTCCCCAGAGAAACAAAAGTCACCAGGCCAGGTTCCTGATGTCAGTTTGCAGGAGGCACTTGGCACTGTCAAACCAGCCACAGGTGCCTCAGGCGGCACCTTGCATCTGGGAGGTATCCTGATCTGTTCCGAATTTCAGCAGGCAGCCGGCCACTCCAGGCCACCGGGCACTGGACAGGAACCACGGCCTTTCCCCAGAGAAACAAAAGTCACCAGGCCACGATCCTGATGTCAGTTTGCAGGAGGCTCTTGGCACTGTCAAACCAGCCACAGGTGCCTCTGGGGGCAATTTGCATCTGGGAGATATCCTGATCCATGAGGAATTTCAGGAGGCAGCCAGCCACTACGGGCCACCGGGCCCCGGTCAAGAATGATGGCCTTTCCCCAGAGAAACAAAAGTCACCAGGCCAGGATCCTGATGTCAGTTTGCAGGAGGCACTTGGCACTGTCAAACCAGCCACAGTTGCCTCTAATGGGACTTTCGGTCTGGGAGGTATCCTGATCCGTTCGGAATTTCAGCAGGCAGCCGGCCACTCCGGGCCACCGTGCCCCGGACGAGAATGATGGCTTTTCCCCAGAGAAACAAAAGTCACCAGGCCAGGTTCCTGATGTCAGTTTTCAGGAGGCACTTGGCACTGTCAAACCAGCCACAGTTGCCTGTGGTGGTACTTTCATGTGGGAGGCATCCTGAACCGTGCGGAATTTCAGCAGGCAGCCGGCCAATCTAGGCCAACGGGCACTGGATATGAACCATGGCCTTTCCCCAGAGAAACAAAAGTCACCAGGCCAGGTTCCTCATGTCAGTTTGCAGGAGGCACTTGGCACTGTCAAACCAGCCACAGTTGCCAGTGGTGGTACTTTTATGTGGGAGGCATCCTGAACCGTTCGGAATTTCAGCAGGCAGCCGGCCAATCTAGGCTAACGGGCCCTGGATATGAACCATGGCCTTTCCCCAGAGAAACAAAAGTCACCAGGCCAGGTTCCTGATGTCAGTTTGCAGGAGGCACTTGGCACTGTCAAACCAGCCACAGTTGCCTGTGGGGGCACCTTGCATCTGGCTGGTATCCTGATCCGTGCGGAATTTCAGCAGGCAGCCGGCCACTCCAGGACACCGGGCACTGGACACGAACCATGGCCTTTCCCCAGAGAAACAAAAGTCACCAGGCCAGGTTCCTGATGTCAGTTTGCAGGAGGCACTTGGCACTGTCAAATCACCAACAGTTGCCTCTGGTGGTACTTTCGGTCTGGGAGGCATCCTGATCCATGCGGAATTTCTGCAGGCAGCCGGCCACTCCAGGCCAGCGGGCACTGGATATGAACCATGGCCTTTCCCCAGAGAAACAAAAGTCACCAGGCCAGGTTCCTGATGTCAGTTTGCAGGAGGCACTTGGCACTGTCAAACCATCCACAGTTGCCTGTGGTGGTACTTTCGGTCTGGGAGGTATCCTGATCCGTGCGGAATTTCAGCAGGCAGCCGGCCAATCCAGGCCACCGGGAACTGGACACGAACCATGACCTTTCCCCAGAGAAACAAAAGTCACCAGGCCAGGTTCCTGATGTCAGTTTGCAGGAGGCACTTGGCACTGTCAAACCAGCCACAGTTGCCTGTGGGGGCACCTTGCATCCTGGAGGTATCCTGATCCGTGCGGAATTTCAGCAGGCAGCCGGCCACTCCGAGCCACCGGGCACTGGAGACGAACCATAGCCTTTCCCCAGTGAAACAAAAGTCACCAGGCCAGGTTCCTGATGTCAGTTTGCAGGAGGCTCTTGGCACTGTCAAACCAGCCACAGTTGCCTGTGGTGGTACTTTCGGTCGGGGAGGCATCCTTGTCCGTTCGGAATTTCAGCAGGCAGCCGGCCACTCCAGGACACCGGGCACTGGACATGTACGATGACCTTTTCCCAGAGAAACCAAAGTCACCAGGACAGGTTCCTGATGTCAGTTTGCAGGAGGCACTTGGCACTGTCAAACCAGCCACAGTTGCCTCTGGGGGCCCCTTGCATCTGGCCGGTATCTTGATCCGTTCGGAATTTCAGCAGGCAGCCGGCCACTGCCGGCAAGGGGCCCCCTAGGAAGAATGATGGCCTATCCCCAGAGAAACAAAAGTCACCAGGCCAGGTTCCTTATGTCAGTTTGCAGGAGGCACTTGGCACTGCCAAACCAGCCACAGTTTCCTGTGGGGGCACCTTGCATCTGGGACGTATCTTGATCCGTGCGGAATTTCAGCAGGCAGCCGGCCATTCCAGGCCACCGGGCATTGGACACGAACCATGGCCTTTCCCCAGAGAAACAAAAGTCACTAGGCCAGGTTCCTGATGTCAGTTTGCAGGAGGCACTTGGCACTGTCAAACCAGCCACAGTTGCCTGTGGTGGTACTTTCGGTCTGGGAGGTATCCTGATCCGTGCGGAATTTCAGCAGGCAGCCGGCTACTCCAGGCCACCGGGCACTGGACACGAACCATGGCCTTTCCCCAGAGAAACAAAAGTCACCAGGCCAGGTTCCTGATGTCAGTTTGCAGGAGGCACTTGGCACTGTCAAACCAGCCACAGTTGCGTCTGGGGGCCCCTTGCATCTGGGCGGTATCCTGATCCGTTCGGAATTTCAGCAGGCAGCCGGCCACTGCCGGCAAGGGGACCCCTAGGAAGAATGATGGCCTTTCCCCAGAGAAACAAAAGTCACCAGGCCAAGTTCCTGATGTCAGTTTGCAGGAGGCACTTGGCACTGTCAAACCAGCCAGAGTTTCCTGTGGGGGCATCTTGCATCTGGAACGTATCCTGATCCGTTCGGAATTTCAGCAGGCAGCCGGCCATTCCAGGCCACCAGGCACTGGACACGAACCATGGCCTTTCCCCAGAGAAACAAAAGTCACCAGGCCAGGTTCCTGATGTCAGTTTGCAGGAGGCACTTGGCACTGTCAAACCAGACACAGTTGCCTCTGGTGGTACTTTCGGTCTGGGAGGCATCCTGATCCGTGCGGAATTTCTGCAGGCAGTCGGCAACTCCAGGCCACCGGGCACTGGATATGAACCATGGCCTTTCCCCAGAGAAACAAAAGTCACCAGGCCAGGTTCCTGATGTCAGTTTGCAGGAAGCACTTGGCACTGTCAAACCAGCCACAGTTACCTCTGGTGGTACTTTCGGTCTGGGAGGCATCCTGATCCATGCGGAATTTCTGCAGGCAGCCGGCCACTCCAGGCCACAGGGCACTGGATATGAACCATGGCCTTTCCCCAGAGAAACAAAAGTCACCAGGCCAGGTTCCTGATGTCAGTTTGCAGGAGGCACTTGGCACTGTCAAACCAGCCACAGTTGCCTGTGGTGGTACATTCGCTCTGGGAGGTATCCTGATCCGTGCGGAATTTCAGCAGGCAGCCGGCCATTCCAGGCCACCGGGCGTTGGACACGAACCATGGCCTTTCCCCAGAGAAACAAAAGTCACCAGGCCAGGTTCCTGATGTCAGTTTGCAGGAGGCACTTGGCACTGTCAAACCAGCCACAGTTGCGTCTGGGGGCCCCTTGCATCTGGGCGGTATCCTGATCCGTTCGGAATTTCAGCAGGCAGCCGGCCATTCCAGGCCACCGGGCACTGGATATGAACCATGGCCTTTCCCCAGAGAAACAAAAGTCACCAGGCCAGGTTCCTGATGTCAGTTTGCAGGAGGCACTTGGCACTGTCAAACCAGCCACAGTTGCCTGTGGTGGCGATTTCGGTTTGGGAGGTATCCTGATCCGTGCGGAATTTCAGCAGGCAGCCGGACACTACTGGCCTCCAGGCCCTGTACACCTACAATGGCCTTTCCCCAGAGAAACAAAAGTCACCAGGCCAGGTTCCTGATGTCAGTTTGCAGGAGGCACTTGGCACTGTCAAACCAGCCACTGTTGCCTGTGGGGGCACCTTGCGTCTGGGGGATATCCTGATCCATTCAGAATTTCGGCAGGCAACCGGTCACTCCGGGTCACCGGGCCCTGGACAAGAATGACGGCCTTTCCCCAGAGAAACAAAAGTCACCAGGCCAGGTTCCTGATGTCAGTTTGCAGGAGGCACTTGGCACTGTCAAACCAGCCACAGTTGCCTGTGGGGGCACCTTGCATCCTGGAGGTATACTCAACCGTGCAGAATTTCAGCAGGCAGCCGGCCATTCCAGGCCACCAAGCACTGGACACGAACCATGGCCTTTCCCCAGAGAAACAAAAGTCACCAGTCCAGGTTCCTGATGTCTGATTGCAGGAGGCACTTGGCACTGTCAAACTACCCACAGTTGCCTGTGGTGTTACTATGGGTCTGGGAGGTATCCTGATCCGTGCGGAATTTCTGCAGGCAGCCGGCCACTCCAGGCCACCGGGCACTGGATATGAACCATGGCCTTTCCCCAGAGAAACAAAAGTCACCAGGCCAGGTTCCTGATGTCAGTTTGCAGGAGGCACTTGGCACTGTCAAACCAGCCACAGTTGCCAGTGGTGGTACTTTCATGTGGGAGGCATCCTGAACCGTTCGGAATTTCTGCAGGCAGCCGGCCAATCTAGGCTAACGGGCCCTGGATATGAACCATGGCCTTTCCCCAGAGAAACAAAAGTCACCAGGCCAGGTTCCTGATGTCAGTTTGCAGGAGGCACTTGGCACTGTCAAACCAGCCACAGTTGCCTCTAAGGGCACCTCGCATCCTGGAGGTATCATGATCCGTGCGGAATTTCAGCAGGCAGCCGGCCACTCCGAGCCACCGTGCACTGGACACGAACCATGGCCTTTCCCCAGAGAAACAAAAGTCACCAGGCCAGGTTCCTGATGTCAGTTTGCAGGAGGCACTTGGCACTGTCAAACCAGCCAGAGTTACCTGTGGGGGCATCTTGCATCTGGAACGTATCCTGATCCGTGCGGAATTTCTGCAGGCAGTCGCAACTCCAGGCCACCGGGCACTGGATATGAACCATGGCCTTTCCCCAGAGAAACAAAAGTCACCAGGCCAGGTTCCTGATGTCAGTTTGCAGGAGGCACTTGGCACTGTCAAACCAGCCACAGTTGCCTCTGGTGGTACTTTCGGTCTGGGAGGCATCCTGATCCATGCGGAATTTCTGCAGGCAGCCGGCCTCTCCAGGGCACCGGGCACTGGATATGAACCATGGCCTTTCCCCAGAGAAACAAAAGTCACCAGGCCAGGTTCCTGATGTCAGTTTGCAGGAGGCACTTGGCACTGCCAAACCAGCCACAGTTTCCTCTGGGGTCAAATTGCATCTGGGACGTATCTTGATCCGTGCGGAATTTCAGCAGGCAGCCGGCCATTCCAGGCCACCGGGCGTTGGACACGAACCATGGCCTTTCCCCAGAGAAACAAAAGTCACTAGGCCAGGTTCCTGATGTCAGTTTGCAGGAGGCACTTGGCACTGTCAAACCAGCCACAGTTGCCTGTGGTGGTACTTTCGGTCGGGGAGGCATCCTTGTCCGTTCGGAATTTCAGCAGGCAGCCGGCCACTCCAGGACACCGGGCACTGGACATGTACGATGACCTTTTCCCAGAGAAACCAAAGTCACCAGACCAGGTTCCTGATGTCAGTTTGCAGGAGGCACTTGGCACTGTCAAACCAGCCACAGTTGCCTCTGGGGGCCCCTTGCATCTGGCCGGTATCTTGATCCGTTCGGAATTTCAGCAGGCAGCCGGCCACTGCCGGCAAGGGGCCCCCTAGGAAGAATGATGGCCTATCCCCAGAGAAACAAAAGTCACCAGGCCAGGTTCCTTATGTCAGTTTGCAGGAGGCACTTGGCACTGCCAAACCAGCCACAGTTTCCTGTGGGGGCACCTTGCATCTGGGACGTATCTTGATCCGTGCGGAATTTCAGCAGGCAGCCGGCCATTCCAGGCCACCGGGCGTTGGACACGAACCATGGCCTTTCCCCAGAGAAACAAAAGTCACTAGGCCAGGTTCCTGATGTCAGTTTGCAGGAGGCACTTGGCACTGTCAAACCAGCCACAGTTGCCTGTGGTGGTACTTTCGGTCTGGGAGGTATCCTGATCCGTGCGGAATTTCAGCAGGCAGCCGGCTACTCCAGGCCACCGGGCACTGGACACGAACCATGGCCTTTCCCCAGAGAAACAAAAGTCACCAGGCCAGGTTCCTGATGTCAGTTTGCAGGAGGCACTTGGCACTGTCAAACCAGCCACAGTTGCGTCTGGGGGCCCCTTGCATCTGGGCGGTATCCTGATCCGTTCGGAATTTCAGCAGGCAGCCGGCCACTGCCGGCAAGGGGACCCCTAGGAAGAATGATGGCCTTTCCCCAGAGAAACAAAAGTCACCAGGCCAAGTTCCTGATGTCAGTTTGCAGGAGGCACTTGGCACTGTCAAACCAGCCAGAGTTTCCTGTGGGGGCATCTTGCATCTGGAACGTATCCTGATCCGTTCGGAATTTCAGCAGGCAGCCGGCCATTCCAGGCCACCAGGCACTGGACACGAACCATGGCCTTTCCCCAGAGAAACAAAAGTCACCAGGCCAGGTTCCTGATGTCAGTTTGCAGGAGGCACTTGGCACTGTCAAACCAGACACAGTTGCCTCTGGTGGTACTTTCGGTCTGGGAGGCATCCTGATCCGTGCGGAATTTCTGCAGGCAGTCGGCAACTCCAGGCCACCGGGCACTGGATATGAACCATGGCCTTTCCCCAGAGAAACAAAAGTCACCAGGCCAGGTTCCTGATGTCAGTTTGCAGGAAGCACTTGGCACTGTCAAACCAGCCACAGTTACCTCTGGTGGTACTTTCGGTCTGGGAGGCATCCTGATCCATGCGGAATTTCTGCAGGCAGCCGGCCACTCCAGGCCACAGGGCACTGGATATGAACCATGGCCTTTCCCCAGAGAAACAAAAGTCACCAGGCCAGGTTCCTGATGTCAGTTTGCAGGAGGCACTTGGCACTGTCAAACCAGCCACAGTTGCCTGTGGTGGTACATTCGCTCTGGGAGGTATCCTGATCCGTGCGGAATTTCAGCAGGCAGCCGGCCATTCCAGGCCACCGGGCGTTGGACACGAACCATGGCCTTTCCCCAGAGAAACAAAAGTCACCAGGCCAGGTTCCTGATGTCAGTTTGCAGGAGGCACTTGGCACTGTCAAACCAGCCACAGTTGCGTCTGGGGGCCCCTTGCATCTGGGCGGTATCCTGATCCGTTCGGAATTTCAGCAGGCAGCCGGCCATTCCAGGCCACCGGGCACTGGATATGAACCATGGCCTTTCCCCAGAGAAACAAAAGTCACCAGGCCAGGTTCCTGATGTCAGTTTGCAGGAGGCACTTGGCACTGTCAAACCAGCCACAGTTGCCTGTGGTGGCGATTTCGGTTTGGGAGGTATCCTGATCCGTGCGGAATTTCAGCAGGCAGCCGGACACTACTGGCCTCCAGGCCCTGTACACCTACAATGGCCTTTCCCCAGAGAAACAAAAGT
The DNA here is from genome assembly GCF_036417665.1 of Passer domesticus. Classification (NCBI taxonomy): domain Eukaryota; kingdom Metazoa; phylum Chordata; class Aves; order Passeriformes; family Passeridae; genus Passer; species Passer domesticus. Next base: position 13,053,641 of record NC_087481.1, on the reverse strand, counting down.
CACCAGGCCAGGTTCCTGATGTCAGTTTGCAGGAGGCACTTGGCACTGTCAAACCAGCCACTGTTGCCTGTGGGGGCACCTTGCGTCTGGGGGATATCCTGATCCATTCAGAATTTCGGCAGGCAACCGGTCACTCCGGGTCACCGGGCCCTGGACAAGAATGACGGCCTTTCCCCAGAGAAACAAAAGTCACCAGGCCAGGTTCCTGATGTCAGTTTGCAGGAGGCACTTGGCACTGTCAAACCAGCCACAGTTGCCTGTGGGGGCACCTTGCATCCTGGAGGTATACTCAACCGTGCAGAATTTCAGCAGGCAGCCGGCCATTCCAGGCCACCAAGCACTGGACACGAACCATGGCCTTTCCCCAGAGAAACAAAAGTCACCAGTCCAGGTTCCTGATGTCTGATTGCAGGAGGCACTTGGCACTGTCAAACTACCCACAGTTGCCTGTGGTGTTACTATGGGTCTGGGAGGTATCCTGATCCGTGCGGAATTTCTGCAGGCAGCCGGCCACTCCAGGCCACCGGGCACTGGATATGAACCATGGCCTTTCCCCAGAGAAACAAAAGTCACCAGGCCAGGTTCCTGATGTCAGTTTGCAGGAGGCACTTGGCACTGTCAAACCAGCCACAGTTGCCAGTGGTGGTACTTTCATGTGGGAGGCATCCTGAACCGTTCGGAATTTCTGCAGGCAGCCGGCCAATCTAGGCTAACGGGCCCTGGATATGAACCATGGCCTTTCCCCAGAGAAACAAAAGTCACCAGGCCAGGTTCCTGATGTCAGTTTGCAGGAGGCACTTGGCACTGTCAAACCAGCCACAGTTGCCTCTAAGGGCACCTCGCATCCTGGAGGTATCATGATCCGTGCGGAATTTCAGCAGGCAGCCGGCCACTCCGAGCCACCGTGCACTGGACACGAACCATGGCCTTTCCCCAGAGAAACAAAAGTCACCAGGCCAGGTTCCTGATGTCAGTTTGCAGGAGGCACTTGGCACTGTCAAACCAGCCAGAGTTACCTGTGGGGGCATCTTGCATCTGGAACGTATCCTGATCCGTGCGGAATTTCTGCAGGCAGTCGCAACTCCAGGCCACCGGGCACTGGATATGAACCATGGCCTTTCCCCAGAGAAACAAAAGTCACCAGGCCAGGTTCCTGATGTCAGTTTGCAGGAGGCACTTGGCACTGTCAAACCAGCCACAGTTGCCTCTGGTGGTACTTTCGGTCTGGGAGGCATCCTGATCCATGCGGAATTTCTGCAGGCAGCCGGCCTCTCCAGGGCACCGGGCACTGGATATGAACCATGGCCTTTCCCCAGAGAAACAAAAGTCACCAGGCCAGGTTCCTGATGTCAGTTTGCAGGAGGCACTTGGCACTGCCAAACCAGCCACAGTTTCCTCTGGGGTCAAATTGCATCTGGGACGTATCTTGATCCGTGCGGAATTTCAGCAGGCAGCCGGCCATTCCAGGCCACCGGGCGTTGGACACGAACCATGGCCTTTCCCCAGAGAAACAAAAGTCACTAGGCCAGGTTCCTGATGTCAGTTTGCAGGAGGCACTTGGCACTGTCAAACCAGCCACAGTTGCCTGTGGTGGTACTTTCGGTCTGGGAGGTATCCTGATCCGTGCGGAACTTCAGCAGGCAGCCGGCTACTCCAGGCCACCGGGCACTGGACACGAACCATGGCCTTTCCCCAGAGAAACAAAAGTCACCAGGCCAGGTTCCTGATGTCAGTTTGCAGGAGGCACTTGGCACTGTCAAACCAGCCAGAGTTACCTGTGGGGGCACCTTGCATCTGGAACGTATCCTGATCCGTGCGGAATTTCAGCAGGCAGCCGGCCACTCCCGGCAAGGGGACCCCTAGGAAGAATGATGGCCTTTCCCCAGAGAAACAAAAGTCACCAGGCCAGGTTCCTGATGTCAGTTTGCAGGAGGCACTTGGCACTGTCAAACCAGCCAGAGTTGCCTGTGGTGGCGATTTCGGTCTGGGAGGTATCCTGATCCGTGCGGAATTTCAGCAGGCAGCCGGACATTACTGGCCTCCAGGCCCTGGACATCTACAATGGCCTTTCCCCAGAGAAACAAAAGTCACCAGGCCAGGTTCCTGATGTCAGTTTGCAGGAGGCACTTGGCACTGTCAAACCAGCCACAGGTGCCTCTTTGGGCACCTTGCATCTGGGAGGTATCCTGATCCGTTCCGAATTTCAGCAGGCAGCCGGCCACTCCAGGCCACCGGGCACTGGACAGGAACCACGGCCTTTCCCCAGAGAAACAAAAGTCACCAGGCCAGGATCCTGATGTCAGTTTGCAGGAGGCACTTGGCACTGTCAAACCAGCCACTGTTGCCTGTGGGGGCACCTTGCGTCTGGGGGATATCCTGATCCATTCAGAATTTCGGCAGGCAACCGGTCACTCCGGGTCACCGGGCCCTGGACAAGAATGATGGCCTTTCCCCAGAGAAACAAAAGTCACCAGGCCAGGTTCCTGATGACAGTTTGCAGGAGGCACTTGGCACTGTCAAACCAGCCACAGTTGCCTGTGGGGGCACCTTGCATCCTGGAGGTATACTCAACCGTGAGGAATTTCAGCAGGCAGCCGGCCATTCCAGGCCACCAAGCACTGGACACGAACCATGGCCTTTCCCCAGTGAAACAAAAGTCACCAGGCCAGGTTCCTGATGTCTGTTTGCAGGAGGCACTTGGCACTGTCAAACCAGCCACAGTTGCCTGTGGTGGTACTTTCGGTCTGGGAGGTATCCTGATCCGTGCGGAATTTCAGCAGGCAGCCGGCCACTACGGGCCTCCAGGCCCTGGACACGAACCATGACCTTTCCCCAGAGAAACAAAAGTCACCAGGCCAGGTTCCTGATGTCAGTTTGCAGGAGGCACTTGGCACTGTCAAACCAGCCACAGTTGCCTGTGGTGGTACTTTCGGTCGGGGAGGCATCCTTGTCCGTTCGGAATTTCAGCAGGCAGCCGGCCACTCCGGGCCACCATGCCCTAGACATGTACGATGATCTTTTCCCAGAGAAACCAAAGTTACCAGGACAGGTTCCTGATGTCAGTTTGCAGGAGGCACTTGGCACTGTCAAACCAGCCACAGTTGCCTCTGGGGGCCCCTTGCATCTGACCGGTATCTTGATCCGTTCGGAATTTCAGCAGGCAGCCGGCCACTGCCGGCAAGGGGCCCCCTAGGAAGAATGATGGCCTATCCCCAGAGAAACAAAAGTCACCAGGCCAGGTTCCTGATGTCAGTTTGCAGGAGGCACTTGGCACTGTCAAACCAGCCACAGTTTCCTGTGGGGGCACCTTGCATCTGGCCGGTATCTTGATCCGTTCGGAATTTCAGCAGGCAGCCGGCCACTGCCGGCAAGGGGACCCCTAGGAAGAATGATGGCCTATCCCCAGAGAAACAAAAGTCACCAGGCCAGGTTCCTTATGTCAGTTTGCAGGAGGCACTTGGCACTGTCAAACCAGACACAGTTGCCTGTGGGGGCAAATTGCATCTGGGACGTATCTTGATCCGTGCGGAATTTCAGCAGGCAGCCGGCCATTCCAGACCACCGGGCGTTGGACACGAACCATGGCCTTTCCCCAGAGAAACAAAAGTCACTAGGCCAGGTTCCTGATGTCAGTTTGCCGGAGGCACTTGGCACTGTCAAACCAGCCACAGTTGCCTGTGGTGGTACTTTCGGTCTGGGAGGTATCCTGATCCGTGCGGAACTTCCGCAGGCACCCGGCTACTCCAGGCCACCGGGCACTGGACACGAACCATGGCCTTTCCCCAGAGAAACAAAAGTCACCAGGCCAGGTTCCTGATGTCAGTTTGCAGGAGGCACTTGGCACTGTCAAACCAGCCACAGTTGCGTCTGGGGGCCCCTTGCATCTGGGCGGTATCCTGATCCGTTCGGAATTTCAGCAGGCAGCCGGCCACTGCCGGCAAAGGGACCCCTAGGAAGAATAATGGCCTTTCCCCAGAGAAACAAAAGTCACCAGGCCAGGTTCCTGATGTCAGTTTGCAGGAGGCACTTGGCACTGTCAAACCAGCCAGAGTTACCTGTGGGGGCATCTTGCATCTGGAACGTATCCTGATCCGTGCGGAATTTCAGCAGGCAGCCGGCCATTCCAGGCCACCAGGCACTGGACACGAACCATGGCCTTTCCCCAGAGAAACAAAAGTCACCAGGCCAGGTTCCTGATGTCAGTTTGCAGGAGGCACTTGGCACTGTCAAACCAGACACAGTTGCCTCTGGTGGTACTTTCGGTCTGGGAGGCATCCTGATCCGTGCGGAATTTCTGCAGGCAGTCGGCAACTCCATGCCACCGGGCACTGGATATGAACGGTGGCCTTTCCCCAGAGAAACAAAAGTCACCAGGCCAGGTTCCTGATGTCAGTTTGCAGGAAGCACTTGGCACTGTCAAACCAGCCACAGTTGCCTCTGGTGGTACTTTCGGTCTGGGAGGCATCCTGATCCATGCGGAATTTCTGCAGGCAGCCGGCCACTCCAGGCCAGCGGGCACTGGATATGAGCCATGGCCTTTCCCCAGAGAAACAAAAGTCACCAGGCCAGGTTCCTGATGTCAGTTTGCAGGAGGCACTTGGCACTGTCAAACCAGCCACAGTTGCCTGTGGTGGTACTTTCGGTCTGGGAGGTATCCTGATCCGTGCGGAATTTCAGCAGGCAGCCGGCCACTACGGGCCTCCAGGCCCTGGACAGGAACCATGGCCTTTCCCCAGAGAAACAAAAGTCACCAGGCCAGGTTCCTGATGTCAGTTTGCAGGAGGCACTTGGCACTGTCAAACCAGCCACAGTTGCCTGTGGGGGCACCTTGCATCCTGGAGGTATCCTCATCCGTGCGGAATTTCAGCAGGCAGCCGGCCACTTGAGCGACCGGGCACTGGACACGAACCATGGCCTTTCCCCAGTGAAACAAAAGTCACCAGGCCAGGTTCCTGATGTCAGTTTGCAGGAGGCTCTTGGCACTGTCAAACCAGCCACAGTTGCCTGTGGTGGTACTTTTGGTCGGTGAGGCATCCTTGTCCGTTCGGAATTTCAGCAGGCAGCCGGCCACTCCGGGCCACCATGCCCTAGACATGTACGATGATCTTTTCCCAGAGAAACCAAAGTTACTAGGACAGGTTCCTGATGTCAGTTTGCAGGAGGCACTTGGCACTGTCAAACCAGCCACAGTTGCCTCTGGGGGCCCCTTGCATCTGACCGGTATCTTGATCCGTTCGGAATTTCAGCAGGCAGCCGGCCACTGCCGGCAAGGGGCCCCCTAGGAAGAATGATGGCCTATCCCCAGAGAAACAAAAGTCACCAGGCCAGGTTCCTGATGTCAGTTTGCAGGAGGCACTTGGCACTGTCAAACCAGCCACAGTTTCCTGTGGGGGCACCTTGCATCTGGCCGGTATCTTGATCCGTTCGGAATTTCAGCAGGCATCCGGCCACTGCCGGCAAGGGGACCCCTAGGAAGAATGATGGCCTATCCCCAGAGAAACAAAAGTCACCAGGCCAGGTTCCTTATGTCAGTTTGCAGGAGGCACTTGGCACTGCCAAACCAGCCACAGTTTCCTGTGGGGGCACCTTGCATCTGGGACGTATCTTGATCCGTGCGGAATTTCAGCAGGCAGCCGGCCATTCCAGGCCACCGGGCGTTGGACACGAACCATGGCCTTTCCCCAGAGAAACAAAAGTCACTAGGCCAGGTTCCTGATGTCAGTTTGCAGGAGGCACTTGGCACTGTCAAACCAGCCACAGTTGCCTGTGGTGGTACTTTCGGTCTGGGAGGTATCCTGATCCGTGCGGAATTTCAGCAGGCAGCCGGCTACTCCAGGCCACCGGGCACTGGACACGAACCATGGCCTTTCCCCAGAGAAACAAAAGTCACCAGGCCAGGTTCCTGATGTCAGTTTGCAGGAGGCACTTGGCACTGTCAAACCAGCCACAGTTGCGTCTGGGGGCCCCTTGCATCTGGGCGGTATCCTGATCCGTTCGGAATTTCAGCAGGCAGCCGGCCACTGCCGGCAAGGGGACCCCTAGGAAGAATGATGGCCTTTCCCCAGAGAAACAAAAGTCACCAGGCCAAGTTCCTGATGTCAGTTTGCAGGAGGCACTTGGCACTGTCAAACCAGCCAGAGTTTCCTGTGGGGGCATCTTGCATCTGGAACGTATCCTGATCCGTTCGGAATTTCAGCAGGCAGCCGGCCATTCCAGGCCACCAGGCACTGGACACGAACCATGGCCTTTCCCCAGAGAAACAAAAGTCACCAGGCCAGGTTCCTGATGTCAGTTTGCAGGAGGCACTTGGCACTGTCAAACCAGACACAGTTGCCTCTGGTGGTACTTTCGGTCTGGGAGGCATCCTGATCCGTGCGGAATTTCTGCAGGCAGTCGGCAACTCCAGGCCACCGGGCACTGGATATGAACCATGGCCTTTCCCCAGAGAAACAAAAGTCACCAGGCCAGGTTCCTGATGTCAGTTTGCAGGAAGCACTTGGCACTGTCAAACCAGCCACAGTTACCTCTGGTGGTACTTTCGGTCTGGGAGGCATCCTGATCCATGCGGAATTTCTGCAGGCAGCCGGCCACTCCAGGCCACAGGGCACTGGATATGAACCATGGCCTTTCCCCAGAGAAACAAAAGTCACCAGGCCAGGTTCCTGATGTCAGTTTGCAGGAGGCACTTGGCACTGTCAAACCAGCCACAGTTGCCTGTGGTGGTACATTCGCTCTGGGAGGTATCCTGATCCGTGCGGAATTTCAGCAGGCAGCCGGCCATTCCAGGCCACCGGGCGTTGGACACGAACCATGGCCTTTCCCCAGAGAAACAAAAGTCACCAGGCCAGGTTCCTGATGTCAGTTTGCAGGAGGCACTTGGCACTGTCAAACCAGCCACAGTTGCGTCTGGGGGCCCCTTGCATCTGGGCGGTATCCTGATCCGTTCGGAATTTCAGCAGGCAGCCGGCCATTCCAGGCCACCGGGCACTGGATATGAACCATGGCCTTTCCCCAGAGAAACAAAAGTCACCAGGCCAGGTTCCTGATGTCAGTTTGCAGGAGGCACTTGGCACTGTCAAACCAGACACAGTTGCCTGTGGTGGCGATTTCGGTTTGGGAGGTATCCTGATCCGTGCGGAATTTCAGCAGGCAGCCGGACACTACTGGCCTCCAGGCCCTGTACACCTACAATGGCCTTTCCCCAGAGAAACAAAAGTCACCAGGCCAGGTTCCTGATGTCAGTTTGCAGGAGGCACTTGGCACTGTCAAACCAGCCACTGTTGCCTGTGGGGGCACCTTGCGTCTGGGGGATATCCTGATCCATTCAGAATTTCGGCAGGCAACCGGTCACTCCGGGTCACCGGGCCCTGGACAAGAATGACGGCCTTTCCCCAGAGAAACAAAAGTCACCAGGCCAGGTTCCTGATGTCAGTTTGCAGGAGGCACTTGGCACTGTCAAACCAGCCACAGTTGCCTGTGGGGGCACCTTGCATCCTGGAGGTATACTCAACCGTGCAGAATTTCAGCAGGCAGCCGGCCATTCCAGGCCACCAAGCACTGGACACGAACCATGGCCTTTCCCCAGAGAAACAAAAGTCACCAGTCCAGGTTCCTGATGTCTGATTGCAGGAGGCACTTGGCACTGTCAAACTACCCACAGTTGCCTGTGGTGTTACTATGGGTCTGGGAGGTATCCTGATCCGTGCGGAATTTCTGCAGGCAGCCGGCCACTCCAGGCCACCGGGCACTGGATATGAACCATGGCCTTTCCCCAGAGAAACAAAAGTCACCAGGCCAGGTTCCTGATGTCAGTTTGCAGGAGGCACTTGGCACTGTCAAACCAGCCACAGTTGCCAGTGGTGGTACTTTCATGTGGGAGGCATCCTGAACCGTTCGGAATTTCTGCAGGCAGCCGGCCAATCTAGGCTAACGGGCCCTGGATATGAACCATGGCCTTTCCCCAGAGAAACAAAAGTCACCAGGCCAGGTTCCTGATGTCAGTTTGCAGGAGGCACTTGGCACTGTCAAACCAGCCACAGTTGCCTCTAAGGGCACCTCGCATCCTGGAGGTATCATGATCCGTGCGGAATTTCAGCAGGCAGCCGGCCACTCCGAGCCACCGTGCACTGGACACGAACCATGGCCTTTCCCCAGAGAAACAAAAGTCACCAGGCCAGGTTCCTGATGTCAGTTTGCAGGAGGCACTTGGCACTGTCAAACCAGCCAGAGTTACCTGTGGGGGCATCTTGCATCTGGAACGTATCCTGATCCGTGCGGAATTTCTGCAGGCAGTCGCAACTCCAGGCCACCGGGCACTGGATATGAACCATGGCCTTTCCCCAGAGAAACAAAAGTCACCAGGCCAGGTTCCTGATGTCAGTTTGCAGGAGGCACTTGGCACTGTCAAACCAGCCACAGTTGCCTCTGGTGGTACTTTCGGTCTGGGAGGCATCCTGATCCATGCGGAATTTCTGCAGGCAGCCGGCCTCTCCAGGGCACCGGGCACTGGATATGAACCATGGCCTTTCCCCAGAGAAACAAAAGTCACCAGGCCAGGTTCCTGATGTCAGTTTGCAGGAGGCACTTGGCACTGCCAAACCAGCCACAGTTTCCTCTGGGGTCAAATTGCATCTGGGACGTATCTTGATCCGTGCGGAATTTCAGCAGGCAGCCGGCCATTCCAGGCCACCGGGCGTTGGACACGAACCATGGCCTTTCCCCAGAGAAACAAAAGTCACTAGGCCAGGTTCCTGATGTCAGTTTGCAGGAGGCACTTGGCACTGTCAAACCAGCCACAGTTGCCTGTGGTGGTACTTTCGGTCTGGGAGGTATCCTGATCCGTGCGGAACTTCAGCAGGCAGCCGGCTACTCCAGGCCACCGGGCACTGGACACGAACCATGGCCTTTCCCCAGAGAAACAAAAGTCACCAGGCCAGGTTCCTGATGTCAGTTTGCAGGAGGCACTTGGCACTGTCAAACCAGCCAGAGTTACCTGTGGGGGCACCTTGCATCTGGAACGTATCCTGATCCGTGCGGAATTTCAGCAGGCAGCCGGCCACTCCCGGCAAGGGGACCCCTAGGAAGAATGATGGCCTTTCCCCAGAGAAACAAAAGTCACCAGGCCAGGTTCCTGATGTCAGTTTGCAGGAGGCACTTGGCACTGTCAAACCAGCCAGAGTTGCCTGTGGTGGCGATTTCGGTCTGGGAGGTATCCTGATCCGTGCGGAATTTCAGCAGGCAGCCGGACACTACTGGCCTCCAGGCCCTGGACATCTACAATGGCCTTTCCCCAGAGAAACAAAAGTCACCAGGCCAGGTTCCTGATGTCAGTTTGCAGGAGGCACTTGGCACTGTCAAACCAGCCACAGGTGCCTCTTTGGGCACCTTGCATCTGGGAGGTATCCTGATCCGTTCCGAATTTCAGCAGGCAGCCGGCCACTCCAGGCCACCGGGCACTGGACAGGAACCACGGCCTTTCCCCAGAGAAACAAAAGTCACCAGGCCAGGATCCTGATGTCAGTTTGCAGGAGGCACTTGGCACTGTCAAACCAGCCACTGTTGCCTGTGGGGGCACCTTGCGTCTGGGGGATATCCTGATCCATTCAGAATTTCGGCAGGCAACCGGTCACTCCGGGTCACCGGGCCCTGGACAAGAATGATGGCCTTTCCCCAGAGAAACAAAAGTCACCAGGCCAGGTTCCTGATGACAGTTTGCAGGAGGCACTTGGCACTGTCAAACCAGCCACAGTTGCCTGTGGGGGCACCTTGCATCCTGGAGGTATACTCAACCGTGAGGAATTTCAGCAGGCAGCCGGCCATTCCAGGCCACCAAGCACTGGACACGAACCATGGCCTTTCCCCAGTGAAACAAAAGTCACCAGGCCAGGTTCCTGATGTCTGTTTGCAGGAGGCACTTGGCACTGTCAAACCAGCCACAGTTGCCTGTGGTGGTACTTTCGGTCTGGGAGGTATCCTGATCCGTGCGGAATTTCAGCAGGCAGCCGGCCACTACGGGCCTCCAGGCCCTGGACACGAACCATGACCTTTCCCCAGAGAAACAAAAGTCACCAGGCCAGGTTCCTGATGTCAGTTTGCAGGAGGCACTTGGCACTGTCAAACCAGCCACAGTTGCCTGTGGTGGTACTTTCGGTCGGGGAGGCATCCTTGTCCGTTCGGAATTTCAGCAGGCAGCCGGCCACTCCGGGCCACCATGCCCTAGACATGTACGATGATCTTTTCCCAGAGAAACCAAAGTTACCAGGACAGGTTCCTGATGTCAGTTTGCAGGAGGCACTTGGCACTGTCAAACCAGCCACAGTTGCCTCTGGGGGCCCCTTGCATCTGACCGGTATCTTGATCCGTTCGGAATTTCAGCAGGCAGCCGGCCACTGCCGGCAAGGGGCCCCCTAGGAAGAATGATGGCCTATCCCCAGAGAAACAAAAGTCACCAGGCCAGGTTCCTGATGTCAGTTTGCAGGAGGCACTTGGCACTGTCAAACCAGCCACAGTTTCCTGTGGGGGCACCTTGCATCTGGCCGGTATCTTGATCCGTTCGGAATTTCAGCAGGCAGCCGGCCACTGCCGGCAAGGGGACCCCTAGGAAGAATGATGGCCTATCCCCAGAGAAACAAAAGTCACCAGGCCAGGTTCCTTATGTCAGTTTGCAGGAGGCACTTGGCACTGTCAAACCAGACACAGTTGCCTGTGGGGGCAAATTGCATCTGGGACGTATCTTGATCCGTGCGGAATTTCAGCAGGCAGCCGGCCATTCCAGACCACCGGGCGTTGGACACGAACCATGGCCTTTCCCCAGAGAAACAAAAGTCACTAGGCCAGGTTCCTGATGTCAGTTTGCCGGAGGCACTTGGCACTGTCAAACCAGCCACAGTTGCCTGTGGTGGTACTTTCGGTCTGGGAGGTATCCTGATCCGTGCGGAACTTCCGCAGGCACCCGGCTACACCAGGCCACCGGGCACTGGACACGAACCATGGCCTTTCCCCAGAGAAACAAAAGTCACCAGGCCAGGTTCCTGATGTCAGTTTGCAGGAGGCACTTGGCACTGTCAAACCAGCCACAGTTGCGTCTGGGGGCCCCTTGCATCTGGGCGGTATCCTGATCCGTTCGGAATTTCAGCAGGCAGCCGGCCACTGCCGGCAAAGGGACCCCTAGGAAGAATAATGGCCTTTCCCCAGAGAAACAAAAGTCACCAGGCCAGGTTCCTGATGTCAGTTTGCAGGAGGCACTTGGCACTGTCAAACCAGCCAGAGTTACCTGTGGGGGCATCTTGCATCTGGAACGTATCCTGATCCGTGCGGAATTTCAGCAGGCAGCCGGCCATTCCAGGCCACCAGGCACTGGACACGAACCATGGCCTTTCCCCAGAGAAACAAAAGTCACCAGGCCAGGTTCCTGATGTCAGTTTGCAGGAGGCACTTGGCACTGTCAAACCAGACACAGTTGCCTCTGGTGGTACTTTCGGTCTGGGAGGCATCCTGATCCGTGCGGAATTTCTGCAGGCAGTCGGCAACTCCATGCCACCGGGCACTGGATATGAACGGTGGCCTTTCCCCAGAGAAACAAAAGTCACCAGGCCAGGTTCCTGATGTCAGTTTGCAGGAAGCACTTGGCACTGTCAAACCAGCCACAGTTGCCTCTGGTGGTACTTTCGGTCTGGGAGGCATCCTGATCCATGCGGAATTTCTGCAGGCAGCCGGCCACTCCAGGCCACCGGGCACTGGATATGAGCCATGGCCTTTCCCCAGAGAAACAAAAGTCACCAGGCCAGGTTCCTGATGTCAGTTTGCAGGAGGCACTTGGCACTGTCAAACCAGCCACAGTTGCCTGTGGTGGTACTTTCGGTCTGGGAGGTATCCTGATCCGTGCGGAATTTCAGCAGGCAGCCGGCCACTACGGGCCTCCAGGCCCTGGACAGGAACCATGGCCTTTCCCCAGAGAAACAAAAGTCACCAGGCCAGGTTCCTGATGTCAGTTTGCAGGAGGCACTTGGCACTGTCAAACCAGCCACAGTTGCCTGTGGGGGCACCTTGCATCCTGGAGGTATCCTCATCCGTGCGGAATTTCAGCAGGCAGCCGGCCACTCGAGCGACCGGGCACTGGACACGAACCATGGCCTTTCCCCAGTGAAACAAAAGTCACCAGGCCAGGTTCCTGATGTCAGTTTGCAGGAGGCTCTTGGCACTGTCAAACCAGCCACAGTTGCCTGTGGTGGTACTTTTGGTCGGTGAGGCATCCTTGTCCGTTCGGAATTTCAGCAGGCAGCCGGCCACTCCGGGCCACCATGCCCTAGACATATACGATGATCTTTTCCCAGAGAAACCAAAGTCACCAGGCCAGGTTCCTGATGTCAGTTTGCAGGAGGCACTTGGCACTGTCAAACCAGCCACAGTTGCCTCTGGGGGCCCCTTGCATCTGACCGGTATCTTGATCCGTTCGGAATTTCAGCAGGCAGCCGGCCACTGCCGGCAAGGGGCCCCCTAGGAAGAATGATGGCCTATCCCCAGAGAAACAAAAGTCACCAGGCCAGGTTCCTGATGTCAGTTTGCAGGAGGCACTTGGCACTGTCAAACCAGCCACAGTTTCCTGTGGGGGCACCTTGCATCTGGCCGGTATCTTGATCCGTTCGGAATTTCAGCAGGCATCCGGCCACTGCCGGCAAGGGGACCCCTAGGAAGAATGATGGCCTATCCCCAGAGAAACAAAAGTCACCAGGCCAGGTTCCTTATGTCAGTTTGCAGGAGGCACTTGGCACTGTCAAACCAGACACAGTTGCCTGTGGGGGCAAATTGCATCTGGGACGTATCTTGATCCGTGCGGAATTTCAGCAGGCAGCCGGCCATTCCAGGCCACCGGGCGTTGGACACAAACCATGGCCTTTCCCCAGAGAAAAAAAAGTCACTAGGCCAGGTTCCTGATGTCAGTTTGCAGGAGGCACTTGGCACTGTCAAACCAGCCACAGTTGCCTGTGGTGGTACTTTCGGTCTGGGAGGTATCCTGATCCGTGCGGAACTTCCGCAGGCACCCGGCTACTCCAGGCCACCGGGCACTGGACACGAACCATGGCCTTTCCCCAGAGAAACAAAAGTCACCAGGCCAGGTTCCTGATGTCAGTTTGCAGGAGGCACTTGGCACTGTCAAACCAGCCACAGTTGCGTCTGGGGGCCCCTTGCATCTGGGCGGTATCCTGATCCGTTCGGAATTTCAGCAGGCAGCCGGCCACTGCCGGCAAAGGGACCCCTAGGAAGAATAATGGCCTTTCCCCAGAGAAACAAAAGTCACCAGGCCAGGTTCCTGATGTCAGTTTGCAGGAGGCACTTGGCACTGTCAAACCAGCCAGAGTTACCTGTGGGGGCATCTTGCATCTGGAACGTATCCTGATCCGTGCGGAATTTCAGCAGGCAGCCGGCCATTCCAGGCCACCAGGCACTGGACACGAACCATGGCCTTTCCCCAGAGAAACAAAAGTCACCAGGCCAGGTTCCTGATGTCAGTTTGCAGGAGGCACTTGGCACTGTCAAACCAGACACAGTTGCCTCTGGTGGTACTTTCGGTCTGGGAGGCATCCTGATCCGTGCGGAATTTCTGCAGGCAGTCGGCAACTCCATGCCACCGGGCACTGGATATGAACGGTGGCCTTTCCCCAGAGAAACAAAAGTCACCAGGCCAGGTTCCTGATGTCAGTTTGCAGGAAGCACTTGGCACTGTCAAACCAGCCACAGTTGCCTCTGGTGGTACTTTCGGTCTGGGAGGCATCCTGATCCATGCGGAATTTCTGCAGGCAGCCGGCCACTCCAGGCCACCGGGCACTGGATATGAGCCATGGCCTTTCCCCAGAGAAACAAAAGTCACCAGGCCAGGTTCCTGATGTCAGTTTGCAGGAGGCACTTGGCACTGTCAAACCAGCCACAGTTGCCTGTGGTGGTACTTTCGGTCTGGGAGGTATCCTGATCCGTGCGGAATTTCAGCAGGCAGCCGGCCACTACGGGCCTCCAGGCCCTGGACAGGAACCATGGCCTTTCCCCAGAGAAACAAAAGTCACCAGGCCAGGTTCCTGATGTCAGTTTGCAGGAGGCACTTGGCACTGTCAAACCAGCCACAGTTGCCTGTGGGGGCACCTTGCATCCTGGAGGTATCCTCATCCGTGCGGAATTTCAGCAGGCAGCCGGCCACTCGAGCGACCGGGCACTGGACACGAACCATGGCCTTTCCCCAGTGAAACAAAAGTCACCAGGCCAGGTTCCTGATGTCAGTTTGCAGGAGGCTCTTGGCACTGTCAAACCAGCCACAGTTGCCTGTGGTGGTACTTTTGGTCGGTGAGGCATCCTTGTCCGTTCGGAATTTCAGCAGGCAGCCGGCCACTCCGGGCCACCAGGCCCTAGACATGTACGATGAACTTTTCCCAGAGAAACCAAAGTTACCAGGACAGGTTCCTGATGTCAGTTTGCAGGAGGCACTTGGCACTGTCAAACCAGCCACAGTTGCCTCTGGGGGCCCCTTGCATCTGGGCGGTATCTTGATCCGTTCGGAATTTCAGCACGCAGCCGGCCACTGCCGGCAAGGGGACCCCTAGGAAGAATGATGGCCTATCCCCAGAGAAACAAAAGTCACCAGGCCAGGTTCCTTATGTCAGTTTGCAGGAGGCACTTGGCACTGTCAAACCAGCCACAGTTTCCTGTGGGAGCAAATTGCATCTGGGACGTATCTTGATCCGTGCGGAATTTCAGCAGGCAGCCGGCCATTCCAGGCCACCGGGTGTTGGACACGAACCACGGCCTTTCCCCAGAGAAACAAAAGTCACTAGGCCAGGTTCCTGATGTCAGTTTGCAGGAGGCACTTGGCACTGTCAAACCAGCCACAGTTGCGTCTGGGGGCACCTTGCATCTGGGAGGCATCCTGATCCGTGCGGAATTTCAGCAGGCAGCCGGCCACTCCCGGCAAGGGGACCCCTAGGAAGAATGATGGCCTTTCCCCAGAGAAACAAAAGTCACCAGGCCAGGTTCCTGATGTCAGTTTGCAGGAGGCACTTGGCACTGTCAAACCAGCCACAGTTGCCTGTGGTGGCGATTTCGGTCTGGGAGGTATCCTGATCCGTGCGGAATTTCAGCAGGCAGCCGGACACTACTGGCCTCCAGGCCCTGTACACCTACAATGGCCTTTCCCCAGAGAAACAAAAGTCACCAGGCCAGGTTCCTGATGTCAGTTTGCAGGAGGCACTTGGCACTGTCAAACCAGCCACAGGTGCCTCTGGGGGCATTTTTCATATGGGAAGTATCCTGATCCGTGCGGAAGTTCAGCAGGCAGCCGGCCAATCCAGGCCACCGGGAACTGGACACGAACCATGGCCTTTTCCCAGAGAAACAAAAGTCACCAGGCCACGATCCTGATGTCAGTTTGCAGGAGGCACTTGGCACTGTCAAACCAGCCACTGTTGCCTGTGGGGGCACCTTGTGTCTGGGGGATATCCTGATCCATTCAGAATTTCGGCAGGCAACCGGTCACTCTGGGTCACCGGGCCCTGGACAAGAATGATGGCCTTTCCCCAGAGAAACAAAAGTCACCAGGCCAGGGTCCTGATGTCAGTTTGCAGGAGGCACTTGGCACTGTCAAACCAGCCACAGTTGCCTGTGGAGGCACCTTGCATCCTGGAGGTATACTCAACCGTGCGGAATTTCAGCAGGCAGCCGGCCATTCCAGGCCACCAAGCACTGGACACGAACCATGGCCTTTCCCCAGAGAAACAAAAGTCACCAGGCCAGGTTCCTGATGTCTGTTTGCAGGAGGCACTTGGCACTGTCAAACTACCCACAGTTGCCTGTGGTGTTACCATGGGTTTGGGAGGTATCCTGATCCGTGCGGAATTTCTGCAGGCAGCCGGCCACTCCAGGCCACCGGGCGTTGGATATGAACCATGGCCTTTCCCCAGAGAAACAAAAGTCACCAGGCCAGGTTCCTGATGTCAGTTTGCAGGAGGCACTTGGCACTGTCAAACTACCCACAGTTGCCTGTGGTGTTACTATGGGTCTGGGAGGTATCCTGATCCGTGCGGAACTTCTGCAGGCAGCCGGCCACTCGAGGCCACCTTGCCCTGGATATGAACCATGGCCTTTCCCCAGAGAAACAAAAGTCACCAGGCCAGGTTCCTGATGTCAGTTTGCAGGAGGCACTTGGCACTGTCAAACCAGCCACAGGTGCCTCTGGGGGCAACTTGCATCTGGGAGATATCCTGATCCATGAGGAATTTCAGGAGGCAGCCGGCCACTACGGGCCACCGTGCCCCGGACAAGAATGATGGCCTTTTCCCAGAGAAACAAAAGTCACCAGGCCAGGATCCTGATGTCAGTTTGCAGGAGGCACTTGGCACTGTCAAACCAGCCACAGTTGCCTCTGGGGGCCCCTTGCATCTGGCCGGTATCTTGATCCGTTCGGAATTTCTGCAGGCAGCCGGCCACTGCCGGCAAGGGGACCCCTAGGAAGAATGATGGCCTATCCCCAGAGAAACAAAAGTCACCAGGCCAGGTTCCTTATGTCAGTTTGCAGGAGGCACTTGGCACTGTCAAACCAGCCACAGTTTCCTGTGGGGGCAAATTGCATCTGGGACGTATCTTGATCCATGCGGAATTTCAGCAGGCAGCCGGCCATTCCAGGCCACCGGGTGTTGGACACGAACCATGGCCTTTCCCCAGAGAAACAAAAGTCACTAGGCCAGGTTCCTGATGTCAGTTTGCAGGAGGCACTTGGCACTGTCAAACCAGCCACAGTTGCCTGTGGTGGTACTTTCGGTCTGGGAGGTATCCTGATCCGTGCGGAACTTCAGCAGGCAGCCGGCTACTCCACTCCACCGGGCACTGGACACGAACCATGGCCTTTCCCCAAAGAAACAAAAGTCACCAGGCCAGGGTCCTGATGTCAGTTTGCAGGAGGCACTTGGCACTGTCAAACCAGCCACAGTTGCGTCTGGGGGCACCTTGCATCTGGGAGGCATCCTGATCCGTGCGGAATTTCAGCAGGCAGCCGGCCACTCCCGGCAAGGGGAACCCTAGGAAGAATGATGGCCTTTCCCCAGAGAAACAAAAGTCACCAGGCCAGGTTCCTGATGTCAGTTTGCAGGAGGCACTTGGCACTGTCAAACCAGCCACAGTTGCCTGTGGTGGCGATTTCGGTCTGGGAGGTATCCTGATCCGTGCGGAATTTCAGCAGGCAGCCGGACACTACTGGCCTCCAGGCCCTGTACACCTACAATGGCCTTTCCCCAGAGAAACAAAAGTCACCAGGCCAGGTTCCTGATGTCAGTTTGCAGGAGGCACTTGGCACTGTCAAACCAGACACAGGTGCCTCTGGGGGCATTTTTCATATGGGAAGTATCCTGATCCGTGCGGAATTACAGCAGGCAGCCGGCCAATCCAGGCCACCGGGAACTGGACACGAACCATGGCCTTTTCCCAGAGAAACAAAAGTCACCAGGCCACGATCCTGATGTCAGTTTGCAGGAGGCACTTGGCACTGTCAAACCAGCCACTGTTGCCTGTGGGGGCACCTTGTGTCTGGGGGATATCCTGATCCATTCAGAATTTCGGCAGGCAACCGGTCACTCTGGGTCACCGGGCCCTGGACAAGAATGATGGCCTTTCCCCAGAGAAACAAAAGTCACCAGGCCAGGGTCCTGATGTCAGTTTGCAGGAGGCACTTGGCACTGTCAAACCAGCCACAGTTGCCTGTGGAGGCACCTTGCATCCTGGAGGTATACTCAACCGTGCGGAATTTCAGCAGGCAGCCGGCCACTCCAGACCACCGGGCACTGGACACGAACCATGGCCTTTCCCCAGAGAAACAAAAGTCACCAGGCCAGGTTCCTGATGTCAGTTTGCAGGAGGCACTTGGCACTGTCAAACCAGCCACAGTTGCCTGTGGGGGCCCCTTGCATCCTGGAGGTATCCTCAACCGTGCGGAATTTCAGCAGGCAGCCGGCCACTGCCGGCAAAGGGACCCCTAGGAAGAATGATGGCCTTTCCCCAGAGAAACAAATGTCACCAGGCCAGGTTCCTGATGTCAGTTTGCAGGAGGCGCTTGGCACTGTCAAACCAGCCACAGTTGCCTGTAAGGGCACCTCGCATCCTGGAGGTATCATGATCCGTGCGGAATTTCAGCAGGCAGCCGGCCACTCCAGACCACCGGGCACTGGACACGAACCATGGCCTTTCCCCAGAGAAACAAAAGTCACCAGGCCAGGTTCCTGATGTCAGTTTGCAGGAGGCACTTGGCACTGTCAAACCAGCCACAGTTGCCTGTGGGGGCACCTTGCATCCTGGAGGTATCCTCAACCTTGCGGAATTTCAGCAGGCAGCCGGTCACTGCCGGCAAAGGGACCCCTAGGAAGAATGATGGCCTTTCCCCAGAGAAACAAAAGTCACTCGGCCAGGTTCCTGATGTCAGTTTGCAGGAGGCACTTGGCACTGTCAAACCAGCCACAGTTGCCTGTGGTGGTACTTTCGGTCTGGGAGGTATCCTGATCCGTGCGGAACTTCCGCAGGCACCCGGCTACTCCAGGCCACCGGGCACTGGACACGAACCATGGCCTTTCCCCAGAGAAACAAAAGTCACCAGGCCAGGTTCCTGATGTCAGTTTGCAGGAGGCACTTGGCACTGTCAAACCAGCCACAGTTGCGTCTGGGGGCCCCTTGCATCTGGGCGGTATCCTGATCCGTTCGGAATTTCAGCAGGCAGCCGGCCACTGCCGGCAAAGGGACCCCTAGGAAGAATAATGGCCTTTCCCCAGAGAAACAAAAGTCACCAGGCCAGGTTCCTGATGTCAGTTTGCAGGAGGCACTTGGCACTGTCAAACCAGCCAGAGTTACCTGTGGGGGCATCTTGCATCTGGAACGTATCCTGATCCGTGCGGAATTTCAGCAGGCAGCCGGCCATTCCAGGCCACCAGGCACTGGACACGAACCATGGCCTTTCCCCAGAGAAACAAAAGTCACCAGGCCAGGTTCCTGATGTCAGTTTGCAGGAGGCACTTGGCACTGTCAAACCAGACACAGTTGCCTCTGGTGGTACTTTCGGTCTGGGAGGCATCCTGATCCGTGCGGAATTTCTGCAGGCAGTCGGCAACTCCATGCCACCGGGCACTGGATATGAACGGTGGCCTTTCCCCAGAGAAACAAAAGTCACCAGGCCAGGTTCCTGATGTCAGTTTGCAGGAAGCACTTGGCACTGTCAAACCAGCCACAGTTGCCTCTGGTGGTACTTTCGGTCTGGGAGGCATCCTGATCCATGCGGAATTTCTGCAGGCAGCCGGCCACTCCAGGCCACCGGGCACTGGATATGAGCCATGGCCTTTCCCCAGAGAAACAAAAGTCACCAGGCCAGGTTCCTGATGTCAGTTTGCAGGAGGCACTTGGCACTGTCAAACCAGCCACAGTTGCCTGTGGTGGTACTTTCGGTCTGGGAGGTATCCTGATCCGTGCGGAATTTCAGCAGGCAGCCGGCCACTACGGGCCTCCAGGCCCTGGACAGGAACCATGGCCTTTCCCCAGAGAAACAAAAGTCACCAGGCCAGGTTCCTGATGTCAGTTTGCAGGAGGCACTTGGCACTGTCAAACCAGCCACAGTTGCCTGTGGGGGCACCTTGCATCCTGGAGGTATCCTCATCCGTGCGGAATTTCAGCAGGCAGCCGGCCACTCGAGCGACCGGGCACTGGACACGAACCATGGCCTTTCCCCAGTGAAACAAAAGTCACCAGGCCAGGTTCCTGATGTCAGTTTGCAGGAGGCTCTTGGCACTGTCAAACCAGCCACAGTTGCCTGTGGTGGTACTTTTGGTCGGTGAGGCATCCTTGTCCGTTCGGAATTTCAGCAGGCAGCCGGCCACTCCGGGCCACCAGGCCCTAGACATGTACGATGAACTTTTCCCAGAGAAACCAAAGTTACCAGGACAGGTTCCTGATGTCAGTTTGCAGGAGGCACTTGGCACTGTCAAACCAGCCACAGTTGCCTCTGGGGGCCCCTTGCGTCTGGGCGGTATCTTGATCCGTTCGGAATTTCAGCACGCAGCCGGCCACTGCCGGCAAGGGGACCCCTAGGAAGAATGATGGCCTATCCCCAGAGAAACAAAAGTCACCAGGCCAGGTTCCTTATGTCAGTTTGCAGGAGGCACTTGGCACTGTCAAACCAGCCACAGTTTCCTGTGGGAGCAAATTGCATCTGGGACGTATCTTGATCCGTGCGGAATTTCAGCAGGCAGCCGGCCATTCCAGGCCACCGGGTGTTGAACACGAACCACGGCCTTTCCCCAGAGAAACAAAAGTCACTAGGCCAGGTTCCTGATGTCAGTTTGCAGGAGGCACTTGGCACTGTCAAACCAGCCACAGTTGCGTCTGGGGGCACCTTGCATCTGGGAGGCATCCTGATCCGTGCGGAATTTCAGCAGGCAGCCGGCCACTCCCGGCAAGGGGACCCCTAGGAAGAATGATGGCCTTTCCCCAGAGAAACAAAAGTCACCAGGCCAGGTTCCTGATGTCAGTTTGCAGGAGGCACTTGGCACTGTCAAACCAGCCACAGTTGCCTGTGGTGGCGATTTCGGTCTGGGAGGTATCCTGATCCGTGCGGAATTTCAGCAGGCAGCCGGACACTACTGGCCTCCAGGCCCTGTACACCTACAATGGCCTTTCCCCAGAGAAACAAAAGTCACCAGGCCAGGTTCCTGATGTCAGTTTGCAGGAGGCACTTGGCACTGTCAAACCAGCCACAGGTGCCTCTGGGGGCATTTTTCATATGGGAAGTATCCTGATCCGTGCGGAAGTTCAGCAGGCAGCCGGCCAATCCAGGCCACCGGGAACTGGACACGAACCATGGCCTTTTCCCAGAGAAACAAAAGTCACCAGGCCACGATCCTGATGTCAGTTTGCAGGAGGCACTTGGCACTGTCAAACCAGCCACTGTTGCCTGTGGGGGCACCTTGTGTCTGGGGGATATCCTGATCCATTCAGAATTTCGGCAGGCAACCGGTCACTCTGGGTCACCGGGCCCTGGACAAGAATGATGGCCTTTCCCCAGAGAAACAAAAGTCACCAGGCCAGGGTCCTGATGTCAGTTTGCAGGAGGCACTTGGCACTGTCAAACCAGCCACAGTTGCCTGTGGAGGCACCTTGCATCCTGGAGGTATACTCAACCGTGCGGAATTTCAGCAGGCAGCCGGCCATTCCAGGCCACCAAGCACTGGACACGAACCATGGCCTTTCCCCAGAGAAACAAAAGTCACCAGGCCAGGTTCCTGATGTCTGTTTGCAGGAGGCACTTGGCACTGTCAAACTACCCACAGTTGCCTGTGGTGTTACCATGGGTTTGGGAGGTATCCTGATCCGTGCGGAATTTCTGCAGGCAGCCGGCCACTCCAGGCCACCGGGCGTTGGATATGAACCATGGCCTTTCCCCAGAGAAACAAAAGTCACCAGGCCAGGTTCCTGATGTCAGTTTGCAGGAGGCACTTGGCACTGTCAAACTACCCACAGTTGCCTGTGGTGTTACTATGGGTCTGGGAGGTATCCTGATCCGTGCGGAACTTCTGCAGGCAGCCGGCCACTCGAGGCCACCTTGCCCTGGATATGAACCATGGCCTTTCCCCAGAGAAACAAAAGTCACCAGGCCAGGTTCCTGATGTCAGTTTGCAGGAGGCACTTGGCACTGTCAAACCAGCCACAGGTGCCTCTGGGGGCAACTTGCATCTGGGAGATATCCTGATCCATGAGGAATTTCAGGAGGCAGCCGGCCACTACGGGCCACCGTGCCCCGGACAAGAATGATGGCCTTTTCCCAGAGAAACAAAAGTCACCAGGCCAGGATCCTGATGTCAGTTTGCAGGAGGCACTTGGCACTGTCAAACCAGCCACAGTTGCCTCTGGGGGCCCCTTGCATCTGGCCGGTATCTTGATCCGTTCGGAATTTCTGCAGGCAGCCGGCCACTGCCGGCAAGGGGACCCCTAGGAAGAATGATGGCCTATCCCCAGAGAAACAAAAGTCACCAGGCCAGGTTCCTTATGTCAGTTTGCAGGAGGCACTTGGCACTGTCAAACCAGCCACAGTTTCCTGTGGGGGCAAATTGCATCTGGGACGTATCTTGATCCATGCGGAATTTCAGCAGGCAGCCGGCCATTCCAGGCCACCGGGTGTTGGACACGAACCATGGCCTTTCCCCAGAGAAACAAAAGTCACCAGGCCAGGTTCCTGATGTCAGTTTGCAGGAGGCACTTGGCACTGTCAAACCAGCCACAGTTGCCTGTGGTGGTACTTTCGGTCTGGGAGGTATCCTGATCCGTGCGGAACTTCAGCAGGCAGCCGGCTACTCCACTCCACCGGGCACTGGACACGAACCATGGCCTTTCCCCAAAGAAACAAAAGTCACCAGGCCAGGGTCCTGATGTCAGTTTGCAGGAGGCACTTGGCACTGTCAAACCAGCCACAGTTGCGTCTGGGGGCACCTTGCATCTGGGAGGCATCCTGATCCGTGCGGAATTTCTGCAGGCAGCCGGCCACTCCCGGCAAGGGGAACCCTAGGAAGAATGATGGCCTTTCCCCAGAGAAACAAAAGTCACCAGGCCAGGTTCCTGATGTCAGTTTGCAGGAGGCACTTGGCACTGTCAAACCAGCCACAGTTGCCTGTGGTGGCGATTTCGGTCTGGGAGGTATCCTGATCCGTGCGGAATTTCAGCAGGCAGCCGGACACTACTGGCCTCCAGGCCCTGTACACCTACAATGGCCTTTCCCCAGAGAAACAAAAGTCACCAGGCCAGGTTCCTGATGTCAGTTTGCAGGAGGCACTTGGCACTGTCAAACCAGACACAGGTGCCTCTGGGGGCATTTTTCATATGGGAAGTATCCTGATCCGTGCGGAATTACAGCAGGCAGCCGGCCAATCCAGGCCACCGGGAACTGGACACGAACCATGGCCTTTTCCCAGAGAAACAAAAGTCACCAGGCCACGATCCTGATGTCAGTTTGCAGGAGGCACTTGGCACTGTCAAACCAGCCACTGTTGCCTGTGGGGGCACCTTGTGTCTGGGGGATATCCTGATCCATTCAGAATTTCGGCAGGCAACCGGTCACTCTGGGTCACCGGGCCCTGGACAAGAATGATGGCCTTTCCCCAGAGAAACAAAAGTCACCAGGCCAGGGTCCTGATGTCAGTTTGCAGGAGGCACTTGGCACTGTCAAACCAGCCACAGTTGCCTGTGGAGGCACCTTGCATCCTGGAGGTATACTCAACCGTGCGGAATTTCAGCAGGCAGCCGGCCACTCCAGACCACCGGGCACTGGACACGAACCATGGCCTTTCCCCAGAGAAACAAAAGTCACCAGGCCAGGTTCCTGATGTCAGTTTGCAGGAGGCACTTGGCACTGTCAAACCAGCCACAGTTGCCTGTGGGGGCCCCTTGCATCCTGGAGGTATCCTCAACCGTGCGGAATTTCAGCAGGCAGCCGGCCACTGCCGGCAAAGGGACCCCTAGGAAGAATGATGGCCTTTCCCCAGAGAAACAAATGTCACCAGGCCAGGTTCCTGATGTCAGTTTGCAGGAGGCGCTTGGCACTGTCAAACCAGCCACAGTTGCCTGTAAGGGCACCTCGCATCCTGGAGGTATCATGATCCGTGCGGAATTTCAGCAGGCAGCCGGCCACTCCAGACCACCGGGCACTGGACACGAACCATGGCCTTTCCCCAGAGAAACAAAAGTCACCAGGCCAGGTTCCTGATGTCAGTTTGCAGGAGGCACTTGGCACTGTCAAACCAGCCACAGTTGCCTGTGGGGGCACCTTGCATCCTGGAGGTATCCTCAACCTTGCGGAATTTCAGCAGGCAGCCGGTCACTGCCGGCAAAGGGACCCCTAGGAAGAATGATGGCCTTTCCCCAGAGAAACAAAAGTCACCAGGCCAGGTTCCTGATGTCAGTTTGCAGGAGGCACTTGGCACTGTCAAACCAGACACAGCTGCCTCAGGTGGTACTTTCGGTCTGGGAGGCATCCTGATCCGTGCGGAATTTCAGCAGGCAGCCGGCAACTCCAGGCCACCGGGCACTGGATGTGAACCATTGCCTTTCCCCAGAGAAACAAAAGTCACCAGGCCAGGTTCCTGATGTCAGTTTGCAGGAGGCACTTGGCACTGTCAAACCAGCCACAGTTGCCTGTGGTGGTACTTTCGGTCTGGGAGGCATCCTGATCCGTGCGGAATTTCTGCAGGCAGCCGGCCACTCCAGGCCACCGGGCACTGGATATGAACCATGGCCTTTCCCCAGAGAAACAAAAGTCACCAGGCCAGGTTCCTGATGTCAGTTTGCAGGAGGCACTTGGCACTGTCAAACCAGCCACAGTTGCCTGTTGTGGTACTTTCGGTCTGGGAGGCATCCTGATCCGTGCGGAATTTCTGCAGGCAGCCGGCCACTCCAGGCCACCGGGCACTGGATATGAACCATGGCCTTTCCCCAGAGAAACAAAAGTCACCAGGCCAGGTTCCTGATGTCAGTTTGCATTGGCACTTGGCACTGTCAAACCAGCCACAGTTGCCTGTGGTGGTACTTTCGGTCTGGGAGGTATCCTGATCTGTTTGGAATTTCAGCAGGCAGCCGGCCACTACGGGCCTCCAGGCCCTGGACACGAACCATGGCCTTTCCCCAGAGAAACAAAAGTCACCAGGCCAGGTTCCTGATGTCAGTTTGCAGGAGGCACTTGGCACTGTCAAACCAGCCACAGTTGCCTGTGGGGGCACCTAGCATCTGGGACGTATCCTGATCCGTGCGGAATTTCAGCAGGGAGCCGGCCACTCGAGCCACCGGGCACTGCACACGAACCATGGCCTTTCCCCAGTGAAACAAAAGTCACCAGGCCAGGTTCCTGATGTCAGTTTGCAGGAGGCACTTGGCACTGGCAAACCAGCCACAGGAGTCCGTGGGGGCACCTTGCATCTCGGAGGTATCCTCAACCGTGCGGAATTTCAGCAGGCAGCCGGCCACTACGGGCCACCGGGACCTGGAGTGGAACGATGGCCTTTCCCCAGAGAAACAAAAGTCACCAGGCTAGGTTCCTGATGTCAGTTTTCAGGAGGCACTTGGCACTGTCAAACCAGCCACATGTGCCTGTGGGGTCACGTTGCATCTGGGACGTATACTGATGTGTTCGGAATTTCAGCAGGCAGCCGGCCACTCCGGACCACCAGGCACTGGACATCATCTATGGCCTTTCCAAAGAGAAACAAAAGTCACTAGGCCACGTTCCTGATGTCAGTTTGCAGGAGGCACTTGGCACTGTCAAACCAGCCACAGGTGCCTCTGGGTGCACCTTGCATCCTGGAGGCATCCTGATCCGTTCGGAATTTCAGAAGGCAGCCGGCCACTCCCGGCAAGGGGACCCCTGAGAAGAATGATGGCCTTTCCCCAGAGAAACAAAAGTCACCAGGGCAGGTTCCTGATGTCAGTTTGCAGGAGGCACTTGGCACTGTCAAACCAGCCACAGGTGCCTGTGGGGGCACCTTGCATCCTGGAGGTATCCTCATCCGTGCGGAATTTCAGCAGGCATCCAGCCACTCCAGGCCACCGGGCACTGGACACGAACCATGGCCTTTCCCCAGAGAAACAAAAGTCACCAGGCCAGGTTCCTGATGTCAGTTTGCAGGAGGTACTTGGCACTGTCAAACCAGCCACAGGTGCCTGTGGGGGCACCTTGCATCCTGGAGGTATCCTGATCCGTGCGGAATTTCTGCAGGCATCCAGCCACTCCGGGCAAGCGGGCCCCGGACAAGAATGATGGCCTTTCCCCAGAGAAACAAAAGTCACTAGGCCAGGCTCCTGATGTCAGTTTGCAGGAGGCACTTGGCACTGTCAAACCAGCCACTGTTGCCTGTGCGGGCACTTTGCGTCTGGGGGATATCCTGATCCATGCGGAATTTCAGCAGGCAGCCGGTCACTCAGGGTCACCGGGCACTGGGCACGAACCATGGCCTTTCCCCAGAGAAACAAAAGTCACCAGGCCAGGTTCCTGATGTCAGTTTGCAGGAGGCACTTGGCACTGTCAAACCAGCCACAGTTGCATGTGGGGACACCTTGCATCTGGGACGTATCCTGATCCGTGCGGAATTTCAGCAGGGAGCCGGCCACTCGAGCCACCGGGCACTGCACACGAACCATGGCCTTTCCCCAGAGAAACAAAAGTCACCAGGCCAGGTTCCTGATGTCAGTTTGCAGGAGGCACTTGGCACTGTCAAACCAGCCACAGTTGCCTGTGGTGGTACTTTCGGTCTGGGAGGTATCCTGATCCGTTTGGAATTTCAGCAGGCAGCCGGCCACTACGGGCCTCCAGGCCCTGGACACGAACCATGGCCTTTCCCCAGAGAAACAAAAGTCACCAGGCCAGGTTCCTGATGTCAGTTTGCAGGAGGCACTTGGCACTGTCAAACCAGCCACAGTTGCATGTGGGGACACCTTGCATCTGGGACGTATCCTGATCCGTGCGGAATTTCAGCAGGGAGCCGGCCACTCGAGCCACCGGGCACTGCACACGAACCATGGCCTGTCCCCAGTGAAACAAAAGTCACCAGGCCAGGTTCCTGATGTCAGTTTGCAGGAGGCACTTGGCACTGGCAAACCAGCCACAGGAGTCCGTGTGGGCACCTTGCATCTAGGAGGTATTCTCATCCGGGCGGAATTTCAGAAGGCAGCCGGCCACTACGGGCCACCAGGCCCTGGACACGTACAATGGCCTTTCCCCAGAGAAACAAAAGTCACCAGGCCAGGTTCCTGATGTCAGTTTGCAGGAGGCACTTGGCACTGTCAAACCAGCCACAGTTGCCTTTGGGGGTACCTTGCATCTGGGAGGCATCTTGATCCGTTCGGAATTTCAGCAGGCAGCCGGCCTCTACGGGCCTCCAGGCCCTGGACATGAACCATGGCCTTTCCCCAGAGAAACAAAAGTCACCAGGCCAGGTTCCTGATGTCAGTTTGCAGGAGGCACTTGGCACTGTCAAACCAGCCAGAGTTGCCTGTGGGGGCACCTTGCATCTGGGAGGTATCATGATCCGTGAGGAATTTCAGCAGGCAGCCGGCCACTCCAGGCCACCGGGTACTGGAGACGAACCACGGCCTTTCCCCAGAGAAACAAAAGTCACCGGGCCAAATTCCTGATGTCACTTTGAAAGAGGCACTTAGCACTGTCAAACCAGCCACTATTGCCTCTGGGGGCACCTTGCATCTGGGAGGTATCCTCAACCGTGCGGAATTTCAGCAGGCAGCCGGCCACTACGGGCCACCGGGACCTGGAGTGGAACGATGGCCTTTCCCGAGAGAAACAAAAGTCACCAGGGCAGGTTCCTGATGTCAGTTTGCAGGAGGCACTTGGCACTGTCAAACCAGCCACAGTTGCCTGCGGTGGTACTTTCGGTCTGGGAGGTATCCTGATCCGTTTGGAATTTAAGCAGCCAGCCAGCCACTGGCGGCCTCCAGGCCCTGGTCACCTACAATGGCCTTTCCCCAGAGAAACAAAAGTCACCAGGCCAGGTTCCTGATGTCAGTTTGCAGGAGGCACTTGGCACTGTCAAACCAGTCACAGGTGCCTGTGGGGGCACCTTGCATCCTGGAGGTATCCTCATCCGTGCGGAATTTCAGCAGGCATCCAGCCACTCCGGGCAAGCAGGCCCCGGACAAGAATGATGGCCTTTCCCCAGAGAAACAAAAGTCACCAGGCGAGGATCCTGATGTCAGTTTGCAGGAGGCACTTGACACTGTCAAACCAGCCAGAGTTACCTGTGGGGGCACCTTGCATCTGGGAGGTATCCTGATCCGTTCCGAATTTCAGAAGGCAGCCGGCCACTCCGGGCCACCGTGCCCCGGACAAGAATGATGGCCTTTCCCCAGAGAAACAAAAGTCACCAGGCCAGGTTCCTGATGTCAGTTTGCAGGAGGCACTTGGCACTGTCAAACCAGCCACTGTTGCCTGTGCGGGCACCTTGCGTCTGGGGGATATCCTGATCCGTGCGGAATTTCAGCAGGCAGCCGGTCACTCCGGGTCACCGGGCCCTGGACAAGAATGATGGCCTTTCCCCAGAGAAACAAAAGTCACCAGGCCAGGTTCCTGATGTCAGTTTGCAGGAGGCACTTGGCACTGTCAAACCAGCCACATTTGCATGTGGGGGCACCTTGCATCCTGGAGGTATCCTCAACCGTGCGGAATTTCAGCAGGCCGCCGGCCATTCCAGGCCACCGGGCACTGGACACGAACCATGGCCTTTCCCCAGAGAAACAAAAGTCACCAGCCCAGGTTCCTGATGTCAGTTTGCAGGAGGTACTTGGCACTGTCAAAGCAGCCACAGTTGCCTGTGGTGTTACTATGGGTCTGGGAGGTATCCTGATCCGTGCGGAATTTCAGCAGGCAGCCGGCCACTCCAGGCCACCCGGCACTGGATATGAACCATGGCCTTTCCCCAGAGAAACAAAAGTCACCAGGCCAGGTTCCTGATGTCAGTTTGCAGGAGGGACTTGGCACTGTCAAACCAGCCACAGTTGCTTGTGGTGGTACTTTCGGTCTGGGAGGTATCCTGATCCGTTCGGAATTTCAGCAGGCAGCCGGCCACTCCGGGGCACCATGCCCTGGACAGGAACCATGGCCTTTCCCCAGAGAAACAAAAGTCACCAGGCCAGGTTCCTGATGTCAGTTTGCAGGAGGCACTTGGCACTGTCAAATCAGCCACAGTTGCCTGTGGTGGTACTATGGGCCTGGGAGGTATCCTGATCCGTTCGGAATTTCAGCAGGCAGCCGGACAATCCGGGCCACCGGTCCCTGGACATGAACCATGGCCTTTCCCCAGAGAAACAAAAGTCACCAGGCCAGGTTCCTGATGTCAGTTTGCAGGAGGCACTTGGCACTGTCAAACCAGCCACAGTTGCCTGTGGTGGTACTTTCGGTCTGGGAGGTATCCTGATCCGTGCGGAATTTCAGCAGGCAGCCGGCCACTAGTGGCCTCCATGCCCTGGACACGAACCATGGCCTTTCCCCAGAGAAACAAAAGTCACCAGGCCAGGTTCCTGATGTCAGTTTGCAGGAGGCACTTGGCACTGTCAAACCAGCCACAGGTGCCTCTGGGGGCAACTTGCATCTGGGAGATATCCTGATCCATGAGGAATTTCAGGAGGCAGCCGGCCACTACGGGCCACCGCGCCCCGGACAAGAATGATGGCCTTTCCCCAGAGAAACAAAAGTCACCAGGCCAGGATCCTGATGTCAGTTTGCAGGAGGCACTTGGCACTGTCAAACCAGCTGCAGGTGCCTGTGGGGGCACCTTGCATCTGGGACGTATTCTGATCCGTGCGGAATTTCAGCAGGCAGCCGGCCACTACGGGCCACCGGGGCCCGGAAAATAATGATGGCCTTTCCCCAGAGAAACAACAGTAACCATGGCAGCTTCCTGATGTCAGTTTGCAGGAGGCACTTGGCACTGTCAAACCAGCCACAGGTGCCTCTGGGGGCACCTTGCATCCTGGAGGCATCCTGATCCGTTCGGAATTTCAGAAGGCAGCCGGCCACTCCCGGCAAGGGGACCCCTGAGAAGAATCATGGCCTTTCCCCAGAGAAACAAAAGTCACCAGGCCAGGTTCCTGATGTCAGTTTGCAGGAGGCACTTGGCACTGTCAAACCAGACACAGTTGCCTCTGGTGGTACTTTCGGTCTGGGAAGTATCCTGATCCGTGCGGAACTTCAGCAGGCAGCCGGCCACTCAAGGCCACCGGGCACTGGACATGAACCATGGCCTTTCCCCAGAGAAACAAAAGTCACCAGGCCAGGTTCCTGATGTCAGTTTGCAGGAGGCACTTGGCACTGTCAAACCAGACACAGTTGCCTGTGGGGGCACCTTGCATCCTGGAGATATCCTCAACCGTGCGGAATTTCAGCAGGCAGCCGGCCACTCCAGGCCACCGGGCACTGGACATGAACCATGGCCATTCCCCAGAGAAACAAAAGTCACAAGGCCAGGTTCCTGATGTCAGTTTGCAGGAGGCACTTGGCACTGTCAAACCAGCTGCAGGTGCCTGTGGTGGCACCTTGCATCCTGGAGGCATCATCATCCGTGCGGAATTTCTGCAGGCAGCCGGCCACTCCAGGCCACCGGGCACTGGACATGAACCATGGCCTTTCCCCAGAGAAACAAAAGTCACCAGGCCAGGTTCCTGATGTCAGTTTGCAGGAGGCACTTGGCACTGTCAAACCAGCCACAGTTGCCTGTGGTGGTACTTTCGGTCTGGGAGGCATCCTGATCCGTGCGGAATTTCTGCAGGCAGCCTGCCAATCCAGGCCACCGGGCACTGGATATGAACCATGGCCTTTCCCCAGAGAAACAAAAGTCAACAGGCCAGGTTCCTGATGTCAGTTTGCAGGAGGCACTTGGCACTGTCAAACCAGCCACAGTTGCCTGTGGTGGTACTTTTGGTCTGGGAGGTATCCTGATCCGTTCGGAATTTCAGCAGGCGGCCGGCCACTCCGGGCCACCAGGCCCTGGACGTGAACCATGGCATTTCCCCAGAGAAACAAAAGTCACCAGGCCAGGTTCCTTATGTCAGTTTGCAGGAGGCACTTGGCACTGGCACACCAGCAAGAGGTGTCCGTGGCGGCACATTTCATCTTGGAGGTATTCTCATCCGGGCAGAATTTCAGCAGGCAGCCGGCCAGTCCGGGCCACTAGGCCCTGGACATATACAATGGCCTTTCCAAAGAGAAACAAAAATCACCAGGCCAGGTTCCTGATGTCAGTTTGCAGGAGGCACTTGGCACTGTCAAACCAGCCACAGGTGTCCGTGGGGGCACCTTGCATCTGGGAGGTATCCTCATCCGGGCGGAATTTCAGCAGGCAGCCGGCCACTACGGGCCACCAGGCCCTGGACACCTACAATGGCCTTTCCCCAGAGAAACAAAAGTCACCAGGCCAGGTTCCCGATGTCAGTTTGCAGGAGGCACTTGGCACTGTCAAACCAGCCACAGGTGCCTGTGGGGGCACCTCGCATCCTGGAGGTATCCTGATCCGTGCGGAATTTCAGCAGGCATCCAGCCACTCCAGGCCACCGGGCACTGGACACGAACCATGGCCTTTCCCCAGAGAAACAAAAGGCACCAGGCCAGGTTCCTGATGTCAGTTTGCAGGAGGTACTTGGCACTGTCAAACCAGCCACAGGTGCCTGTGCGGGCAATTTGCATCTGGGAGGTATCCGCAACCGTGCGGAATTTCAGTAGGCATGTGGCCACTCCGGGCAAGCGGGCGCCGGACAAGAATGATGGCCTTTCCCCAGAGAAACAAAAGTCACCAGGCCAGGTTCCTGATGTCAGTTTGCAGGAGGCACTTGGCACTGTCAAACCAGCCACATTTGCATGTGGGGGCAACTTGCATCTGGGAGGTATCCTGATCCGTTCCGAATTTCAGTAGGCAGCCGGCCACTCCGGGCCACCGTGCCCCGGACAAGAATGATGGCCTTTCCCCAGAGAAACAAAACTAACCAGGCCAGGTTCCTGATGTCAGTTTGCAGGAGGCACTTGGCACTGTCAAACAAGCCGCAGTTGCCTGTGGGGGCACATTTCATTTGGGAGGCAGCCTAATCCATGAGGAATTTCTGCAGGCAGCCGGCCACTCCGGGCCACCAGGCCCTGGACATGAACCATGGCCTTTCCCCAGAGAAACAAAAGTCACCAGGCCAGGTTCCTGATGTCAGTTTGCAGGAGGCACTTGGCACTGTCAAACCAGCCACAGTTGCATGTGGGGACACCTTGCATCTGGGACGTATCCTGATCCGTGCGGAATTTCAGCAGGGAGCCGGCCACTCGAGCCACCGGGCACTGGGCACGAACGATGGCCTTTCCCCAGAGAAACAAAAGTCACCAGGCCAGGTTCCTGATGTCAGTTTGCAGGAGGCACTTGGCACTGTCAAACCAGCCACAGTTGCCTGTGGTGGTACTTTCGGTCTGGGAGGTATCCTGATCCTTTTGGAATTTCAGCAGGCAGCCGGCCACTACGGGCCTCCAGGCCCTGGACACGAACCATGGCCTTTCCCCAGAGAAACAAAAGTCACCAGGCCAGGTTCCTGATGTCAGTTTGCAGGAGGCACTTGGCACTGCCAACCAGCCACAGTTGCATGTGGGGACACCTTGCATCTGGGACGTATCCTGATCCGTGCGGAATTTCAGCAGGGAGCCGGACACTCGAGCCACCGGGCACTGCACACGAACCATGGCCTGTCCCCAGTGAAACAAAAGTCACCAGGCCAGGTTCCTGATGTCAGTTTGCAGGAGGCACTTGGAACTGGCAAACCAGCCACAGGAGTCCGTGTGGGCACCTTGCATCTAGGAGGTATTCTCATCCGGGCGGAATTTCAGAAGGCAGCCGGCCACTACGGGCCACCAGGCCCTGGACACGTACAATGGCCTTTCCCCAGAGAAACAAAAGTCACCAGGCCAGGTTCCTGATGTCAGTTTGCAGGAGGCACTTGGCACTGTCAAACCAGCCACAGTTGCCTTTGGGGGTACCTTGCATCTGGGAGGCATCCTGATCCGTTCGGAATTTCAGCAGGCAGCCGGCCTCTACGGGCCTCCAGGCCCTGGACATGAACCATGGCCTTTCCCCAGAGAAACAAAAGTCACCAGGCCAGGTTCCTGATGTCAGTTTGCAGGAGGCACTTGGCACTGTCAAACCAGCCAGAGTTGCCTGTGGGGGCACCTTTCATCTGGGAGGTATCATGATCCGTGAGGAATTTCAGCAGGCAGCCGGCCACTCCAGGCCACCGGGTACTGGAGACGAACCACGGCCTTTCCCCAGAGAAACAAAAGTCACCGGGCCAAATTCCTGATGTCACTTTGAAAGAGGCACTTGGCACTGTCAAACCAGCCACTATTGCCTCTGGGGGCACCTTGCATCTGGGAGGTATCCTCAACCGTGCGGAATTTCAGCAGGCAGCCGGCCACTACGGGCCACCGGGACCTGGAGTGGAACGATGGCCTTTCCCGAGAGAAACAAAAGTCACCAGGGCAGGTTCCTGATGTCAGTTTGCAGGAGGCACTTGGCACTGTCAAACCAGCCACAGTTGCCTGCGGTGGTACTTTCGGTCTGGGAGGTATCCTGATCCGTTTGGAATTTAAGCAGCCAGCCAGCCACTGGCGGCCTCCAGGCCCTGGACACCTACAATGGCCTTTCCCCAGAGAAACAAAAGTCACCAGGCCAGGTTCCTGATGTCAGTTTGCAGGAGGCACTTGGCACTGTCAAACCAGCCACAGGTGCCTGTGGGGGCACCTTGCATCCTGGAGGTATCCTCATCCGTGCGGAATTTCAGCAGGCATCCAGCCACTCCGGGCAAGCAGGCCCCGGACAAGAATGATGGCCTTTCCCCAGAGAAACAAAAGTCACCAGGCGAGGATCCTGATGTCAGTTTGCAGGAGGCACTTGACACTGTCAAACCAGCCACATTTGCATGTGGGGGCACCTTGCATCTGGGAGGTATCCTGATCCGTTCCGAATTTCAGAAGGCAGCCGGCCTCTCCGGGCCACCGTGCCCCGGACAAGAATGATGGCCTTTCCCCAGAGAAACAAAAGTCACCAGGCCAGGTTCCTGATGTCAGTTTGCAGGAGGCACTTGGCACTGTCAAACCAGCCACTGTTGCCTGTGCGGGCACCTTGCGTCTGGGGGATATCCTGATCCGTGCGGAATTTCAGCAGGCAGCCGGTCACTCCGGGTCACCGGGCCCTGGACAAGAATGATGGCCTTTCCCCAGAGAAACAAAAGTCACCAGGCCAGGTTCCTGATGTCAGTTTGCAGGAGGGACTTGGCACTGTCAAACCAGCCACATTTGCATGTGGGGGCACCTTGCATCCTGGAGGTATCCTCAACCGTGCGGAATTTCAGCAGGCAGCCGGCCATTCCAGGCCACCAAGCACTGGACACGAACCATGGCCTTTCCCCAGAGAAACAAAAGTCACCAGCCCAGGTTCCTGATGTCAGTTTGCAGGAGGTACTTGGCACTGTCAAAGCAGCCACAGTTGCCTGTGGTGTTACTATGGGTCTGGGAGGTATCCTGATCCGTGCGGAATTTCAGCAGGCAGCCGGCCACTCCAGGCCACCCGGCACTGGATATGAACCATGGCCTTTCCCCAGAGAAACAAAAGTCACCAGGCCAGGTTCCTGATGTCAGTTTGCAGGAGGGACTTGGCACTGTCAAACCAGCCACAGTTGCCTGTGGTGGTACTTTCGGTCTGGGAGGTATCCTGATCCGTTCGGAATTTCAGCAGGCAGCCGGCCACTCCGGGGCACCATGCCCTGGACAGGAACCATGGCCTTTCCCCAGAGAAACAAAAGTCACCAGGCCAGGTTCCTGATGTCAGTTTGCAGGAGGCACTTGGCACTGTCAAATCAGCCACAGTTGCCTGTGGTAGTACTATGGGCCTGGGAGGTATCCTGATCCGTTCGGAATTTCAGCAGGCAGCCGGACAATCCGGGCCACCGGTCCCTGGACATGAACCATGGCCTTTCCCCAGAGAAACAAAAGTCACCAGGCCAGGTTCCTGATGTCAGTTTGCAGGAGGCACTTGGCACTGTCAAACCAGCCACAGTTGCCTGTGGTGGTACTTTCGGTCTGGGAGGTATCCTGATCCGTGCGGAATTTCAGCAGGCAGCCGGCCACTAGTGGCCTCCATGCCCTGGACACGAACCATGGCCTTTCCCCAGAGAAACAAAAGTCACCAGGCCAGGTTCCTGATGTCAGTTTGCAGGAGGCACTTGGCACTGTCAAACCAGCCACAGGTGCCTCTGGGGGCACATTGCATCTGGGAGATATCCTGATTAGTGTGGAATTTCAGGAGGCAGCCGGCCACTACGGGCCACCGGGCCCCGGACAAGAATGATGGCCTTTCCCCAGAGAAACAAAAGTCACCAGGCCAGGATCCTGATGTCAGTTTGCAGGAGGCACTTGGCACTGTCAAACCAGCTGCAGGTGCCTGTGGGGGCACCTTGCATCTGGGAGGTATTCTGATCCGTGCGGAATTTCAGCAGGCAGCCGGCCACTACGGGCCACCGGGGCCCGGAAAATAATGATGGCCTTTCCCCAGAGAAACAACAGTAACCATGGCAGCTTCCTGATGTCAGTTTGCAGGAGGCACTTGGCACTGTCAAACCAGCCACAGGTGCCTCTGGGGGCACCTTGCATCCTGGAGGCATCCTGATACGTTCGGAATTTCAGAAGGCAGCCGGCCACTCCCGGCAAGGGGACCCCTGAGAAGAATGATGGCCTTTCCCCAGAGAAACAAAAGTCACCAGGGCAAGTTCCTGATGTCAGTTTGGAGGAGGCACTTGGCACTGTCAAACCAGCCACAGTTGCCTGCGGTGGTACTTTCGGTCTCGGAGGTATCCTTATCCGTGCGGAATTTAAGCAGGCAGCCAGACACTGGTGGCCTCCAGGCCCTGGACACCTAGAATGGCCTTTCCCCAGAGAAACAAAAGTCACCAGGCCAGGTTCCTGATGTCAGTTTGCAGGAGGCACTTGGCACTGTCAAATCAGCCACAGTTGCCTGTGGTGGTACTATGGGCCTGGGAGGTATCCTGATCCGTTCGGAATTTCAGCAGGCAGCCGGACAATCCGGGCCACCGGTCCCTGGACATGAACCATGGCCTTTCCCCAGAGAAACAAAAGTCACCAGGCCAGGTTCCTGATGTCAGTTTGCAGGAGGCACTTGGCACTGTCAAACCAGCCACAGTTGCCTGTGGTGGTACTTTCGGTCTGGGAGGTATCCTGATACGTGCGGAATTTCAGCAGGCAGCCGGCCACTAGTGGCCTCCATGCCCTGGACACGAACCATGGCCTTTCCCCAGAGAAACAAAAGTCACCAGGCCAGGTTCCTGATGTCAGTTTGCAGGAGGCACTTGGCACTGTCAAACCAGCCACAGTTGCCTGCGGTGTTACTATGGGTCTGGGAGGTATCCTGATCCGTGCGGAATTTCAGCAGGCAGCCGGCCACTCCAGGCCACCCGGCACTGGATATGAACCATGGCCTTTCCCCAGAGAAACAAAAGTCACCAGGCCAGGTTCCTGATGTCAGTTTGCAGGAGGGACTTGGCACTGTCAAACCAGCCACAGTTGCCTGTGGTGGTACTTTCGATCTGGGAGGTATCCTGATCCGTTCGGAATTTCAGCAGGCAGCCGGCCACTCCGGGGCACCATGCCCTGGACAGGAACCATGGCCTTTCCCCAGAGAAACAAAAGTCACCAGGCCAGGTTCCTGATGTCAGTTTTCAGGAGGCACTTGGCACTGTCAAACCAGCCACAGTTGCCTGTGGTGGTACTATGGGCCTGGGAGGTATCCTGATCCGTTCGGAATTTCAGCAGGCAGCCGGACAATCCGGGCCACCGGTCCCTGGACATGAACCATGGCCTTTCCCCAGAGAAACAAAAGTCACCAGGCCAGGTTCCTGATGTCAGTTTGCAGGAGGCACTTGGCACTGTCAAACCAGCCACAGTTGCCTGCGGTGTTACTATGGGTCTGGGAGGTATCCTGATCCGTGCGGAATTTCAGCAGGCAGCCGGCCACTCCAGGCCACCCGGCACTGGATATGAACCATGGCCTTTCCCCAGAGAAACAAAAGTCACCAGGCCAGGTTCCTGATGTCAGTTTGCAGGAGGGACTTGGCACTGTCAAACCAGCCACAGTTGCCTGTGGTGGTACTTTCGGTCTGGGAGGTATCCTGATCCGTTCGGAATTTCAGCAGGCAGCCGGCCACTCCGGGGCACCATGCCCTGGACAGGAACCATGGCCTTTCCCCAGAGAAACAAAAGTCACCAGGCCAGGTTCCTGATGTCAGTTTGCAGGAGGCACTTGGCACTGTCAAACCAGCCACAGTTGCCTGTGGTGGTACTTTCGGTCTGGGAGGTATCCTGATCCGTGCGGAATTTCAGCAGGCAGCCGGCCACTAGTGGCCTCCATGCCCTGGACACGAACCATGGCCTTTCCCCAGAGAAACAAAAGTCACCAGGCCAGGTTCCTGATGTCAGTTTGCAGGAGGCACTTGGCACTGTCAAACCAGCCACAGGTGCCTCTGGGGGCACATTGCATCTGGGAGATATCCTGATTAGTGTGGAATTTCAGGAGGCAGCCGGCCACTACGGGCCACCGGGCCCCGGACAAGAATGATGGCCTTTCCCCAGAGAAACAAAAGTCACCAGGCCAGGATCCTGATGTCAGTTTGCAGGAGGCACTTGGCACTGTCAAACCAGCTGCAGGTGCCTGTGGGGGCACCTTGCATCTGGGAGGTATTCTGATCCGTGCGTAATTTCAGCAGGCAGCCGGCCACTACGGGCCACCGGGGCCCGGAAAATAATGATGGCCTTTCCCCAGAGAAACAACAGTAACCATGGCAGCTTCCTGATGTCAGTTTGCAGGAGGCACTTGGCACTGTCAAACCAGCCACAGGTGCCTCTGGGGGCACCTTGCATCCTGGAGGCATCCTGATACGTTCGGAATTTCAGAAGGCAGCCGGCCACTCCCGGCAAGGGGACCCCTGAGAAGAATGATGGCCTTTCCCCAGAGAAACAAAAGTCACCAGGGCAAGTTCCTGATGTCAGTTTGGAGGAGGCACTTGGCACTGTCAAACCAGCCACAGTTGCCTGCGGTGGTACTTTCGGTCTCGGAGGTATCCTTATCCGTGCGGAATTTAAGCAGGCAGCCAGACACTGGTGGCCTCCAGGCCCTGGACACCTAGAATGGCCTTTCCCCAGAGAAACAAAAGTCACCAGGCCAGGTTCCTGATGTCAGTTTGCAGGAGGCACTTGGCACTGTCAAATCAGCCACAGTTGCCTGTGGTGGTACTATGGGCCTGGGAGGTATCCTGATCCGTTC
Organism: Passer domesticus; assembly: GCF_036417665.1. NCBI lineage: Eukaryota > Metazoa > Chordata > Aves > Passeriformes > Passeridae > Passer > Passer domesticus. Next base: position 13,015,737 of record NC_087481.1, on the reverse strand, counting down.
GGAATTTCAGCAGGCAGCCGGACAATCCGGGCCACCGGTCCCTGGACATGAACCATGGCCTTTCCCCAGAGAAACAAAAGTCACCAGGCCAGGTTCCTGATGTCAGTTTGCAGGAGGCACTTGGCACTGTCAAACCAGCCACAGTTGCCTGTGGTGGTACTTTCGGTCTGGGAGGTATCCTGATCCGTGCGGAATTTCAGCAGGCAGCCGGCCACTAGTGGCCTCCATGCCCTGGACACGAACCATGGCCTTTCCCCAGAGAAACAAAAGTCACCAGGCCAGGTTCCTGATGTCAGTTTGCAGGAGGCACTTGGCACTGTCAAACCAGCCACAGGTGCCTCTGGGGGCACATTGCATCTGGGAGATATCCTGATTAGTGTGGAATTTCAGGAGGCAGCCGGCCACTACGGGCCACCGGGCCCCGGACAAGAATGATGGCCTTTCCCCAGAGAAACAACAGTAACCATGGCAGCTTCCTGATGTCAGTTTGCAGGAGGCACTTGGCACTGTCAAACCAGCCACAGGTGCCTCTGGGGGCACCTTGCATCCTGGAGGCATCCTGATCCGTTCGGAATTTCAGAAGGCAGCCGGCCACTCCCGGCAAGGGGACCCCTGAGAAGAATGATGGCCTTTCCCCAGAGAAACAAAAGTCACCAGCCCAGGTTCCTGATGTCAGTTTGCAGGAGGCACTTGGCACTGTCAAACCAGCCACAGTTGCCTGCGGTGGTACTTTCGGTCTCGGAGGTATCCTTATCCGTGCGGAATTTAAGCAGGCAGCCAGACACTGGTGGCCTCCAGGCCCTGGACACCTACAATGGCCTTTCCCCAGAGAAACAAAAGTCACCAGGCCAGGTTCCTGATGTCAGTTTGCAGGAGGCACTTGGCACTGCCAAACCAGACACAGTTGCCTCTGGTGGTACTTTCGGTCTGGGAAGTATCCTGATCCGTGCGGAACTTCAGCAGGCAGCCGGCCACTCAAGGCCACCGGGCACTGGACATGAACCATGGCCTTTCCCCAGAGAAACAAAAGTCACCAGGCCAGGTTCCTGATGTCAGTTTGCAGGAGGCACTTGGCACTGTCAAACCAGACACAGTTGCCTGTGGGGGCACCTTGCATCCTGGAGATATCCTCAACTGTGCGGAATTTCAGCAGGCAGCCGGCCACTCCAGGCCACCGGGCACTGGACATGAACCATGGCCATTCCCCAGAGAAACAAAAGTCACAAGGCCAGGTTCCTGATGTCAGTTTGCAGGAGGCACTTGGCACTGTCAAACCAGCTGCAGGTGCCTGTGGTGGCACCTTGCATCCTGGAGGCATCATCATCCGTGCGGAATTTCTGCAGGCAGCCGGCCACTCCAGGCCACCGGGCACTGGACATGAACCATGGCCTTTCCCCAGAGAAACAAAAGTCACCAGGCCAGGTTCCTGATGTCAGTTTGCAGGAGGCACTTGGCACTGTCAAACCAGCCACAGTTGCCTGTGGTGGTACTTTCGGTCTGGGAGGCATCCTGATCCGTGCGGAATTTCTGCAGGCAGCCTGCCAATCCAGGCCACCGGGCACTGGATATGAACCATGGCCTTTCCCCAGAGAAACAAAAGTCAACAGGCCAGGTTCCTGATGTCAGTTTGCAGGAGGCACTTGGCACTGTCAAACCAGCCACAGTTGCCTGTGGTGGTACTTTTGGTCTGGGAGGTATCCTGATCCGTTCGGAATTTCAGCAGGCGGCCGGCCACTCCGGGCCACCAGGCCCTGGACGTGAACCATGGCATTTCCCCAGAGAAACAAAAGTCACCAGGCCAGGTTCCTTATGTCAGTTTGCAGGAGGCACTTGGCACTGGCACACCAGCAAGAGGTGTCCGTGGCGGCACATTTCATCTTGGAGGTATTCTCATCCGGGCAGAATTTCAGCAGGCAGCCGGCCAGTCCGGGCCACTAGGCCCTGGACATATACAATGGCCTTTCCAAAGAGAAACAAAAATCACCAGGCCAGGTTCCTGATGTCAGTTTGCAGGAGGCACTTGGCACTGTCAAACCAGCCACAGGTGTCCGTGGGGGCACCTTGCATCTGGGAGGTATCCTCATCCGGGCGGAATTTCAGCAGGCAGCCGGCCACTACGGGCCACCAGGCCCTGGACACCTACAATGGCCTTTCCCCAGAGAAACAAAAGTCACCAGGCCAGGTTCCCGATGTCAGTTTGCAGGAGGCACTTGGCACTGTCAAACCAGCCACAGGTGCCTGTGGGGGCACCTCGCATCCTGGAGGTATCCTGATCCGTGCGGAATTTCAGCAGGCATCCAGCCACTCCAGGCCACCGGGCACTGGACACGAACCATGGCCTTTCCCCAGAGAAACAAAAGGCACCAGGCCAGGTTCCTGATGTCAGTTTGCAGGAGGTACTTGGCACTGTCAAACCAGCCACAGGTGCCTGTGCGGGCAATTTGCATCTGGGAGGTATCCGCAACCGTGAGGAATTTCAGTAGGCATGTGGCCACTCCGGGCAAGAGGGCGCCGGACAAGAATGATGGCCTTTCCCCAGAGAAACAAAAGTCACCAGGCCAGGTTCCTGATGTCAGTTTGCAGGAGGCACTTGGCACTGTCAAACCAGCCACATTTGCATGTGGGGGCAACTTGCATCTGGGAGGTATCCTGATCCGTTCCGAATTTCAGTAGGCAGCCGGCCACTCCGGGCCACCGTGCCCCGGACAAGAATGATGGCCTTTCCCCAGAGAAACAAAACTAACCAGGCCAGGTTCCTGATGTCAGTTTGCAGGAGGCACTTGGCACTGTCAAACAAGCCGCAGTTGCCTGTGGGGGCACATTTCATTTGGGAGGCAGCCTAATCCATGAGGAATTTCTGCAGGCAGCCGGCCACTCCGGGCCACCAGGCCCTGGACATGAACATTGGCCTTTCCCCTGAGAAACAAAAGTCACCAGGCCAGGTTCCTGATGTCAGTTTGCAGGAGGCACTTGGCTCTGTCAAACCAGCCACAGTTGCCTGTGGGGGCACCTTGCATCCTGGAGGTATCCTCAACCGTGCGGAATTTCAGCAGGCAGCCGGCCATTCCAGGCCACCAAGCACTGGACACGAACCATGGCCTTTCCCCAGAGAAACAAAAGTCACCAGGCCAGGTTCCTGATGTCAGTTTGCAGGAGGCACTTGGCACTGTCAAACCAGCCACAGGTGTCTGTGGGGGCATCTTGTATTTGGGAGGTATCCTCATCCGTGCGGAATTTCAGCAGGCAGCCGGCCACTCTGGGCCACCGGGCCCTGGACATGAACCATGGCTTTTCGCCAGAGAAACAAAAGTCACCAGGCCAGGTTCCTGATGTCAGTTTGCAGGAGGCACTTGGCACTGTCAAACCAGCCACAGTTGCCAGTGGGGGCACTTTGCATCTGGGCGGCATCCTGATCCGTTTGGAATTTCAGCAGGCAACCGGCCACTCCCGGCTAGAGGGCACTGGACATGAGCGATGGCTTTTCCCCAGAGAAACAAAAGGCACCAGGCCAGGTTCCCAATGTCAGTTTCCAGGAGGCACTTGGCACTGTCAAACCAGCCACAGTTGCCTGTGGGGGCCCCTTGCATCTGGGAGGTATCCTGATCCGTGCGGAATTTCAGCAGGCAGCCGTCCACTCCGGGCCACCGGGCACTGGGCACGAACGATGGCCTTTCCCCAGAGAAACAAAAGTCACCAGGCCAGGTTCCTGATGTCAGTTTGCAGGAGGCACTTGGCACTGTCAAACCAGCCACAGTTGCCTGTGGGAGCACATTGCATCTGGGAGGTATCCTCAACCGTGCGGAATTTCAGCAGGCAGCCGGCCATTCCAGGCCACCAAGCACTGGACACGAACCATGGCCTTTCCCCAGAGAAACAAAAGTCACCAGGCCAGGTTCCTGATGTCTGTTTGCAGGAGGCACTTGGCACTGTCAAACCAGCCACAGTTGCCTGTGGGGGCTCCTTTCATCTGGGAGGTATACTGATCCATGCGGAATTTCAGCAGGCGGCCGACCACTACGGTCCACCAGGTCCTGAACATGAACCATGGCCTTTCCCATGAGAACCAAAAGTCACTAGGCCAGGTTCCTGATGTCAGTTTGCAGGAGGCAATTGGCACTGTCAAACCAGCCACTGTTGCCTGTGGTGGTACCTTCTGTCAGGGAGGCATCCTCAATCGTGCGGAATTTCAGCAGGCAGCCGGCCACTCCGGGCTGCCAGGCCCTGGACACGAACCATGACCTTTCCCCAGAGAAACAAAAGTCACCAGGCCAGGTTCCTGATGTCAGTTTGCAGGAGGCACTTGGCACTGTCAAACCAGCCACAGTTGCCTGTGGGGGCACCTTGCATCTGGGAGGTATCCAGATCCGTTCGGAATTTCAGCAGGCAGCAGGCCACTCCGGGCCACCCAGCCCTGGATATGAACGGTGGCCTATCCCCTGAGAAACAAAAGTCACCAGGCCAGGTTCCTGATGTCAGTTTGCAGGAGGCACTTGGCACTGTCAAACCAGCCACAGTTGCCTGTGGGGGCACCTTGCATCTAGGCGGTATTCTGATCCGTTCGGAATTTCAGCAGGCAGCCGGCCCCTCGAGCCACCGGGCCCTAGAGAGGAACGATGGCCTTTCCCCAGAGAAACAAAAGTCACCAGGCCAGGTTCCTGATGTCAGTTTGCAGGAGGCACTTGGCACTGTCAAACCAGCCACGGGTGCCTGTGGGGGCACCTTGCATCTGGGAGGTATCCTGATCCATGCGGAATTTCAGCAGGCAGCCGGCCATTCCGGGCCAGCGGCACTGGGCAGGAACGATGGCCTTTCCCCAGAGAAACAAAAGTCACCAGCCCAGGTTCCTGATGTCAGTTTGCAGGAGGCACTTGGCACTGTCAAACCAGACGCAGTTGCCTGTGGGAGCACCTTGCATCTGGGAGGTATCCTCAACCGTGAGGAATTTCAGCAGGCAGCCGGCAAATCCGGGCCACCAGGCCTCGAACAAGAATGATGGACTTTCCCCAGAGAAACAAAAGTCACCAGGCCAGGTTCCTGATGTCAGTTTGCAAGAGGCCCTTGGCACTGTCAAACCAACCACAGTTGCCTGTGGGGGCACCTTGCATCTGGGAGGTATCCTGATACATACAGAATTTCAGCAGGCAGCCGGCCTCTCCGGGCCACCCGGTCCTGAACATGAACGGTGGCCTTTCCCCAGAGAAACAAAAGTCACCAGGCCAGGTTCCTGATGTCAGTTTGCAGGAGGCACTTGGCACTGTCAAACCAGCCACAGTTGCCTCTGGGGGCACCTTGCATCTGGGAGGTATCCTCAACCGTGCGGAATTTCTGCAGGCAGACGGCCACTACGGGCCACATGGTCCTGGATAGGAAGGATGGCCTTTCCCCTGAGAAACAAAAGTCACCAGGCCAGGTTCCTGATGACAGTTTGCAGGAGGCACTTGGCACTGTCAAACCAGCCACAGTTGCATGTGGCGGCACCTTGTATCTGGGAGGTATCCTCAACCGTGCGGAATTTCAGCAGGCAGCCTGCCACTCCCGGATAGGGGGCACTGGACATGAACGATGGCCTTTCCCCAGAGAAACAAAAGTCACCAGGCCAGGTTCCTGATGTCAGTTTGCAGGAGGCACTTGGCACTGTCAAACCAGCCACAGGTGCCTGTGGGGGCTCCTTTCATCTGGGAGGTATCCTCAACCGTGCGGAATTTCAGCAGGCAGCCGGCCACTACGGGCCACATGGTCCTGGATAGGAAGGGTGGCCTTTCCCCTGAGAAACAAAAGTCACCAGGCCAGGTTCCTGATGTCAGTTTGCAGGAGGCACTTGGCACTGTCAAACTACCCACAGTTGCCTGTGGGGGCTCCTTTCATCTGGGAGGTATCCTGATCCGTGCGGAATTTCAGCAGCCAGCCGGCCACTACGGGCCACCTTGCCCTGGACATGAATCATGGCCTTTCCCCAGAGAAACAATAGTCACTAAGCCAGGTTCCTGATGTCAGTTTGCAGGAGGCACTTGGCACTGTCAAACCAACCACAGTTGCCTGTGGCGGTACTTTTGGTCTGGGTGGTATCCTGATCCCTGAGGAATTTCAGCAGGCGGCCGGCCACTCCGGGCCACCAGGTCCTGAACATGAACCATGGCCTTTCCCCAGAGAAACAAAAGTCACTAGGCCAGGTTCCTGATGTCAGTTTGCAGGAGGCACTTGGCACTGTCAAACAAGCCGCAGTTGCCTGTGGGGCCACATTTCATTTGGGAGGCAGCCTAATCCATGAGGAATTTCAGCAGGCAGCTGGCCACTCCGGGCCACCAGGCCCTGGACATGAACAATGGCCTTTCCCCAGAGAAACAAAAGTCACCAGGCCAGGTTCCTGATGTCAGTTTGCAAGGCGCACTTGGCACTGTCAAACCAGCCTCTGTTGCCTGTGGGAGCACCTTGCATCTAGGCGGTATCCTGATCCGTGCGGAATTTCAGCAGGCAGCAGGCCACTCCAGGCCACCCACCCCTGGATATGAACGGTGGCCTATCCCCTAAGAAACAAAAGTCACCAGGCCAGGTTCCTGATGTCAGTTTGCAGGAGGCACTTGGCACTGTCAAACCAGCCACAGGTGCCTGTGGGGGCTCCTTTCATCTGGGAGGCATCCTCAACCGTGTGGAATTTCAGCAGGCAGCCGGCCACTCCGGGCCAGCGGGCACTGGGCACGGACGATGGCCTTTCCCCAGAGCAACAAAAGTCACCAGGCCAGGTTCCTGATGTCAGTTTGCAGGAGGCACTTGGCACTGTCAAACCAGACACAGTTGCCTGTGGGAGCACCTTGCATCTGGGAAGTATCCTCAACCGTGAGGAATTTCAGCAGGCAGCCGGCCACTCCAGCCACCGGGCCCTAGAGAGGAACGATGGCCATTCCCCAGAGAAACAAAAATCACCAGGCCAGGTTCCTGATGTCAGTTTGCAGGAGGCACTTGGCACTGTCAAACCAGCCACAGTTGCCTGTGGGGGCACCTTGCATCTGGGAGGTATCCTGATCCGTGCTGAATTTCAGCAGGCAGCCTGCCACTCCCGGCTAGCGGGCACTGGACATGAACGATGGCTTTTCCCCAGAGAAATAAAAGTCACCAGACCAGGTTCCCGATGTCAGTTTGCAGGAGGCACTTGGCACTGTCAAACCAGGCACAGTTGCCTGTGGGGGCACCTTGCATCTGGGAGGTATCCTGATCCATGCGGAATTTCAGCAGGCAGCCGGCCACTACGGGCCACCCGGTCCTGGATAGGATGGGTGGCCTTTCCCCTGAGAAACAAAAGTCACCAGGCCAGGTTCCTGATGTCAGTTTGCAGGAGGCACTTGGCACTGTCAAACCAGCCACAGGTGCCTGTGGGGGCTCCTTTCATCTGGGAGGTATCCTCAACCGTGCGGAATTTCAGCAGGCAGCCGGCCACTACGGGCCACATGGTCCTGGATAGGAAGGGTGGCCTTTCCCCTGAGAAACAAAAGTCACCAGGCCAGGTTCCTGATGTCAGTTTGCAGGAGGCACTTGGCACTGTCAAACCAGCCACAGTTGCCTGTGGGGGCTCCTTTCATCTGGGAGGTATACTGATCCATGCGGAATTTCAGCAGCCAGCCGGCCACTACGGGCCACCTTGCCCTGGACATGAATCATGGCCTTTCCCTAGAGAAACAAAAGTCACTAAGCCAGGTTCCTGATGTCAGTTTGCAGGAGGCACTTGGCACTGTCAAACCAACCACAGTTGCCTGTGGCGGTACATTTGGTCTGGGTGGTATCCTGATCCCTGAGGAATTTCAGCAGGCGGCCGGCCACTCCGGGCCACCAGGTCCTGAACATGAACCATGGCCTTTCCCCAGAGAAACAAAAGTCACTAGGCCAGGTTCCTGATGTCAGTTTGCAGGAGGCACTTGGCACTGTCAAACAAGCCGCAGTTGCCTGTGGGGGCACATTTCATTTGGGAGGCAGCCTAATCCATGAGGAATTTCAGCAGGCAGCTGGCCACTCCGGGCCACCAGGCCCTGGACATGAACAATATCCTTTCCCCAGAGAAACAAAAGTCACCAGGCCAGGTTCCTGATGTCAGTTTGCAAGGCGCACTTGGCACTGTCAAACCAGCCTCTGTTGCCTGTGGGAGCACCTTGCATCTAGGCGGTATCCTGATCCGTGCAGAATTTCAGCAGGCAGCAGGCCACTCCAGGGCACCCACCCCTGGATATGAACGGTGGCCTATCCCCTAAGAAACAAAAGTCACCAGGCCAGGTTCCTGATGTCAGTTTGCAGGAGGCACTTGGCACTGTCAAACCAGCCACAGGTGCCTGTGGGGGCTCCTTTCATCTGGGAGGCATCCTCAACCGTGCGGAATTTCAGCAGGCAGCCGGCCACTCCGGGCCACCAGGCCCTGGATATCAACCATGGCTTTTCCCCAGAGAAACAAAAGTCACCAGGCCAGGTTCCTGATGTCAGTTTGAAGGAGGCACTTGGCACTGTCAAACCAGCCACTCTTGCCTGTGGCGGCACCTTGCATCTGGGCGGTATTCTGATCCGTTCGGAATTTCAGCAGGCAGCCGGCCACTCGAGCCACCGAGCCCTAGAGAGGAACGATGGCCTTTCCCCAGAGAAACAAAAGTCACCAGGCCAGGTTCCTGATGTCAGTTTGCAGGAGGCACTTGGCACTGTCAAACCAGCCACTGTTGCCTGTGGGGGCACCTTGCATCTGGGAGGTATCCTGATCCATACAGAATTTCAGCAGGCAGCCGGCCAATCCGGGCCACCCGGACCAGGATATGAACGGTGGCCTATCCCCTGAGAAACAAAAGTCACTCGGCCAGGTTCCTGATGTCAGTTTGCAGGAGGCACTTGGCACTGTCAAACCAGCCACAGTTGCCTGTGGGGGCACCTTGTATCTGGGAGGTATCCTCAACCGTGCGGAATTTCAGCAGGCAGCCGGCCACTCCGGGCCAGCGGGCCCTGGAGAGGAACGATGGCCTTTCCCCTGAGAAACAAAAGTCACCAGGCCAGGTTCCTGATGTCAGTTTGCAGGTGGCACTTGGCACTGTCAAACCAGCTACTCTTGCCTCTGGCGGCACCTTGCATCTAGGCGGTATTCTGATCCGTTCGGAATTTCAGCAGGCAGCCGGCCACTCCAGACCACCGGGCCCTAGAGGGGAACGATGGCCTTTCCCCAGAGGAACAAAAGTCACCAGGCCAGGTTCCTGATGTCAGTTTGCAGGAGGCACTTGGCACTGTCAAACCAGACACAGTTGCCTGTGGGGGCACCTTGCGTCTGGGAGGTATCCTGATCCGTGCGGAATTTCAGCAGGCAGCCGGCCACTCCGGGCCAGCGGGCACTGGGCACGGACGATGGCCTTTCCCCAGAGCAACAAAAGTCACCAGGCCAGGTTCCTGATGTCAGTTTGCAGGAGGCACTTGGCACTGTCAAACCAGACACAGTTGCCTGTGGGAGCACCTTGCATCTGGGAAGTATCCTCAACCGTGAGGAATTTCAGCAGGCAGCCGGCCACTCCAGCCACCGGGCCCTAGAGAGGAACGATGGCCATTCCCCAGAGAAACAAAAATCACCAGGCCAGGTTCCTGATGTCAGTTTGCAGGAGGCACTTGGCACTGTCAAACCAGCCACAGTTGCCTGTGGGGGCACCTTGCATCTGGGAGGTATCCTGATCCGTGCTGAATTTCAGCAGGCAGCCTGCCACTCCCGGCTAGCGGGCACTGGACATGAACGATGGCTTTTCCCCAGAGAAATAAAAGTCACCAGACCAGGTTCCCGATGTCAGTTTGCAGGAGGCACTTGGCACTGTCAAACCAGGCACAGTTGCCTGTGGGGGCACCTTGCATCTGGGAGCTATCCTGATCCATGCGGAATTTCAGCAGGCAGCCGGCCACTACGGGCCACCCGGTCCTGGATAGGATGGGTGGCCTTTCCCCAGAGAAACAAAAGTCACCAGGCCAGGTTCCTGATGTCAGTTTGCAGGAGGCACTTGGCACTGTCAAACCAGCCACAGGTGACTGTGGGGGCTCCTTGCATCTGGGAGGTATACTGATCCATGCGGAATTTCAGCAGGCAGCCGGCCACTCCTGGCCACCTTGCCCTGGACATAAATCATGGCCTTTCCCTAGAGAAACAAAAGTCACTAGGCCAGGTTCCTGATGTCAGTTTGCAGGAGGCACTTGGCACTGTCAAACCAACCACAGTTGCCTGTGGCGGTACTTTTGGTCTGGGTGGTATCCTGATCCCTGAGGAATTTCAGCAGGCGGCGGGCCACTACGGGCCACCAGGTCCTGAACATGAACCATGGCCTTTCCCCAGAGAAACAAAAGTCACTAGGCCAGGTTCCTGATGTCAGTTTGCAGGAGGCAATTGGCACTGTCAAACAAGCCGCAGTTGCCTGTGGGGGCACATTTCATTTGGGAGGCAGCCTAATCCATGAGGAATTTCAGCAGGCAGCTGGCCACTCCGGGCCACCAGGCCCTGGACATGAACAATGGCCTTTCCCCAGAGAAACAAAAGTCACCAGGCCAGGTTCCTGATGTCAGTTTGCAGGGAGCACTTGGCACTGTCAAACCAGACACAGTTGCCCGTGGGAGCACCTTGCATCTGGGAGGTATCCTCAACCGTGAGGAATTTCAGCAGGCAGCCGGCCAATCCGGGCCACCAGGCCTCGAACAAGAATGATGGCCTTTCCCCAGAGAAAGAAAAGTCACCAGGCCAGGTTCCCGATTTCAGTTTGCAGGAGACACTTGGCCCTGTCAAACCAGCCTCTGTTGCCTGTGGGAGCACCTTGCATCTAGGCGGTATCCTGATCCGTTCGGAATTTCAGCAGGCAGCAGGCCACTCGGGCCACCCACCCCTGGATATGAACGGTGGCCTATCCCCTGAGAAACAAAAGTCACCAGGCCAGGTTCCTGATGTCAGTTTGCAGGAGGCACTTGGCACTGTCAAACCAGCCACAGGTGCCTGTGGGGGCACTTTGCATCTGGGAGGCATCCTCAACCGTGTGGAATTTCAGCAGGCAGCCGGCCACTCCGGGCCACCAGGCCCTGGATATGAACCATGGCTTTTCCCCAGAGAAACAAAAGTCACCAGGCCAGGTTCCTGATGTCAGTTTGCAGGAGGCACTTGGCACTGTCAAACCAGACACAGTTGCCTCTGGGGCACCTTGCATCTGGGAAGTATCCTCAACCGTGAGGAATTTCAGCAGGCAGCCGGCCACTCCAGCCACCGGGCCCTAGAGAGGAACGATGGCCTTTCCCCAGAGAAACAAAAATCACCAGGCCAGGTTCCTGATGTCAGTTTGCAGGTGGCACTTGGCACTGTCAAACCAGCCACAGTTGCCTGTGGGGGCACCTTGCATCTGGGAGGTATCCTGATCCGTGCTGAATTTCAGCAGGCAGCCTGCCACTCCCGGCTAGCGGGCACTGGACATGAACGATGGCTTTTCCCCAGAGAAACAAAAGTCACCAGACCAGGTTCCCGATGTCAGTTTGCAGGAGGCACTTGGCACTGTCAAACCAGGCACAGTTGCCTGTGGGGGCACCTTGCATCTGGGAGGTATCCTGATCCATGCGGAATTTCAGCAGGCAGCCGGCCACTACGGGCCACCCGGTCCTGGATAGGATGGGTGGCCTTTCCCCTGAGAAACAAAAGTCACCAGGCCAGGTTCCTGATGTCAGTTTGCAGGAGGCACTTGGCACTGTCAAACCAGTCACAGTTGCCTGTGGGGGCTCCTTTCATCTGGGAGGTATACTGATCCATGCGGAATTTCAGCAGGCAGCCGGCCACTCCTGGCCACCTTTCCCTGGACATAAATCATGGCCTTTCCCTAGAGAAACAAAAGTCACTAGGCCAGGTTCCTGATGTCAGTTTGCAGGAGGCACTTGGCACTGTCAAACCAACCACAGTTGCCTGTGGCGGTACTTTTGGTCTGGGTGGTATCCTGATCCGTGCGGAATTTCAGCAGGCGGCGGGCCACTACGGGCCACCAGGTCCTGAACATGAACCATGGCCTTTCCCCAGAGAAACAAAAGTCACTAGGCCAGGTTCCTGATGTCAGTTTGGAGGAGGCAAGTGGCACTGTCAAACAAGCCGCAGTTGCCTGTGGGGGCACATTTCATTTGGGAGGCAGCCTAATCCATGAGGAATTTCAGCAGGCAGCTGGCGACTCCGGGCCACCAGGCCCTGGACATGAACAATGGCCTTTCCCCAGAGAAACAAAAGTCACCAGGCCAGGTTCCTGATGTCAGTTTGCAGGGAGCACTTGGCACTGTCAAACCAGACACAGTTGCCTGTGGGAGCACCTTGCATCTGGGAGGTATCCTCAACCGTGAGGAATTTCAGCAGGCAGCCGGCCAATCCGGGCCACCTGGCCTCGAACAAGAATGATGGCCTTTCCCCAGAGAAACAAAAGTCACCAGGCCAAGTTCCCGATTTCAGTTTGCAGGAGACACTTGGCACTGTCAAACCAGCCTCTGCTGCCTGTGGGAGCACCTTGCATCTAGGCGGTATCCTGATCCGTTCGGAATTTCAGCAGGCAGCAGGCCTCTCCGGGCCACCCACCCCTGGATATGAACGGTGGCCTATCCCCTGAGAAACAAAAGTCACCAGGCCAGGTTCCTGATGTCAGTTTGCAGGAGGCACTTGGCACTGTCAAACCAGCCACAGGTGCCTGTGGGGGCACTTTGCATCTGGGAGGTATCCTGATCCGTGCTGAATTTCAGCAGGCAGCCTGCCACTCCCGGCTAGCGGGCACTGGACATGAACGATGGCTTTTCCCCAGAGAAACAAAAATCACCAGGCCAGGTTCCTGATGTCAATTTGCAGGAGGCACTTGGCACTGTCAAACCAGCCACAGTTGCCTGTGGGGGCACCTTGCATCTGGGAGGTATCCTGATCCGTGCTGAATTTCAGCAGGCAGCCTGCCACTCCCGGCTAGCGGGCACTGGACATGAACGATGGCTTTTCCCCAGAGAAACAAAAGTCACCAGACCAGGTTCCTGATGTCAGTTTGCAGGAGGCACTTGGCACTGTCAAACCAACCACAGTTGCCTGTGGCGGTACTTTTGGTCTGGGTGGTATCCTGATCCCTGAGGAATTTCAGCAGGCGGCGGGCCACTACGGGCCACCAGGTCCTGAACATGAACCATGGCCTTTCCCCAGAGAAACAAAAGTCACTAGGCCAGGTTCCTGATGTCAGTTTGCAGGAGGCAATTGGCACTGTCAAACCAGACACAATTGCCTGTGGGGGCACATTTCATTTGGGAGGCAGCCTAATCCATGAGGAATTTCAGCAGGCAGCCGGCCACTACGGGCTACCAGGCCCTGGACATGAACGATGGCCTTTCCCCTGAGAAACAAAAGTCACCAGGCCAGGTTCCTGATGTCAGTTTGCAGGAGGCCCTTGGCACTGTCAAACCAGCCACAGTTGCCTGTGGGAGCACCTTGCATCTAGGCGGTATCCTGATCCGTTCGGAATTTCAGCAGGCAGCAGGCCACTCCGGGCCACCCACCCCTGGATATGAACGGTGGCCTATCCCCTGAGCAACAAAAGTCACCAGGCCAGGTTCCTGATGTCAGTTTGCAGGAGGCACTTGGCACTGTCAAACCAGCCACAGTTGCCTGTGGTGGTACCTTCTGTCAGGGAGGCATCCTCAACCATGCGGAATTTCAGCAGGCAGCCGGCCACTCCGGGCTGCCAGGCCCTGGACACGAACCATGACCTTTCCCCAGAGAAACAAAAGTCACCAGGCCAGGTTCCTGATGTCAGTTTGCAGGAGGCACTTGGCACTGTCAAACCAGCCACAGGTGCCTGTGGGGGCACCTTGCATCTGGGAGGTATCCTCAACCGTGCAGAATTTCAGCAGGCAGCTGGTTACTCCGGGCCAGCGGGCCCTGGAGGGGAACGATGGCCTTTCCCCAGAGAAACAAAAGTCACCAGGCCAGGTTCCTGATGTCAGTTTGCAGGAGGCACTTGGCACTGTCAAACCAGCCACAGTTGCCTGTGGGGGCACCTTGCATCTGGGCGGTATCCTGATCCGTTCGGAATTTCAGCAGGCAGCAGGCCACTCCAGGCCACCCAGCCCTGGATATGAACGGTGGCCTTTTCCCAGAGAAACAAAAGTCACCAGGCCAGGTTCCTGATGTCAGTTTGCAGGAGGCACTTGGCACTGTCAAACCAGCCACAGTTGCCTGTGGCTGCACCTTGCATCTACGCGGTATTCTGATCCATTCCGAATTTCAGCAGGCAGCCGGCCACTCCAGGCCATTGGGCCCTAGAGAGGAACGATGGCCTTTCCCCAGAGAAACAAAAGTCACCAGGCCAGGTTCCCGATTTCAGATTGCAGGAGACACTTGGCACTGTCAAACCAGCCTCTGCTGCCTGTGGGAGCACCTTGCATCTAGGCGGTATCCTGATCCGTTCGGAATTTCAGCAGGCAGCAGGCCACTCCGGGCCACCCACCCCTGGATATGAACGGTGGCCTATCCCCTGAGAAACAAAAGTCACCAGGCCAGGTTCCCGATTTCAGATTGCAGGAGACACTTGGCACTGTCAAACCAGCCACAGTTGCCTGTGGGAGCACCTTGCATCTAGGCGGTATCCTGATCCGTGCTAAATTTCAGCAGGCAGCCTGCCACTCCCGGCTAGCGGGCACTGGACATGAACGATGGCTTTTCCCCAGAGAAACAAAAGTCACCAGACCAGGTTCCCGATGTCAGTTTGCAGGAGGCACTTGGCACTGTCAAACCAGGCACAGTTGCCTGTGGGGGCACCTTGCATCTGGGAGGTATCCTGATCCATGCGGAATTTCAGCAGGCAGCCGGCCACTACGGGCCACCCGGTCCTGGATAGGATGGGTGGCCTTTCCCCTGAGAAACAAAAGTCACCAGGCCAGGTTCCTGATGTCAGTTTGCAGGAGGCACTTGGCACTGTCAAACCAGTCACAGTTGCCTGTGGGGGCTCCTTTCATCTGGGAGGTATACTGATCCATGCGGAATTTCAGCAGGCAGCCGGCCACTCCTGGCCACCTTGCCCTGGACATAAATCATGGCCTTTCCCTAGAGAAACAAAAGTCACTAGGCCAGGTTCCTGATGTCAGTTTGCAGGAGGCACTTGGCACTGTCAAACCAACCACAGTTGCCTGTGGCGGTACTTTTGGTCTGGGTGGTATCCTGATCCGTGCGGAATTTCAGCAGGCGGCGGGCCACTACGGGCCACCAGGTCCTGAACATGAACCATGGCCTTTCCCCAGAGAAACAAAAGTCACTAGGCCAGGTTCCTGATGTAAGTTTGCAGGAGGCAATTGGCACTGTCAAACAAGCCGCAGTTGCCTGTGGGGGCACATTTCATTTGGGAGGCAGCCTAATCCATGAGGAATTTCAGCAGGCAGCTGGCGACTCCGGGCCACCAGGCCCTGGACATGAACACTGGCCTTTCCCCAGAGAAACAAAAGTCACCAGGCCAGGTTCCTGATGTCAGTTTGCAGGGAGCACTTGGCACTGTCAAACCAGACACAGTTGCCTGTGGGAGCACCTTGCATCTGGGAGGTATCCTCAACCGTGAGGAATTTCAGCAGGCAGCCGGCCAATCCGGGCCACCTGGCCTCGAACAAGAATGATGGCCTTTCCCCAGAGAAAGAAAAGTCACCAGGCCAGGTTCCCGATTTCAGTTTGCAGGAGACACTTGGCACTGTCAAACCAGCCTCTGCTGCCTGTGGGAGCACCTTGCATCTAGGCGGTATCCTGATCCGTTCGGAATTTCAGCAGGCAGCAGGCCACTCCGGGCCACCCACCCCTGGATATGAACGGTGGCCTATCCCCTGAGAAACAAAAGTCACCAGGCCAGGTTCCCGATTTCAGATTGCAGGAGACACTTGGCACTGTCAAACCAGCCACAGTTGCCTGTGGGAGCACCTTGCATCTAGGCGGTATCCTGATCCGTTCGGAATTTCAGCAGGCAGCCGGCCACTCCGGGCCACCCGGTCCTGGATATGAACGGTGGCCTATCCCCAGAGCAACAAAAGTCACCAGGCCAGGTTCCTGATGTCAGTTTGCAGGAGACATTTGGCACTGTCAAACCAGCTGCAGGTGCCTGTGGTGGTACCTTCTGTCAGGGAAGCATCCTCAACCGTGCGGAATTTCAGCAGGCAGCCGGCCACTCCAGGCCACCGGGCCCTAGAGAGGAACGATGGCCTTTCCCCAGAGAAACAAAACTAACCAGGCCAGGTTCCTGATGTCAGTTTGCAGGAGGCACTTGGCACTGTCAAACAAGCCGCAGTTGCCTGTGGGGGCACATTTCATTTGGGAGGCATCCTAATCCATGAGGAATTTCTGCAGGCAGCCGGCCACTCCGGGCCACCAGGCCCTGGACATGAACATTGGCCTTTCCCCTGAGAAACAAAAGTCACCAGGCCAGGTTCCTGATGTCAGTTTGCAGGAGGCACTTGGCACTGTCAAACCAGACACAGTTGCCTGTGGGAGCACCTTGCATCTGGGAGGTATCCTGATACATACAGAATTTCAGCAGGCAGCCGGCCTCTCCGGGCCACCCGGTCCTGAACATGAACGGTGGCCTTTCCCCAGAGAAACAAAAGTCACCAGGCCAGGTTCCTGATGTCAGTTTGCAGGAGGCACTTGGCACTGTCAAACCAGCCACAGGTGCCTGTGGGGGCACCTTGCATCTGGGAGGTATCCTCAACCGTGCGGAATTTCAGCAGGCAGACGGCCACTACGGGACACATGGTCCTGGATAGGAAGGATGGCCTTTCCCCTGAGAAACAAAAATCACCAGGCCAGGTTCCTGATGACAGTTTGCAGGAGGCACTTGGCACTGTCAAACCAGCCACAGTTGCATGTGGCGGCACCTTGCATCTGGGAGGTATCCTCAACCGTGCGGAATTTCAGCAGGCAGCCTGCCACTCCCGGCTAGGCGGCACTGGACATGAACGATGGCCTTTCCCCTGAGAAACAAAAGTCACCAGGCCAGGTTCCTGATGTCAGTTTGCAGGAGGCACTTGGCACTGTCAAACCAGCCACAGGTGCCTGTGGGGGCTCCTTTCATCTGGGAGGTATCCTCAACCGTGCGGAATTTCAGCAGGCAGACAGCCACTACGGGCCACATGGTCCTGGATAGGAAGGGTGGCCTTTCCCCTGAGAAACAAAAGTCACCAGGCCAGGTTCCTGATGTCAGTTTGCAGGAGGCACTTCGCACTGTCAAACCAGCCACAGTTGCCTGTGGGGGCTCCTTTCATCTGGGAGGTATACTGATCCATGCGGAATTTCAGCAGGCGGCCGGCCACTCCGGGCCACCTTGCCCTGGACATGAATCATGGCCTTTCCCCAGAGAAACAAAAGTCACTAAGCCAGGTTCCTGATGTCAGTTTGCAGGAGGCACTTGGCACTGTCAAACCAACCACAGTTGCCTGTGGCGGTACTTTTGGTCTGGGTGGTATCCTGATCCCTGAGGAATTTCAGCAGGCGGCCGGCCACTCCGGGCCACCAGGTCCTGAACATGAACCATGGCCTTTCCCCAGAGAAACAAAAGTCACTAGGCCAGGTTCCTGATGTCAGTTTGCAGGAGGCACTTGGCACTGTCAAACAAGCCGCAGTTGCCTGTGGGGGCACATTTCATTTCGGAGGCAGCCTAATCCATGTGGAATTTCAGCAGGCAGCTGGCCACTCCGGGCCACCAGGCCCTGGACATGAACGGTGGCCTATCCCCTGAGAAACAAAAGTCACCAGGCCAGGTTCCTGATGTCAGTTTGCAAGGCGCACTTGGCACTGTCAAACCAGCCTCTGTTGCCTGTGGGAGCACCTTGCATCTAGGCGGTATCCTGATCCGTGCAGAATTTCAGCAGGCAGCAGGCCACTCCGGGCCACCCACCCCTGGATATGAACGGTGGCCTATCCCCTAAGAAACAAAAGTCACCAGGCCAGGTTCCTGATGTCAGTTTGCAGGAGGCACTTGGCACTGTCAAACCAGCCACAGGTGCCTGTGGGGGCTCCTTTCATCTGGGAGGCATCCTCAACCGTGCGGAATTTCAGCAGGCAGCCGGCCACTCCGGGCCACCAGGCCCTGGATATGAACCATGGCTTTTCCCCAGAGAAACAAAAGTCACCAGGCCAGGTTCCTGATGTCAGTTTGCAGGAGGCACTTGGCACTGTCAAACCAGCCACTCTTGCCTGTGGCGGCACCTTGCATCTGGGCGGTATTCTGATCCGTTCGGAATTTCAGCAGGCAGCCGGCCACTCGAGCCACCGGGCCCTAGAGAGGAACGATGGCCTTTCCCCAGAGAAACAAAAGTCACCAGGCCAGGTTCCTGATGTCAGTTTGCAGGAGGCACTTGGCACTGTCAAACCAGGCACAGTTGCCTGTGGGGGCACCTTGCATCTGGGAGGTATCCTGATCCGTGCTGAATTTCAGCAGGCAGCCTGCCACTCCCGGCTAGCGGGCACTGGACATGAACGATGGCTTTTCCCCAGAGAAACAAAAGTCACCAGACCAGGTTCCCGATGTCAGTTTGCAGGAGGCACTTGGCACTGTCAAACCAGGCACAGTTGCCTGTGGGGGCACCTTGCATCTGGGAGGTATCCTGATCCATGCGGAATTTCAGCAGGCAGCCGGCCACTACGGGCCACCCTGTCCTGGATAGGATGGGTGGCCTTTCCCCTGAGAAACAAAAGTCACCAGGCCAGGTTCCTGATGTCAGTTTGCAGGAGGCACTTGGCACTGTCAAACCAGTCACAGTTGCCTGTGGGGGCTCCTTTCATCTGGGAGGTATACTGATCCATGCGGAATTTCAGCAGGCAGCCGGCCACTCCTGGCCACCTTTCCCTGGACATAAATCATGGCCTTTCCCTAGAGAAACAAAAGTCACTAGGCCAGGTTCCTGATGTCAGTTTGCAGGAGGCACTTGGCACTGTCAAACCAACCACAGTTGCCTGTGGCGGTACTTTTGGTCTGGGTGGTATCCTGATCCGTGCGGAATTTCAGCAGGCGGCGGGCCACTACGGGCCACCAGGTCCTGAACATGAACCATGGCCTTTCCCCAGAGAAACAAAAGTCACTAGGCCAGGTTCCTGATGTCAGTTTGCAGGAGGCAATTGGCACTGTCAAACAAGCCGCAGTTGCCTGTGGGGGCACATTTCATTTGGGAGGCAGCCTAATCCATGAGGAATTTCAGCAGGCAGCCGGCCACTCCGGGCTACCAGGCCCTGGACATGAACGATGGCCTTTCCCCTGAGAAACAAAAGTCACCAGGCCAGGTTCCTGATGTCAGTTTGCAGGAGGCCCTTGGCACTGTCAAACCAGCCACAGTTGCCTGTGGGAGCACCTTGCATCTAGGCGGTATCCTGATCCGTTCGGAATTTCAGCAGGCAGCAGGCCACTCCGGGCCACCCACCCCTGGATATGAACGGTGGCCTATCCCCTGAGCAACAAAAGTCACCAGGCCAGGTTCCTGATGTCAGTTTGCAGGAGGCACTTGGCACTGTCAAACCAGCCACAGTTGCCTGTGGTGGTACCTTCTGTCAGGGAGGCATCCTCAACCATGCGGAATTTCAGCAGGCAGCCGGCCACTCCGGGCTGCCAGGCCCTGGACACGAACCATGACCTTTCCCCAGAGAAACAAAAGTCACCAGGCCAGGTTCCTGATGTCAGTTTGCAGGAGGCACTTGGCACTGTCAAACCAGCCACAGGTGCCTGTGGGGGCACCTTGCATCTGGGAGGTATCCTCAACCGTGCAGAATTTCAGCAGGCAGCTGGTTACTCCAGGCCAGCGTGCCCTGGAGGGGAACGATGGCCTTTCCCCAGAGAAACAAAAGTCACCAGGCCAGGTTCCTGATGTCAGTTTGCAGGAGGCACTTGGCACTGTCAAACCAGCCACAGTTGCCTGTGGGGGCACCTTGCATCTGGGCGGTATCCTGATCCGTTCGGAATTTCAGCAGGCAGCAGGCCACTCCAGGCCACCCAGCCCTGGATATGAACGGTGGCCTTTTCCCAGAGAAACAAAAGTCACCAGGCCAGGTTCCTGATGTCAGTTTGCAGGAGGCACTTGGCACTGTCAAACCAGCCACAGTTGCCTGTGGCTGCACCTTGCATCTACGCGGTATTCTGATCCATTCCGAATTTCAGCAGGCAGCCGGCCACTCCAGGCCATTGGGCCCTAGAGAGGAACGATGGCCTTTCCCCAGAGAAACAAAAGTCACCAGGCCAGGTTCCTGATGTCAGTTTGCAGGAGGCACTTGGCACTGTCAAACCAGCCACAGTTGCCTGTGGGGGCACCTTGCATCTGGGAGGTATCCTGATCCGTGCTAAATTTCAGCAGGCAGCCTGCCACTCCCGGCTAGCGGGCACTGGACATGAACGATGGCTTTTCCCCAGAGAAACAAAAGTCACCAGACCAGGTTCCCGATGTCAGTTTGCAGGAGGCACTTGGCACTGTCAAACCAGGCACAGTTGCCTGTGGGGGCACCTTGCATCTGGGAGGTATCCTGATCCATGCGGAATTTCAGCAGGCAGCCGGCCACTACGGGCCACCCGGTCCTGGATAGGATGGGTGGCCTTTCCCCTGAGAAACAAAAGTCACCAGGCCAGGTTCCTGATGTCAGTTTGCAGGAGGCACTTGGCACTGTCAAACCAGTCACAGTTGCCTGTGGGGGCTCCTTTCATCTGGGAGGTATACTGATCCATGCGGAATTTCAGCAGGCAGCCGGCCACTCCTGGCCACCTTGCCCTGGACATAAATCATGGCCTTTCCCTAGAGAAACAAAAGTCACTAGGCCAGGTTCCTGATGTCAGCTTGCAGGAGGCACTTGGCACTGTCAAACCAACCACAGTTGCCTGTGGCGGTACTTTTGGTCTGGGTGGTATCCTGATCCGTGCGGAATTTCAGCAGGCGGCGGGCCACTACGGGCCACCAGGTCCTGAACATGAACCATGGCCTTTCCCCAGAGAAACAAAAGTCACTAGGCCAGGTTCCTGATGTCAGTTTGCAGGAGGCAATTGGCACTGTCAAACAAGCCGCAGTTGCCTGTGGGGGCACATTTCATTTGGGAGGCAGCCTAATCCATGAGGAATTTCAGCAGGCAGCTGGCGACTCCGGGCCACCAGGCCCTGGACATGAACACTGGCCTTTCCCCAGAGAAACAAAAGTCACCAGGCCAGGTTCCTGATGTCAGTTTGCAGGGAGCACTTGGCACTGTCAAACCAGACACAGTTGCCTGTGGGAGCACCTTGCATCTGGGAGGTATCCTCAACCGTGAGGAATTTCAGCAGGCAGCCGGCCAATCCGGGCCACCTGGCCTCGAACAAGAATGATGGCCTTTCCCCAGAGAAAGAAAAGTCACCAGGCCAGGTTCCCGATTTCAGATTGCAGGAGACACTTGGCACTGTCAAACCAGCCACAGTTGCCTGTGGGAGCACCTTGCATCTAGGCGGTATCCTGATCCGTTCGGAATTTCAGCAGGCAGCCGGCCACTCCGGGCCACCCGGTCCTGGATATGAACGGTGGCCTATCCCCAGAGCAACAAAAGTCACCAGGCCAGGTTCCTGATGTCAGTTTGCAGGAGACATTTGGCACTGTCAAACCAGCTGCAGGTGCCTGTGGTGGTACCTTCTGTCAGGGAAGCATCCTCAACCGTGCGGAATTTCAGCAGGCAGCCGGCCACTCCAGGCCACCGGGCCCTAGAGAGGAACGATGGCCTTTCCCCAGAGAAACAAAACTAACCAGGCCAGGTTCCTGATGTCAGTTTGCAGGAGGCACTTGGCACTGTCAAACAAGCCGCAGTTGCCTGTGGGGGCACATTTCATTTGGGAGGCAGCCTAATCCATGAGGAATTTCTGCAGGCAGCCGGCCACTCCGGGCCACCAGGCCCTGGACATGAACATTGGCCTTTCCCCTGAGAAACAAAAGTCACCAGGCCAGGTTCCTGATGTCAGTTTGCAGGAGGCACTTGGCACTGTCAAACCAGCCACAGTTGCCTGTGGGGGCACCTTGCATCTGGGCGGTATCCTGATCCGTTCGGAATTTCAGCAGGCAGCAGGCCACTCCAGGCCACCCAGCCCTGGATATGAACGGTGGCCTTTTCCCAGAGAAACAAAAGTCACCAGGCCAGGTTCCTGATGTCAGTTTGCAGGAGGCACTTGGCACTGTCAAACCAGCCACAGTTGCCTGTGGCTGCACCTTGCATCTACGCGGTATTCTGATCCATTCCGAATTTCAGCAGGCAGCCGGCCACTCCAGGCCATTGGGCCCTAGAGAGGAACGATGGCCTTTCCCCAGAGAAACAAAAGTCACCAGGCCAGGTTCCTGATGTCAGTTTGCAGGAGGCACTTGGCACTGTCAAACCAGCCACAGTTGCCTGTGGGGGCACCTTGCATCTGGGAGGTATCCTGATCCGTGCTAAATTTCAGCAGGCAGCCTGCCACTCCCGGCTAGCGGGCACTGGACATGAACGATGGCTTTTCCCCAGAGAAACAAAAGTCACCAGACCAGGTTCCCGATGTCAGTTTGCAGGAGGCACTTGGCACTGTCAAACCAGGCACAGTTGCCTGTGGGGGCACCTTGCATCTGGGAGGTATCCTGATCCATGCGGAATTTCAGCAGGCAGCCGGCCACTACGGGCCACCCGGTCCTGGATAGGATGGGTGGCCTTTCCCCTGAGAAACAAAAGTCACCAGGCCAGGTTCCTGATGTCAGTTTGCAGGAGGCACTTGGCACTGTCAAACCAGTCACAGTTGCCTGTGGGGGCTCCTTTCATCTGGGAGGTATACTGATCCATGCGGAATTTCAGCAGGCAGCCGGCCACTCCTGGCCACCTTGCCCTGGACATAAATCATGGCCTTTCCCTAGAGAAACAAAAGTCACTAGGCCAGGTTCCTGATGTCAGTTTGCAGGAGGCACTTGGCACTGTCAAACCAACCACAGTTGCCTGTGGCGGTACTTTTGGTCTGGGTGGTATCCTGATCCGTGCGGAATTTCAGCAGGCGGCGGGCCACTACGGGCCACCAGGTCCTGAACATGAACCATGGCCTTTCCCCAGAGAAACAAAAGTCACTAGGCCAGGTTCCTGATGTCAGTTTGCAGGAGGCAATTGGCACTGTCAAACAAGCCGCAGTTGCCTGTGGGGGCACATTTCATTTGGGAGGCAGCCTAATCCATGAGGAATTTCAGCAGGCAGCTGGCGACTCCGGGCCACCAGGCCCTGGACATGAACACTGGCCTTTCCCCAGAGAAACAAAAGTCACTAGGCCAGGTTCCTGATGTCAGTTTGCAGGGAGCACTTGGCACTGTCAAACCAGACACAGTTGCCTGTGGGAGCACCTTGCATCTGGGAGGTATCCTCAACCGTGAGGAATTTCAGCAGGCAGCCGGCCAATCCGGGCCACCTGGCCTCGAACAAGAATGATGGCCTTTCCCCAGAGAAAGAAAAGTCACCAGGCCAGGTTCCCGATTTCAGTTTGCAGGAGACACTTGGCACTGTCAAACCAGCCTCTGCTGCCTGTGGGAGCACCTTGCATCTAGGCGGTATCCTGATCCGTTCGGAATTTCAGCAGGCAGCAGGCCACTCCGGGCCACCCACCCCTGGATATGAACGGTGTCCTATCCCCTGAGAAACAAAAGTCACCAGGCCAGGTTCCCGATTTCAGATTGCAGGAGACACTTGGCACTGTCAAACCAGCCACAGTTGCCTGTGGGAGCACCTTGCATCTAGGCGGTATCCTGATCCGTTCGGAATTTCAGCAGGCAGCCGGCCACTCCGGGCCACCCGGTCCTGGATATGAACGGTGGCCTATCCCCAGAGCAACAAAAGTCACCAGGCCAGGTTCCTGATGTCAGTTTGCAGGAGACATTTGGCACTGTCAAACCAGCTGCAGGTGCCTGTGGTGGTACCTTCTGTCAGGGAAGCATCCTCAACCGTGCGGAATTTCAGCAGGCAGCCGGCCACTCCAGGCCACCGGGCCCTAGAGAGGAACGATGGCCTTTCCCCAGAGAAACAAAACTAACCAGGCCAGGTTCCTGATGTCAGTTTGCAGGAGGCACTTGGCACTGTCAAACAAGCCGCAGTTGCCTGTGGGGGCACATTTCATTTGGGAGGCAGCCTAATCCATGAGGAATTTCTGCAGGCAGCCGGCCACTCCGGGCCACCAGGCCCTGGACATGAACATTGGCCTTTCCCCTGAGAAACAAAAGTCACCAGGCCAGGTTCCTGATGTCAGTTTGCAGGAGGCACTTGGCACTGTCAAACCAGACACAGTTGCCTGTGGGAGCACCTTGCATCTGGGAGGTATCCTGATACATACAGAATTTCAGCAGGCAGCCGGCCTCTCCGGGCCACCCGGTCCTGAACATGAACGGTGGCCTTTCCCCAGAGAAACAAAAGTCACCAGGCCAGGTTCCTGATGTCAGTTTGCAGGAGGCACTTGGCACTGTCAAACCAGCCACAGGTGCCTGTGGGGGCACCTTGCATCTGGGAGGTATCCTCAACCGTGCGGAATTTCAGCAGGCAGACGGCCACTACGGGCCACATGGTCCTGGATAGGAAGGATGGCCTTTCCCCTGAGAAACAAAAATCACCAGGCCAGGTTCCTGATGACAGTTTGCAGGAGGCACTTGGCACTGTCAAACCAGCCACAGTTGCATGTGGCGGCACCTTGCATCTGGGAGGTATCCTCAACCGTGCGGAATTTCAGCAGGCAGCCTGCCACTCCCGGCTAGGCGGCACTGGACATGAACGATGGCCTTTCCCCTGAGAAACAAAAGTCACCAGGCCAGGTTCCTGATGTCAGTTTGCAGGAGGCACTTGGCACTGTCAAACCAGCCACAGGTGCCTGTGGGGGCTCCTTTCATCTGGGAGGTATCCTCAACCGTGCGGAATTTCAGCAGGCAGACGGCCACTACGGGCCACATGGTCCTGGATAAAAAGGGTGGCCTTTCCCCTGAGAAACAAAAGTCACCAGGCCAGGTTCCTGATGTCAGTTTGCAGGAGGCACTTCGCACTGTCAAACCAGCCACAGTTGCCTGTGGGGGCTCCTTTCATCTGGGAGGTATACTGATCCATGCGGAATTTCAGCAGGCGGCCGGCCACTCCGGGCCACCTTGCCCTGGACATGAATCATGGCCTTTCCCCAGAGAAACAAAAGTCACTAAGCCAGGTTCCTGATGTCAGTTTGCAGGAGGCACTTGGCACTGTCAAACCAACCACAGTTGCCTGTGGCGGTACTTTTGGTCTGGGTGGTATCCTGATCCCTGAGGAATTTCAGCAGGCGGCCGACCACTCCGGGCCACCAGGTCCTGAACATGAACCATGGCCTTTCCCCAGAGAAACAAAAGTCACTAGGCCAGGTTCCTGATGTCAGTTTGCAGGAGGCACTTGGCACTGTCAAACAAGCCGCAGTTGCCTGTGGGGGCACATTTCATTTCGGAGGCAGCCTAATCCATGTGGAATTTCAGCAGGCAGCTGGCCACTCCGGGCCACCAGGCCCTGGACATGAACGGTGGCCTATCCCCTGAGAAACAAAAGTCACCAGGCCAGGTTCCTGATGTCAGTTTGCAAGGCGCACTTGGCACTGTCAAACCAGCTTCTGTTGCCTGTGGGAGCACCTTGCATCTAGGCGGTATCCTGATCCGTGCAGAATTTCAGCAGGCAGCAGGCCACTCCGGGCCACCCACCCCTGGATATGAACGGTGGCCTATCCCCTAAGAAACAAAAGTCACCAGGCCAGGTTCCTGATGTCAGTTTGCAGGAGGCACTTGGGACTGTCAAACCAGCCACAGGTGCCTGTGGGGGCTCCTTTCATCTGGGAGGCATCCTCAACCGTGCGGAATTTCAGCAGGCAGCCGGCCACTCCGGGCCACCAGGCCCTGGATATGAACCATGGCTTTTCCCCAGAGAAACAAAAGTCACCAGGCCAGGTTCCTGATGTCAGTTTGAAGGAGGCACTTGGCACTGTCAAACCAGCCACAGTTGCCTGTGGGGGCCCCTTGCATCTGGGAGGTATCCTCAACCGTGTGGAATTTCAGCAGGCAGCCGGCCACTCCGGGCCAGCGGGCCCTGGAGAGGAAGGATGGCCTTTCCCCAGAGAAACAAAAGTCACCAGGCCAGGTTCCTGATGTCAGTTTGCAGGAGGCACTTGGCACTGTCAAACCAGCCACTCTTGCCTGTGGCGGCACCTTGCATCTGGGCGGTATTCTGATCCGTTCGGAATTTCAGCAGGCAGCCGGCCACTCGAGCCACCGGGCCCTAGAGAGGAACGATGGCCTTTCCCCAGAGAAACAAAAGTCACCAGGCCAGGTTCCTGATGTCAGTTTGCAGGAGGCACTTGGCACTGTCAAACCAGCCACAGTTGCCTGTGGGGGCACCTTGCATCTGGGAGGTATCCTGATCCGTGCTGAATTTCAGCAGGCAGCCTGCCACTCCCGGCTAGCGGGCACTGGACATGAACGATGGCTTTTCCCCAGAGAAACAAAAGTCACCAGACCAGGTTCCCGATGTCAGTTTGCAGGAGGCACTTGGCACTGTCAAACCAGGCACAGTTGCCTGTGGGGGCACCTTGCATCTGGGAGGTATCCTGATCCATGCGGAATTTCAGCAGGCAGCCGGCCACTACGGGCCACCCGGTCCTGGATAGGATGGGTGGCCTTTCCCCTGAGAAACAAAAGTCACCAGGCCAGGTTCCTGATGTCAGTTTGCAGGAGGCACTTGGCACTGTCAAACCAGTCACAGTTGCCTGTGGGGGCTCCTTTCATCTGGGAGGTATACTGATCCATGCGGAATTTCAGCAGGCAGCCGGCCACTCCTGGCCACCTTTCCCTGGACATAAATCATGGCCTTTCCCTAGAGAAACAAAAGTCACTAGGCCAGGTTCCTGATGTCAGTTTGCAGGAGGCACTTGGCACTGTCAAACCAACCACAGTTGCCTGTGGCGGTACTTTTGGTCTGGGTGGTATCCTGATCCGTGCGGAATTTCAGCAGGCGGCGGGCCACTACGGGCCACCAGGTCCTGAACATGAACCATGGCCTTTCCCCAGAGAAACAAAAGTCACTAGGCCAGGTTCCTGATGTCAGTTTGCAGGAGGCAATTGGCACTGTCAAACAAGCCGCAGTTGCCTGTGGGGGCACATTTCATTTGGGAGGCAGCCTAATCCATGAGGAATTTCAGCAGGCAGCTGGCGACTCCGGGCCACCAGGCCCTGGACATGAACAATGGCCTTTCCCCAGAGAAACAAAAGTCACCAGGCCAGGTTCCTGATGTCAGTTTGCAGGGAGCACTTGGCACTGTCAAACCAGACACAGTTGCCTGTGGGAGCACCTTGCATCTGGGAGGTATCCTCAACCGTGAGGAATTTCAGCAGGCAGCTGGCCAATCCGGGCCACCTGGCCTCGAACAAGAATGATGGCCTTTCCCCAGAGAAAGAAAAGTCACCAGGCCAAGTTCCCGATTTCAGTTTGCAGGAGACACTTGGCACTGTCAAACCACCCTCTGCTGCCTGTGGGAGCACCTTGCATCTAGGCGGTATCCTGATCCGTTCGGAATTTCAGCAGGCAGCAGGCCACTCCGGGCCACCCAACCCTGGATATGAACGGTGGCCTATCCCCTGAGAAACAAAAGTCACCAGGCCAGGTTCCTGATGTCAGTTTGCAGGAGGCACTTGGCACTGTCAAACCAGCCACAGGTGCCTGTGGGGGCACTTTGCATCTGGGAGGTATCCTGATCCGTGCTGAATTTCAGCAGGCAGCCTGCCACTCCCGGCTAGCGGGCACTGGACATGAACGATGGCTTTTCCCCAGAGAAACAAAAATCACCAGGCCAGGTTCCTGATGTCAATTTGCAGGAGGTACTTGGCACTGTCAAACCAGCCACAGTTGCCTGTGGGGGCACCTTGCATCTGGGAGGTATCCTGATCCGTGCTGAATTTCAGCAGGCAGCCTGCCACTCCCGGCTAGCGGGCACTGGACATGAACGATGGCTTTTCCCCAGAGAAACAAAAGTCACCAGACCAGGTTCCTGATGTCAGTTTGCAGGAGGCACTTGGCACTGTCAAACCAACCACAGTTGCCTGTGGCGGTACTTTTGGTCTGGGTGGTATCCTGATCCCTGAGGAATTTCAGCAGGCGGCGGGCCACTACGGGCCACCAGGTCCTGAACATGAACCATGGCCTTTCCCCAGAGAAACAAAAGTCACTAGGCCAGGTTCCTGATGTCAGTTTGCAGGAGGCAATTGGCACTGTCAAACCAGACACAATTGCCTGTGGGGGCACATTTCATTTGGGAGGCAGCCTAATCCATGAGGAATTTCAGCAGGCAGCCGGCCACTCCGGGCTACCAGGCCCTGGACATGAACGATGGCCTTTCCCCTGAGAAACAAAAGTCACCAGGCCAGGTTCCTGATGTCAGTTTGCAGGAGGCCCTTGGCACTGTCAAACCAGCCACAGTTGCCTGTGGGAGCACCTTGCATCTAGGCGGTATCCTGATCCGTTCGGAATTTCAGCAGGCAGCAGGCCACTCCGGGCCACCCACCCCTGGATATGAACGGTGGCCTATCCCCTGAGCAACAAAAGTCACCAGGCCAGGTTCCTGATGTCAGTTTGCAGGAGGCACTTGGCACTGTCAAACCAGCCACAGTTGCCTGTGGTGGTACCTTCTGTCAGGGAGGCATCCTCAACCATGCGGAATTTCAGCAGGCAGCCGGCCACTCCGGGCTGCCAGGGCCTGGACACGAACCATGACCTTTCCCCAGAGAAACAAAAGTCACCAGGCCAGGTTCCTGATGTCAGTTTGCAGGAGGCACTTGGCACTGTCAAACCAGCCACAGGTGCCTGTGGGGGCACCTTGCATCTGGGAGGTATCCTCAACCGTGCAGAATTTCAGCAGGCAGCTGGTTACTCCGGGCCAGCGGGCCCTGGAGGGGAACGATGGCCTTTCCCCAGAGAAACAAAAGTCACCAGGCCAGGTTCCTGATGTCAGTTTGCAGGAGGCACTTGGCACTGTCAAACCAGCCACAGTTGCCTGTGGGGGCACCTTGCATCTGGGCGGTATCCTGATCCGTTCGGAATTTCAGCAGGCAGCAGGCCACTCCAGGCCACCCAGCCCTGGATATGAACGGTGGCCTTTTCCCAGAGAAACAAAAGTCACCAGGCCAGGTTCCTGATGTCAGTTTGCAGGAGGCACTTGGCACTGTCAAACCAGCCACAGTTGCCTGTGGCTGCACCTTGCATCTACGCGGTATTCTGATCCATTCCGAATTTCAGCAGGCAGCCGGCCACTCCAGGCCATTGGGCCCTAGAGAGGAACGATGGCCTTTCCCCAGAGAAACAAAAGTCACCAGGCCAGGTTCCTGATGTCAGTTTGCAGGAGGCACTTGGCACTGTCAAACCAGCCACAGTTGCCTGTGGGGGCACCTTGCATCTGGGAGGTATCCTGATCCGTGCTAAATTTCAGCAGGCAGCCTGCCACTCCCGGCTAGCGGGCACTGGACATGAACGATGGCTTTTCCCCAGAGAAACAAAAGTCACCAGACCAGGTTCCCGATGTCAGTTTGCAGGAGGCACTTGGCACTGTCAAACCAGGCACAGTTGCCTGTGGGGGCACCTTGCATCTGGGAGGTATCCTGATCCATGCGGAATTTCAGCAGGCAGCCGGCCACTACGGGCCACCCGGTCCTGGATAGGATGGGTGGCCTTTCCCCTGAGAAACAAAAGTCACCAGGCCAGGTTCCTGATGTCAGTTTGCAGGAGGCACTTGGCACTGTCAAACCAGTCACAGTTGCCTGTGGGGGCTCCTTTCATCTGGGAGGTATACTGATCCATGCGGAATTTCAGCAGGCAGCCGGCCACTCCTGGCCACCTTGCCCTGGACATAAATCATGGCCTTTCCCTAGAGAAACAAAAGTCACTAGGCCAGGTTCCTGATGTCAGTTTGCAGGAGGCACTTGGCACTGTCAAACCAGCTGCAGGTGCCTGTGGTGGTACCTTCTGTCAGGGAAGCATCCTCAACCGTGCGGAATTTCAGCAGGCAGCCGGCCACTCCAGGCCACCGGGCCCTAGAGAGGAACGATGGCCTTTCCCCAGAGAAACAAAACTAACCAGGCCAGGTTCCTGATGTCAGTTTGCAGGAGGCACTTGGCACTGTCAAACAAGCCGCAGTTGCCTGTGGGGGCACATTTCATTTGGGAGGCAGCCTAATCCATGAGGAATTTCTGCAGGCAGCCGGCCACTCCGGGCCACCAGGCCCTGGACATGAACATTGGCCTTTCCCCTGAGAAACAAAAGTCACCAGGCCAGGTTCCTGATGTCAGTTTGCAGGAGGCACTTGGCACTGTCAAACCAGACACAGTTGCCTGTGGGAGCACCTTGCATCTGGGAGGTATCCTGATACATACAGAATTTCAGCAGGCAGCCGGCCTCTCCGGGCCACCCGGTCCTGAACATGAACGGTGGCCTTTCCCCAGAGAAACAAAAGTCACCAGGCCAGGTTCCTGATGTCAGTTTGCAGGAGGCACTTGGCACTGTCAAACCAGCCACAGGTGCCTGTGGGGGCACCTTGCATCTGGGAGGTATCCTCAACCGTGCGGAATTTCAGCAGGCAGACGGCCACTACGGGCCACATGGTCCTGGATAGGAAGGATGGCCTTTCCCCTGAGAAACAAAAATCACCAGGCCAGGTTCCTGATGACAGTTTGCAGGAGGCACTTGGCACTGTCAAACCAGCCACAGTTGCATGTGGCGGCACCTTGCATCTGGGAGGTATCCTCAACCGTGCGGAATTTCAGCAGGCAGCCTGCCACTCCCGGCTAGGCGGCACTGGACATGAACGATGGCCTTTCCCCTGAGAAACAAAAGTCACCAGGCCAGGTTCCTGATGTCAGTTTGCAGGAGGCACTTGGCACTGTCAAACCAGCCACAGGTGCCTGTGGGGGCTCCTTTCATCTGGGAGGTATCCTCAACCGTGCGGAATTTCAGCAGGCAGACGGCCACTACGGGCCACATGGTCCTGGATAGGAAGGGTGGCCTTTCCCCTGAGAAACAAAAGTCACCAGGCCAGGTTCCTGATGTCAGTTTGCAGGAGGCACTTCGCACTGTCAAACCAGCCACAGTTGCCTGTGGGGGCTCCTTTCATCTGGGAGGTATACTGATCCATGCGGAATTTCAGCAGGCGGCCGGCCACTCCGGGCCACCTTGCCCTGGACATGAATCATGGCCTTTCCCCAGAGAAACAAAAGTCACTAAGCCAGGTTCCTGATGTCAGTTTGCAGGAGGCACTTGGCACTGTCAAACCAACCACAGTTGCCTGTGGCGGTACTTTTGGTCTGGGTCGTATCCTGATCCCTGAGGAATTTCAGCAGGCGGCCGGCCACTCCGGGCCACCAGGTCCTGAACATGAACCATGGCCTTTCCCCAGAGAAACAAAAGTCACTAGGCCAGGTTCCTGATGTCAGTTTGCAGGAGGCACTTGGCACTGTCAAACAAGCCGCAGTTGCCTGTGGGGGCATATTTCATTTCGGAGGCAGCCTAATCCATGTGGAATTTCAGCAGGCAGCTGGCCACTCCGGGCCACCAGGCCCTGGACATGAACGGTGGCCTATCCCCTGAGAAACAAAAGTCACCAGGCCAGGTTCCTGATGTCAGTTTGCAAGGCGCACTTGGCACTGTCAAACCAGCCACTGTTGCCTGTGGGAGCACCTTGCATCTAGGCGGTATCCTGATCCGTGCAGAATTTCAGCAGGCAGCAGGCCACTCCGGGCCACCCACCCCTGGATATGAACGGTGGCCTATCCCCTAAGAAACAAAAGTCACCAGGCCAGGTTCCTGATGTCAGTTTGCAGGAGGCACTTGGGACTGTCAAACCAGCCACAGGTGCCTGTGGGGGCTCCTTTCATCTAGGAGGCATCCTCAACCATGCGGAATTTCAGCAGGCAGCCGGCCACTCCGGGCCACCAGGCCCTGGATATGAACCATGGCTTTTCCCCAGAGAAACAAAAGTCACCAGGCCAGGTTCCTGATGTCAGTTTGAAGGAGGCACTTGGCACTGTCAAACCAGCCACAGTTGCCTGTGGGGGCCCCTTGCATCTGGGAGGTATCCTCAACCGTGTGGAATTTCAGCAGGCAGCCGGCCACTCCGGGCCACCGGGCCCTGGAGAGGAACGATGGCCTTTCCCCAGAGAAACAAAAGTCACCAGGCCAGGTTCCTGATGTCAGTTTGCAGGAGGCACTTGGCACTGTCAAACCAGCCACTCTTGCCTGTGGCGGCACCTTGCATCTGGGCGGTATTCTGATCCGTTCGGAATTTCAGCAGGCAGCCGGCCACTCGAGCCACCGGGCCCTAGAGAGGAACGATGGCCTTTCCCCAGAGAAACAAAAGTCACCAGGCCAGGTTCCTGATGTCAGTTTGCAGGAGGCACTTGGCACTGTCAAACCAGCCACTGTTGCCTGTGGGGGCACCTTGCATCTGGGAGGTATCCTGATCCATACAGAATTTCAGCAGGCAGCCGGCCAATCCGGGCCACCCGGACCTGGATATGAACGGTGGCCTATCCCCTGAGAAACAAAAGTCACCAGGCCAGGTTCCTGATGTCAGTTTTCAGGAGGCACTTGGCACTGTCAAACCAGCCACAGTTGCCTGTGGGGGCACCTTGCATCTGGGAGGTATCCTCAACCGTGCGGAATTTCAGCAGGCAGACGGCCACTCCGGGCCAGCGGGCCCTGGAGAGGAACGATGGCCTTTCCCCAGAGAAACAAAAGTCACCAGGCCAGGTTCCTGATGTCAGTTTGCAGGTGGCACTTGGCACTGTCAAACCAGCTACTCTTGCCTGTGGCGGCACCTTGCATCTAGGCGGTATTCTGATCCGTTCGGAATTTCAGCAGGTAGCCGGCCACTCGAGCCACCGGGCCCTAGAGGGGAACGATGGCCTTTCCCCAGAGGAACAAAAGTCACCAGGCCAGGTTCCTGATGTCAGTTTGCAGGAGGCACTTGGCACTGTCAAACCAGACACAGTTGCCTGTGGGAGCACCTTGCATCTGGGAGGTATCCTGATCCGTGCGGAATTTCAGCAGGCAGCCAGCCACTCCGGGCCACTCGGTCCTGGATATGAACGGTGGCCTATCCCCTGAGAAACAAAAGTCACCAGGCCAGGTTCCTGATGTCAGTTTGCAGGAGGCACTTGGCACTGTCAAACCAGCTGCAGGTGCCTGTGGTGGTGCCTTCTGTCAGGGAAGCATCCTCAACCGTGCGGAATTTCAGCAGGCAGCCGGCCACTCCAGGCCACCAGGCCCTAGAGAGGAACGATGGCCTTTCCCCAGAGAAACAAAAGTCACCAGGCCAGGTTCCCGATGTCAGTTTGCAGGAGGCACTTGGCACTGTCAAACCAGCCACAGTTGCCTGTGGGGGCACCTTGCGTCTGGGAGGTATCCTGATCCGTGCGGAATTTCAGCAGGCAGCCGGCCACTCCGGGCCAGCGGGCACTGGACATGAACAATGGCCTTTCCCCAGAGAAACAAAAGTCACCAGGCCAGGTTCCTGATGTCAGTTTGCAGGGAGCACTTAGCAATGTCAAACCAGACACAGTTGCCTGTGGGAGCACCTTGCATCTGGGAGGTATCCTCAACCGTGAGGAATTTCAGCAGGCAGCCGGCCAATCCGGGCCACCAGGCCTCGAACAAGAATGATGGCCTTTCCCCAGAGAAAGAAAAGTCACCAGGCCAGGTTCCCGATTTCAGTTTGCAGGAGACACTTGGCACTGTCAAACCAGCCTCGGTTGCCTGTGGGAGCACTTTGCATCTAGGCGGTATCCTGATCCGTTCGGAATTTCAGCAGGCAGCAG
This sequence comes from Passer domesticus, assembly GCF_036417665.1. Classification (NCBI taxonomy): domain Eukaryota; kingdom Metazoa; phylum Chordata; class Aves; order Passeriformes; family Passeridae; genus Passer; species Passer domesticus. The sequence goes on along the minus strand of NC_087481.1, from coordinate 12,981,909 downwards.
GCCACTCCGGGCCACCCACCCCTGGATATGAACGGTGGCCTATCCCCTGAGAAACAAAAGTCACCAGGCCAGGTTCCTGATGTCAGTTTGCAGGAGGCACTTGGCACTGTCAAACCAGCCACAGGTGCCTGTGGGGGCACTTTGCATCTGGGAGGCATCCTCAACCGTGTGGAATTTCAGCAGGCAGCCGGCCACTCCGGGCCACCGGGACCTGGATATGAACCATGGCTTTTCCCCAGAGAAACAAAAGTCACCAGGCCAGGTTCCTGATGTCAGTTTGCAGGAGGCACTTGGCACTGTCAAACCAGACACAGTTGCCTCTGGGGCACCTTGCATCTGGGAAGTATCCTCAACCGTGAGGAATTTCAGCAGGCAGCCGGCCACTCCAGGCCACCGGGCCCTAGAGAGGAACGATGGCCTTTCCCCAGAGAAACAAAAATCACCAGGCCAGGTTCCTGATGTCAGTTTGCAGGAGGCACTTGGCACTGTCAAACCAGCCACAGTTGCCTGTGGGGGCACCTTGCATCTGGGAGGTATCCTGATCCGTGCGGAACTTCAGCAGGCAGCCTGCTACTCCCGGCTAGCGGGCACTGGACATGAACGATGGCTTTTCCCCAGAGAAACAAAAGTCACCAGGCCAGGTTCCTGATGTCAGTTTGCAGGAGGCACTTGGCACTGTCAAACCAGTCACAGTTGCCTGTGGGGGCTCCTTTCATCTGGGAGGTATACTGATCCATGCGGAATTTCAGCAGGCAGCCGGCCACTCCTGGCCACCTTGCCCTGGACATAAATCATGGCCTTTCCCCTGAGAAACAAAAATCACCAGGCCAGGTTCCTGATGTCAGTTTGCAGGAGGCACTTGGCACTGTCAAACCAGCCACAGTTGCCTGTGGCGGTACTTTTGTTCTGGGTGGTATCCTGATCCGTGCGGAATTTCAGCAGGCGGCGGGCCACTACGGGCCACCAGGTCCTGAACATGAACCATGGCCTTTCCCCAGAGAAACAAAAGTCACTAGGCCAGGTTCCTGATGTCAGTTTGCAGGAGGCAATTGGCACTGTCAAACAAGCCGCAGTTGCCTGTGGGGGCACATTTCATTTGGGAGGCAGCCTAATCCATGAGGAATTTCAGCAGGCAGCTGGCGACTCCGGGCCACCAGGCCGTGGACATGAACAATGGCCTTTCCCCAGAGAAACAAAAGTCACCAGGCCAGGTTCCTGATGTCAGTTTGCAGGGAGCACTTGGCACTGTCAAACCAGACACAGTTGCCTGTGGGAGCACCTTGCATCTGGGAGGTATCCTCAACCGTGTGGAATTTCAGCAGGCAGCCGGCCAATCCGGGCCACCTGGCCTCGAACAAGAATGATGGCCTTTCCCCAGAGAAACAAAAGTCACCAGGCCAGGTTCCCGATTTCAGTTTGCAGGAGACACTTGGCACTGTCAAACCAGCCTCTGCTGCCTGTGGGAGCACCTTGCATCTAGGCGGTATCCTGATCCGTTCGGAATTTCAGCAGGCAGCAGGCCACTCCGGGCCACCCACCCCTGGATATGAACGGTGGCCTATCCCCTGAGAAACAAAAGTCACCAGGCCAGGTTCCTGATGTCAGTTTGCAGGAGGCACTTGGCACTGTCAAACCAGCCACAGGTGCCTGTGGGGGCACTTTGCTTCTGGGAGGCATTCTCAACCGTGCGGAATTTCAGCAGGCAGCCGGCCACTCCGGGCCACCAGGCCCTGGATATGAACCATGGCTTTTCCCCAGAGAAACAAAAGTCACCAGGCCAGGTTCCTGATGTCAGTTTGCAGGAGGCACTTGGCACTGTCAAACCAGACACAGTTGCCTCTGGGGCACCTTGCATCTGGGAAGTATCCTCAACCGTGAGGAATTTCAGGAGGCAGCCGGCCACTCCAGCCACCGGGCCCTAGAGAGGAACGATGGCCATTCCCCAGAGAAACAAAAATCACCAGGCCAGGTTCCTGATGTCAGTTTGCAGGAGGCACTTGGCACTGTCAAACCAGCCACAGTTGCCTGTGGGGGCACCTTGCATCTGGGAGGTATCCTGATCCGTGCTGAATTTCAGCAGGCAGCCTGCCACTCCCGGCTAGCGGGCACTGGACATGAACGATGGCTTTTCCCCAGAGAAACAAAAGTCACCAGACCAGGTTCCCGATGTCAGTTTGCAGGAGGCACTTGGCACTGTCAAACCAACCACAGTTGCCTGTGGCGGTACTTTTGGTCTGGGTGGTATCCTGATCCCTGAGGAATTTCAGCAGGCGGCGGGCCACTACGGGCCACCAGGTCCTGAACATGAACCATGGCCTTTCCCCAGAGAAACAAAAGTCACTCGGCCAGGTTCCTGATGTCAGTTTGCAGGAGGCAATTGGCACTGTCAAACCAGACACAATTGCCTGTGGGGGCACATTTCATTTGGGAGGCAGCCTAATCCATGAGGAATTTCAGCAGGCAGCCGGCCACTCCGGGCTACCAGGCCCTGGACATGAACGATGGCCTTTCCCCTGAGAAACAAAAGTCACCAGGCCAGGTTCCTGATGTCAGTTTGCAGGAGGCACTTGGCACTGTCAAACCAGCCACAGTTGCCTGTGGGAGCACCTTGCATCTGGGAGGTATCCTCAACCGTGAGGAATTTCAGCAGGCAGCCGGCCACTCCGGGCCAGCGGGCAGTGGGCACGAACGATGGCCTTTCCCTAGAGAAACAAAAGTCACCAGGCCAGGTTCCTGATGTCAGTTTGCAGGAGGCACTTGGCACTGTCAAACCAGCCACAGTTGCCTGTGGCGGCACCTTGCATCTAGGCGGTGTTCTGATCCGTTCCGAATTTCATTAGGCAGCCGGCCACTCGAGCCACCGGGCCGCGGACATGAACGATGGACTTTCCCCAGAGAAACAAAAGTCACCAGGCCAGGTTCCTGATGTCAGTTTGCAGGAGGCACTTGGCACTGTCAAACCAGCCACAGTTGCCTGTGGGGGCACCTTGCATCTGGGAGGTATCCTGATCCATACACAATTTCAGCAGGCAGCCGGCCACTCCGGGCCACCCGGTCCTGGACATGAACGGTGGCCTTTCCCCAGAGAAACAAAAGTCACCAGGCCAGGTTCCTGCTGCCAGTTTGCAGGAGGCACTTGGCACTGTCAAACCAGCCACAGTTGCCTGTGGGGGCACATTTCATATGGGATGCATCCTCAACCATGCCGAATTTCAGAAGGCAGCCAGCCACTCCGGGCCACCAGGCCCTAGATATGAACCATGGCTTTTCCCCAGAGAAACAAAAGTCACCAGGCCAGCTTCCTGATGTCAGTTTGCAGGAGGCACTTGGCACTGTCAAACCAGCCACAGTTGCCTGTGGCGGCACCTTGCATCTAGGCGGTATTCTGATCCGTTCCGAATTTCAGTAGGCAGCCGGCCACTCGAGCCACCGGGCCCTAGAGAGGAACGATGGCCTTTCCCCAGAGAAACAAAAGTCACCAGGCCAGGTTCCTGATGTCAGTTTGCAGGAGGTACTTGGCACTGTCAAACCAGCCACAGTTGCCTGTGGGGGCACCTTGCATCTGGGAGGTATTCTCACCCGTGCGGAATTTCAGCAGGTAGCCGGCCACTCTGGGCCACCAGGCCCTGGATATGAACCATGGCTTTTCCCCAGAGAAACAAAAGTCACCAGGCCAGGTTCCTGATGTCAGTTTGCAGGAGGCACTTGGCACTGTGAAACCAGCCACAGTTGCCTGTGGGGGCACCTTGCATCTGGGAGGTATTCTCACCCGTGCGGAATTTCAGCCGGCAGCCGGCCACTCCAGGCCCCAGGGCACTGGACACGAACCATGGCCTTTCCCCAGAGAAACAAGAGTCACCAGGCCGCTTTCCTGATGTCAGTTTGCAGGAGGCACTTGGCACTGTCAAACCAGCCACAGGTGCCTCTGGGGGCACCTTGCATCTGGGAGGTATCCTGATCCATACAGAATTTCAGCAGGCAGCCGGCTATCCCGGGCCAGCGGGCCCTGGAGAGGAACCATGGCCTTTCCCCAGAGAAACAAAAGTCACCAGGCCAGGTTCCTGATGTCAGTTTGCAGGAGGCACTTGGCACTGTCAAACCAGCCACAGTTGCCTGTGGCGGCACCTGGCATCTAGGCAGCATTCTGATCCGTTCGGAATTTCAGCAGGCAGCCGGCCACTCCAGCCACCGGGCCCTGGAGAGGAACGATGGCCTTTCCCCAGAGAAACAAAAGTCACCAGGCCAGGTTCCTGATGTCAGTTTGCAGGAGGCACTTGGCACTGTCAAACCAGCCACAGTTGCCTGTGGGGGCACCTTGCATCTGGGAGGTATCCTCCACTCTGCGAAATTTCAGCAGGCAGCCGGCCAATACGGGCCTGCAGGCCTCGAACAAGAATTATGGCCTTTCCCCAGAGAAACAAAAGTCACCAGGCCAGGTTCCTGATGTCAGTTTGCAGGAGGCCCTTGGCACTGTCAAACCAGCCACTGCTGCCCGTGGGAGCACCTTGCATCTCGGCGGTATCCTGATCCATGCAGAATTTCAGCACGGAGCCGGCCACTCCGGGCCACCCGGTCCTGGACATGAACGGTGGCCTTTCCCCAGAGAAAGAAAAGTCACCAGGCCAGGTTCCTGCTGCCAGTTTGCAGGAGGCACTTGGCACTGTCAAACCAGCCACAGGTGCCTCTGGGTGCACCTTGCATCTGGGAGGCATCCTGATCCATGCGTAATTTCTGCAGGCAGCCGGCCACTCCGGGCCATCGGGCACTGGGCACGAACGATGGCCTTTCCCCAGAGAAACAAAAGTCACCAGGCCAGGTTCCCGATGTCAGTCTGCAGGAGACACTTGGCACTGTCAAACCAGCCACAGTTGCCTGTGGGAGCACCATGCGTCTAGGCGGTATCCTGATCCGTTCGGAATTTCAGCAGGCAGCCGGCCACTCGAGCCACCCAGTCCTGGATATGAACGGTGGCCGATCCCCTGAGAAACAAAAGTCACCAGGCCAGGTTCCTGATGTCAGTTTGCAGGAGGCACTTGGCACTGTCAAACCAGCCACAGTTGCCTCTGGGGGCACCCTTCATGTGGGAGGCATCCTGATCCATGAGGAATTTCAGCAGGCAGCCGGCCACTCCAGGCCACCAGGCCCTAGAGATGAACCATGGCCTTCACCCAGAGAAACAAAAGTCACCAGGCCATGTTCCCGATATCAGTTTGCAGGAGGCACTAGGCACTGTCAAACCAGCCACTGTTGCCTGTGGCGGCACCTTGCATCTAGGCGGAATCCTGGTCCGTGCGGAATTTCAGCAGGCAGCCGGCCACTCCAGGCCAGAGCGCCCTGGACATGAACGATGGATTTTCCCCAGATAAACAAAAATCACCAGGCCAGATTCCTGATGTCAGTTTGCAGGAGGCACTTGGCACTTTCAAACCAGCTGCAGGTGCCTGTGGTGGTACCTTCTGTCAGGGAAGCATCTTCAACCGTGTGGAATTTCAGCAGGCAGCCGGCCACTCCAGGCCACCGGGCCCTAGAGAGGAACGATGGCCTTTCCCCAGAGAAACAAAAGTCACCAGGCCAGGTTCCTGATGTCAGTTTGCAGGAGGCACTTGGCACTGTCAAACCAGCCACTGTTGCCTGTGGGGGCACCTTGCATCTGGGAGGTATCCTCAACCGTGCGGAATTTCAGCAGGCAGCCGGCCACTACGGGCCACCCGGTCCTGGATAGGAAGGGTGGCCTATCCCCTGAGAAACAAAAGTCACCAGGCCAGGTTCCTGATGTCAGTTTGCAGGAGGCACTTGGCACTGTCAAACCAGCCACAGTTGCCTGTGGGAGCACCTTGCATCTGGGAGGTATCCTCAACCGTGCGGAATTTCAGCAGGCAGCCGGCCACTCCAGGCCACCAGGCACTGGGCAAGAACGGTGGCCTTTCCCCAGAGAAACAAAAGTCACCAGGCCAGGTTCCTGATGTCAGTTTGCAGGAGGCACTTGGCACTGTCAAACCAGCCACTGTTGCCTGTGGCGGCACCCTGCATCTAGGCGGTATCCTGATCCGTGCGGAATTTCAGCAGGCTTCCGGCTACTCCGGGCCACCCGGTCCTGGACATGAACGGTGGCCTTTCCCCAGAGAAACAAAAATCACCAGGCCAGGTTCCTGATGTCAGTTTGCAGGAGGCACTTGGCACTGTCAAACCAGTCACAGGTTCCTGTTGGGGCACTTTTAATCTGGGGGGCATCCTGATCCGTGTGGAATTTCAGGAGGCAGCCGGCCACTCCGAGCCACTAGAGGCCCCCGACAAGAATCATGGCTTTTCCCCAGAGAAACAAAAGATACCAGGCCAGGTTCCTGATATCAGTTTGCCGGAGGCACTTGGCACTGTCAAACCAGCCACAGGTGCCTGTGGGGGCACTTTTCATCTGGGAGGTATCCTGATCCGTGCGGAATTTCAGCAGGCAGCCGGCCACTCCGGGCCACTACAGGCCCCCGGCAAGAATCATGGCTTTTCCCCAGAGCAACAAAAGTCACCAGGCCAGGTTCCTGATGTCAGTTTGCAGGAGGCACTTGGCACTGTCAAACCAGCCACAGTTGCCTGTGGTGGTACTTTCGGTCTGGGAGGTATCCTCAACTGTGCGGAATTTCAGCAGGCAGCCGGCCACTCCGACCACCGGGCCTTGGACACGAACCATGGCCTTTCCCCAGAGAAACAAAAGTCACCAGGCCAGGTTCCTGATGTCAGTTTTCAGGAGGCACTTGGCACTGTCAAACCAGCCACACTTGCCTCTGGTGGTGCCTTGCTTCTGGGAGGTATCTTGAGTTGTTCGGAATTTTAAGAAGCACCCTGCCGCTACGGTCCACCGGAACCTGCCCAGGAACTATGGCCGTTCCCCAGAGAAACAATACTCGCCAGGCCAGGTCCCTGATGTCCATTTTCAGAAGGAACTTCGCACTGTCCAACCAGCCACAGTAGCCTGTGATGGCACCTTGCTTCAGGCTGGTATATTGGGATTTTCAGAATTTCAGCAGGCACCTGTCCTCTCCTGGCCACCGGACCCTGGACACCAACGATGGCCTTTTCTGTGAGAAACAAAACTCACCAGGCCAAGTTCCTGAGGTCAGTTTGCAAGAGGCACTTGGCACTGTCCAACCACCCACAGGTGCCTGTGGTGGCGCCTTGATTCTGGGAGGCATCCTGAGATATTTGGAATTTTAAGAGACACCCTGCCACGCCGGGTCACCTCAACATGGACATGAACCATGAACTTTTTCTGACAGAAGCAAAACTCAGCAGGCCAGGTTCCTGATGTCAATTTGCAGGAGGCATTTGGCACTGTCCAATCTACCACAATTGCCTATTGTGGCGTCTTGCTTCTAGGATGTATATTGAGACGTTCGGAATTTCAGCAGGCAGCCAGCCACTCCGGGCTACAGGACGTCGGAAAAGAACAATGGCTTTTCCTCTGAGAAACAGAACTCACAAGGTCAGGGTCCTGATGTCAGTTTGCAGGAGGCACTTGGCACTGTCAAACCAGCCACATTTGTCCGTGGTGGCCTCTCGCTTCCGCAAGGCATCCTGAGACGTGCGGAATTTCAGCAGGCAGCTTGCCGCCCGGGGCCACAGGAACCAGGACACGAACCATGGCCTTTCCTAAGAGTCACAAAACTCATCAGGCCAAGTTCCTGATGTCAGTTTGCAGGAGGCACTTGGCAATGTCAAACAAGCCACAGTTGCCTCTGCTGACAGCTTGCATCTTGGAGGCACCCTGCGACATTCGGAATATCAGAATAAGCTGGCCGTTGCGTGCCAGCGGGCCCCGGACACGAACGATGGCCTTTCCCCAGAGAAGCAAAACTCAACAGGCCAGGTTCCTGATGTCAGTTTGCAAGAGGCACTTGGTACTGTCCAACCAGCCACACTTGCCTCTGGTGGTGCCTTGCTTCTGGCAGGTGTCCTGAGATGTTCAGAATTTTAAGGAGTACCCTGCAGCTACGGTCCACCGGAACCCGCCCAGGAACGATGGCCATTCCCCAGAGAAACAAAACTCACCAGACAAAGTCCTGTTGTCTGTTTGCAGGAGGCACTTTTCACTGTAAAAATCAGCCACAGTTGCATTTTCTGGCAGCTTGCCGCTGGGAGGCATCCTGCGATGTTCGGAATTTTGGTAGTCAGTCAGCCACTCTGGGCCACTGTCACCTGCAAATGAACACTGGGCCTTTTGCCTGGGAAACGAATCTGACCAGGCCAGATGCCTGATATCAGTTTGCAGGAGGCACTTGGCACTGTCAAACCAGCCACAGTTGCTCATGTTGGTACCTTCGTCTAGGAGGCATCATGCGACATTCGGAATTTCTGGAGGCAGCTGGCCATCCTGCGCCATTGGCACCTTGCAAAAAACAGTGGACCTTTTGGCTGGGGAACAAAACTGATCAGCCCTGGTTCTTGATGTCCGTTTGCAGGAGGCACGTGACACTGTCAATCCAGCCGCAGTTGCCTCTGGTGGCACCTTGCGTCTGAGATGCATCCTGCCACCTTTGGAATTTCAGCAGGCAGTTGTCCATTCCATGCCCCTTGCCCCTCAACATGAACCCTGACCCTTTTCCCTGGGAAACAAAACTCACCAGGCCAGGTACCTGATGTCAGTTTGCAGGAGGCACTTGGAACTTTCAAACCAGCCACCGTTGCTGATGGTGGCACATTGGTCTGGGTGGCATCCTGCGACCTTTGGAATTTCAGCAGGCATCCGGCCTGTCTGGGCCACTGGTGGTTGGGCCCAAATGCTGGCCCTTTTCCCTGGGAAATAAAACTCATCAGCCCAGTTTCCTGATAGTTCGCAGGAGGCACGTGTTACTGTCATACCAGCCAGACTTGCTGATCTTTGCACTTTGTGTGCTGGCGGCATCCTGCTACCTTTGGAATTTCAGCAGGCAGCAGGCCACTCCCTGCCACTGGCCGTTTTACACAACTGCTGGCCCTTTTAACTGGGAAACAAAACTTACCAGTCCAGGTTCCTGATGTCAATTTGCAGGAGACACTTGGCACTGTCAATCCATCCATGTAGTATTGCATTTTATTTAAATGGTACTCTTTGTCTCACCCCTCCAAAAGTTATTGTCTATCCCAAGCCTGTGGTCCTGTCCTGGAGCATCCCGTATCTGCAATCCTTTGGCATCCTGTATCTGTAATCCAAGTCTCATTCCGTGCCCACTTTCAATCTGCCTTATAAACCATGCGAGTGAGACCAGTTGCTCTCTTATCCTTTCCTCCCTCTTCGCCTTCCTACCCTGTTGGCCCTTCCCTACCCTAGGCTCCCCCTCCTTCCCCCTCCCCCTTCCCCCCTTTTCCCTCAGAAACCGTGCTGTTCCCGGGGATGGGACCCCCAATAAACCCTCATTTAATCTGCACCCTCAGAATCCCTGTGGAATCTCCTTGCCTGCCTGCTGCTGCCAGTGCACTCACAGCCTAGGGGGCCCTCCGGTAACTCCCCGGGGTGCCCCCTCCCAAAATGGACTGCAACACAGCCAAGGTTGCATTTGGTGGCAGCTGCATCTGGGAGGCATGCTGTGATCTTTGGAATTTCAGCAGGCAGCCATTCACTCCAGAACTCTTTCCCATGGACAGGGACGCGACAATTTTCCCTGGGAAAAAAAAAACTCATGTGCCTATGTTCCTGATGTCAGTTTACAGGAGGCACGTGGCACTGTCAAAGTGGACACAGTGGCATCTGGCGGCACATTGCACCTGGATACAGAGCATTAGAACATAAGTTCCACTGCCAGGCGTCATGCCACAGAAGCGCCACGAAGCGCCCCGCAACTGGCACCATAATCTCTGCGAGAAGAGCCAAAATATTAAAAATTCTAAAAACACGCCAAAATATAAAACAAGCCAGAAGTGATCGAAACATTCAAAAAACCCGCCAAAATATAGTAAAAACAATCTAAAGAAACCACAATATTATAAACAACCTCTAAAATATCTTAAAACTCGCCAAAAATGATCAAAACATTCTGAAAATCGGACAACATATTAGAAACCCAGCCAGAACTGATCAAACCAAAAAAAACCCTTGCCAAAACATAACCAAAAAAAATGAAAACAAACAAAATCTTCAACATACATGCCAAAATATTTTAAACTAGACAAAACAAATCAAAACATTCCAAAACCCACAAAATAATATTTAAAAGAAATCAAAACCAACCAAAACATTCTAGAAAACCAACCAAAACATTTTAGAAAACCAACCAAAACATTCTGAAAACCCGTAAAATCAAAATAAAAACTACTCAAAACCAAGCAAAACATTCCAAAAACGCGACAAAATAGTTTAGAACCCGCCAAAACGGATCAAAACATTCTGAAAAGATGCCAAAATACTAGAAAACCAGTCAGAAGTGATCGAAACTTTCAATAACTTGCCAAAACATAATCCAAACAAATGAAAGCAAACCAAAACATTCCAAATACCCGCCAAAATATTTTAAAACCCGCCAAAAGGAATCCAAACATTCCAAAACCTGCCAAGACAATATAAACAACACAAGAGAAAACAAAACATTCTGAAACACCACCAAAACATTCCGAAAACCCACCAAAACATCATAAAAACAAATCAAAACAAACCAAACAATAGGACGAACACGGCAACATATTGGCGCGCAAGAGACGGAGAGCGCGGCACCTTCTAGGAGGCCAAGAAGGAAGCCGCACAACACCTGCACTGTGTCTGCAACTTTCAAACTGCTAGAAGCTAGTGGCTTGCCACTGGCCTGCCTCTTCAATTGCCATTAGCATTCCAATGGAAGCTATTCTTGGACAACTTTGCTCTGCTTGCTGCTAGTTCTGCCCCAGCCTACCATAGATAACCTTGCTCTTGCCTTGAGGCTCTGAGATGCCAAGAACTTGTCAACTTCAAAGGGCGGGCCGGGCTACATCTACTCAGCTGCCACAGTTTCTCCTTGCTAGACCTAGTGGGAAAGCATTTTGCTGAGATGCAGAAGGCAAGAAACGCAGAATACGGAGACGCGGAGCTGTCCCAAGTGCCGCTGCCAGGCGTCTTTCCGCAGAAGGAGCGCCCCGGAGCGCACTGCAACCGGCACCGTCATCTCTGCGCAAAGAGCCAAAATATTTTCAAACCCGCCAAAACTCATCCAAAAATATTTTCAAACCCGCCAAAATAGAAAACCAGACAGAAGTGATCAATACATTCGAAAAAACCTGACAAAACATGAGAAAGCCCACCAAAGCTAATCCAAACACACCAAAACTGGGCTAAACAGAATCAAAACAAATCAAAACAAATCTAAACCTTCTAAAAACAGGCCAAAATATTTCAAAACCCGTCAAAACTAATCAAAACATTAAAAATACCCGCCAAAACATTCCAAATACCCGACAAAACATTCCAAATACCCGCCAAAAGGAATCCAAACATTCCAAAACCTGCCAACACAATAAAAACAACTCAAGAGAATACAAAACATTCTAAAAACCAACCAAAATATTCCGAAAATCCGCCAAAACATCATAAAAACAAATCAAAACCAACCAAAACATTCCAAAAACCCGACAAAATAGATTAGAACCTGCCAAAACTGATCAAAACATTCTGAAAAGATGCCAAAATACTAGAAAACCAGTCAGAAGTGATCGAAACATTCAAAAAACCCGCCAAAATATAGTAAAAACAAAGCTAAAGAAACCTAAATATTATAAACAACCTCTAAAATATCTTAAAACCCGCCAAAACTGATCAAAACATTTTGAAAATCGGCCAACATATTAGAAAACCAGCTAGAATTGATCAAACAAAAAAAACCCTTGACAAAACATAACAAAAAAATAATGAAAACGAAGCAAAACCTTCAAAATACATGCCCAAATATTTTAAACTAGACAAAACAAATCAAAACATTACAAAACCCACAAAATAATATTAAAAAGAAATCAAAACCAACAAAAACATTCTAGAAAACCGACCAAAACATTCTGAAAACCTGCAAAATCAAAATAAAAACTAATCAAAACCAACCAAAAAATTCCAAAAACCTGACAAAATAGTTTAGAACCTGCCAAAACTGATCAAAACATTCTGAAAAGATGCCAAAATACTAGAAAACCAGTCAGAAGCGATCGGAACTTTCAATAACTTGCCAAAACATCATCAAAACAAATGAAAGCAAACCAAAACATTCCAAATACCCGCCAAACTATTTTAAAACCCGCCTAAAGGAATCCAAATATTCCACAACCTGCCAAGACAATAAAAACAACACAAGAGAAAACAAAACATTCTAAAACACCACCAAAACATTCCGAAAACCCGCCAAAACCTCATCAAAACAAATCAAAACGAACCAAACAATAGGAGGAACACGGCAACATATTGGCGCGCAAGAGACGGAGAGCGCGGCACCTTCTAGGAGGCCAAGAAGGAAGCCGCACAACACCTGCACTGTGTCTGCAACTTTCAAACTGCTAGAAGCTAGTGGCTTGCCACTGGCCTGCCTCTTCAATTGCCATTAGCATTCCAATGGAAGCTATTCTTGGACAACTTTGCTCTGCTTGCTGCTAGTTCTGCCCCAGCCTACCATAGATAACCTTGCTCTTGCCTTGAGGCTCTGAGATGCCAAGAACTTGTCAACTTCAAAGGGCGGGCCGGGCTACATCTACTCAGCTGCCACAGTTTCTCCTTGCTAGACCTAGTGGGAAAGCATTTTGCTGAGATGCAGAAGGCAAGAAACGCAGAATACGGAGACGCGGAGCTGTCCCAAGTGCCGCTGCCTAGGCGTCTTTCCGCAGAAGGAGCGCCCCGGAGCGCACCGCAACCGGCACCGTCATCTCTGCGCAAAGAGCCAAAATATTTTCAAACCCGCCAAAACTCATCCAAAAATATTTTCAAACCTGCCAAAATAGAAAACCAGACAGAAGTGATCAATACATTCGAAAAAACCTGACAAAACATGATCAAGCCCACCAAAGCTAATCCAAACACACCAAAAACTGGGCTAAACAGAATCAAAACAAATCAAAACAAATCGAAACCTTCTAAAAACCCGCCAAAATATTTAAAAACCCGTCAAAACTAATCAAAACATTCCAATACCCGCCAAAACATTCCGAACACCCACCAAAAGGAATCCAAACATTCCAAAACCTGCCAACACAATAAAAACAACTCAAGAGAATACAAAACATTCTAAAACCCAAACAAGACATTCCGAAAACCCGCCAAAACATCATAAAAGCAAATCAAAACCAACCAAAATATTCCGAAAACCCGCCAAAATGATTTAGACCCGCAAAACTCATCAAAACATTCTGAAAAGATGTCAAAACATTAGAAAACCAGCCAGAACTGATCAAAACATTCAAAAAACTTGGCAAAACATCACAAAAACAAATCAAAACCAACCAAAAAATTCCAAAAACTTGACAAAATAGTTTAGAACCCGCCAAAACTGATCAAAACATTCTGAAAAGATGCCAAAATACTAGAAAACCAGTCAGAAGCGATCGAAACTTTCAATAACTTGCCAAAACATCATCAAAACAAATGAAAGCAAACCAAAACATTCCAAATACACGCCAAAATATTTTAAAACCCGCCAAAAGGAATCCAAATATTCCACAACCTGCCAAGACAATAAAAACAACACAAGAGAAAACAAAACATTCTAAAACACCACCAAAACATTCCGAAAACCCGCCAAAACATCATCAAAACAAATCAAAACAAACCAAACAATAGGAGGAACACGGCAACATATTGGCAAGCAAGAGACGGAGAGCGCGGCACCTTCTAGGAGGCCAAGAAGGAAGCCGCACAACACCTGCACTGTGTCTGCAACTTTCAAACTGCTAGAAGCTAGTGGCTTGCCACTGGCCTGCCTCTTCAATTGCCATTAGCATTCCAATGGAAGCTATTCTTGGACAACTTTGCTCTGCTTGCTGCTAGTTCTGCCCCAGCCTACCATAGATAACCTTGCTCTTGCCTTGAGGCTCTGAGATGCCAAGAACTTGTCAACTTCAAAGGGCGGGCCGGGCTACATCTACTCAGCTGCCACAGTTTCTCCTTGCTAGACCTAGTGGGAAAGCATTTTGCTGAGATGCAGAAGGCAAGAAACGCAGAATACGGAGACGCGGAGCTGTCCCAAGTGCCGCTGCCTAGGCGTCTTTCCGCAGAAGGAGCGCCCCGGAGCGCACCGCAACCGGCACCGTCATCTCTGCGCAAAGAGCCAAAATATTTTCAAACCCGCCAAAACTAATCCAAAAATATTTTCAAACCCGCCAAAATAGAAAACCAGACAGAAGTGATCAATACATTCGAAAAAACCTGACAAAACATGATCAAGCCCACCAAAGCTAATCCAAACACACCAAAAACTGGGCTAAACAGAATCAAAACAAATCAAAACAAATTGAAACCTTCTAAAAACCCGCCAAAATATTTCAAAACCCGTCAAAACTAATCAAAACATTCCAATACCCGCCAAAACATTCCGAACACCCGCCAAAAGGAATCCAAACATTCCAAAACCTGCCAACACAATAAAAACAACTCAAGAGAATACAAAACATTCTAAAACCCAAACAAAACATTCCGAAAACCCGCCAAAACATCATTAAAAACAAATCAAAACCAACCAAAATATTCCGAAAACCCGACAAAATGATTTAGACCCGCAAAACTCATCAAAACATTCTGAAAAGATGTCAAAACATTAGAAAACCAGCCTGAACTGATCAAAACATTCAAAAAACTTGGCAAAACATCACAAAAACAAATCAAAACCAACCAAAAAATTCCAAAAACTTGACAAAATAGTTTAGAACCCGCCAAAACTGATCAAAACATTCTGAAAAGATGCCAAAATACTAGAAAACCAGTCAGAAGCGATCGAAACTTTCAATAACTTGCCAAAACATCATCAAAACAAATGAAAGCAAACCAAAACATTCCAAATACACGCCAAAATATTTTAAAACCCGCCAAAAGGAATCCAAATATTCCACAACCTGCCAAGACAATAAAAACAACACAAGAGAAAACAAAACATTCTAAAACACCACCAAAACATTCCGAAAACCCGCCAAAACATCATCAAAACAAATCAAAACAAACCAAACAATAGGAGGAACACGGCAACATATTGGCAAGCAAGAGACGGAGAGCGCGGCACCTTCTAGGAGGCCAAGAAGGAAGCCGCACAACACCTGCACTGTGTCTGCAACTTTCAAACTGCTAGAAGCTAGTGGCTTGCCACTGGCCTGCCTCTTCAATTGCCATTAGCATTCCAATGGAAGCTATTCTTGGACAACTTTGCTCTGCTTGCTGCTAGTTCTGCCCCAGCCTACCATAGATAACCTTGCTCTTGCCTTGAGGCTCTGAGATGCCAAGAACTTGTCAACTTCAAAGGGCGGGCCGGGCTACATCTACTCAGCTGCCACAGTTTCTCCTTGCTAGACCTAGTGGGAAAGCATTTTGCTGAGATGCAGAAGGCAAGAAACGCAGAATACGGAGACGCGGAGCTGTCCCAAGTGCCGCTGCCTAGGCGTCTTTCCGCAGAAGGAGCGCCCCGGAGCGCACCGCAACCGGCACCGTCATCTCTGCGCAAAGAGCCAAAATATTTTCAAACCCGCCAAAACTCATCCAAAAATATTTTCAAACCCGCCAAAATAGAAAACCAGACAGAAGTCATCAATACATTCGAAAAAACCTGACAAAACATGATCAAGCCCACCAAAGCTAATCCAAACACACCAAAAACTGGGCTAAACAGAATCAAAACAAATCAAAACAAATCGAAACCTTCTAAAAACCCGCCAAAATATTTCAAAACCCGTCAAAACTAATCAAAACATTCCAATACCCCCCAAAACATTCCGAACACCCGCCAAAAGGAATCCAAACATTCCAAAACCTGCCAACACAATAAAAACAACTCAAGAGAATACAAAACATTCTAAAACCCAACCAAAACATTCCGAAAACCCGCCAAAACATCATTAAAAACAAATCAAAACCAACCAAAATATTCCAAAAACCCGCCAAAATAATTTAGACCCGCAAAACTCATCAAAACATTCTGAAAAGATGCCAAAACATTAGAAAACCAGCCTGAACTGATCAAAACATTGAAAAAACTTGGCAAAACATCATAAAAACAAATCAAAACCAACCAAAAAATTCCAAAAACCTGACAAAATAGTTTAGAACCTGCCAAAACTGATCAAAACATTCTGAAAGGATGCCAAAATACTAGAAAACCAGTCAGAAGCGATCGGAACTTTCAATAACTTGCCAGAACATCATCAAAACAAATGAAAGCAAACCAAAACATTCCAAATACACGCCAAACTATTTTAAAACCCGCCAAAAGGAATCCAAATATTCCACAACCTGCCAAGACAATAAAAACAACACAAGAGAAAACAAAACATTCTAAAACACCACCAAAACATTCCGAAAACCCGCCAAAACCTCATCAAAACAAATCAAAACAAACCAAACAATAGGAGGAACACGGCAACATATTGGCAAGCAAGAGACGGAGAGCGCGGCACCTTCTAGGAGGCCAAGAAGGAAGCCGCACAACACCTGCACTGTGTCTGCAACTTTCAAACTGCTAGAAGCTAGTGGCTTGCCACTGGCCTGCCTCTTCAATTGCCATTAGCATTCCAATGGAAGCTATTCTTGGACAACTTTGCTCTGCTTGCTGCTAGTTCTGCCCCAGCCTACCATAGATAACCTTGCTCTTGCCTTGAGGCTCTGAGATGCCAAGAACTTGTCAACTTCAAAGGGCGGGCCGGGCTACATCTACTCAGCTGCCACAGTTTCTCCTTGCTAGACCTAGTGGGAAAGCATTTTGCTGAGATGCAGAAGGCAAGAAACGCAGAATACGGAGACGCGGAGCTGTCCCAAGTGCCGCTGCCTAGGCGTCTTTCCGCAGAAGGAGCGCCCCAGAGCGCACCGCAACCGGCACCGTCATCTCTGCGCAAAGAGCCAAAATATTTTCAAACCCGCCAAAACTCATCCAAAAATATTTTCAAACCTGCCAAAATAGAAAACCAGACAGAAGTGATCAATACATTCGAAAAAACCTGACAAAACATGATCAAGCCCACCAAAGCTAATCCAAACACACCAAAAACTGGGCTAAACAGAATCAAAACAAATCAAAACAAATCGAAACCTTCTAAAAACCCGCCAAAATATTTAAAAACCCGTCAAAACTAATCAAAACATTCCAATACCCGCCAAAACATTCCGAACACCCACCAAAAGGAATCCAAACATTCCAAAACCTGCCAACACAATAAAAACAACTCAAGAGAATACAAAACATTCTAAAACCCAAACAAGACATTCCGAAAACCCGCCAAAACATCATTAAAGCAAATCAAAACCAACCAAAATATTCCGAAAACCCGCCAAAATGATTTAGACCCGCAAAACTCATCAAAACATTCTGAAAAGATGTCAAAACATTAGAAAACCAGCCAGAACTGATCAAAACATTCAAAAAACTTGGCAAAACATCACAAAAACAAATCAAAACCAACCAAAAAATTCCAAAAACTTGACAAAATAGTTTAGAACCCGCCAAAACTGATCAAAACATTCTGAAAAGATGCCAAAATACTAGAAAACCAGTCAGAAGCGATCGAAACTTTCAATAACTTGCCAAAACATCATCAAAACAAATGAAAGCAAACCAAAACATTCCAAATACACGCCAAAATATTTTAAAACCCGCCAAAAGGAATCCAAATATTCCACAACCTGCCAAGACAATAAAAACAACACAAGAGAAAACAAAACATTCTAAAACACCACCAAAACATTCCGAAAACCCGCCAAAACATCATCAAAACAAATCAAAACAAACCAAACAATAGGAGGAACACGGCAACATATTGGCAAGCAAGAGACGGAGAGCGCGGCACCTTCTAGGAGGCCAAGAAGGAAGCCGCACAACACCTGCACTGTGTCTGCAACTTTCAAACTGCTAGAAGCTAGTGGCTTGCCACTGGCCTGCCTCTTCAATTGCCATTAGCATTCCAATGGAAGCTATTCTTGGACAACTTTGCTCTGCTTGCTGCTAGTTCTGCCCCAGCCTACCATAGATAACCTTGCTCTTGCCTTGAGGCTCTGAGATGCCAAGAACTTGTCAACTTCAAAGGGCGGGCCGGGCTACATCTACTCAGCTGCCACAGTTTCTCCTTGCTAGACCTAGTGGGAAAGCATTTTGCTGAGATGCAGAAGGCAAGAAACGCAGAATACGGAGACGCGGAGCTGTCCCAAGTGCCGCTGCCTAGGCGTCTTTCCGCAGAAGGAGCGCCCCGGAGCGCACCGCAACCGGCACCGTCATCTCTGCGCAAAGAGCCAAAATATTTTCAAACCCGCCAAAACTAATCCAAAAATATTTTCAAACCCGCCAAAATAGAAAACCAGACAGAAGTGATCAATACATTCGAAAAAACCTGACAAAACATGATCAAGCCCACCAAAGCTAATCCAAACACACCAAAAACTGGGCTAAACAGAATCAAAACAAATCAAAACAAATTGAAACCTTCTAAAAACCCGCCAAAATATTTCAAAACCCGTCAAAACTAATCAAAACATTCCAATACCCGCCAAAACATTCCGAACACCCGCCAAAAGGAATCCAAACATTCCAAAACCTGCCAACACAATAAAAACAACTCAAGAGAATACAAAACATTCTAAAACCCAAACAAGACATTCCGAAAACCCGCCAAAACATCATTAAAAACAAATCAAAACCAACCAAAATATTCCGAAAACCCGCCAAAATGATTTAGACCCGCAAAACTCATCAAAACATTCTGAAAAGATGTCAAAACATTAGAAAACCAGCCTGAACTGATCAAAACATTCAAAAAACTTGGCAAAACATCACAAAAACAAATCAAAACCAACCAAAAAATTCCAAAAACTTGACAAAATAGTTTAGAACCCGCCAAAACTGATCAAAACATTCTGAAAAGATGCCAAAATACTAGAAAACCAGTCAGAAGCGATCGAAACTTTCAATAACTTGCCAAAACATCATCAAAACAAATGAAAGCAAACCAAAACATTCCAAATACACGCCAAAATATTTTAAAACCCGCCAAAAGGAATCCAAATATTCCACAACCTGCCAAGACAATAAAAACAACACAAGAGAAAACAAAACATTCTAAAACACCACCAAAACATTCCGAAAACCCGCCAAAACATCATCAAAACAAATCAAAACAAACCAAACAATAGGAGGAACACGGCAACATATTGGCAAGCAAGAGACGGAGAGCGCGGCACCTTCTAGGAGGCCAAGAAGGAAGCCGCACAACACCTGCACTGTGTCTGCAACTTTCAAACTGCTAGAAGCTAGTGGCTTGCCACTGGCCTGCCTCTTCAATTGCCATTAGCATTCCAATGGAAGCTATTCTTGGACAACTTTGCTCTGCTTGCTGCTAGTTCTGCCCCAGCCTACCATAGATAACCTTGCTCTTGCCTTGAGGCTCTGAGATGCCAAGAACTTGTCAACTTCAAAGGGCGGGCCGGGCTACATCTACTCAGCTGCCACAGTTTCTCCTTGCTAGACCTAGTGGGAAAGCATTTTGCTGAGATGCAGAAGGCAAGAAACGCAGAATACGGAGACGCGGAGCTGTCCCAAGTGCCGCTGCCTAGGCGTCTTTCCGCAGAAGGAGCGCCCCGGAGCGCACCGCAACCGGCACCGTCATCTCTGCGCAAAGAGCCAAAATATTTTCAAACCCGCCAAAACTCATCCAAAAATATTTTCAAACCCGCCAAAATAGAAAACCAGACAGAAGTGATCAATACATTCGAAAAAACCTGACAAAACATGATCAAGCCCACCAAAGCTAATCCAAACACACCAAAAACTGGGCTAAACAGAATCAAAACAAATCAAAACAAATTGAAACCTTCTAAAAACCCGCCAAAATATTTCAAAACCCGTCAAAACTAATCAAAACATTCCAATACCCGCCAAAACATTCCGAACACCCGCCAAAAGGAATCCAAACATTCCAAAACCTGCCAACACAATAAAAACAACTCAAGAGAATACAAAACATTCTAAAACCCAAACAAAACATTCCGAAAACCCGCCAAAACATCATTAAAAACAAATCAAAACCAACCAAAATATTCCAAAAACCCGCCAAAATAATTTAGACCCGCAAAACTCATCAAAACATTCTGAAAAGATGCCAAAACATTAGAAAACCAGCCTGAACTGATCAAAACATTCAAAAAACTTGGCAAAACATCATAAAAACAAATCAAAACCAACCAAAAAATTCCAAAAACCTGACAAAATAGTTTAGAACCCGCCAAAACTGATCAAAACATTCTGAAAAGATGCCAAAATACTAGAAAACCAGTCAGAAGTGATCGAAACTTTCAATAACTTGCCAAAACATCATCAAAACAAATGAAAGGAAACCAAAACATTCCAAATACACGCCAAAATATTTTAAAACCCGCCAAAAGGAATCCAAATATTCCACAACCTGCCAAGACAATAAAAACAACACAAGAGAAAACAAAACATTCTAAAACACCACCAAAACATTCCGAAAACCCGCCAAAACATCATCAAAACAAATCAAAACAAACCAAACAATAGGAGGAACACGGCAACATATTGGCAAGCAAGAGACGGAGAGCGCGGCACCTTCTAGGAGGCCAAGAAGGAAGCCGCACAACACCTGCACTGTGTCTGCAACTTTCAAACTGCTAGAAGCTAGTGGCTTGCCACTGGCCTGCCTCTTCAATTGCCATTAGCATTCCAATGGAAGCTATTCTTGGACAACTTTGCTCTGCTTGCTGCTAGTTCTGCCCCAGCCTACCATAGATAACCTTGCTCTTGCCTTGAGGCTCTGAGATGCCAAGAACTTGTCAACTTCAAAGGGCGGGCCGGGCTACATCTACTCAGCTGCCACAGTTTCTCCTTGCTAGACCTAGTGGGAAAGCATTTTGCTGAGATGCAGAAGGCAAGAAACGCAGAATACGGAGACGCGGAGCTGTCCCAAGTGCCGCTGCCTAGGCGTCTTTCCGCAGAAGGAGCGCCCCGGAGTGCACCGCAACCGGCACCGTCATCTCTGCGCAAAGAGCCAAAATATTTTCAAACCCGCCAAAACTCATCCAAAAATATTTTCAAACCCGCCAAAATAGAAAACCAGACAGAAGTCATCAATACATTCGAAAAAACCTGACAAAACATGATCAAGCCCACCAAAGCTAATCCAAACACACCAAAAACTGGGCTAAACAGAATCAAAACAAATCAAAACAAATCGAAACCTTCTAAAAACCCGCCAAAATATTTCAAAACCCGTCAAAACTAATCAAAACATTCCAATACCCCCCAAAACATTCCGAACACCCGCCAAAAGGAATCCAAACATTCCAAAACCTGCCAACACAATAAAAACAACTCAAGAGAATACAAAACATTCTAAAACCCAACCAAAACATTCCGAAAACCCGCCAAAACATCATTAAAAACAAATCAAAACCAACCAAAATATTCCAAAAACCCGCCAAAATAATTTAGACCCGCAAAACTCATCAAAACATTCTGAAAAGATGCCAAAACATTAGAAAACCAGCCTGAACTGATCAAAACATTGAAAAAACTTGGCAAAACATCATAAAAACAAATCAAAACCAACCAAAAAATTCCAAAAACCTGACAAAATAGTTTAGAACCTGCCAAAACTGATCAAAACATTCTGAAAGGATGCCAAAATACTAGAAAACCAGTCAGAAGCGATCGGAACTTTCAATAACTTGCCAGAACATAATCAAAACAAATGAAAGCAAACCAAAACATTCCAAATACACGCCAAACTATTTTAAAACCCGCCAAAAGGAATCCAAATATTCCACAACCTGCCAAGACAATAAAAACAACACAAGAGAAAACAAAACATTCTAAAACACCACCAAAACATTCCGAAAACCCGCCAAAACCTCATCAAAACAAATCAAAACAAACCAAACAATAGGAGGAACACGGCAACATATTGGCAAGCAAGAGACGGAGAGCGCGGCACCTTCTAGGAGGCCAAGAAGGAAGCCGCACAACACCTGCACTGTGTCTGCAACTTTCAAACTGCTAGAAGCTAGTGGCTTGCCACTGGCCTGCCTCTTCAATTGCCATTAGCATTCCAATGGAAGCTATTCTTGGACAACTTTGCTCTGCTTGCTGCTAGTTCTGCCCCAGCCTACCATAGATAACCTTGCTCTTGCCTTGAGGCTCTGAGATGCCAAGAACTTGTCAACTTCAAAGGGCGGGCCGGGCTACATCTACTCAGCTGCCACAGTTTCTCCTTGCTAGACCTAGTGGGAAAGCATTTTGCTGAGATGCAGAAGGCAAGAAACGCAGAATACGGAGACGCGGAGCTGTCCCAAGTGCCGCTGCCTAGGCGTCTTTCCGCAGAAGGAGCGCCCCAGAGCGCACCGCAACCGGCACCGTCATCTCTGCGCAAAGAGCCAAAATATTTTCAAACCCGCCAAAACTCATCCAAAAATATTTTCAAACCTGCCAAAATAGAAAACCAGACAGAAGTGATCAATACATTCGAAAAAACCTGACAAAACATGATAAAGCCCACCAAAGCTAATCCAAACACACCAAAAACTGGGCTAAACAGAATCAAAACAAATCAAAACAAATCGAAACCTTCTAAAAACCGGCCAAAATATTTCAAAACCCGTCAAAACTAATCAAAACATTCCGAACACCCGCCAAAAGATTCCGAACACCCGCCAAAAGGAATCCAAACATTCCAAAACCTGCCAACACAATAAAAACAACTCAAGAGAATACAAAACATTCTAAAACCCAACCAAAACATTCCGAAAACCCGCCAAAACATCATAAAAGCAAATCAAAACCAACCAAAATATTCCGAAAACCCGCCAAAATGATTTAGACCCGCAAAACTCATCAAAACATTCTGAAAAGATGTCAAAACATTAGAAAACCAGCCAGAACTGATCAAAACATTCAAAAAACTTGGCAAAACATCACAAAAACAAATCACAACCAACCAAAAAATTCCAAAAACCTGACAAAATAGTTTAGAACCCGCCAAAACTGATCAAAACATTCTGAAAAGATGCCAAAATACTAGAAAACCAGTCAGAAGTGATCGAAACTTTCAATAACTTGCCAAAACATCATCAAAACAAATGAAAGCAAACCAAAACATTCCAAATACCCGCCAAACTATTTTAAAACCCGCCAAAAGGAATCCAAATATTCCACAACCTGCCAAGACAATAAAAACAACACAAGAGAAAACAAAACATTCTAAAACACCACCAAAACATTCCGAAAACCCGCCAAAACCTCATCAAAACAAATCAAAACAAACCAAACAATAGGAGGAACACGGCAACATATTGGCGCGCAAGAGACGGAGAGCGCGGCACCTTCTAGGAGGCCAAGAAGGAAGCCGCACAACACCTGCACTGTGTCTGCAACTTTCAAACTGCTAGAAGCTAGTGGCTTGCCACTGGCCTGCCTCTTCAATTGCCATTAGCATTCCAATGGAAGCTATTCTTGGACAACTTTGCTCTGCTTGCTGCTAGTTCTGCCCCAGCCTACCATAGATAACCTTGCTCTTGCCTTGAGGCTCTGAGATGCCAAGAACTTGTCAACTTCAAAGGGCGGGCCGGGCTACATCTACTCAGCTGCCACAGTTTCTCCTTGCTAGACCTAGTGGGAAAGCATTTTGCTGAGATGCAGAAGGCAAGAAACGCAGAATACGGAGACGCGGAGCTGTCCCAAGTGCCGCTGCCTAGGCGTCTTTCCGCAGAAGGAGCGCCCCGGAGCGCACCGCAACCGGCACCGTCATCTCTGCGCAAAGAGCCAAAATATTTTCAAACCCGCCAAAACTAATCCAAAAATATTTTCAAACCCGCCAAAATAGAAAACCAGACAGAAGTGATCAATACATTCGAAAAAACCTGACAAAACATGATCAAGCCCACCAAAGCTAATCCAAACACACCAAAAACTGGGCTAAACAGAATCAAAACAAATCAAAACAAATCGAAACCTTCTAAAAACCCGCCAAAATATTTCAAAACCCCTCAAAACTAATCAAAACATTCCAATACCCGCCAAAACATTCCGAACACCTGCCAAAAGGAATCCAAACATTCCAAAACCTGCCAACACAATAAAAACAACTCAAGAGAATACAAAACATTCTAAAACCCAACCAAAACATTCCGAAAACCCGCCAAAACATCATTAAAAACAAATCAAAACCAACCAAAATATTCCAAAAACCCGCCAAAATAATTTAGACCCGCAAAACTCATCAAAACATTCTGAAAAGATGCCAAAACATTAGAAAACCAGCCTGAACTGATCAAAACATTGAAAAAACTTGGTAAAACATCACAAAAACAAATCAAAACCAACCAAAAAATTCCAAAAACCTGACAAAATAGTTTAGAACCTGCCAAAACTGATCAAAACATTCTGAAAAGATGCCAAAATACTAGAAAACCAGTCAGAAGCGATCGGAACTTTCAATAACTTGCCAAAACATAATCAAAACAAATGAAAGCAAACCAAAACATTCCAAATACACGCCAAACTATTTTAAAACCCGCCAAAAGGAATCCAAATATTCCACAACCTGCCAAGACAATAAAAACAACACAAGAGAAAACAAAACATTCTAAAACACCACCAAAACATTCCGAAAACCCGCCAAAACCTCATCAAAACAAATCAAAACAAACCAAACAATAGGAGGAACACGGCAACATATTGGCGCGCAAGAGACGGAGAGCGCGGCACCTTCTAGGAGGCCAAGAAGGAAGCCGCACAACACCTGCACTGTGTCTGCAACTTTCAAACTGCTAGAAGCTAGTGGCTTGCCACTGGCCTGCCTCTTCAATTGCCATTAGCATTCCAATGGAAGCTATTCTTGGACAACTTTGCTCTGCTTGCTGCTAGTTCTGCCCCAGCCTACCATAGATAACCTTGCTCTTGCCTTGAGGCTCTGAGATGCCAAGAACTTGTCAACTTCAAAGGGCGGGCCGGGCTACATCTACTCAGCTGCCACAGTTTCTCCTTGCTAGACCTAGTGGGAAAGCATTTTGCTGAGATGCAGAAGGCAAGAAACGCAGAATATGGAGACGCGGAGCTGTCCCTAGTGCCGCTGCCTAGGCGTCTTTCCGCAGAAGGAGCGCCCCGGAGCGCACCGCAACCGGCACCGTCATCTCTGCGCAAAGAGCCAAAATATTTTCAAACCCGCCAAAACTCATCCAAAAATAATTTCAAACCTGCCAAAATAGAAAACCAGACAGAAGTGATCAATACATTCGAAAAAACCTGACAAAACATGATAAAGCCCACCAAAGCTAATCCAAACACACCAAAAACTGGGCTAAACAGAATCAAAACAAATCAAAACAAATCGAAACCTTCTAAAAACCCGCCAAAATATTTCAAAACCCGTCAAAACTAATCAAAACATTCCGAACACCCGCCAAAACATTCCGAACACCCGCCAAAAGGAATCCAAACATTCCAAAACCTGCCAACACAATAAAAACAACTCAAGAGAATACAAAACATTCTAAAACCCAACCAAAACATTCCGAAAACCCGCCAAAACATCATTAAAAACAAATCAAAACCAACCAAAATATTCCAAAAACCCGCCAAAATAATTTAGACCCGCAAAACTCATCAAAACATTCTGAAAAGATGCCAAAACATTAGAAAACCAGCCTGAACTGATCAAAACATTGAAAAAACTTGGCAAAACATCACAAAAACAAATCAAAACCAACCAAAAAATTCCAAAAACCCGACAAAATAGTTTAGAACCTGCCAAAACTGATCAAAACATTCTGAAAAGATGCCAAAATACTAGAAAACCAGTCAGAAGTGATCGAAACTTTCAATAACTTGCCAAAACATCATCAAAACAAATGAAAGCAAACCAAAACATTCCAAATACACGCCAAAATATTTTAAAACCCGCCAAAAGGAATCCAAATATTCCACAACCTGCCAAGACAATAAAAACAACACAAGAGAAAACAAAACATTCTAAAACACCACCAAAACATTCCGAAAACCCGCCAAAACATCATCAAAACAAATCAAAACAAACCAAATAATAGGAGGAGCACGGCAACATATTGGCAAGCAAGAGACGGAGAGCGCCTGCACCTTCTAGGAGGCCAAGAAGGAAGCCGCACAACACCTGCACTGTGTCTGCAACTTTCAAACTGCTAGAAGCTAGTGGCTTGCCACTGGCCTGCCTCTTCAATTGCCATTAGCATTCCAATGGAAGCTATTCTTGGACAACTTTGCTCTGCTTGCTGCTAGTTCTGCCCCAGCCTACCATAGATAACCTTGCTCTTGCCTTGAGGCTCTGAGATGCCAAGAACTTGTCAACTTCAAAGGGCGGGCCGGGCTACATCTACTCAGCTGCCACAGTTTCTCCTTGCTAGACCTAGTGGGAAAGCATTTTGCTGAGATGCAGAAGGCAAGAAACGCAGAATACGGAGACGCGGAGCTGTCCCAAGTGCCGCTGCCAGGCGTCTTTCCGCAGAAGGAGCGCCCCGGAGCGCACCGCAACCGGCACCGTCATCTCTGCGCAAAGAGCCAAAATATTTTCAAACCCGCCAAAACTAATCCAAAAATATTTTCAAACCCGCCAAAATAGAAAACCAGACAGAAGTGATCAATACATTCGAAAAAACCTGACAAAACATGAGAAAGCCCTCCAAAGCTAATCCAAACACACCAAAAACTGGGCTAAACAGAATCAAAACAAATCAAAACAAATCGAAACCTTCTAAAAACCCACCAAAATATTTCAAAACCCGTCAAAACTAATCAAAACATTCCGAACACCCGCCAAAACATTCCGAACACCCGCCAAAAGGAATCCAAACATTCCAAAACCTGCCAACACAATAAAAACAACTCAAGAGAATACAAAACATTCTAAAACCCAAACAAAACATTCCGAAAACCCGCCAAAACATCATAAAAGCAAATCAAAACCAACCAAAATATTCCGAAAACCTGCCAAAATGATTTAGACCCGCAAAACTCATCAAAACATTCTGAAAAGATGTCAAAACATTAGAAAACCAGCCAGAACTGATCAAAACATTCAAAAAACTTGGCAAAACATCATAAAAACAAATCAAAACCAACCAAAAAATTCCAAAAACCTGACAAAATAGTTTAGAACCTGCCAAAACTGATCAAAACATTCTGAAAAGATGCCAAAATACTAGAAAACCAGTCAGAAGCGATCGGAACTTTCAATAACTTGCCAAAACATCATCAAAACAAATGAAAGCAAACCAAAACATTCCAAATACACGCCAAACTATTTTAAAACCCGCCAAAAGGAATCCAAATATTCCACAACCTGCCAAGACAATAAAAACAACACAAGAGAAAACAAAACATTCTAAAACACCACCAAAACATTCCGAAAACCCGCCAAAACCTCATCAAAACAAATCAAAACAAACCAAACAATAGGAGGAACACGGCAACATATTGGCGCGCAAGAGACGGAGAGCGCGGCACCTTCTAGGAGGCCAAGAAGGAAGCCGCACAACACCTGCACTGTGTCTGCAACTTTCAAACTGCTAGAAGCTAGTGGCTTGCCACTGGCCTGCCTCTTCAATTGCCATTAGCATTCCAATGGAAGCTATTCTTGGACAACTTTGCTCTGCTTGCTGCTAGTTCTGCCCCAGCCTACCATAGATAACCTTGCTCTTGCCTTGAGGCTCTGAGATGCCAAGAACTTGTCAACTTCAAAGGGCGGGCCGGGCTACATCTACTCAGCTGCCACAGTTTCTCCTTGCTAGACCTAGTGGGAAAGCATTTTGCTGAGATGCAGAAGGCAAGAAACGCAGAATACGGAGACGCGGAGCTGTCCCAAGTGCCGCTGCCTAGGCGTCTTTCCGCAGAAGGAGCGCCCCGGAGCGCACCGCAACCGGCACCGTCATCTCTGCGCAAAGAGCCAAAATATTTTCAAACCCGCCAAAACTCATCCAAAAATATTTTCAAACCTGCCAAAATAGAAAACCAGACAGAAGTGATCAATACATTCGAAAAAACCTGACAAAACATGATAAAGCCCACCAAAGCTAATCCAAACACACCAAAAACTGGGCTAAACAGAATCAAAACAAATCAAAACAAATCGAAACCTTCTAAAAACCGGCCAAAATATTTCAAAACCCGTCAAAACTAATCAAAACATTCCGAATACCCGCCAAAACATTCCGAACACCCGCCAAAAGGAATCCAAACATTCCAAAACCTGCCAACACAATAAAAACAACTCAAGCGAATACAAAACATTCTAAAACCCAAACAAAACATTCCGAAAACCCGCCAAAACATCATAAAAGCAAATCAAAACCAACCAAAATATTCCGAAAACCCGCCAAAATGATTTAGACCCGCAAAACTCATCAAAACATTCTGAAAAGATGCCAAAACATTAGAAAACCAGCCAGAACTGATCAAAACATTCAAAAAACTTGGCAAAACATCACAAAAACAAATCAAAACCAACCAAAAAATTCCAAAAACCTGACAAAATAGTTTAGAACCTGCCAAAACTGATCAAAACATTCTGAAAAGATGCCAAAATACTAGAAAACCAGTCAGAAGCGATCGGAACTTTCAATAACTTGCCAAAACATCATCAAAACAAATGAAAGCAAACCAAAACATTCCAAATACACGCCAAACTATTTTAAAACCCGCCAAAAGGAATCCAAATATTCCACAACCTGCCAAGACAATAAAAACAACACAAGAGAAAACAAAACATTCTAAAACACCACCAAAACATTCCGAAAACCCGCCAAAACCTCATCAAAACAAATCAAAACAAACCAAACAATAGGAGGAACACGGCAACATATTGGCGCGCAAGAGACGGAGAGCGCGGCACCTTCTAGGAGGCCAAGAAGGAAGCCGCACAACACCTGCACTGTGTCTGCAACTTTCAAACTGCTAGAAGCTAGTGGCTTGCCACTGGCCTGCCTCTTCAATTGCCATTAGCATTCCAATGGAAGCTATTCTTGGACAACTTTGCTCTGCTTGCTGCTAGTTCTGCCCCAGCCTACCATAGATAACCTTGCTCTTGCCTTGAGGCTCTGAGATGCCAAGAACTTGTCAACTTCAAAGGGCGGGCCGGGCTACATCTACTCAGCTGCCACAGTTTCTCCTTGCTAGACCTAGTGGGAAAGCATTTTGCTGAGATGCAGAAGGCAAGAAACGCAGAATACGGAGACGCGGAGCTGTCCCAAGTGCCGCTGCCAGGCGTCTTTCCGCAGAAGGAGCGCCCCGGAGCGCACCGCAACCGGCACCGTCATCTCTGCGCAAAGAGCCAAAATATTTTCAAACCCGCCAAAACTAATCCAAAAATATTTTCAAACCCGCCAAAATAGAAAACCAGACAGAAGTGATCAATACATTCGAAAAAACCTGACAAAACATGATCAAGCCCACCAAAGCTAATCCAAACACACCAAAAACTGGGCTAAACAGAATCAAAACAAATCAAAACAAATTGAAACCTTCTAAAAACCCGCCAAAATATTTCAAAACCCGTCAAAACTAATCAAAACATTCCAATACCCGCCAAAACATTCCGAACACCCACCAAAAGGAATCCAAACATTCCAAAACCTGCCAACACAATAAAAACAACTCAAGAGAATACAAAACATTCTAAAACCCAAACAAAACATTCCGAAAAACCGCCAAAACATCATTAAAAACAAATCAAAACCAACCAAAATATTCCAAAAACCCGCCAAAATAATTTAGACCCGCAAAACTCATCAAAACATTCTGAAAAGATGCCAAAACATTAGAAAACCAGCCTGAACTGATCAAAACATTGAAAAAACTTGGCAAAACATCATAAAAACAAATCAAAACCAACCAAAAAATTCCAAAAACCTGACAAAATAGTTTAGAACCTGCCAAAACTGATCAAAACATTCTGAAAAGATGCCAAAATACTAGAAAACCAGTCAGAAGCGATCGGAACTTTCAATAACTTGCCAAAACATCATCAAAACAAATGAAAGCAAACCAAAACATTCCAAATACACGCCAAAATATTTTAAAACCCGCCAAAAGGAATCCAAATATTCCACAACCTGCCAAGACAATAAAAACAACACAAGAGAAAACAAAACATTCTAAAACACCACCAAAACATTCCGAAAACCCGCCAAAACCTCATCAAAACAAATCAAAACAAACCAAACAATAGGAGGAACATGGCAACATATTGGCGCGCAAGAGACGGAGAGCGCGGCACCTTCTAGGAGGCCAAGAAGGAAGCCGCACAACACCTGCACTGTGTCTGCAACTTTCAAACTGCTAGAAGCTAGTGGCTTGCCACTGGCCTGCCTCTTCAATTGCCATTAGCATTCCAATGGAAGCTATTCTTGGACAACTTTGCTCTGCTTGCTGCTAGTTCTGCCCCAGCCTACCATAGATAACCTTGCTCTTGCCTTGAGGCTCTGAGATGCCAAGAACTTGTCAACTTCAAAGGGCGGGCCGGGCTACATCTACTCAGCTGCCACAGTTTCTCCTTGCTAGACCTAGTGGGAAAGCATTTTGCTGAGATGCAGAAGGCAAGAAACGCAGAATATGGAGACGCGGAGCTGTCCCTAGTGCCGCTGCCTAGGCGTCTTTCCGCAGAAGGAGCGCCCCGGAGCGCACCGCAACCGGCACCGTCATCTCTGCGCAAAGAGCCAAAATATTTTCAAACCCGCCAAAACTCATCCAAAAATAATTTCAAACCTGCCAAAATAGAAAACCAGACAGAAGTGATCAATACATTCGAAAAAACCTGACAAAACATGATAAAGCCCACCAAAGCTAATCCAAACACACCAAAAACTGGGCTAAACAGAATCAAAACAAATCAAAACAAATCGAAACCTTCTAAAAACCCGCCAAAATATTTCAAAACCCGTCAAAACTAATCAAAACATTCCGAACACCCGCCAAAACATTCCGAACACCCGCCAAAAGGAATCCAAACATTCCAAAACCTGCCAACACAATAAAAACAACTCAAGAGAATACAAAACATTCTAAAACCCAACCAAAACATTCCGAAAACCCGCCAAAACATCATTAAAAACAAATCAAAACCAACCAAAATATTCCAAAAACCCGCCAAAATAATTTAGACCCGCAAAACTCATCAAAACATTCTGAAAAGATGCCAAAACATTAGAAAACCAGCCTGAACTGATCAAAACATTGAAAAAACTTGGCAAAACATCACAAAAACAAATCAAAACCAACCAAAAAATTCCAAAAACCCGACAAAATAGTTTAGAACCTGCCAAAACTGATCAAAACATTCTGAAAAGATGCCAAAATACTAGAAAACCAGTCAGAAGTGATCGAAACTTTCAATAACTTGCCAAAACATCATCAAAACAAATGAAAGCAAACCAAAACATTCCAAATACCCGCCAAACTATTTTAAAACCCGCCAAAAGGAATCCAAATATTCCACAACCTGCCAAGACAATAAAAACAACACAAGAGAAAACAAAACATTCTAAAACACCACCAAAACATTCCGAAAACCCGCCAAAACATCATCAAAACAAATCAAAACAAACCAAATAATAGGAGGAGCACGGCAACATATTGGCAAGCAAGAGACGGAGAGCGCCTGCACCTTCTAGGAGGCCAAGAAGGAAGCCGCACAACACCTGCACTGTGTCTGCAACTTTCAAACTGCTAGAAGCTAGTGGCTTGCCACTGGCCTGCCTCTTCAATTGCCATTAGCATTCCAATGGAAGCTATTCTTGGACAACTTTGCTCTGCTTGCTGCTAGTTCTGCCCCAGCCTACCATAGATAACCTTGCTCTTGCCTTGAGGCTCTGAGATGCCAAGAACTTGTCAACTTCAAAGGGCGGGCCGGGCTACATCTACTCAGCTGCCACAGTTTCTCCTTGCTAGACCTAGTGGGAAAGCATTTTGCTGAGATGCAGAAGGCAAGAAACGCAGAATACGGAGACGCGGAGCTGTCCCAAGTGCCGCTGCCAGGCGTCTTTCCGCAGAAGGAGCGCCCCGGAGCGCACCGCAACCGGCACCGTCATCTCTGCGCAAAGAGCCAAAATATTTTCAAACCCGCCAAAACTAATCCAAAAATATTTTCAAACCCGCCAAAATAGAAAACCAGACAGAAGTGATCAATACATTCGAAAAAACCTGACAAAACATGAGAAAGCCCTCCAAAGCTAATCCAAACACACCAAAAACTGGGCTAAACAGAATCAAAACAAATCAAAACAAATCGAAACCTTCTAAAAACCCACCAAAATATTTCAAAACCCGTCAAAACTAATCAAAACATTCCGAACACCCGCCAAAACATTCCGAACACCCGCCAAAAGGAATCCAAACATTCCAAAACCTGCCAACACAATAAAAACAACTCAAGAGAATACAAAACATTCTAAAACCCAAACAAAACATTCCGAAAACCCGCCAAAACATCATAAAAGCAAATCAAAACCAACCAAAATATTCCGAAAACCCGCCAAAATGATTTAGACCCGCAAAACTCATCAAAACATTCTGAAAAGATGTCAAAACATTAGAAAACCAGCCAGAACTGATCAAAACATTCAAAAAACTTGGCAAAACATCATAAAAACAAATCAAAACCAACCAAAAAATTCCAAAAACCTGACAAAATAGTTTAGAACCTGCCAAAACTGATCAAAACATTCTGAAAAGATGCCAAAATACTAGAAAACCAGTCAGAAGCGATCGGAACTTTCAATAACTTGCCAAAACATCATCAAAACAAATGAAAGCAAACCAAAACATTCCAAATACACGCCAAACTATTTTAAAACCCGCCAAAAGGAATCCAAATATTCCACAACCTGCCAAGACAATAAAAACAACACAAGAGAAAACAAAACATTCTAAAACACCACCAAAACATTCCGAAAACCCGCCAAAACCTCATCAAAACAAATCAAAACAAACCAAACAATAGGAGGAACACGGCAACATATTGGCGCGCAAGAGACGGAGAGCGCGGCACCTTCTAGGAGGCCAAGAAGGAAGCCGCACAACACCTGCACTGTGTCTGCAACTTTCAAACTGCTAGAAGCTAGTGGCTTGCCACTGGCCTGCCTCTTCAATTGCCATTAGCATTCCAATGGAAGCTATTCTTGGACAACTTTGCTCTGCTTGCTGCTAGTTCTGCCCCAGCCTACCATAGATAACCTTGCTCTTGCCTTGAGGCTCTGAGATGCCAAGAACTTGTCAACTTCAAAGGGCGGGCCGGGCTACATCTACTCAGCTGCCACAGTTTCTCCTTGCTAGACCTAGTGGGAAAGCATTTTGCTGAGATGCAGAAGGCAAGAAACGCAGAATACGGAGACGCGGAGCTGTCCCAAATGCCGCTGCCTAGGCGTCTTTCCGCAGAAGGAGCGCCCCGGAGCGCACCGCAACCGGCACCGTCATCTCTGCGCAAAGAGCCAAAATATTTTCAAACCCGCCAAAACTCATCCAAAAATATTTTCAAACCTGCCAAAATAGAAAACCAGACAGAAGTGATCAATACATTCGAAAAAACCTGACAAAACATGATCAAGCCCACCAAAGCTAATCCAAACACACCAAAAACTGGGCTAAACAGAATCAAAACAAATCAAAACAAATCGAAACCTTCTAAAAACCGGCCAAAATATTTCAAAACCCGTCAAAACTAATCAAAACATTCCGAATACCCGCCAAAACATTCCGAACACCCGCCAAAAGGAATCCAAACATTCCAAAACCTGCCAACACAATAAAAACAACTCAAGCGAATACAAAACATTCTAAAACCCAACCAAAACATTCCGAAAACCCGCCAAAACATCATAAAAGCAAATCAAAACCAACCAAAATATTCCGAAAACCCGCCAAAATGATTTAGACCCGCAAAACTCATCAAAACATTCTGAAAAGATGTCAAAACATTAGAAAACCAGCCAGAACTGATCAAAACATTCAAAAAACTTGGCAAAACATCACAAAAACAAATCAAAACCAACCAAAAAATTCCAAAAACCTGACAAAATAGTTCAGAACCCGCCAAAACTGATCAAAACATTCTGAAAAGATGCCAAAATACTAGAAAACCAGTCAGAAGTGATCGAAACTTTCAATAACTTGCCAAAACATAATCAAAACAAATGAAAGCAAACCAAAACATTCCAAATACCCGCCAAAATATTTTAAAACCCGCCAAAAGGAATCCAAACGTTCCACAACCTGCCAAGACAATAAAAACAACACAAGAGAAAACAAAACATTCTAAAACACCACCAAAACATTCCGAAAACCCGCCAAAACATCATCAAAACAAATCAAAACAAACCAAACAATAGGAGGAACACGGCAACATATTGGCAAGCAAGAGACGGAGAGCGCCTGCACCTTCTAGGAGGCCAAGAAGGAAGCCGCACAACACCTGCACTGTGTCTGCAACTTTCAAACTGCTAGAAGCTAGTGGCTTGCCACTGGCCTGCCTCTTCAATTGCCATTAGCATTCCAATGGAAGGTATTCTTGGACAACTTTGCTCTGCTTGCTGCTAGTTCTGCCCCAGCCTACCATAGATAACCTTGCTCTTGCCTTGAGGCTCTGAGATGCCAAGAACTTGTCAACTTCAAAGGGCGGGCCGGGCTACATCTACTCAGCTGCCACAATTTCTCCTTGCTAGACCTAGTGGGAAAGCATTTTGCTGAGATGCAGAAGGCAAGAAACGCAGAATACGGAGACGCGGAGCTGTCCCAAGTGCCGCTGCCAGGCGTCTTTCCGCAGAAGGAGCGCCCCGGAGCGCACCGCAACCGGCACCGTCATCTCTGCGCAAAGAGCCAAAATATTTTCAAACCCGCCAAAACTAATCCAAAAATATTTTCAAACCCGCCAAAATAGAAAACCAGACAGAAGTCATCAATACATTTGAAAAAACCTGACAAAACATGATCAAGCCCACCAAAGCTAATCCAAACACACCAAAAACTGGGCTAAACATAATCAAAACAAATCAAAACAAATTGAAACCTTCTAAAAACCGGCCAAAATATTTCAAAACCCGTCAAAACTAATCAAAACATTCCAATACCCGCCAAAACATTCCGAACACCCGCCAAAAGGAATCCAAACATTCCAAAACCTGCCAACACAATAAAAACAACTCAAGAGAATACAAAACATTCTAAAACCCAACCACAACATTCCAAAAACCCGCCAAAATAATTTAGACCCGCAAAACTCATCAAAACATTCTGAAAAGATGTCAAAACATTAGAAAACCAGCCAGAACTGATCAAAACATTGAAAAAACTTGGCAAAACATCACAAAAACAAATCAAAACCAACCAAAAAATTCCAAAAACCTGTCAAAATAGTTTAGAACCAGCCAAAACTGATCAAAACATTCTGAAAAGATGCCAAAATACTAGAAAACCAGTCAGAAGCGATCGGAACTTTCAATAACTAGCCAAAACATCATCAAAACAAATGAAAGCAAACCAAAACATTCCAAATACCCGCCAAACTATTTTAAAACCCGCCAAAAGGAATCCAAATATTCCACAACCTGCCAAGACAATAAAAACAACACAAGAGAAAACAAAACATTCTAAAACACCACCAAAACATTCCGAAAACCCGCCAAAACATCATCAAAACAAATCAAAACAAACCAAACAATAGGAGGAACACGGCAACATATTGGCAAGCAAGAGACGGAGAGCGCGGCACCTTCTAGGAGGCCAAGAAGGAAGCCGCACAACACCTGCACTGTGTCTGCAACTTTCAAACTGCTAGAAGCTAGTGGCTTGCCACTGGCCTGCCTCTTCAATTGCCATTAGCATTCCAATGGAAGCTATTCTTGGACAACTTTGCTCTGCTTGCTGCTAGTTCTGCCCCAGCCTACCATAGATAACCTTGCTCTTGCCTTGAGGCTCTGAGATGCCAAGAACTTGTCAACTTCAAAGGGCGGGCCGGGCTACATCTACTCAGCTGCCACAGTTTCTCCTTGCTAGACCTAGTGGGAAAGCATTTTGCTGAGATGCAGAAGGCAAGAAACGCAGAATACGGAGACGCGGAGCTGTCCCAAGTGCCGCTGCCTAGGCGTCTTTCCGCAGAAGGAGCGCCACGGAGCGCACCGCAACCGGCACCGTCATCTCTGCGCAAAGAGCCAAAATATTTTCAAACCCGCCAAAACTAATCCAAAAATATTTTCAAACCCGCCAAAATAGAAAACCAGACAGAAGTGATCAATACATTTGAAAAAACCTGACAAAACATGATCAAGCCCACCAAAGCTAATCCAAACACACCAAAAACAGGGCTAAACATAATCAAAACAAATCAAAACAAATTGAAACCTTCTAAAAACCGGCCAAAATATTTCAAAACCCGTCAAAACTAATCAAAACATTCCAATACCCGCCAAAACATTCCGAACACCCGCCAAAAGGAATCCAAACATTCCAAAACCTGCCAACACAATAAAAACAACTCAAGAGAATACAAAACATTCTAAAACCCAACCACAACATTCCAAAAACCCGCCAAAATAATTTAGACCCGCAAAACTCATCAAAACATTCTGAAAAGATGTCAAAACATTAGAAAACCAGCCAGAACTGATCAAAACATTGAAAAAACTTGGCAAAACATCACAAAAACAAATCAAAACCAACCAAAAAATTCCAAAAACCTGTCAAAATAGTTTAGAACCAGCCAAAACTGATCAAAACATTCTGAAAAGATGCCAAAATACTAGAAAACCAGTCAGAAGCGATCGGAACTTTCAATAACTAGCCAAAACATCATCAAAACAAATGAAAGCAAACCAAAACATTCCAAATACCCGCCAAACTATTTTAAAACCCGCCAAAAGGAATCCAAATATTCCACAACCTGCCAAGACAATAAAAACAACACAAGAGAAAACAAAACATTCTAAAACACCACCAAAACATTCCGAAAACCCGCCAAAACATCATCAAAACAAATCAAAACAAACCAAACAATAGGAGGAACACGGCAACATATTGGCAAGCAAGAGACGGAGAGCGCGGCACCTTCTAGGAGGCCAAGAAGGAAGCCGCACAACACCTGCACTGTGTCTGCAACTTTCAAACTGCTAGAAGCTAGTGGCTTGCCACTGGCCTGCCTCTTCAATTGCCATTAGCATTCCAATGGAAGCTATTCTTGGACAACTTTGCTCTGCTTGCTGCTAGTTCTGCCCCAGCCTACCATAGATAACCTTGCTCTTGCCTTGAGGCTCTGAGATGCCAAGAACTTGTCAACTTCAAAGGGCGGGCCGGGCTACATCTACTCAGCTGCCACAGTTTCTCCTTGCTAGACCTAGTGGGAAAGCATTTTGCTGAGATGCAGAAGGCAAGAAACGCAGAATACGGAGACGCGGAGCTGTCCCAAGTGCCGCTGCCTAGGCGTCTTTCCGCAGAAGGAGCGCCACGGAGCGCACCGCAACCGGCACCGTCATCTCTGCGCAAAGAGCCAAAATATTTTCAAACCCGCCAAAACTAATCCAAAAATATTTTCAAACCCGCCAAAATAGAAAACCAGACAGAAGTGATCAATACATTTGAAAAAACCTGACAAAACATGATCAAGCCCACCAAAGCTAATCCAAACACACCAAAAACAGGGCTAAACATAATCAAAACAAATCAAAACAAATTGAAACCTTCTAAAAACCGGCCAAAATATTTCAAAACCCGTCAAAACTAATCAAAACATTCCAATACCCGCCAAAACATTCCGAACACCCGCCAAAAGGAATCCAAACATTCCAAAACCTGCCAACACAATAAAAACAACTCAAGAGAATACAAAACATTCTAAAACCCAACCACAACATTCCAAAAACCCGCCAAAATAATTTAGACCCGCAAAACTCATCAAAACATTCTGAAAAGATGTCAAAACATTAGAAAACCAGCCAGAACTGATCAAAACATTGAAAAAACTTGGCAAAACATCACAAAAACAAATCAAAACCAACCAAAAAATTCCAAAAACCTGTCAAAATAGTTTAGAACCAGCCAAAACTGATCAAAACATTCTGAAAAGATGCCAAAATACTAGAAAACCAGTCAGAAGCGATCGGAACTTTCAATAACTTGCCAAAACATCATCAAAACAAATGAAAGCAAACCAAAACATTCCAAATACCCGCCAAACTATTTTAAAACCCGCCAAAAGGAATCCAAATATTCCACAACCTGCCAAGACAATAAAAACAACACAAGAGAAAACAAAACATTCTAAAACACCACCAAAACATTCCGAAAACCCGCCAAAACATCATCAAAACAAATCAAAACAAACCAAACAATAGGAGGAACACGGCAACATATTGGCAAGCAAGAGACGGAGAGCGCGGCACCTTCTAGGAGGCCAAGAAGGAAGCCGCACAACACCTGCACTGTGTCTGCAACTTTCAAACTGCTAGAAGCTAGTGGCTTGCCACTGGCCTGCCTCTTCAATTGCCATTAGCATTCCAATGGAAGCTATTCTTGGACAACTTTGCTCTGCTTGCTGCTAGTTCTGCCCCAGCCTACCATAGATAACCTTGCTCTTGCCTTGAGGCTCTGAGATGCCAAGAACTTGTCAACTTCAAAGGGCGGGCCGGGCTACATCTACTCAGCTGCCACAGTTTCTCCTTGCTAGACCTAGTGGGAAAGCATTTTGCTGAGATGCAGAAGGCAAGAAACGCAGAATACGGAGACGCGGAGCTGTCCCAAGTGCCGCTGCCTAGGCGTCTTTCCGCAGAAGGAGCGCCACGGAGCGCACCGCAACCGGCACCGTCATCTCTGCGCAAAGAGCCAAAATATTTTCAAACCCGCCAAAACTCATCCAAAAATATTTTCAAACCCGCCAAAATAGAAAACCAGACAGAAGTGATCAATACATTCGAAAAAACCTGACAAAACATGATCAAGCCCACCAAAGCTAATCCAAACACACCAAAAACTGGGCTAAACAGAATCAAAACAAATCAAAAAAAATCGAAACCTTCTAAAAACCGGCCAAAATATTTCAAAACCCGTCAAAACTAATCAAAACATTCCGAACACCCGCCAAAACATTCCGAACACCCGCCAAAAGGAATCCAAACATTCCAAAACCTGCCAACACAATAAAAACAACTCAAGAGAATACAAAACATTCTAAAACCCAACCAAAACATTCCGAAAACCCGCCAAAACATCATTAAAAAAAAATCAAAACCAACCAAAATATTCCGAAAACCCGCCAAAATCATTTAGACCCGCAAAACTCATCAAAACATTCTGAAAAGATGCCAAAACATTAGAAAACCAGCCTGAACTGATCAAAACATTGAAAAAACTTGGCAAAACATCATAAAAACAAATCAAAACCAACCAAAAAATTCCAAAAACCTGACAAAATAGTTTAGAACCTGCCAAAACTGATCAAAACATTCTGAAAAGATGCCAAAATACTAGAAAACCAGTCAGAAGCGATCGGAACTTTCAATAACTTGCCAAAACATCATCAAAACAAATGAAAGCAAACCAAAACATTCCAAATACCCGCCAAACTATTTTAAAACCCGCCAAAAGGAATCCAAATATTCCACAACCTGCCAAGACAATAAAAACAACACAAGAGAAAACAAAACATTCTAAAACACCACCAAAACATTCCGAAAACCCGCCAAAACATCATCAAAACAAATCAAAACAAACCAAACAATAGGAGGAACACGGCAACATATTGGCAAGCAAGAGACGGAGAGCGCGGCACCTTCTAGGAGGCCAAGAAGGAAGCCGCACAACACCTGCACTGTGTCTGCAACTTTCAAACTGCTAGAAGCTAGTGGCTTGCCACTGGCCTGCCTCTTCAATTGCCATTAGCATTCCAATGGAAGCTATTCTTGGACAACTTTGCTCTGCTTGCTGCTAGTTCTGCCCCAGCCTACCATAGATAACCTTGCTCTTGCCTTGAGGCTCTGAGATGCCAAGAACTTGTCAACTTCAAAGGGCGGGCCGGGCTACATCTACTCAGCTGCCACAGTTTCTCCTTGCTAGACCTAGTGGGAAAGCATTTTGCTGAGATGCAGAAGGCAAGAAACGCAGAATACGGAGACGCGGAGCTGTCCCAAGTGCCGCTGCCTAGGCGTCTTTCCGCAGAAGGAGCGCCACGGAGCGCACCGCAACCGGCACCGTCATCTCTGCGCAAAGAGCCAAAATATTTTCAAACCCGCCAAAACTAATCCAAAAATATTTTCAAACCCGCCAAAATAGAAAACCAGACAGAAGTGATCAATACATTCGAAAAAACCTGACAAAACATGATAAAGCCCACCAAAGCTAATCCAAACACACCAAAAACTGGGCTAAACAGAATCAAAACAAATCAAAACAAATCGAAACCTTCTAAAAACCCGCCAAAATATTTCAAAACCCGTCAAAACTAATCAAAACATTCCAATACCCGCCAAAACATTCCGAACACCCGCCAAAAGGAATCCAAACATTCCAAAACCTGCCAACACAATAAAAACAACTCAAGAGAATACAAAACATTCTAAAACCCAACCAAAACATTCCGAAAACCCGCCAAAACATCATAAAAGCAAATCAAAATCAACCAAAATATTCCAAAAACCCGCCAAAATGATTTAGACCCGCAAAACTCATCAAAACATTCTGAAAAGATGTCAAAACATTAGAAAACCAGCCAGAACTGATCAAAACATTCAAAAAACTTGGCAAAACATCACAAAAACAAATCAAAACCAACCAAAAAATTCCAAAAACCTGACAAAATAGTTTAGAACCCGCCAAAACTGATCAAAACATTCTGAAAAGATGCCAAAATACTAGAAAACCAGTCAGAAGTGATCGGAACTTTCAATAACTTGCCAAAACATCATCAAAACAAATGAAAGCAAACCAAAACATTCCAAATACCCGCCAAACTATTTTAAAACCCGCCAAAAGGAATCCAAATATTCCACAACCTGCCAAGACAATAAAAACAACACAAGAGAAAACAAAACATTCTAAGACACCACCAAAACATTCCGAAAACCCGCCAAAACCTCATCAAAACAAATCAAAACAAACCAAACAATAGGAGGAACACGGCAACATATTGGCAAGCAAGAGACGGAGAGCGCGGCACCTTCTAGGAGGCCAAGAAGGAAGCCGCACAACACCTGCACTGTGTCTGCAACTTTCAAACTGCTAGAAGCTAGTGGCTTGCCACTGGCCTGCCTCTTCAATTGCCATTAGCATTCCAATGGAAGCTATTCTTGGACAACTTTGCTCTGCTTGCTGCTAGTTCTGCCCCAGCCTACCATAGATAACCTTGCTCTTGCCTTGAGGCTCTGAGATGCCAAGAACTTGTCAACTTCAAAGGGCGGGCCGGGCTACATCTACTCAGCTGCCACAGTTTCTCCTTGCTAGACCTAGTGGGAAAGCATTTTGCTGAGATGCAGAAGGCAAGAAACGCAGAATACGGAGACGCGGAGCTGTCCCAAGTGCCGCTGCCTAGGCGTCTTTCCGCAGAAGGAGCGCCACGGAGCGCACCGCAACCGGCACCGTCATCTCTGCGCAAAGAGCCAAAATATTTTCAAACCCGCCAAAACTAATCCAAAAATATTTTCAAACCCGCCAAAATAGAAAACCAGACAGAAGTGATCAATACATTTGAAAAAACCTGACAAAACATGATCAAGCCCACCAAAGCTAATCCAAACACACCAAAAACAGGGCTAAACATAATCAAAACAAATCAAAACAAATTGAAACCTTCTAAAAACCGGCCAAAATATTTCAAAACCCGTCAAAACTAATCAAAACATTCCAATACCCGCCAAAACATTCCGAACACCCGCCAAAAGGAATCCAAACATTCCAAAACCTGCCAACACAATAAAAACAACTCAAGAGAATACAAAACATTCTAAAACCCAACCACAACATTCCAAAAACCCGCCAAAATAATTTAGACCCGCAAAACTCATCAAAACATTCTGAAAAGATGTCAAAACATTAGAAAACCAGCCAGAACTGATCAAAACATTGAAAAAACTTGGCAAAACATCACAAAAACAAATCAAAACCAACCAAAAAATTCCAAAAACCTGTCAAAATAGTTTAGAACCAGCCAAAACTGATCAAAACATTCTGAAAAGATGCCAAAATACTAGAAAACCAGTCAGAAGCGATCGGAACTTTCAATAACTTGCCAAAACATCATCAAAACAAATGAAAGCAAACCAAAACATTCCAAATACCCGCCAAACTATTTTAAAACCCGCCAAAAGGAATCCAAATATTCCACAACCTGCCAAGACAATAAAAACAACACAAGAGAAAACAAAACATTCTAAAACACCACCAAAACATTCCGAAAACCCGCCAAAACATCATCAAAACAAATCAAAACAAACCAAACAATAGGAGGAACACGGCAACATATTGGCAAGCAAGAGACGGAGAGCGCGGCACCTTCTAGGAGGCCAAGAAGGAAGCCGCACAACACCTGCACTGTGTCTGCAACTTTCAAACTGCTAGAAGCTAGTGGCTTGCCACTGGCCTGCCTCTTCAATTGCCATTAGCATTCCAATGGAAGCTATTCTTGGACAACTTTGCTCTGCTTGCTGCTAGTTCTGCCCCAGCCTACCATAGATAACCTTGCTCTTGCCTTGAGGCTCTGAGATGCCAAGAACTTGTCAACTTCAAAGGGCGGGCCGGGCTACATCTACTCAGCTGCCACAGTTTCTCCTTGCTAGACCTAGTGGGAAAGCATTTTGCTGAGATGCAGAAGGCAAGAAACGCAGAATACGGAGACGCGGAGCTGTCCCAAGTGCCGCTGCCTAGGCGTCTTTCCGCAGAAGGAGCGCCACGGAGCGCACCGCAACCGGCACCGTCATCTCTGCGCAAAGAGCCAAAATATTTTCAAACCCGCCAAAACTAATCCAAAAAT
This sequence comes from Passer domesticus, assembly GCF_036417665.1. Lineage (NCBI taxonomy): Eukaryota > Metazoa > Chordata > Aves > Passeriformes > Passeridae > Passer > Passer domesticus. Next base: position 12,938,787 of record NC_087481.1, on the reverse strand, counting down.
ATTTTCAAACCCGCCAAAATAGAAAACCAGACAGAAGTGATCAATACATTCGAAAAAACCTGACAAAACATGATCAAGCCCACCAAAGCTAATCCAAACACACCAAAAACTGGGCTAAACAGAATCAAAACAAATCAAAACAAATCGAAACCTTCTAAAAACCCGCCAAAATATTTCAAAACCCGTCAAAACTAATCAAAACATTCCAATACCCGCCAAAACATTCCGAACACCCGCCAAAAGGAATCCAAACATTCCAAAACCTGCCAACACAATAAAAACAACTCAAGAGAATACAAAACATTCTAAAACCCAACCAAAACATTCCGAAAACCCGCCAAAACATCATTAAAAAAAAATCAAAACCAACCAAAATATTCCGAAAACCCGCCAAAATAATTTAGACCCGCAAAACTCATCAAAACATTCTGAAAAGATGCCAAAACATTAGAAAACCAGCCTGAACTGATCAAAACATTGAAAAAACTTGGCAAAACATCATAAAAACAAATCAAAACCAACCAAAAAATTCCAAAAACCTGACAAAATAGTTTAGAACCTGCCAAAACTGATCAAAACATGCTGAAAAGATGCCAAAATAGTAGAAAACCAGTCAGAAGTGATCGAAACTTTCAATAACTTGCCAAAACATAATCAAAACAAATGAAAGCAAACCAAAACATTCCAAATACACGCCAAAATATTTTAAAACCCGCCAAAAGGAATCCAAACGTTCCACAACCTGCCAACACAATAAAAACAACACAAGAGAAAACAAAACATTCTAAAACACCACCAAAACATTCCGAAAACCCGCCAAAACCTCATCAAAACAAATCAAAACAAACCAAATAATAGGAGGAGCACGGCAACATATTGGCAAGCAAGAGACGGAGAGCGCCTGCACCTTCTAGGAGGCCAAGAAGGAAGCCGCACAACACCTGCACTGTGTCTGCAACTTTCAAACTGCTAGAAGCTGGTGGCTTGCCACTGGCCTGCCTCTTCAATTGCCATTAGCATTCCAATGGAAGCTATTCTTGGACAACTTTGCTCTGCTTGCTGCTAGTTCTGCCCCAGCCTACCATAGATAACCTTGCTCTTGCCTTGAGGCTCTGAGATGCCAAGAACTTGTCAACTTCAAAGGGCGGGCCGGGCTACATCTACTCAGCTGCCACAATTTCTCCTTGCTAGACCTAGTGGGAAAGCATTTTGCTGAGATGCAGAAGGCAAGAAACGCAGAATACGGAGACGCGGAGCTGTCCCAAGTGCCGCTGCCTAGGCGTCTTTCCGCAGAAGGAGCGCCCCGGAGCGCACCGCAACCGGCACCGTCATCTCTGCGCAAAGAGCCAAAATATTTTCAAACCCGCCAAAACTAATCCAAAAATATTTTCAAACCCGCCAAAATAGAAAACCAGACAGAAGTCATCAATACATTCGAAAAAACCTGACAAAACATGATCAAGCCCACCAAAGCTAATCCAAACACACCAAAAACTGGGCTAAACAGAATCAAAACAAATCAAAACAAATTGAAACCTTCTAAAAACCCGCCAAAATATTTCAAAACCCGTCAAAACTAATCAAAACATTCCAATACCCGCCAAAACATTCCGAACACCCGCCAAAAGGAATCCAAACATTCCAAAACCTGCCAACACAATAAAAACAACTCAAGAGAATTCAAAACATTCTAAAACCCAACCAAAACATTCCGAAAACCCGCCAAAACATCATTAAAAAAAAATCAAAACCAACCAAAATATTCCGAAAACCCGCCAAAATAATTTAGACCCGCAAAACTCATCAAAACATTCTGAAAAGATGCCAAAACATTAGAAAACCAGCCTGAACTGATCAAAACATTGAAAAAACTTGGCAAAACATCATAAAAACAAATCAAAACCAACCAAAAAATTCCAAAAACCTGACAAAATAGTTTAGAACCTGCCAAAACTGATCAAAACATGCTGAAAAGATGCCAAAATAGTAGAAAACCAGTCAGAAGTGATCGAAACTTTCAATAACTTGCCAAAACATAATCAAAACAAATGAAAGCAAACCAAAACATTCCAAATACACGCCAAAATATTTTAAAACCCGCCAAAAGGAATCCAAACGTTCCACAACCTGCCAACACAATAAAAACAACACAAGAGAAAACAAAACATTCTAAAACACCACCAAAACATTCCGAAAACCCGCCAAAACCTCATCAAAACAAATCAAAACAAACCAAATAATAGGAGGAGCACGGCAACATATTGGCAAGCAAGAGACGGAGAGCGCCTGCACCTTCTAGGAGGCCAAGAAGGAAGCCGCACAACACCTGCACTGTGTCTGCAACTTTCAAACTGCTAGAAGCTGGTGGCTTGCCACTGGCCTGCCTCTTCAATTGCCATTAGCATTCCAATGGAAGCTATTCTTGGACAACTTTGCTCTGCTTGCTGCTAGTTCTGCCCCAGCCTACCATAGATAACCTTGCTCTTGCCTTGAGGCTCTGAGATGCCAAGAACTTGTCAACTTCAAAGGGCGGGCCGGGCTACATCTACTCAGCTGCCACAATTTCTCCTTGCTAGACCTAGTGGGAAAGCATTTTGCTGAGATGCAGAAGGCAAGAAACGCAGAATACGGAGACGCGGAGCTGTCCCAAGTGCCGCTGCCTAGGCGTCTTTCCGCAGAAGGAGCGCCCCGGAGCGCACCGCAACCGGCACCGTCATCTCTGCGCAAAGAGCCAAAATATTTTCAAACCCGCCAAAACTAATCCAAAAATATTTTCAAACCCGCCAAAATAGAAAACCAGACAGAAGTCATCAATACATTCGAAAAAACCTGACAAAACATGATCAAGCCCACCAAAGCTAATCCAAACACACCAAAAACTGGGCTAAACAGAATCAAAACAAATCAAAACAAATCGAAACCTTCTAAAAACCCGCCAAAATATTTCAAAACCCGTCAAAACTAATCAAAACATTCCAATACCCGCCAAAACATTCCGAACACCCGCCAAAAGGAATCCAAACATTCCAAAACCTGCCAACACAATAAAAACAACTCAAGAGAATACAAAACATTCTAAAACCCAACCACAACATTCCAAAAACCCGCCAAAATAATTTAGACCCGCAAAACTCATCAAAACATTCTGAAAAGATGTCAAAACATTAGAAAACCAGCCAGAACTGATCAAAACATTGAAAAAACTTGGCAAAACATCACAAAAACAAATCAAAACCAACCAAAAAATTCCAAAAACCTGTCAAAATAGTTTAGAACCCGCCAAAACTGATCAAAACATTCTGAAAAGATGCCAAAATACTAGAAAACCAGTCAGAAGTGATCGGAACTTTCAATAACTTGCCAAAACATCATCAAAACAAATGAAAGCAAACCAAAACATTCCAAATACCCGCCAAACTATTTTAAAACCCGCCAAAAGGAATCCAAATATTCCACAACCTGCCAAGACAATAAAAACAACACAAGAGAAAACAAAACATTCTAAGACACCACCAAAACATTCCGAAAACCCGCCAAAACATCATCAAAACAAATCAAAACAAACCAAACAATAGGAGGAACACGGCAACATATTGGCAAGCAAGAGACGGAGAGCGCGGCACCTTCTAGGAGGCCAAGAAGGAAGCCGCACAACACCTGCACTGTGTCTGCAACTTTCAAACTGCTAGAAGCTAGTGGCTTGCCACTGGCCTGCCTCTTCAATTGCCATTAGCATTCCAATGGAAGCTATTCTTGGACAACTTTGCTCTGCTTGCTGCTAGTTCTGCCCCAGCCTACCATAGATAACCTTGCTCTTGCCTTGAGGCTCTGAGATGCCAAGAACTTGTCAACTTCAAAGGGCGGGCCGGGCTACATCTACTCAGCTGCCACAGTTTCTCCTTGCTAGACCTAGTGGGAAAGCATTTTGCTGAGATGCAGAAGGCAAGAAACGCAGAATACGGAGACGCGGAGCTGTCCCAAGTGCCGCTGCCTAGGCGTCTTTCCGCAGAAGGAGCGCCACGGAGCGCACCGCAACCGGCACCGTCATCTCTGCGCAAAGAGCCAAAATATTTTCAAACCCGCCAAAACTAATCCAAAAATATTTTCAAACCCGCCAAAATAGAAAACCAGACAGAAGTGATCAATACATTTGAAAAAACCTGACAAAACATGATCAAGCCCACCAAAGCTAATCCAAACACACCAAAAACAGGGCTAAACATAATCAAAACAAATCAAAACAAATTGAAACCTTCTAAAAACCCGCCAAAATATTTCAAAACCCGTCAAAACTAATCAAAACATTCCGAACACCCGCCAAAACATTCCGAACACCCGCCAAAAGGAATCCAAACATTCCAAAACCTGCCAACACAATAAAAACAACTCAAGAGAATACAAAACATTCTAAAACCCAACCAAAACATTCCGAAAACCCGCCAAAACATCATTAAAAAAAAATCAAAACCAACCAAAATATTCCGAAAACCCGCCAAAATCATTTAGACCCGCAAAACTCATCAAAACATTCTGAAAAGATGCCAAAACATTAGAAAACCAGCCTGAACTGATCAAAACATTGAAAAAACTTGGCAAAACATCATAAAAACAAATCAAAACCAACCAAAAAATTCCAAAAACCTGACAAAATAGTTTAGAACCTGCCAAAACTGATCAAAACATGCTGAAAAGATGCCAAAATAGTAGAAAACCAGTCAGAAGTGATCGAAACTTTCAATAACTTGCCAAAACATAATCAAAACAAATGAAAGCAAACCAAAACATTCCAAATACACGCCAAAATATTTTAAAACCCGCCAAAAGGAATCCAAACGTTCCACAACCTGCCAACACAATAAAAACAACACAAGAGAAAACAAAACATTCTAAAACACCACCAAAACATTCCGAAAACCCGCCAAAACCTCATCAAAACAAATCAAAACAAACCAAATAATAGGAGGAGCACGGCAACATATTGGCAAGCAAGAGACGGAGAGCGCCTGCACCTTCTAGGAGGCCAAGAAGGAAGCCGCACAACACCTGCACTGTGTCTGCAACTTTCAAACTGCTAGAAGCTGGTGGCTTGCCACTGGCCTGCCTCTTCAATTGCCATTAGCATTCCAATGGAAGCTATTCTTGGACAACTTTGCTCTGCTTGCTGCTAGTTCTGCCCCAGCCTACCATAGATAACCTTGCTCTTGCCTTGAGGCTCTGAGATGCCAAGAACTTGTCAACTTCAAAGGGCGGGCCGGGCTACATCTACTCAGCTGCCACAATTTCTCCTTGCTAGACCTAGTGGGAAAGCATTTTGCTGAGATGCAGAAGGCAAGAAACGCAGAATACGGAGACGCGGAGCTGTCCCAAGTGCCGCTGCCTAGGCGTCTTTCCGCAGAAGGAGCGCCCCGGAGCGCACCGCAACCGGCACCGTCATCTCTGCGCAAAGAGCCAAAATATTTTCAAACCCGCCAAAACTAATCCAAAAATATTTTCAAACCCGCCAAAATAGAAAACCAGACAGAAGTCATCAATACATTCGAAAAAACCTGACAAAACATGATCAAGCCCACCAAAGCTAATCCAAACACACCAAAAACTGGGCTAAACAGAATCAAAACAAATCAAAACAAATCGAAACCTTCTAAAAACCCGCCAAAATATTTCAAAACCCGTCAAAACTAATCAAAACATTCCAATACCCGCCAAAACATTCCGAACACCCGCCAAAAGGAATCCAAACATTCCAAAACCTGCCAACACAATAAAAACAACTCAAGAGAATACAAAACATTCTAAAACCCAACCAAAACATTCCGAAAACCCGCCAAAACATCATTAAAAAAAAATCAAAACCAACCAAAATATTCCGAAAACCCGCCAAAATAATTTAGACCCGCAAAACTCATCAAAACATTCTGAAAAGATGCCAAAACATTAGAAAACCAGCCTGAACTGATCAAAACATTGAAAAAACTTGGCAAAACATCATAAAAACAAATCAAAACCAACCAAAAAATTCCAAAAACCTGACAAAATAGTTTAGAACCTGCCAAAACTGATCAAAACATGCTGAAAAGATGCCAAAATAGTAGAAAACCAGTCAGAAGTGATCGAAACTTTCAATAACTTGCCAAAACATAATCAAAACAAATGAAAGCAAACCAAAACATTCCAAATACACGCCAAAATATTTTAAAACCCGCCAAAAGGAATCCAAACGTTCCACAACCTGCCAACACAATAAAAACAACACAAGAGAAAACAAAACATTCTAAAACACCACCAAAACATTCCGAAAACCCGCCAAAACCTCATCAAAACAAATCAAAACAAACCAAATAATAGGAGGAGCACGGCAACATATTGGCAAGCAAGAGACGGAGAGCGCCTGCACCTTCTAGGAGGCCAAGAAGGAAGCCGCACAACACCTGCACTGTGTCTGCAACTTTCAAACTGCTAGAAGCTGGTGGCTTGCCACTGGCCTGCCTCTTCAATTGCCATTAGCATTCCAATGGAAGCTATTCTTGGACAACTTTGCTCTGCTTGCTGCTAGTTCTGCCCCAGCCTACCATAGATAACCTTGCTCTTGCCTTGAGGCTCTGAGATGCCAAGAACTTGTCAACTTCAAAGGGCGGGCCGGGCTACATCTACTCAGCTGCCACAATTTCTCCTTGCTAGACCTAGTGGGAAAGCATTTTGCTGAGATGCAGAAGGCAAGAAACGCAGAATACGGAGACGCGGAGCTGTCCCAAGTGCCGCTGCCTAGGCGTCTTTCCGCAGAAGGAGCGCCCCGGAGCGCACCGCAACCGGCACCGTCATCTCTGCGCAAAGAGCCAAAATATTTTCAAACCCGCCAAAACTAATCCAAAAATATTTTCAAACCCGCCAAAATAGAAAACCAGACAGAAGTCATCAATACATTCGAAAAAACCTGACAAAACATGATCAAGCCCACCAAAGCTAATCCAAACACACCAAAAACTGGGCTAAACAGAATCAAAACAAATCAAAACAAATCGAAACCTTCTAAAAACCCGCCAAAATATTTCAAAACCCGTCAAAACTAATCAAAACATTCCAATACCCGCCAAAACATTCCGAACACCCGCCAAAAGGAATCCAAACATTCCAAAACCTGCCAACACAATAAAAACAACTCAAGAGAATACAAAACATTCTAAAACCCAACCACAACATTCCAAAAACCCGCCAAAATAATTTAGACCCGCAAAACTCATCAAAACATTCTGAAAAGATGTCAAAACATTAGAAAACCAGCCAGAACTGATCAAAACATTGAAAAAACTTGGCAAAACATCACAAAAACAAATCAAAACCAACCAAAAAATTCCAAAAACCTGTCAAAATAGTTTAGAACCCGCCAAAACTGATCAAAACATTCTGAAAAGATGCCAAAATACTAGAAAACCAGTCAGAAGTGATCGGAACTTTCAATAACTTGCCAAAACATCATCAAAACAAATGAAAGCAAACCAAAACATTCCAAATACCCGCCAAACTATTTTAAAACCCGCCAAAAGGAATCCAAATATTCCACAACCTGCCAAGACAATAAAAACAACACAAGAGAAAACAAAACATTCTAAGACACCACCAAAACATTCCGAAAACCCGCCAAAACATCATCAAAACAAATCAAAACAAACCAAACAATAGGAGGAACACGGCAACATATTGGCAAGCAAGAGACGGAGAGCGCGGCACCTTCTAGGAGGCCAAGAAGGAAGCCGCACAACACCTGCACTGTGTCTGCAACTTTCAAACTGCTAGAAGCTAGTGGCTTGCCACTGGCCTGCCTCTTCAATTGCCATTAGCATTCCAATGGAAGCTATTCTTGGACAACTTTGCTCTGCTTGCTGCTAGTTCTGCCCCAGCCTACCATAGATAACCTTGCTCTTGCCTTGAGGCTCTGAGATGCCAAGAACTTGTCAACTTCAAAGGGCGGGCCGGGCTACATCTACTCAGCTGCCACAGTTTCTCCTTGCTAGACCTAGTGGGAAAGCATTTTGCTGAGATGCAGAAGGCAAGAAACGCAGAATACGGAGACGCGGAGCTGTCCCAAGTGCCGCTGCCTAGGCGTCTTTCCGCAGAAGGAGCGCCACGGAGCGCACCGCAACCGGCACCGTCATCTCTGCGCAAAGAGCCAAAATATTTTCAAACCCGCCAAAACTAATCCAAAAATATTTTCAAACCCGCCAAAATAGAAAACCAGACAGAAGTGATCAATACATTTGAAAAAACCTGACAAAACATGATCAAGCCCACCAAAGCTAATCCAAACACACCAAAAACAGGGCTAAACATAATCAAAACAAATCAAAACAAATTGAAACCTTCTAAAAACCCGCCAAAATATTTCAAAACCCGTCAAAACTAATCAAAACATTCCGAACACCCGCCAAAACATTCCGAACACCCGCCAAAAGGAATCCAAACATTCCAAAACCTGCCAACACAATAAAAACAACTCAAGAGAATACAAAACATTCTAAAACCCAACCAAAACATTCCGAAAACCCGCCAAAACATCATTAAAAAAAAATCAAAACCAACCAAAATATTCCGAAAACCCGCCAAAATCATTTAGACCCGCAAAACTCATCAAAACATTCTGAAAAGATGCCAAAACATTAGAAAACCAGCCTGAACTGATCAAAACATTGAAAAAACTTGGCAAAACATCATAAAAACAAATCAAAACCAACCAAAAAATTCCAAAAACCTGACAAAATAGTTTAGAACCTGCCAAAACTGATCAAAACATGCTGAAAAGATGCCAAAATAGTAGAAAACCAGTCAGAAGTGATCGAAACTTTCAATAACTTGCCAAAACATAATCAAAACAAATGAAAGCAAACCAAAACATTCCAAATACACGCCAAAATATTTTAAAACCCGCCAAAAGGAATCCAAACGTTCCACAACCTGCCAACACAATAAAAACAACACAAGAGAAAACAAAACATTCTAAAACACCACCAAAACATTCCGAAAACCCGCCAAAACCTCATCAAAACAAATCAAAACAAACCAAATAATAGGAGGAGCACGGCAACATATTGGCAAGCAAGAGACGGAGAGCGCCTGCACCTTCTAGGAGGCCAAGAAGGAAGCCGCACAACACCTGCACTGTGTCTGCAACTTTCAAACTGCTAGAAGCTGGTGGCTTGCCACTGGCCTGCCTCTTCAATTGCCATTAGCATTCCAATGGAAGCTATTCTTGGACAACTTTGCTCTGCTTGCTGCTAGTTCTGCCCCAGCCTACCATAGATAACCTTGCTCTTGCCTTGAGGCTCTGAGATGCCAAGAACTTGTCAACTTCAAAGGGCGGGCCGGGCTACATCTACTCAGCTGCCACAATTTCTCCTTGCTAGACCTAGTGGGAAAGCATTTTGCTGAGATGCAGAAGGCAAGAAACGCAGAATACGGAGACGCGGAGCTGTCCCAAGTGCCGCTGCCTAGGCGTCTTTCCGCAGAAGGAGCGCCCCGGAGCGCACCGCAACCGGCACCGTCATCTCTGCGCAAAGAGCCAAAATATTTTCAAACCCGCCAAAACTAATCCAAAAATATTTTCAAACCCGCCAAAATAGAAAACCAGACAGAAGTCATCAATACATTCGAAAAAACCTGACAAAACATGATCAAGCCCACCAAAGCTAATCCAAACACACCAAAAACTGGGCTAAACAGAATCAAAACAAATCAAAACAAATCGAAACCTTCTAAAAACCCGCCAAAATATTTCAAAACCCGTCAAAACTAATCAAAACATTCCAATACCCGCCAAAACATTCCGAACACCCGCCAAAAGGAATCCAAACATTCCAAAACCTGCCAACACAATAAAAACAACTCAAGAGAATACAAAACATTCTAAAACCCAACCAAAACATTCCGAAAACCCGCCAAAACATCATTAAAAAAAAATCAAAACCAACCAAAATATTCCGAAAACCCGCCAAAATAATTTAGACCCGCAAAACTCATCAAAACATTCTGAAAAGATGCCAAAACATTAGAAAACCAGCCTGAACTGATCAAAACATTGAAAAAACTTGGCAAAACATCATAAAAACAAATCAAAACCAACCAAAAAATTCCAAAAACCTGACAAAATAGTTTAGAACCTGCCAAAACTGATCAAAACATGCTGAAAAGATGCCAAAATAGTAGAAAACCAGTCAGAAGTGATCGAAACTTTCAATAACTTGCCAAAACATAATCAAAACAAATGAAAGCAAACCAAAACATTCCAAATACACGCCAAAATATTTTAAAACCCGCCAAAAGGAATCCAAACGTTCCACAACCTGCCAACACAATAAAAACAACACAAGAGAAAACAAAACATTCTAAAACACCACCAAAACATTCCGAACACCCGCCAAAACCTCATCAAAACAAATCAAAACAAACCAAATAATAGGAGGAGCACGGCAACATATTGGCAAGCAAGAGACGGAGAGCGCCTGCACCTTCTAGGAGGCCAAGAAGGAAGCCGCACAACACCTGCACTGTGTCTGCAACTTTCAAACTGCTAGAAGCTGGTGGCTTGCCACTGGCCTGCCTCTTCAATTGCCATTAGCATTCCAATGGAAGCTATTCTTGGACAACTTTGCTCTGCTTGCTGCTAGTTCTGCCCCAGCCTACCATAGATAACCTTGCTCTTGCCTTGAGGCTCTGAGATGCCAAGAACTTGTCAACTTCAAAGGGCGGGCCGGGCTACATCTACTCAGCTGCCACAATTTCTCCTTGCTAGACCTAGTGGGAAAGCATTTTGCTGAGATGCAGAAGGCAAGAAACGCAGAATACGGAGACGCGGAGCTGTCCCAAGTGCCGCTGCCTAGGCGTCTTTCCGCAGAAGGAGCGCCCCGGAGCGCACCGCAACCGGCACCGTCATCTCTGCGCAAAGAGCCAAAATATTTTCAAACCCGCCAAAACTAATCCAAAAATATTTTCAAACCCGCCAAAATAGAAAACCAGACAGAAGTCATCAATACATTCGAAAAAACCTGACAAAACATGATCAAGCCCACCAAAGCTAATCCAAACACACCAAAAACTGGGCTAAACAGAATCAAAACAAATCAAAACAAATCGAAACCTTCTAAAAACCCGCCAAAATATTTCAAAACCCGTCAAAACTAATCAAAACATTCCAATACCCGCCAAAACATTCCGAACACCCGCCAAAAGGAATCCAAACATTCCAAAACCTGCCAACACAATAAAAACAACTCAAGAGAATACAAAACATTCTAAAACCCAACCACAACATTCCAAAAACCCGCCAAAATAATTTAGACCCGCAAAACTCATCAAAACATTCTGAAAAGATGTCAAAACATTAGAAAACCAGCCAGAACTGATCAAAACATTGAAAAAACTTGGCAAAACATCACAAAAACAAATCAAAACCAACCAAAAAATTCCAAAAACCTGTCAAAATAGTTTAGAACCCGCCAAAACTGATCAAAACATTCTGAAAAGATGCCAAAATACTAGAAAACCAGTCAGAAGTGATCGGAACTTTCAATAACTTGCCAAAACATCATCAAAACAAATGAAAGCAAACCAAAACATTCCAAATACCCGCCAAACTATTTTAAAACCCGCCAAAAGGAATCCAAATATTCCACAACCTGCCAAGACAATAAAAACAACACAAGAGAAAACAAAACATTCTAAGACACCACCAAAACATTCCGAAAACCCGCCAAAACATCATCAAAACAAATCAAAACAAACCAAACAATAGGAGGAACACGGCAACATATTGGCAAGCAAGAGACGGAGAGCGCGGCACCTTCTAGGAGGCCAAGAAGGAAGCCGCACAACACCTGCACTGTGTCTGCAACTTTCAAACTGCTAGAAGCTAGTGGCTTGCCACTGGCCTGCCTCTTCAATTGCCATTAGCATTCCAATGGAAGCTATTCTTGGACAACTTTGCTCTGCTTGCTGCTAGTTCTGCCCCAGCCTACCATAGATAACCTTGCTCTTGCCTTGAGGCTCTGAGATGCCAAGAACTTGTCAACTTCAAAGGGCGGGCCGGGCTACATCTACTCAGCTGCCACAGTTTCTCCTTGCTAGACCTAGTGGGAAAGCATTTTGCTGAGATGCAGAAGGCAAGAAACGCAGAATACGGAGACGCGGAGCTGTCCCAAGTGCCGCTGCCTAGGCGTCTTTCCGCAGAAGGAGCGCCACGGAGCGCACCGCAACCGGCACCGTCATCTCTGCGCAAAGAGCCAAAATATTTTCAAACCCGCCAAAACTAATCCAAAAATATTTTCAAACCCGCCAAAATAGAAAACCAGACAGAAGTGATCAATACATTTGAAAAAACCTGACAAAACATGATCAAGCCCACCAAAGCTAATCCAAACACACCAAAAACAGGGCTAAACATAATCAAAACAAATCAAAACAAATTGAAACCTTCTAAAAACCGGCCAAAATATTTCAAAACCCGTCAAAACTAATCAAAACATTCCAATACCCGCCAAAACATTCCGAACACCCACCAAAAGGAATCCAAACATTCCAAAACCTGCCAACACAATAAAAACAACTCAAGAGAATACAAAACATTCTAAAACCCAACCACAACATTCCAAAAACCCGCCAAAATAATTTAGACCCGCAAAACTCATCAAAACATTCTGAAAAGATGTCAAAACATTAGAAAACCAGCCAGAACTGATCAAAACATTGAAAAAACTTGGCAAAACATCACAAAAACAAATCAAAACCAACCAAAAAATTCCAAAAACCTGTCAAAATAGTTTAGAACCAGCCAAAACTGATCAAAACATTCTGAAAAGATGCCAAAATACTAGAAAACCAGTCAGAAGCGATCGGAACTTTCAATAACTTGCCAAAACATCATCAAAACAAATGAAAGCAAACCAAAACATTCCAAATACCCGCCAAACTATTTTAAAACCCGCCAAAAGGAATCCAAATATTCCACAACCTGCCAAGACAATAAAAACAACACAAGAGAAAACAAAACATTCTAAAACACCACCAAAACATTCCGAAAACCCGCCAAAACATCATCAAAACAAATCAAAACAAACCAAACAATAGGAGGAACACGGCAACATATTGGCAAGCAAGAGACGGAGAGCGCGGCACCTTCTAGGAGGCCAAGAAGGAAGCCGCACAACACCTGCACTGTGTCTGCAACTTTCAAACTGCTAGAAGCTAGTGGCTTGCCACTGGCCTGCCTCTTCAATTGCCATTAGCATTCCAATGGAAGCTATTCTTGGACAACTTTGCTCTGCTTGCTGCTAGTTCTGCCCCAGCCTACCATAGATAACCTTGCTCTTGCCTTGAGGCTCTGAGATGCCAAGAACTTGTCAACTTCAAAGGGCGGGCCGGGCTACATCTACTCAGCTGCCACAGTTTCTCCTTGCTAGACCTAGTGGGAAAGCATTTTGCTGAGATGCAGAAGGCAAGAAACGCAGAATACGGAGACGCGGAGCTGTCCCAAGTGCCGCTGCCTAGGCGTCTTTCCGCAGAAGGAGCGCCACGGAGCGCACCGCAACCGGCACCGTCATCTCTGCGCAAAGAGCCAAAATATTTTCAAACCCGCCAAAACTCATCCAAAAATATTTTCAAACCCGCCAAAATAGAAAACCAGACAGAAGTCATCAATACATTCGAAAAAACCTGACAAAACATGATCAAGCCCACCAAAGCTAATCCAAACACACCAAAAACTGGGCTAAACAGAATCAAAACAAATCAAAACAAATCGAAACCTTCTAAAAACCGGCCAAAATATTTCAAAACCCGTCAAAACTAATCAAAACATTCCGAACACCCGCCAAAACATTCCGAACACCCGCCAAAAGGAATCCAAACATTCCAAAACCTGCCAACACAATAAAAACAACTCAAGAGAATACAAAACATTCTAAAACCCAACCAAAACATTCCGAAAACCCGCCAAAACATCATTAAAAAAAAATCAAAACCAACCAAAATATTCCGAAAACCCGCCAAAATCATTTAGACCCGCAAAACTCATCAAAACATTCTGAAAAGATGCCAAAACATTAGAAAAGCAGCCTGAACTGATCAAAACATTGAAAAAACTTGGCAAAACATCATAAAAACAAATCAAAACCAACCAAAAAATTCCAAAAACCTGACAAAATAGTTTAGAACCTGCCAAAACTGATCAAAACATTCTGAAAAGATGCCAAAATAGTAGAAAACCAGTCAGAAGTGATCGAAACTTTCAATAACTTGCCAAAACATAATCAAAACAAATGAAAGCAAACCAAAACATTCCAAATACACGCCAAAATATTTTAAAACCCGCCAAAAGGAATCCAAACGTTCCACAACCTGCCAACACAATAAAAACAACACAAGAGAAAACAAAACATTCTAAAACACCACCAAAACATTCCGAAAACCCGCCAAAACCTCATCAAAACAAATCAAAACAAACCAAATAATAGGAGGAGCACGGCAACATATTGGCAAGCAAGAGACGGAGAGCGCCTGCACCTTCTAGGAGGCCAAGAAGGAAGCCGCACAACACCTGCACTGTGTCTGCAACTTTCAAACTGCTAGAAGCTGGTGGCTTGCCACTGGCCTGCCTCTTCAATTGCCATTAGCATTCCAATGGAAGCTATTCTTGGACAACTTTGCTCTGCTTGCTGCTAGTTCTGCCCCAGCCTACCATAGAGAACCTTGCTCTTGCCTTGAGGCTCTGAGATGCCAAGAACTTGTCAACTTCAAAGGGCGGGCCGGGCTACATCTACTCAGCTGCCACAGTTTCTCCTTGCTAGACCTAGTGGGAAAGCATTTTGCTGAGATGCAGAAGGCAAGAAACGCAGAATACGGAGACGCGGAGCTGTCCCAAGTGCCGCTGCCTAGGCGTCTTTCCGCAGAAGGAGCGCCCCGGAGCGCACCGCAACCGGCACCGTCATCTCTGCGCTAAGAGCCAAAATATTTTCAAACCCGCCAAAACTCATCCAAAAATATTTTCAAACCCGCCAAAATAGAAAACCAGACAGAAGTCATCAATACATTCGAAAAAACCTGACAAAACATGATCAAGCCCACCAAAGCTAATCCAAACACACCAAAAACTGGGCTAAACAGAATCAAAACAAATCAAAACAAATCGAAACCTTCTAAAAACCCGCCAAAATATTTCAAAACCCGTCAAAACTAATCAAAACATTCCAATACCCGCCAAAACATTCCGAACACCCGCCAAAAGGAATCCAAACATTCCAAAACCTGCCAACACAATAAAAACAACTCAAGAGAATACAAAACATTCTAAAACCCAACCAAAACATTCCGAAAACCCGCCAAAACATCATTAAAAACAAATCAAAACCAACCAAAATATTCCAAAAACCCGCCAAAATAATTTAGACCCGCAAAACTCATCAAAACATTCTGAAAAGATGCCAAAACATTAGAAAACCAGCCAGAACTGATCAAAACATTGAAAAAACTTGGCAAAACATCACAAAAACAAATCAAAACCAACCAAAAAATTCCAAAAACCTGACAAAATAGTTTAGAACCTGCCAAAACTGATCAAAACATTCTGAAAAGATGCCAAAATACTAGAAAACCAGTCAGAAGCGATCGGAACTTTCAATAACTTGCCAAAACATCATCAAAACAAATGAAAGCAAACCAAAACATTCCAAATACCCGCCAAACTATTTTAAAACCCGCCAAAAGGAATCCAAATATTCCACAACCTGCCAAGACAATAAAAACAACACAAGAGAAAACAAAACATTCTAAGACACCACCAAAACATTCCGAAAACCCGCCAAAACCTCATCAAAACAAATCAAAACAAACCAAACAATAGGAGGAACACGGCAACATATTGGCAAGCAAGAGACGGAGAGCGCGGCACCTTCTAGGAGGCCAAGAAGGAAGCCGCACAACACCTGCACTGTGTCTGCAACTTTCAAACTGCTAGAAGCTAGTGGCTTGCCACTGGCCTGCCTCTTCAATTGCCATTAGCATTCCAATGGAAGCTATTCTTGGACAACTTTGCTCTGCTTGCTGCTAGTTCTGCCCCAGCCTACCATAGATAACCTTGCTCTTGCCTTGAGGCTCTGAGATGCCAAGAACTTGTCAACTTCAAAGGGCGGGCCGGGCTACATCTACTCAGCTGCCACAGTTTCTCCTTGCTAGACCTAGTGGGAAAGCATTTTGCTGAGATGCAGAAGGCAAGAAACGCAGAATACGGAGACGCGGAGCTGTCCCAAGTGCCGCTGCCTAGGCGTCTTTCCGCAGAAGGAGCGCCACGGAGCGCACCGCAACCGGCACCGTCATCTCTGCGCAAAGAGCCAAAATATTTTCAAACCCGCCAAAACTAATCCAAAAATATTTTCAAACCCGCCAAAATAGAAAACCAGACAGAAGTGATCAATACATTTGAAAAAACCTGACAAAACATGATCAAGCCCACCAAAGCTAATCCAAACACACCAAAAACAGGGCTAAACATAATCAAAACAAATCAAAACAAATTGAAACCTTCTAAAAACCGGCCAAAATATTTCAAAACCCGTCAAAACTAATCAAAACATTCCAATACCCGCCAAAACATTCCGAACACCCGCCAAAAGGAATCCAAACATTCCAAAACCTGCCAACACAATAAAAACAACTCAAGAGAATACAAAACATTCTAAAACCCAACCACAACATTCCAAAAACCCGCCAAAATAATTTAGACCCGCAAAACTCATCAAAACATTCTGAAAAGATGTCAAAACATTAGAAAACCAGCCAGAACTGATCAAAACATTGAAAAAACTTGGCAAAACATCACAAAAACAAATCAAAACCAACCAAAAAATTCCAAAAACCTGTCAAAATAGTTTAGAACCAGCCAAAACTGATCAAAACATTCTGAAAAGATGCCAAAATACTAGAAAACCAGTCAGAAGCGATCGGAACTTTCAATAACTTGCCAAAACATCATCAAAACAAATGAAAGCAAACCAAAACATTCCAAATACCCGCCAAACTATTTTAAAACCCGCCAAAAGGAATCCAAATATTCCACAACCTGCCAAGACAATAAAAACAACACAAGAGAAAACAAAACATTCTAAAACACCACCAAAACATTCCGAAAACCCGCCAAAACATCATCAAAACAAATCAAAACAAACCAAACAATAGGAGGAACACGGCAACATATTGGCAAGCAAGAGACGGAGAGCGCGGCACCTTCTAGGAGGCCAAGAAGGAAGCCGCACAACACCTGCACTGTGTCTGCAACTTTCAAACTGCTAGAAGCTAGTGGCTTGCCACTGGCCTGCCTCTTCAATTGCCATTAGCATTCCAATGGAAGCTATTCTTGGACAACTTTGCTCTGCTTGCTGCTAGTTCTGCCCCAGCCTACCATAGATAACCTTGCTCTTGCCTTGAGGCTCTGAGATGCCAAGAACTTGTCAACTTCAAAGGGCGGGCCGGGCTACATCTACTCAGCTGCCACAGTTTCTCCTTGCTAGACCTAGTGGGAAAGCATTTTGCTGAGATGCAGAAGGCAAGAAACGCAGAATACGGAGACGCGGAGCTGTCCCAAGTGCCGCTGCCTAGGCGTCTTTCCGCAGAAGGAGCGCCACGGAGCGCACCGCAACCGGCACCGTCATCTCTGCGCAAAGAGCCAAAATATTTTCAAACCCGCCAAAACTAATCCAAAAATATTTTCAAACCCGCCAAAATAGAAAACCAGACAGAAGTGATCAATACATTCGAAAAAACCTGACAAAACATGATAAAGCCCACCAAAGCTAATCCAAACACACCAAAAACTGGGCTAAACAGAATCAAAACAAATCAAAACAAATCGAAACCTTCTAAAAACCCGCCAAAATATTTCAAAACCCGTCAAAACTAATCAAAACATTCCAATACCCGCCAAAACATTCCGAACACCCGCCAAAAGGAATCCAAACATTCCAAAACCTGCCAACACAATAAAAACAACTCAAGAGAATACAAAACATTCTAAAACCCAACCAAAACATTCCGAAAACCCGCCAAAACATCATAAAAGCAAATCAAAATCAACCAAAATATTCCAAAAACCCGCCAAAATGATTTAGACCCGCAAAACTCATCAAAACATTCTGAAAAGATGTCAAAACATTAGAAAACCAGCCAGAACTGATCAAAACATTCAAAAAACTTGGCAAAACATCACAAAAACAAATCAAAACCAACCAAAAAATTCCAAAAACCTGACAAAATAGTTTAGAACCCGCCAAAACTGATCAAAACATTCTGAAAAGATGCCAAAATACTAGAAAACCAGTCAGAAGTGATCGGAACTTTCAATAACTTGCCAAAACATCATCAAAACAAATGAAAGCAAACCAAAACATTCCAAATACCCGCCAAACTATTTTAAAACCCGCCAAAAGGAATCCAAATATTCCACAACCTGCCAAGACAATAAAAACAACACAAGAGAAAACAAAACATTCTAAGACACCACCAAAACATTCCGAAAACCCGCCAAAACCTCATCAAAACAAATCAAAACAAACCAAACAATAGGAGGAACACGGCAACATATTGGCAAGCAAGAGACGGAGAGCGCGGCACCTTCTAGGAGGCCAAGAAGGAAGCCGCACAACACCTGCACTGTGTCTGCAACTTTCAAACTGCTAGAAGCTAGTGGCTTGCCACTGGCCTGCCTCTTCAATTGCCATTAGCATTCCAATGGAAGCTATTCTTGGACAACTTTGCTCTGCTTGCTGCTAGTTCTGCCCCAGCCTACCATAGATAACCTTGCTCTTGCCTTGAGGCTCTGAGATGCCAAGAACTTGTCAACTTCAAAGGGCGGGCCGGGCTACATCTACTCAGCTGCCACAGTTTCTCCTTGCTAGACCTAGTGGGAAAGCATTTTGCTGAGATGCAGAAGGCAAGAAACGCAGAATACGGAGACGCGGAGCTGTCCCAAGTGCCGCTGCCTAGGCGTCTTTCCGCAGAAGGAGCGCCACGGAGCGCACCGCAACCGGCACCGTCATCTCTGCGCAAAGAGCCAAAATATTTTCAAACCCGCCAAAACTAATCCAAAAATATTTTCAAACCCGCCAAAATAGAAAACCAGACAGAAGTGATCAATACATTTGAAAAAACCTGACAAAACATGATCAAGCCCACCAAAGCTAATCCAAACACACCAAAAACAGGGCTAAACATAATCAAAACAAATCAAAACAAATTGAAACCTTCTAAAAACCGGCCAAAATATTTCAAAACCCGTCAAAACTAATCAAAACATTCCAATACCCGCCAAAACATTCCGAACACCCGCCAAAAGGAATCCAAACATTCCAAAACCTGCCAACACAATAAAAACAACTCAAGAGAATACAAAACATTCTAAAACCCAACCACAACATTCCAAAAACCCGCCAAAATAATTTAGACCCGCAAAACTCATCAAAACATTCTGAAAAGATGTCAAAACATTAGAAAACCAGCCAGAACTGATCAAAACATTGAAAAAACTTGGCAAAACATCACAAAAACAAATCAAAACCAACCAAAAAATTCCAAAAACCTGTCAAAATAGTTTAGAACCAGCCAAAACTGATCAAAACATTCTGAAAAGATGCCAAAATACTAGAAAACCAGTCAGAAGCGATCGGAACTTTCAATAACTTGCCAAAACATCATCAAAACAAATGAAAGCAAACCAAAACATTCCAAATACCCGCCAAACTATTTTAAAACCCGCCAAAAGGAATCCAAATATTCCACAACCTGCCAAGACAATAAAAACAACACAAGAGAAAACAAAACATTCTAAAACACCACCAAAACATTCCGAAAACCCGCCAAAACATCATCAAAACAAATCAAAACAAACCAAACAATAGGAGGAACACGGCAACATATTGGCAAGCAAGAGACGGAGAGCGCGGCACCTTCTAGGAGGCCAAGAAGGAAGCCGCACAACACCTGCACTGTGTCTGCAACTTTCAAACTGCTAGAAGCTAGTGGCTTGCCACTGGCCTGCCTCTTCAATTGCCATTAGCATTCCAATGGAAGCTATTCTTGGACAACTTTGCTCTGCTTGCTGCTAGTTCTGCCCCAGCCTACCATAGATAACCTTGCTCTTGCCTTGAGGCTCTGAGATGCCAAGAACTTGTCAACTTCAAAGGGCGGGCCGGGCTACATCTACTCAGCTGCCACAGTTTCTCCTTGCTAGACCTAGTGGGAAAGCATTTTGCTGAGATGCAGAAGGCAAGAAACGCAGAATACGGAGACGCGGAGCTGTCCCAAGTGCCGCTGCCTAGGCGTCTTTCCGCAGAAGGAGCGCCACGGAGCGCACCGCAACCGGCACCGTCATCTCTGCGCAAAGAGCCAAAATATTTTCAAACCCGCCAAAACTAATCCAAAAATATTTTCAAACCCGCCAAAATAGAAAACCAGACAGAAGTGATCAATACATTCGAAAAAACCTGACAAAACATGATCAAGCCCACCAAAGCTAATCCAAACACACCAAAAACTGGGCTAAACAGAATCAAAACAAATCAAAACAAATCGAAACCTTCTAAAAACCCGCCAAAATATTTCAAAACCCGTCAAAACTAATCAAAACATTCCAATACCCGCCAAAACATTCCGAACACCCGCCAAAAGGAATCCAAACATTCCAAAACCTGCCAACACAATAAAAACAACTCAAGAGAATACAAAACATTCTAAAACCCAACCAAAACATTCCGAAAACCCGCCAAAACATCATTAAAAAAAAATCAAAACCAACCAAAATATTCCGAAAACCCGCCAAAATAATTTAGACCCGCAAAACTCATCAAAACATTCTGAAAAGATGCCAAAACATTAGAAAACCAGCCTGAACTGATCAAAACATTGAAAAAACTTGGCAAAACATCATAAAAACAAATCAAAACCAACCAAAAAATTCCAAAAACCTGACAAAATAGTTTAGAACCTGCCAAAACTGATCAAAACATGCTGAAAAGATGCCAAAATAGTAGAAAACCAGTCAGAAGTGATCGAAACTTTCAATAACTTGCCAAAACATAATCAAAACAAATGAAAGCAAACCAAAACATTCCAAATACACGCCAAAATATTTTAAAACCCGCCAAAAGGAATCCAAACGTTCCACAACCTGCCAACACAATAAAAACAACACAAGAGAAAACAAAACATTCTAAAACACCACCAAAACATTCCGAAAACCCGCCAAAACCTCATCAAAACAAATCAAAACAAACCAAATAATAGGAGGAGCACGGCAACATATTGGCAAGCAAGAGACGGAGAGCGCCTGCACCTTCTAGGAGGCCAAGAAGGAAGCCGCACAACACCTGCACTGTGTCTGCAACTTTCAAACTGCTAGAAGCTGGTGGCTTGCCACTGGCCTGCCTCTTCAATTGCCATTAGCATTCCAATGGAAGCTATTCTTGGACAACTTTGCTCTGCTTGCTGCTAGTTCTGCCCCAGCCTACCATAGATAACCTTGCTCTTGCCTTGAGGCTCTGAGATGCCAAGAACTTGTCAACTTCAAAGGGCGGGCCGGGCTACATCTACTCAGCTGCCACAATTTCTCCTTGCTAGACCTAGTGGGAAAGCATTTTGCTGAGATGCAGAAGGCAAGAAACGCAGAATACGGAGACGCGGAGCTGTCCCAAGTGCCGCTGCCTAGGCGTCTTTCCGCAGAAGGAGCGCCCCGGAGCGCACCGCAACCGGCACCGTCATCTCTGCGCAAAGAGCCAAAATATTTTCAAACCCGCCAAAACTAATCCAAAAATATTTTCAAACCCGCCAAAATAGAAAACCAGACAGAAGTCATCAATACATTCGAAAAAACCTGACAAAACATGATCAAGCCCACCAAAGCTAATCCAAACACACCAAAAACTGGGCTAAACAGAATCAAAACAAATCAAAACAAATCGAAACCTTCTAAAAACCCGCCAAAATATTTCAAAACCCGTCAAAACTAATCAAAACATTCCAATACCCGCCAAAACATTCCGAACACCCGCCAAAAGGAATCCAAACATTCCAAAACCTGCCAACACAATAAAAACAACTCAAGAGAATACAAAACATTCTAAAACCCAACCAAAACATTCCGAAAACCCGCCAAAACATCATTAAAAAAAAATCAAAACCAACCAAAATATTCCGAAAACCCGCCAAAATAATTTAGACCCGCAAAACTCATCAAAACATTCTGAAAAGATGCCAAAACATTAGAAAACCAGCCTGAACTGATCAAAACATTGAAAAAACTTGGCAAAACATCATAAAAACAAATCAAAACCAACCAAAAAATTCCAAAACCTGACAAAATAGTTTAGAACCTGCCAAAACTGATCAAAACATGCTGAAAAGATGCCAAAATAGTAGAAAACCAGTCAGAAGTGATCGAAACTTTCAATAACTTGCCAAAACATAATCAAAACAAATGAAAGCAAACCAAAACATTCCAAATACACGCCAAAATATTTTAAAACCCGCCAAAAGGAATCCAAACGTTCCACAACCTGCCAACACAATAAAAACAACACAAGAGAAAACAAAACATTCTAAAACACCACCAAAACATTCCGAAAACCCGCCAAAACCTCATCAAAACAAATCAAAACAAACCAAATAATAGGAGGAGCACGGCAACATATTGGCAAGCAAGAGACGGAGAGCGCCTGCACCTTCTAGGAGGCCAAGAAGGAAGCCGCACAACACCTGCACTGTGTCTGCAACTTTCAAACTGCTAGAAGCTGGTGGCTTGCCACTGGCCTGCCTCTTCAATTGCCATTAGCATTCCAATGGAAGCTATTCTTGGACAACTTTGCTCTGCTTGCTGCTAGTTCTGCCCCAGCCTACCATAGATAACCTTGCTCTTGCCTTGAGGCTCTGAGATGCCAAGAACTTGTCAACTTCAAAGGGCGGGCCGGGCTACATCTACTCAGCTGCCACAATTTCTCCTTGCTAGACCTAGTGGGAAAGCATTTTGCTGAGATGCAGAAGGCAAGAAACGCAGAATACGGAGACGCGGAGCTGTCCCAAGTGCCGCTGCCTAGGCGTCTTTCCGCAGAAGGAGCGCCCCGGAGCGCACCGCAACCGGCACCGTCATCTCTGCGCAAAGAGCCAAAATATTTTCAAACCCGCCAAAACTAATCCAAAAATATTTTCAAACCCGCCAAAATAGAAAACCAGACAGAAGTCATCAATACATTCGAAAAAACCTGACAAAACATGATCAAGCCCACCAAAGCTAATCCAAACACACCAAAAACTGGGCTAAACAGAATCAAAACAAATCAAAACAAATCGAAACCTTCTAAAAACCCGCCAAAATATTTCAAAACCCGTCAAAACTAATCAAAACATTCCAATACCCGCCAAAACATTCCGAACACCCGCCAAAAGGAATCCAAACATTCCAAAACCTGCCAACACAATAAAAACAACTCAAGAGAATACAAAACATTCTAAAACCCAACCAAAACATTCCGAAAACCCGCCAAAACATCATAAAAGCAAATCAAAATCAACCAAAATATTCCAAAAACCCGCCAAAATGATTTAGACCCGCAAAACTCATCAAAACATTCTGAAAAGATGTCAAAACATTAGAAAACCAGCCAGAACTGATCAAAACATTCAAAAAACTTGGCAAAACATCACAAAAACAAATCAAAACCAACCAAAAAATTCCAAAAACCTGACAAAATAGTTTAGAACCCGCCAAAACTGATCAAAACATTCTGAAAAGATGCCAAAATACTAGAAAACCAGTCAGAAGTGATCGGAACTTTCAATAACTTGCCAAAACATCATCAAAACAAATGAAAGCAAACCAAAACATTCCAAATACCCGCCAAACTATTTTAAAACCCGCCAAAAGGAATCCAAATATTCCACAACCTGCCAAGACAATAAAAACAACACAAGAGAAAACAAAACATTCTAAGACACCACCAAAACATTCCGAAAACCCGCCAAAACCTCATCAAAACAAATCAAAACAAACCAAACAATAGGAGGAACACGGCAACATATTGGCAAGCAAGAGACGGAGAGCGCGGCACCTTCTAGGAGGCCAAGAAGGAAGCCGCACAACACCTGCACTGTGTCTGCAACTTTCAAACTGCTAGAAGCTAGTGGCTTGCCACTGGCCTGCCTCTTCAATTGCCATTAGCATTCCAATGGAAGCTATTCTTGGACAACTTTGCTCTGCTTGCTGCTAGTTCTGCCCCAGCCTACCATAGATAACCTTGCTCTTGCCTTGAGGCTCTGAGATGCCAAGAACTTGTCAACTTCAAAGGGCGGGCCGGGCTACATCTACTCAGCTGCCACAGTTTCTCCTTGCTAGACCTAGTGGGAAAGCATTTTGCTGAGATGCAGAAGGCAAGAAACGCAGAATACGGAGACGCGGAGCTGTCCCAAGTGCCGCTGCCTAGGCGTCTTTCCGCAGAAGGAGCGCCACGGAGCGCACCGCAACCGGCACCGTCATCTCTGCGCAAAGAGCCAAAATATTTTCAAACCCGCCAAAACTAATCCAAAAATATTTTCAAACCCGCCAAAATAGAAAACCAGACAGAAGTGATCAATACATTTGAAAAAACCTGACAAAACATGATCAAGCCCACCAAAGCTAATCCAAACACACCAAAAACAGGGCTAAACATAATCAAAACAAATCAAAACAAATTGAAACCTTCTAAAAACCGGCCAAAATATTTCAAAACCCGTCAAAACTAATCAAAACATTCCAATACCCGCCAAAACATTCCGAACACCCGCCAAAAGGAATCCAAACATTCCAAAACCTGCCAACACAATAAAAACAACTCAAGAGAATACAAAACATTCTAAAACCCAACCACAACATTCCAAAAACCCGCCAAAATAATTTAGACCCGCAAAACTCATCAAAACATTCTGAAAAGATGTCAAAACATTAGAAAACCAGCCAGAACTGATCAAAACATTGAAAAAACTTGGCAAAACATCACAAAAACAAATCAAAACCAACCAAAAAATTCCAAAAACCTGTCAAAATAGTTTAGAACCAGCCAAAACTGATCAAAACATTCTGAAAAGATGCCAAAATACTAGAAAACCAGTCAGAAGCGATCGGAACTTTCAATAACTTGCCAAAACATCATCAAAACAAATGAAAGCAAACCAAAACATTCCAAATACCCGCCAAACTATTTTAAAACCCGCCAAAAGGAATCCAAATATTCCACAACCTGCCAAGACAATAAAAACAACACAAGAGAAAACAAAACATTCTAAAACACCACCAAAACATTCCGAAAACCCGCCAAAACATCATCAAAACAAATCAAAACAAACCAAACAATAGGAGGAACACGGCAACATATTGGCAAGCAAGAGACGGAGAGCGCGGCACCTTCTAGGAGGCCAAGAAGGAAGCCGCACAACACCTGCACTGTGTCTGCAACTTTCAAACTGCTAGAAGCTAGTGGCTTGCCACTGGCCTGCCTCTTCAATTGCCATTAGCATTCCAATGGAAGCTATTCTTGGACAACTTTGCTCTGCTTGCTGCTAGTTCTGCCCCAGCCTACCATAGATAACCTTGCTCTTGCCTTGAGGCTCTGAGATGCCAAGAACTTGTCAACTTCAAAGGGCGGGCCGGGCTACATCTACTCAGCTGCCACAGTTTCTCCTTGCTAGACCTAGTGGGAAAGCATTTTGCTGAGATGCAGAAGGCAAGAAACGCAGAATACGGAGACGCGGAGCTGTCCCAAGTGCCGCTGCCTAGGCGTCTTTCCGCAGAAGGAGCGCCACGGAGCGCACCGCAACCGGCACCGTCATCTCTGCGCAAAGAGCCAAAATATTTTCAAACCCGCCAAAACTAATCCAAAAATATTTTCAAACCCGCCAAAATAGAAAACCAGACAGAAGTGATCAATACATTCGAAAAAACCTGACAAAACATGATCAAGCCCACCAAAGCTAATCCAAACACACCAAAAACTGGGCTAAACAGAATCAAAACAAATCAAAACAAATCGAAACCTTCTAAAAACCCGCCAAAATATTTCAAAACCCGTCAAAACTAATCAAAACATTCCAATACCCGCCAAAACATTCCGAACACCCGCCAAAAGGAATCCAAACATTCCAAAACCTGCCAACACAATAAAAACAACTCAAGAGAATACAAAACATTCTAAAACCCAACCAAAACATTCCGAAAACCCGCCAAAACATCATTAAAAAAAAATCAAAACCAACCAAAATATTCCGAAAACCCGCCAAAATAATTTAGACCCGCAAAACTCATCAAAACATTCTGAAAAGATGCCAAAACATTAGAAAACCAGCCTGAACTGATCAAAACATTGAAAAAACTTGGCAAAACATCATAAAAACAAATCAAAACCAACCAAAAAATTCCAAAAACCTGACAAAATAGTTTAGAACCTGCCAAAACTGATCAAAACATGCTGAAAAGATGCCAAAATAGTAGAAAACCAGTCAGAAGTGATCGAAACTTTCAATAACTTGCCAAAACATAATCAAAACAAATGAAAGCAAACCAAAACATTCCAAATACACGCCAAAATATTTTAAAACCCGCCAAAAGGAATCCAAACGTTCCACAACCTGCCAACACAATAAAAACAACACAAGAGAAAACAAAACATTCTAAAACACCACCAAAACATTCCGAAAACCCGCCAAAACCTCATCAAAACAAATCAAAACAAACCAAATAATAGGAGGAGCACGGCAACATATTGGCAAGCAAGAGACGGAGAGCGCCTGCACCTTCTAGGAGGCCAAGAAGGAAGCCGCACAACACCTGCACTGTGTCTGCAACTTTCAAACTGCTAGAAGCTGGTGGCTTGCCACTGGCCTGCCTCTTCAATTGCCATTAGCATTCCAATGGAAGCTATTCTTGGACAACTTTGCTCTGCTTGCTGCTAGTTCTGCCCCAGCCTACCATAGATAACCTTGCTCTTGCCTTGAGGCTCTGAGATGCCAAGAACTTGTCAACTTCAAAGGGCGGGTCGGGCTACATCTACTCAGCTGCCACAATTTCTCCTTGCTAGACCTAGTGGGAAAGCATTTTGCTGAGATGCAGAAGGCAAGAAACGCAGAATACGGAGACGCGGAGCTGTCCCAAGTGCCGCTGCCTAGGCGTCTTTCCGCAGAAGGAGCGCCCCGGAGCGCACCGCAACCGGCACCGTCATCTCTGCGCAAAGAGCCAAAATATTTTCAAACCCGCCAAAACTAATCCAAAAATATTTTCAAACCCGCCAAAATAGAAAACCAGACAGAAGTCATCAATACATTCGAAAAAACCTGACAAAACATGATAAAGCCCACCAAAGCTAATCCAAACACACCAAAAACTGGGCTAAACAGAATCAAAACAAATCAAAACAAATCGAAACCTTCTAAAAACCCGCCAAAATATTTCAAAACCCGTCAAAACTAATCAAAACATTCCAATACCCGCCAAAACATTCCGAACACCCGCCAAAAGGAATCCAAACATTCCAAAACCTGCCAACACAATAAAAACAACTCAAGAGAATACAAAACATTCTAAAACCCAACCAAAACATTCCGAAAACCCGCCAAAACATCATAAAAGCAAATCAAAATCAACCAAAATATTCCAAAAACCCGCCAAAATGATTTAGACCCGCAAAACTCATCAAAACATTCTGAAAAGATGTCAAAACATTAGAAAACCAGCCAGAACTGATCAAAACATTCAAAAAACTTGGCAAAACATCACAAAAACAAATCAAAACCAACCAAAAAATTCCAAAAACCTGACAAAATAGTTTAGAACCCGCCAAAACTGATCAAAACATTCTGAAAAGATGCCAAAATACTAGAAAACCAGTCAGAAGTGATCGGAACTTTCAATAACTTGCCAAAACATCATCAAAACAAATGAAAGCAAACCAAAACATTCCAAATACACGCCAAAATATTTTAAAACCCGCCAAAAGGAATCCAAATATTCCACAACCTGCCAAGACAATAAAAACAACACAAGAGAAAACAAAACATTCTAAAACACCACCAAAACATTCCGAAAACCCGCCAAAACATCATCAAAACAAATCAAAACAAACCAAATAATAGGAGGAGCACGGCAACATATTGGCAAGCAAGAGACGGAGAGCGCCTGCACCTTCTAGGAGGCCAAGAAGGAAGCCGCACAACACCTGCACTGTGTCTGCAACTTTCAAACTGCTAGAAGCTAGTGGCTTGCCACTGGCCTGCCTCTTCAATTGCCATTAGCATTCCAATGGAAGCTATTCTTGGACAACTTTGCTCTGCTTGCTGCTAGTTCTGCCCCAGCCTACCATAGATAACCTTGCTCTTGCCTTGAGGCTCTGAGATGCCAAGAACTTGTCAACTTCAAAGGGCGGGCCGGGCTACATCTACTCAGCTGCCACAGTTTCTCCTTGCTAGACCTAGTGGGAAAGCATTTTGCTGAGATGCAGAAGGCAAGAAACGCAGAATACGGAGACGCGGAGCTGTCCCAAGTGCCGCTGCCAGGCGTCTTTCCGCAGAAGGAGCGCCACGGAGCGCACCGCAACCGGCACCGTCATCTCTGCGCAAAGAGCCAAAATATTTTCAAACCCGCCAAAACTAATCCAAAAATATTTTCAAACCCGCCAAAATAGAAAACCAGACAGAAGTGATCAATACATTCGAAAAAACCTGACAAAACATGATAAAGCCCACCAAAGCTAATCCAAACACACCAAAAACTGGGCTAAACAGAATCAAAACAAATCAAAACAAATCGAAACCTTCTAAAAACCGGCCAAAATATTTCAAAACCCATCAAAACTAATCAAAACATTCCAATACCCGCCAAAACATTCCAAACACCCACCAAAAGGAATCCAAACATTCCAAAACCTGCCAACACAATAAAAACAACTCAAGAGAATACAAAACATTCTAAAACCCAAACAAAACATTCCGAAAACCCGCCAAAACATCATTAAAAACAAATCCAAACCAACCAAAATATTCCAAAAACCCGCCAAAATGATTTAGACCCGCAAAACTCATCAAAACATTCTGAAAAGATGCCAAAACATTAGAAAACCAGCCTGAACTGATCAAAACATTGAAAAAACTTGGCAAAACATCATAAAAACAAATCAAAACCAACCAAAAAATTCCAAAAACCTGACAAAATAGTTTAGAACCTGCCAAAACTGATCAAAACATTCTGAAAAGATGCCAAAATACTAGAAAACCAGTCAGAAGCGATCGGAACTTTCAATAACTTGCCAAAACATCATCAAAACAAATGAAAGCAAACCAAAACATTCCAAATACACGCCAAAATATTTTAAAACCCGCCAAAAGGAATCCAAATATTCCACAACCTGCCAAGACAATAAAAACAACACAAGAGAAAACAAAACATTCTAAAACACCACCAAAACATTCCGAAAACCCGCCAAAACATCATCAAAACAAATCAAAACAAACCAAACAATAGGAGGAACACGGCAACATATTGGCAAGCAAGAGACGGAGAGCGCGGCACCTTCTAGGAGGCCAAGAAGGAAGCCGCACAACACCTGCACTGTGTCTGCAACTTTCAAACTGCTAGAAGCTGGTGGCTTGCCACTGGCCTGCCTCTTCAATTGCCATTAGCATTCCAATGGAAGCTATTCTTGGACAACTTTGCTCTGCTTGCTGCTAGTTCTGCCCCAGCCTACCATAGATAACCTTGCTCTTGCCTTGAGGCTCTGAGATGCCAAGAACTTGTCAACTTCAAAGGGCGGGCCGGGCTACATCTACTCAGCTGCCACAATTTCTCCTTGCTAGACCTAGTGGGAAAGCATTTTGCTGAGATGCAGAAGGCAAGAAACGCAGAATACGGAGACGCGGAGCTGTCCCAAGTGCCGCTGCCTAGGCGTCTTTCCGCAGAAGGAGCGCCCCGGAGCGCACCGCAACCGGCACCGTCATCTCTGCGCAAAGAGCCAAAATATTTTCAAACCCGCCAAAACTCATCCAAAAATATTTTCAAACCCGCCAAAATAGAAAACCAGACAGAAGTCATCAATACATTCGAAAAAACCTGACAAAACATGATCAAGCCCACCAAAGCTAATCCAAACACACCAAAAACTGGACTAAACAGAATCAAAACAAATCAAAACAAATCGAAACCTTCTAAAAACCCGCCAAAATATTTCAAAACCCGTCAAAACTAATCAAAACATTCCAATACCCGCCAAAACATTCCGAACACCCGCCAAAAGGAATCCAAACATTCCAAAACCTGCCAACACAATAAAAACAACTCAAGAGAATACAAAACATTCTAAAACCCAACCAAAACATTCCGAAAACCCGCCAAAACATCATAAAAGCAAATCAAAATCAACCAAAATATTCCAAAAACCCGCCAAAATGATTTAGACCCGCAAAACTCATCAAAACATTCTGAAAAGATGTCAAAACATTAGAAAACCAGCCAGAACTGATCAAAACATTCAAAAAACTTGGCAAAACATCACAAAAACAAATCAAAACCAACCAAAAAATTCCAAAAACCTGACAAAATAGTTTAGAACCCGCCAAAACTGATCAAAACATTCTGAAAAGATGCCAAAATACTAGAAAACCAGTCAGAAGTGATCGGAACTTTCAATAACTTGCCAAAACATCATCAAAACAAATGAAAGCAAACCAAAACATTCCAAATACCCGCCAAACTATTTTAAAACCCGCCAAAAGGAATCCAAATATTCCACAACCTGCCAAGACAATAAAAACAACACAAGAGAAAACAAAACATTCTAAAACACCACCAAAACATTCCGAAAACCCGCCAAAACATCATCAAAACAAATCAAAACAAACCAAATAATAGGAGGAGCACGGCAACATATTGGCAAGCAAGAGACGGAGAGCGCCTGCACCTTCTAGGAGGCCAAGAAGGAAGCCGCACAACACCTGCACTGTGTCTGCAACTTTCAAACTGCTAGAAGCTAGTGGCTTGCCACTGGCCTGCCTCTTCAATTGCCATTAGCATTCCAATGGAAGCTATTCTTGGACAACTTTGCTCTGCTTGCTGCTAGTTCTGCCCCAGCCTACAATAGATAACCTTGCTCTTGCCTTGAGGCTCTGAGATGCCAAGAACTTGTCAACTTCAAAGGGCGGGCCGGGCTACATCTACTCAGCTGCCACAGTTTCTCCTTGCTAGACCTAGTGGGAAAGCATTTTGCTGAGATGCAGAAGGCAAGAAACGCAGAATACGGAGACGCGGAGCTGTCCCAAGTGCCGCTGCCAGGCGTCTTTCCGCAGAAGGAGCGCCACGGAGCGCACCGCAACCGGCACCGTCATCTCTGCGCAAAGAGCCAAAATATTTTCAAACCCGCCAAAACTAATCCAAAAATATTTTCAAACCCGCCAAAATAGAAAACCAGACAGAAGTGATCAATACATTCGAAAAAACCTGACAAAACATGATAAAGCCCACCAAAGCTAATCCAAACACACCAAAAACTGGGCTAAACAGAATCAAAACAAATCAAAACAAATCGAAACCTTCTAAAAACCGGCCAAAATATTTCAAAACCCATCAAAACTAATCAAAACATTCCAATACCCGCCAAAACATTCCAAACACCCACCAAAAGGAATCCAAACATTCCAAAACCTGCCAACACAATAAAAACAACTCAAGAGAATACAAAACATTCTAAAACCCAAACAAAACATTCCGAAAACCCGCCAAAACATCATTAAAAACAAATCCAAACCAACCAAAATATTCCAAAAACCCGCCAAAATGATTTAGACCCGCAAAACTCATCAAAACATTCTGAAAAGATGCCAAAACATTAGAAAACCAGCCTGAACTGATCAAAACATTGAAAAAACTTGGCAAAACATCATAAAAACAAATCAAAACCAACCAAAAAATTCCAAAAACCTGACAAAATAGTTTAGAACCTGCCAAAACTGATCAAAACATTCTGAAAAGATGCCAAAATACTAGAAAACCAGTCAGAAGCGATCGGAACTTTCAATAACTTGCCAAAACATCATCAAAACAAATGAAAGCAAACCAAAACATTCCAAATACACGCCAAAATATTTTAAAACCCGCCAAAAGGAATCCAAATATTCCACAACCTGCCAAGACAATAAAAACAACACAAGAGAAAACAAAACATTCTAAAACACCACCAAAACATTCCGAAAACCCGCCAAAACATCATCAAAACAAATCAAAACAAACCAAACAATAGGAGGAACACGGCAACATATTGGCAAGCAAGAGACGGAGAGCGCGGCACCTTCTAGGAGGCCAAGAAGGAAGCCGCACAACACCTGCACTGTGTCTGCAACTTTCAAACTGCTAGAAGCTGGTGGCTTGCCACTGGCCTGCCTCTTCAATTGCCATTAGCATTCCAATGGAAGCTATTCTTGGACAACTTTGCTCTGCTTGCTGCTAGTTCTGCCCCAGCCTACCATAGATAACCTTGCTCTTGCCTTGAGGCTCTGAGATGCCAAGAACTTGTCAACTTCAAAGGGCGGGCCGGGCTACATCTACTCAGCTGCCACAATTTCTCCTTGCTAGACCTAGTGGGAAAGCATTTTGCTGAGATGCAGAAGGCAAGAAACGCAGAATACGGAGACGCGGAGCTGTCCCAAGTGCCGCTGCCTAGGCGTCTTTCCGCAGAAGGAGCGCCCCGGAGCGCACCGCAACCGGCACCGTCATCTCTGCGCAAAGAGCCAAAATATTTTCAAACCCGCCAAAACTAATCCAAAAATATTTTCAAACCCGCCAAAATAGAAAACCAGACAGAAGTCATCAATACATTCGAAAAAACCTGACAAAACATGATCAAGCCCACCAAAGCTAATCCAAACACACCAAAAACTGGACTAAACAGAATCAAAACAAATCAAAACAAATCGAAACCTTCTAAAAACCCGCCAAAATATTTCAAAACCCGTCAAAACTAATCAAAACATTCCAATACCCGCCAAAACATTCCGAACACCCGCCAAAAGGAATCCAAACATTCCAAAACCTGCCAACACAATAAAAACAACTCAAGAGAATACAAAACATTCTAAAACCCAACCAAAACATTCCGAAAACCCGCCAAAACATCATAAAAGCAAATCAAAATCAACCAAAATATTCCAAAAACCCGCCAAAATGATTTAGACCCGCAAAACTCATCAAAACATTCTGAAAAGATGTCAAAACATTAGAAAACCAGCCAGAACTGATCAAAACATTCAAAAAACTTGGCAAAACATCACAAAAACAAATCAAAACCAACCAAAAAATTCCAAAAACCTGACAAAATAGTTTAGAACCCGCCAAAACTGATCAAAACATTCTGAAAAGATGCCAAAATACTAGAAAACCAGTCAGAAGTGATCGGAACTTTCAATAACTTGCCAAAACATCATCAAAACAAATGAAAGCAAACCAAAACATTCCAAATACCCGCCAAACTATTTTAAAACCCGCCAAAAGGAATCCAAATATTCCACAACCTGCCAAGACAATAAAAACAACACAAGAGAAAACAAAACATTCTAAGACACCACCAAAACATTCCGAAAACCCGCCAAAACCTCATCAAAACAAATCAAAACAAACCAAACAATAGGAGGAACACGGCAACATATTGGCAAGCAAGAGACGGAGAGCGCGGCACCTTCTAGGAGGCCAAGAAGGAAGCCGCACAACACCTGCACTGTGTCTGCAACTTTCAAACTGCTAGAAGCTAGTGGCTTGCCACTGGCCTGCCTCTTCAATTGCCATTAGCATTCCAATGGAAGCTATTCTTGGACAACTTTGCTCTGCTTGCTGCTAGTTCTGCCCCAGCCTACCATAGATAACCTTGCTCTTGCCTTGAGGCTCTGAGATGCCAAGAACTTGTCAACTTCAAAGGGCGGGCCGGGCTACATCTACTCAGCTGCCACAGTTTCTCCTTGCTAGACCTAGTGGGAAAGCATTTTGCTGAGATGCAGAAGGCAAGAAACGCAGAATACGGAGACGCGGAGCTGTCCCAAGTGCCGCTGCCTAGGCGTCTTTCCGCAGAAGGAGCGCCACGGAGCGCACCGCAACCGGCACCGTCATCTCTGCGCAAAGAGCCAAAATATTTTCAAACCCGCCAAAACTAATCCAAAAATATTTTCAAACCCGCCAAAATAGAAAACCAGACAGAAGTGATCAATACATTTGAAAAAACCTGACAAAACATGATCAAGCCCACCAAAGCTAATCCAAACACACCAAAAACAGGGCTAAACATAATCAAAACAAATCAAAACAAATTGAAACCTTCTAAAAACCGGCCAAAATATTTCAAAACCCGTCAAAACTAATCAAAACATTCCAATACCCGCCAAAACATTCCGAACACCCGCCAAAAGGAATCCAAACATTCCAAAACCTGCCAACACAATAAAAACAACTCAAGAGAATACAAAACATTCTAAAACCCAACCACAACATTCCAAAAACCCGCCAAAATAATTTAGACCCGCAAAACTCATCAAAACATTCTGAAAAGATGTCAAAACATTAGAAAACCAGCCAGAACTGATCAAAACATTGAAAAAACTTGGCAAAACATCACAAAAACAAATCAAAACCAACCAAAAAATTCCAAAAACCTGTCAAAATAGTTTAGAACCAGCCAAAACTGATCAAAACATTCTGAAAAGATGCCAAAATACTAGAAAACCAGTCAGAAGCGATCGGAACTTTCAATAACTTGCCAAAACATCATCAAAACAAATGAAAGCAAACCAAAACATTCCAAATACCCGCCAAACTATTTTAAAACCCGCCAAAAGGAATCCAAATATTCCACAACCTGCCAAGACAATAAAAACAACACAAGAGAAAACAAAACATTCTAAAACACCACCAAAACATTCCGAAAACCCGCCAAAACATCATCAAAACAAATCAAAACAAACCAAACAATAGGAGGAACACGGCAACATATTGGCGCGCAAGAGACGGAGAGCGCGGCACCTTCTAGGAGGCCAAGAAGGAAGCCGCACAACACCTGCACTGTGTCTGCAACTTTCAAACTGCTAGAAGCTAGTGGCTTGCCACTGGCCTGCCTCTTCAATTGCCATTAGCATTCCAATGGAAGCTATTCTTGGACAACTTTGCTCTGCTTGCTGCTAGTTCTGCCCCAGCCTACCATAGATAACCTTGCTCTTGCCTTGAGGCTCTGAGATGCCAAGAACTTGTCAACTTCAAAGGGCGGGCCGGGCTACATCTACTCAGCTGCCACAGTTTCTCCTTGCTAGACCTAGTGGCAAAGCATTTTGCTGAGATGCAGAAGGCAAGAAACGCAGAATACGGAGACGCGGAGCTGTCCCAAGTGCCGCTGCCTAGGCGTCTTTCCGCAGAAGGAGCGCCCCGGAGCGCACCGCAACCGGCACCGTCATCTCTGCGCAAAGAGCCAAAATATTTTCAAACCCGCCAAAACTAATCCAAAAATATTTTCAAACCCGCCAAAATAGAAAACCAGACAGAAGTGATCAATACATTCGAAAAAACCTGACAAAACATGATCAAGCCCACCAAAGCTAATCCAAACACACCAAAAACTGGGCTAAACAGAATCAAAACAAATCAAAACAAATCGAAACCTTCTAAAAACCCGCCAAAATATTTCAAAACCCGTCAAAACTAATCAAAACATTCCAATACCCGCCAAAACATTCCGAACACCCGCCAAAAGGAATCCAAACATTCCAAAACCTGCCAACACAATAAAAACAACTCAAGAGAATTCAAAACATTCTAAAACCCAACCAAAACATTCCGAAAACCCGCCAAAACATCATTAAAAAAAAATCAAAACCAACCAAAATATTCCGAAAACCCGCCAAAATAATTTAGACCCGCAAAACTCATCAAAACATTCTGAAAAGATGCCAAAACATTAGAAAACCAGCCTGAACTGATCAAAACATTGAAAAAACTTGGCAAAACATCATAAAAACAAATCAAAACCAACCAAAAAATTCCAAAAACCTGACAAAATAGTTTAGAACCTGCCAAAACTGATCAAAACATGCTGAAAAGATGCCAAAATAGTAGAAAACCAGTCAGAAGTGATCGAAACTTTCAATAACTTGCCAAAACATAATCAAAACAAATGAAAGCAAACCAAAACATTCCAAATACACGCCAAAATATTTTAAAACCCGCCAAAAGGAATCCAAACGTTCCACAACCTGCCAACACAATAAAAACAACACAAGAGAAAACAAAACATTCTAAAACACCACCAAAACATTCCGAAAACCCGCCAAAACCTCATCAAAACAAATCAAAACAAACCAAATAATAGGAGGAGCACGGCAACATATTGGCAAGCAAGAGACGGAGAGCGCCTGCACCTTCTAGGAGGCCAAGAAGGAAGCCGCACAACACCTGCACTGTGTCTGCAACTTTCAAACTGCTAGAAGCTGGTGGCTTGCCACTGGCCTGCCTCTTCAATTGCCATTAGCATTCCAATGGAAGCTATTCTTGGACAACTTTGCTCTGCTTGCTGCTAGTTCTGCCCCAGCCTACCATAGATAACCTTGCTCTTGCCTTGAGGCTCTGAGATGCCAAGAACTTGTCAACTTCAAAGGGCGGGCCGGGCTACATCTACTCAGCTGCCACAATTTCTCCTTGCTAGACCTAGTGGGAAAGCATTTTGCTGAGATGCAGAAGGCAAGAAACGCAGAATACGGAGACGCGGAGCTGTCCCAAGTGCCGCTGCCTAGGCGTCTTTCCGCAGAAGGAGCGCCCCGGAGCGCACCGCAACCGGCACCGTCATCTCTGCGCAAAGAGCCAAAATATTTTCAAACCCGCCAAAACTAATCCAAAAATATTTTCAAACCCGCCAAAATAGAAAACCAGACAGAAGTCATCAATACATTCGAAAAAACCTGACAAAACATGATCAAGCCCACCAAAGCTAATCCAAACACACCAAAAACTGGGCTAAACAGAATCAAAACAAATCAAAACAAATCGAAACCTTCTAAAAACCCGCCAAAATATTTCAAAACCCGTCAAAACTAATCAAAACATTCCAATACCCGCCAAAACATTCCGAACACCCGCCAAAAGGAATCCAAACATTCCAAAACCTGCCAACACAATAAAAACAACTCAAGAGAATACAAAACATTCTAAAACCCAACCAAAACATTCCGAAAACCCGCCAAAACATCATAAAAGCAAATCAAAATCAACCAAAATATTCCAAAAACCCGCCAAAATGATTTAGACCCGCAAAACTCATCAAAACATTCTGAAAAGATGTCAAAACATTAGAAAACCAGCCAGAACTGATCAAAACATTCAAAAAACTTGGCAAAACATCACAAAAACAAATCAAAACCAACCAAAAAATTCCAAAAACCTGACAAAATAGTTTAGAACCCGCCAAAACTGATCAAAACATTCTGAAAAGATGCCAAAATACTAGAAAACCAGTCAGAAGTGATCGGAACTTTCAATAACTTGCCAAAACATCATCAAAACAAATGAAAGCAAACCAAAACATTCCAAATACACGCCAAAATATTTTAAAACCCGCCAAAAGGAATCCAAATATTCCACAACCTGCCAAGACAATAAAAACAACACAAGAGAAAACAAAACATTCTAAAACACCACCAAAACATTCCGAAAACCCGCCAAAACATCATCAAAACAAATCAAAACAAACCAAATAATAGGAGGAGCACGGCAACATATTGGCAAGCAAGAGACGGAGAGCGCCTGCACCTTCTAGGAGGCCAAGAAGGAAGCCGCACAACACCTGCACTGTGTCTGCAACTTTCAAACTGCTAGAAGCTAGTGGCTTGCCACTGGCCTGCCTCTTCAATTGCCATTAGCATTCCAATGGAAGCTATTCTTGGACAACTTTGCTCTGCTTGCTGCTAGTTCTGCCCCAGCCTACCATAGATAACCTTGCTCTTGCCTTGAGGCTCTGAGATGCCAAGAACTTGTCAACTTCAAAGGGCGGGCCGGGCTACATCTACTCAGCTGCCACAGTTTCTCCTTGCTAGACCTAGTGGGAAAGCATTTTGCTGAGATGCAGAAGGCAAGAAACGCAGAATACGGAGACGCGGAGCTGTCCCAAGTGCCGCTGCCAGGCGTCTTTCCGCAGAAGGAGCGCCACGGAGCGCACCGCAACCGGCACCGTCATCTCTGCGCAAAGAGCCAAAATATTTTCAAACCCGCCAAAACTAATCCAAAAATATTTTCAAACCCGCCAAAATAGAAAACCAGACAGAAGTGATCAATACATTCGAAAAAACCTGACAAAACATGATAAAGCCCACCAAAGCTAATCCAAACACACCAAAAACTGGGCTAAACAGAATCAAAACAAATCAAAACAAATCGAAACCTTCTAAAAACCGGCCAAAATATTTCAAAACCCATCAAAACTAATCAAAACATTCCAATACCCGCCAAAACATTCCAAACACCCACCAAAAGGAATCCAAACATTCCAAAACCTGCCAACACAATAAAAACAACTCAAGAGAATACAAAACATTCTAAAACCCAAACAAAACATTCCGAAAACCCGCCAAAACATCATTAAAAACAAATCCAAACCAACCAAAATATTCCAAAAACCCGCCAAAATGATTTAGACCCGCAAAACTCATCAAAACATTCTGAAAAGATGCCAAAACATTAGAAAACCAGCCTGAACTGATCAAAACATTGAAAAAACTTGGCAAAACATCATAAAAACAAATCAAAACCAACCAAAAAATTCCAAAAACCTGACAAAATAGTTTAGAACCTGCCAAAACTGATCAAAACATTCTGAAAAGATGCCAAAATACTAGAAAACCAGTCAGAAGCGATCGGAACTTTCAATAACTTGCCAAAACATCATCAAAACAAATGAAAGCAAACCAAAACATTCCAAATACACGCCAAAATATTTTAAAACCCGCCAAAAGGAATCCAAATATTCCACAACCTGCCAAGACAATAAAAACAACACAAGAGAAAACAAAACATTCTAAAACACCACCAAAACATTCCGAAAACCCGCCAAAACATCATCAAAACAAATCAAAACAAACCAAACAATAGGAGGAACACGGCAACATATTGGCAAGCAAGAGACGGAGAGCGCGGCACCTTCTAGGAGGCCAAGAAGGAAGCCGCACAACACCTGCACTGTGTCTGCAACTTTCAAACTGCTAGAAGCTAGTGGCTTGCCACTGGCCTGCCTCTTCAATTGCCATTAGCATTCCAATGGAAGCTATTCTTGGACAACTTTGCTCTGCTTGCTGCTAGTTCTGCCCCAGCCTACCATAGATAACCTTGCTCTTGCCTTGAGGCTCTGAGATGCCAAGAACTTGTCAACTTCAAAGGGCGGGCCGGGCTACATCTACTCAGCTGCCACAGTTTCTCCTTGCTAGACCTAGTGGGAAAGCATTTTGCTGAGATGCAGAAGGCAAGAAACGCACAATACGGAGACGCGGAGCTGTCCCTAGTGCCGCTGCCTAGGCGTCTTTCCGCAGAAGGAGCGCCCCGGAGCGCACCGCAACCGGCACCGTCATCTCTGCGCAAAGAGCCAAAATATTTTCAAACCCGCCAAAACTCATCCAAAA
This sequence comes from Passer domesticus, assembly GCF_036417665.1. Lineage (NCBI taxonomy): Eukaryota > Metazoa > Chordata > Aves > Passeriformes > Passeridae > Passer > Passer domesticus. The sequence continues at coordinate 12,899,070 of NC_087481.1, read as the reverse complement.
ATATTTTCAAACCTGCCAAAATAGAAAACCAGACAGAAGTGATCAATACATTCGAAAAAACCTGACAAAACATGATCAAGCCCACCAAAGCTAATCCAAACACACCAAAAACTGGGCTAAACAGAATCAAAACAAATCAAAACAAATCGAAACCTTCTAAAAACCCGCCAAAATATTTCAAAACCCATCAAAACTAATCAAAACATTCCAATACCCGCCAAAACATTCCGAACACCCACCAAAAGGAATCCAAACATTCCAAAACCTGCCAACACAATAAAAACAACTCAAGAGAATACAAAACATTCTAAAACCCAACCACAACATTCCAAAAACCCGCCAAAACATCATTAAAAACAAATCCAAACCAACCAAAATATTCCAAAAACCCGCCAAAATAATTTAGACCCGCAAAACTCATCAAAACATTCTGAAAAGATGCCAAAACATTAGAAAACCAGCCTGAACTGATCAAAACATTGAAAAAACTTGGCAAAACATCATAAAAACAAATCAAAACCAACCAAAACATTCCAAAAACCTGACAAAATAGTTTAGAACCTGCCAAAATTGATCAAAACATTCTGAAAAGATGCCAAAATACTAGAAAACCAGTCAGAAGTGATCGAAACTTTCAATAACTTGCCAAAACATAATCAAAACAAATGAAAGCAAACCAAAACATTCCAAATACACGCCAAAATATTTTAAAACCCGCCAAAAGGAATCCAAATATTCCACAACCTGCCAAGACAATAAAAACAACACAAGAGAAAACAAAACATTCTAAAACACCACCAAAACATTCCGAAAACCCGCCAAAACATCATCAAAACAAATCAAAACAAACCAAATAATAGGAGGAGCACGGCAACATATTGGCAAGCAAGAGACGGAGAGCGCCTGCACCTTCTAGGAGGCCAAGAAGGAAGCCGCACAACACCTGCACTGTGTCTGCAACTTTCAAACTGCTAGAAGCTAGTGGCTTGCCACTGGCCTGCCTCTTCAATTGCCATTAGCATTCCAATGGAAGCTATTCTTGGACAACTTTGCTCTGCTTGCTGCTAGTTCTGCCCCAGCCTACCATAGATAACCTTGCTCTTGCCTTGAGGCTCTGAGATGCCAAGAACTTGTCAACTTCAAAGGGCGGGCCGGGCTACATCTACTCAGCTGCCACAGTTTCTCCTTGCTAGACCTAGTGGGAAAGCATTTTGCTGAGATGCAGAAGGCAAGAAACGCAGAATACGGAGACGCGGAGCTGTCCCAAGTGCCGCTGCCAGGCGTCTTTCCGCAGAAGGAGCGCCCCGGAGCGCACCGCAACCGGCACCGTCATCTCTGCGCAAAGAGCCAAAATATTTTCAAACCCGCCAAAACTAATCCAAAAATATTTTCAAACCCGCCAAAATAGAAAACCAGACAGAAGTGATCAATACATTCGAAAAAACCTGACAAAACATGATCAAGCCCACCAAAGCTAATCCAAACACACCAAAAACTGGGCTAAACAGAATCAAAACAAATCAAAACAAATTGAAACCTTCTAAAAACCCGCCAAAATATTTCAAAACCCGTCAAAACTAATCAAAACATTCCAATACCCGCCAAAACATTCCGAACACCCACCAAAAGGAATCCAAACATTCCAAAACCTGCCAACACAATAAAAACAACTCAAGAGAATACAAAACATTCTAAAACCCAACCAAAACATTCCGAAAACCCGCCAAAACATCATTAAAAACAAATCAAAACCAACCAAAATATTCCAAAAACCCGCCAAAATAATTGAGACCCGCAAAACTCATCAAAACATTCTGAAAAGATGCCAAAACATTAGAAAACCAGCCTGAACTGATCAAAACATTGAAAAAACTTGGCAAAACATCATAAAAACAAATCAAAACCAACCAAAAAATTCCAAAAACCTGACAAAATAGTTTAGAACCTGCCAAAACTGATCAAAACATGCTGAAAAGATGCCAAAATAGTAGAAAACCAGTCAGAAGTGATCGAAACTTTCAATAACTTGCCAAAACATAATCAAAACAAATGAAAGCAAACCAAAACATTCCAAATACACGCCAAAATATTTTAAAACCCGCCAAAAGGAATCCAAACGTTCCACAACCTGCCAACACAATAAAAACAACACAAGAGAAAACAAAACATTCTAAAACACCACCAAAACATTCCGAAAACCCGCCAAAACCTCATCAAAACAAATCAAAACAAACCAAATAATAGGAGGAGCACGGCAACATATTGGCAAGCAAGAGACGGAGAGCGCCTGCACCTTCTAGGAGGCCAAGAAGGAAGCCGCACAACACCTGCACTGTGTCTGCAACTTTCAAACTGCTAGAAGCTGGTGGCTTGCCACTGGCCTGCCTCTTCAATTGCCATTAGCATTCCAATGGAAGCTATTCTTGGACAACTTTGCTCTGCTTGCTGCTAGTTCTGCCCCAGCCTACCATAGATAACCTTGCTCTTGCCTTGAGGCTCTGAGATGCCAAGAACTTGTCAACTTCAAAGGGCGGGCCGGGCTACATCTACTCAGCTGCCACAATTTCTCCTTGCTAGACCTAGTGGGAAAGCATTTTGCTGAGATGCAGAAGGCAAGAAACGCAGAATACGGAGACGCGGAGCTGTCCCAAGTGCCGCTGCCTAGGCGTCTTTCCGCAGAAGGAGCGCCCCGGAGCGCACCGCAACCGGCACCGTCATCTCTGCGCAAAGAGCCAAAATATTTTCAAACCCGCCAAAACTAATCCAAAAATATTTTCAAACCCGCCAAAATAGAAAACCAGACAGAAGTCATCAATACATTCGAAAAAACCTGACAAAACATGATCAAGCCCACCAAAGCTAATCCAAACACACCAAAAACTGGGCTAAACAGAATCAAAACAAATCAAAACAAATCGAAACCTTCTAAAAACCCGCCAAAATATTTCAAAACCCGTCAAAACTAATCAAAACATTCCAATACCCGCCAAAACATTCCGAACACCCGCCAAAAGGAATCCAAACATTCCAAAACCTGCCAACACAATAAAAACAACTCAAGAGAATACAAAACATTCTAAAACCCAACCAAAACATTCCGAAAACCCGCCAAAACATCATAAAAGCAAATCAAAATCAACCAAAATATTCCAAAAACCCGCCAAAATGATTTAGACCCGCAAAACTCATCAAAACATTCTGAAAAGATGTCAAAACATTAGAAAACCAGCCAGAACTGATCAAAACATTCAAAAAACTTGGCAAAACATCACAAAAACAAATCAAAACCAACCAAAAAATTCCAAAAACCTGACAAAATAGTTTAGAACCCGCCAAAACTGATCAAAACATTCTGAAAAGATGCCAAAATACTAGAAAACCAGTCAGAAGTGATCGGAACTTTCAATAACTTGCCAAAACATCATCAAAACAAATGAAAGCAAACCAAAACATTCCAAATACACGCCAAAATATTTTAAAACCCGCCAAAAGGAATCCAAATATTCCACAACCTGCCAAGACAATAAAAACAACACAAGAGAAAACAAAACATTCTAAAACACCACCAAAACATTCCGAAAACCCGCCAAAACATCATCAAAACAAATCAAAACAAACCAAATAATAGGAGGAACACGGCAACATATTGGCAAGCAAGAGACGGAGAGCGCCTGCACCTTCTAGGAGGCCAAGAAGGAAGCCGCACAACACCTGCACTGTGTCTGCAACTTTCAAACTGCTAGAAGCTAGTGGCTTGCCACTGGCCTGCCTCTTCAATTGCCATTAGCATTCCAATGGAAGCTATTCTTGGACAACTTTGCTCTGCTTGCTGCTAGTTCTGCCCCAGCCTACCATAGATAACCTTGCTCTTGCCTTGAGGCTCTGAGATGCCAAGAACTTGTCAACTTCAAAGGGCGGGCCGGGCTACATCTACTCAGCTGCCACAGTTTCTCCTTGCTAGACCTAGTGGGAAAGCATTTTGCTGAGATGCAGAAGGCAAGAAACGCAGAATACGGAGACGCGGAGCTGTCCCAAGTGCCGCTGCCAGGCGTCTTTCCGCAGAAGGAGCGCCACGGAGCGCACCGCAACCGGCACCGTCATCTCTGCGCAAAGAGCCAAAATATTTTCAAACCCGCCAAAACTAATCCAAAAATATTTTCAAACCCGCCAAAATAGAAAACCAGACAGAAGTGATCAATACATTCGAAAAAACCTGACAAAACATGATCAAGCCCACCAAAGCTAATCCAAACACACCAAAAACTGGGCTAAACAGAATCAAAACAAATCAAAACAAATCGAAACCTTCTAAAAACCGGCCAAAATATTTCAAAACCCATCAAAACTAATCAAAACATTCCAATACCCGCCAAAACATTCCAAACACCCACCAAAAGGAATCCAAACATTCCAAAACCTGCCAACACAATAAAAACAACTCAAGAGAATACAAAACATTCTAAAACCCAAACAAAACATTCCGAAAACCCGCCAAAACATCATTAAAAACAAATCCAAACCAACCAAAATATTCCAAAAACCCGCCAAAATGATTTAGACCCGCAAAACTCATCAAAACATTCTGAAAAGATGCCAAAACATTAGAAAACCAGCCTGAACTGATCAAAACATTGAAAAAACTTGGCAAAACATCATAAAAACAAATCAAAACCAACCAAAAAATTCCAAAAACCTGACAAAATAGTTTAGAACCTGCCAAAACTGATCAAAACATTCTGAAAAGATGCCAAAATACTACAAAACCAGTCAGAAGCGATCGGAACTTTCAATAACTTGCCAAAACATCATCAAAACAAATGAAAGCAAACCAAAACATTCCAAATACACGCCAAAATATTTTAAAACCCGCCAAAAGGAATCCAAATATTCCACAACCTGCCAAGACAATAAAAACAACACAAGAGAAAACAAAACATTCTAAAACACCACCAAAACATTCCGAAAACCCGCCAAAACATCATCAAAACAAATCAAAACAAACCAAACAATAGGAGGAACACGGCAACATATTGGCGCGCAAGAGACGGAGAGCGCGGCACCTTCTAGGAGGCCAAGAAGGAAGCCGCACAACACCTGCACTGTGTCTGCAACTTTCAAACTGCTAGAAGCTAGTGGCTTGCCACTGGCCTGCCTCTTCAATTGCCATTAGCATTCCAATGGAAGCTATTCTTGGACAACTTTGCTCTGCTTGCTGCTAGTTCTGCCCCAGCCTACCATAGATAACCTTGCTCTTGCCTTGAGGCTCTGAGATGCCAAGAACTTGTCAACTTCAAAGGGCGGGCCGGGCTACATCTACTCAGCTGCCACAGTTTCTCCTTGCTAGACCTAGTGGGAAAGCATTTTGCTGAGATGCAGAAGGCAAGAAACGCACAATACGGAGACGCGGAGCTGTCCCTAGTGCCGCTGCCTAGGCGTCTTTCCGCAGAAGGAGCGCCCCGGAGCGCACCGCAACCGGCACCGTCATCTCTGCGCAAAGAGCCAAAATATTTTCAAACCCGCCAAAACTCATCCAAAAATATTTTCAAACCTGCCAAAATAGAAAACCAGACAGAAGTGATCAATACATTCGAAAAAACCTGACAAAACATGATCAAGCCCACCAAAGCTAATCCAAACACACCAAAAACTGGGCTAAACAGAATCAAAACAAATCAAAACAAATCGAAACCTTCTAAAAACCCGCCAAAATATTTCAAAACCCATCAAAACTAATCAAAACATTCCAATACCCGCCAAAACATTCCGAACACCCACCAAAAGGAATCCAAACATTCCAAAACCTGCCAACACAATAAAAACAACTCAAGAGAATACAAAACATTCTAAAACCCAACCACAACATTCCAAAAACCCGCCAAAACATCATTAAAAACAAATCCAAACCAACCAAAATATTCCAAAAACCCGCCAAAATAATTTAGACCCGCAAAACTCATCAAAACATTCTGAAAAGATGCCAAAACATTAGAAAACCAGCCTGAACTGATCAAAACATTGAAAAAACTTGGCAAAACATCATAAAAACAAATCAAAACCAACCAAAACATTCCAAAAACCTGACAAAATAGTTTAGAACCTGCCAAAATTGATCAAAACATTCTGAAAAGATGCCAAAATACTAGAAAACCAGTCAGAAGTGATCGAAACTTTCAATAACTTGCCAAAACATAATCAAAACAAATGAAAGCAAACCAAAACATTCCAAATACACGCCAAAATATTTTAAAACCCGCCAAAAGGAATCCAAATATTCCACAACCTGCCAAGACAATAAAAACAACACAAGAGAAAACAAAACATTCTAAAACACCACCAAAACATTCCGAAAACCCGCCAAAACATCATCAAAACAAATCAAAACAAACCAAATAATAGGAGGAGCACGGCAACATATTGGCAAGCAAGAGACGGAGAGCGCCTGCACCTTCTAGGAGGCCAAGAAGGAAGCCGCACAACACCTGCACTGTGTCTGCAACTTTCAAACTGCTAGAAGCTAGTGGCTTGCCACTGGCCTGCCTCTTCAATTGCCATTAGCATTCCAATGGAAGCTATTCTTGGACAACTTTGCTCTGCTTGCTGCTAGTTCTGCCCCAGCCTACCATAGATAACCTTGCTCTTGCCTTGAGGCTCTGAGATGCCAAGAACTTGTCAACTTCAAAGGGCGGGCCGGGCTACATCTACTCAGCTGCCACAGTTTCTCCTTGCTAGACCTAGTGGGAAAGCATTTTGCTGAGATGCAGAAGGCAAGAAACGCAGAATACGGAGACGCGGAGCTGTCCCAAGTGCCGCTGCCAGGCGTCTTTCCGCAGAAGGAGCGCCCCGGAGCGCACCGCAACCGGCACCGTCATCTCTGCGCAAAGAGCCAAAATATTTTCAAACCCACCAAAACTAATCCAAAAATATTTTCAAACCCGCCAAAATAGAAAACCAGACAGAAGTCATCAATACATTCGAAAAAACCTGACAAAACATGATCAAGCCCACCAAAGCTAATCCAAACACACCAAAAACTGGGCTAAACAGAATCAAAACAAATCAAAACAAATCGAAACCTTCTAAAAACCCGCCAAAATATTTCAAAACCCGTCAAAACTAATCAAAACATTCCAATACCCGCCAAAACATTCCGAACACCCACCAAAAGGAATCCAAACATTCCAAAACCTGCCAACACAATAAAAACAACTCAAGAGAATACAAAACATTCTAAAACCCAAACAAAACATTCCGAAAACCCGCCAAAACATCATTAAAAACAAATCAAAACCAACCAAAATATTCCAAAAACCCGCCAAAATAATTGAGACCCGCAAAACTCATCAAAACATTCTGAAAAGATGCCAAAACATTAGAAAACCAGCCTGAACTGATCAAAACATTCAAAAAACTTGGCAAAACATCATAAAAACAAATCAAAACCAACCAAAAAATTCCAAAAACCTGACAAAATAGTTTAGAACCTGCCAAAACTGATCAAAACATTCTGAAAAGATGCCAAAATACTAGAAAACCAGTCAGAAGCGATCGGAACTTTCAATAACTTGCCAAAACATCATCAAAACAAATGAAAGCAAACCAAAACATTCCAAATACACGCCAAAATATTTTAAAACCCGCCAAAAGGAATCCAAATATTCCACAACCTGCCAAGACAATAAAAACAACACAAGAGAAAACAAAACATTCTAAAACACCACCAAAACATTCCGAAAACCCGCCAAAACCTCATCAAAACAAATCAAAACAAACCAAACAATAGTAGGAGCACGGCAACATATTGGCGCGCAAGAGACGGAGAGCGCGGCACCTTCTAGGAGGCCAAGAAGGAAGCCGCACAACACCTGCACTGTGTCTGCAACTTTCAAACTGCTAGAAGCTAGTGGCTTGCCACTGGCCTGCCTCTTCAATTGCCATTAGCATTCCAATGGAAGCTATTCTTGGACAACTTTGCTCTGCTTGCTGCTAGTTCTGCCCCAGCCTACCATAGATAACCTTGCTCTTGCCTTGAGGCTCTGAGATGCCAAGAACTTGTCAACTTCAAAGGGCGGGCCGGGCTACATCTACTCAGCTGCCACAGTTTCTCCTTGCTAGACCTAGTGGGAAAGCATTTTGCTGAGATGCAGAAGGCAAGAAACGCAGAATATGGAGACGCGGAGCTGTCCCTAGTGCCGCTGCCTAGGCGTCTTTCCGCAGAAGGAGCGCCCCGGAGCGCACCGCAACCGGCACCGTCATCTCTGCGCAAAGAGCCAAAATATTTTCAAACCCGCCAAAACTCATCCAAAAATATTTTCAAACCTGCCAAAATAGAAAACCAGACAGAAGTGATCAATACATTCGAAAAAACCTGACAAAACATGATAAAGCCCACCAAAGCTAATCCAAACACACCAAAAACTGGGCTAAACAGAATCAAAACAAATCAAAACAAATCGAAACCTTCTAAAAACCCGCCAAAATATTTCAAAACCCATCAAAACTAATCAAAACATTCCAATACCCGCCAAAACATTCCGAACACCCACCAAAAGGAATCCAAACATTCCAAAACCTGCCAACACAATAAAAACAACTCAAGAGAATACAAAACATTCTAAAACCCAACCAAAACATTCCGAAAACCCGCCAAAACATCATTAAAAACAAATCAAAACCAACCAAAATATTCCAAAAACCCGCCAAAATAATTTAGACCCGCAAAACTCATCAAAACATTCTGAAAAGATGCCAAAACATTAGAAAACCAGCCTGAACTGATCAAAACATTGAAAAAACTTGGCAAAACATCACAAAAACAAATCAAAACCAACCAAAAAATTCCAAAAACCCGACAAAATAGTTTAGAACCTGCCAAAACTGATCAAAACATTCTGAAAAGATGCCAAAATACTAGAAAACCAGTCAGAAGTGATCGAAACTTTCAATAACTTGCCAAAACATCATCAAAACAAATGAAAGCAAACCAAAACATTCCAAATACACGCCAAAATATTTTAAAACCCGCCAAAAGGAATCCAAATATTCCACAACCTGCCAAGACAATAAAAACAACACAAGAGAAAACAAAACATTCTAAAACACCACCAAAACATTCCGAAAACCCGCCAAAACATCATCAAAACAAATCAAAACAAACCAAATAATAGGAGGAGCACGGCAACATATTGGCAAGCAAGAGACGGAGAGCGCCTGCACCTTCTAGGAGGCCAAGAAGGAAGCCGCACAACACCTGCACTGTGTCTGCAACTTTCAAACTGCTAGAAGCTAGTGGCTTGCCACTGGCCTGCCTCTTCAATTGCCATTAGCATTCCAATGGAAGCTATTCTTGGACAACTTTGCTCTGCTTGCTGCTAGTTCTGCCCCAGCCTACCATAGATAACCTTGCTCTTGCCTTGAGGCTCTGAGATGCCAAGAACTTGTCAACTTCAAAGGGCGGGCCGGGCTACATCTACTCAGCTGCCACAGTTTCTCCTTGCTAGACCTAGTGGGAAAGCATTTTGCTGAGATGCAGAAGGCAAGAAACGCAGAATACGGAGACGCGGAGCTGTCCCAAGTGCCGCTGCCAGGCGTCTTTCCGCAGAAGGAGCGCCCCGGAGCGCACCGCAACCGGCACCGTCATCTCTGCGCAAAGAGCCAAAATATTTTCAAACCCGCCAAAACTAATCCAAAAATATTTTCAAACCCGCCAAAATAGAAAACCAGACAGAAGTGATCAATACATTCGAAAAAACCTGACAAAACATGATAAAGCCCTCCAAAGCTAATCCAAACACACCAAAAACTGGGCTAAACAGAATCAAAACAAATCAAAACAAATCGAAACCTTCTAAAAACCCGCCAAAATATTTCAAAACCCGTCAAAACTAATCAAAACATTCCGAACACCCGCCAAAACATTCCGAACACCCGCCAAAAGGAATCCAAACATTCCAAAACCTGCCAACACAATAAAAACAACTCAAGAGAATACAAAACATTCTAAAACCCAAACAAAACATTCCGAAAACCCGCCAAAACATCATAAAAGCAAATCAAAACCAACCAAAATATTCCGAAAACCCGCCAAAATGATTTAGACCCGCAAAACTCATCAAAACATTCTGAAAAGATGTCAAAACATTAGAAAACCAGCCAGAACTGATCAAAACATTCAAAAAACTTGGCAAAACATCATAAAAACAAATCAAAACCAACCAAAAAATTCCAAAAACCTGACAAAATAGTTTAGAACCTGCCAAAACTGATCAAAACATTCTGAAAAGATGCCAAAATACTAGAAAACCAGTCAGAAGCGATCGGAACTTTCAATAACTTGCCAAAACATCATCAAAACAAATGAAAGCAAACCAAAACATTCCAAATACACGCCAAACTATTTTAAAACCCGCCAAAAGGAATCCAAATATTCCACAACCTGCCAAGACAATAAAAACAACAGAAGAGAAAACAAAACATTCTAAAACACCACCAAAACATTCCGAAAACCCGCCAAAACCTCATCAAAACAAATCAAAACAAACCAAACAATAGGAGGAACACGGCAACATATTGGCGCGCAAGAGACGGAGAGCGCGGCACCTTCTAGGAGGCCAAGAAGGAAGCCGCACAACACCTGCACTGTGTCTGCAACTTTCAAACTGCTAGAAGCTAGTGGCTTGCCACTGGCCTGCCTCTTCAATTGCCATTAGCATTCCAATGGAAGCTATTCTTGGACAACTTTGCTCTGCTTGCTGCTAGTTCTGCCCCAGCCTACCATAGATAACCTTGCTCTTGCCTTGAGGCTCTGAGATGCCAAGAACTTGTCAACTTCAAAGGGCGGGCCGGGCTACATCTACTCAGCTGCCACAGTTTCTCCTTGCTAGACCTAGTGGCAAAGCATTTTGCTGAGATGCAGAAGGCAAGAAACGCAGAATACGGAGACGCGGAGCTGTCCCAAGTGCCGCTGCCTAGGCGTCTTTCCGCAGAAGGAGCGCCCCGGAGCGCACCGCAACCGGCACCGTCATCTCTGCGCAAAGAGCCAAAATATTTTCAAACCCGCCAAAACTCATCCAAAAATATTTTCAAACCTGCCAAAATAGAAAACCAGACAGAAGTCATCAATACATTCGAAAAAACCTGACAAAACATGATAAAGCCCACCAAAGCTAATCCAAACACACCAAAAACTGGGCTAAACAGAATCAAAACAAATCAAAACAAATCGAAACCTTCTAAAAACCCGCCAAAATATTTCAAAACCCGTCAAAACTAATCAAAACATTCCGAACACCCGCCAAAACATTCCGAACACCCGCCAAAAGGAATCCAAACATTCCAAAACCTGCCAACACAATAAAAACAACTCAAGAGAATACAAAACATTCTAAAACCCAAACAAAACATTCCGAAAACCCGCCAAAACATCATAAAAGCAAATCAAAACCAACCAAAATATTCCGAAAACCCGCCAAAATGATTTAGACCCGCAAAACTCATCAAAACATTCTGAAAAGATGTCAAAACATTAGAAAACCAGCCAGAACTGATCAAAACATTCAAAAAACTTGGCAAAACATCATAAAAACAAATCAAAACCAACCAAAAAATTCCAAAAACCTGACAAAATAGTTTAGAACCTGCCAAAACTGATCAAAACATTCTGAAAAGATGCCAAAATACTAGAAAACCAGTCAGAAGCGATCGGAACTTTCAATAACTTGCCAAAACATCATCAAAACAAATGAAAGCAAACCAAAACATTCCAAATACACGCCAAACTATTTTAAAACCCGCCAAAAGGAATCCAAATATTCCACAACCTGCCAAGACAATAAAAACAACAGAAGAGAAAACAAAACATTCTAAAACACCACCAAAACATTCCGAAAACCCACCAAAACCTCATCAAAACAAATCAAAACAAACCAAACAATAGGAGGAACACGGCAACATATTGGCGCGCAAGAGACGGAGAGCGCGGCACCTTCTAGGAGGCCAAGAAGGAAGCCGCACAACACCTGCACTGTGTCTGCAACTTTCAAACTGCTAGAAGCTAGTGGATTGCCACTGGCCTGCCTCTTCAATTGCCATTAGCATTCCAATGGAAGCTATTCTTGGACAACTTTGCTCTGCTTGCTGCTAGTTCTGCCCCAGCCTACCATAGATAACCTTGCTCTTGCCTTGAGGCTCTGAGATGCCAAGAACTTGTCAACTTCAAAGGGCGGGCCGGGCTACATCTACTCAGCTGCCACAGTTTCTCCTTGCTAGACCTAGTGGGAAAGCATTTTGCTGAGATGCAGAAGGCAAGAAACGCAGAATACGGAGACGCGGAGCTGTCCCAAGTGCCGCTGCCTAGGCGTCTTTCCGCAGAAGGAGCGCCCCGGAGCGCACCGCAACCGGCACCGTCATCTCTGCGCAAAGAGCCAAAATATTTTCAAACCCGCCAAAACTCATCCAAAAATATTTTCAAACCTGCCAAAATAGAAAACCAGACAGAAGTGATCAATACATTCGAAAAAACCTGACAAAACATGATAAAGCCCACCAAAGCTAATCCAAACACACCAAAAACTGGGCTAAACAGAATCAAAACAAATCAAAACAAATCGAAACCTTCTAAAAACCCGCCAAAATATTTCAAAACCCGTCAAAACTAATCAAAACATTCCGAACACCCGCCAAAACATTCCGAACACCCGCCAAAAGGAATCCAAACATTCCAAAACCTGCCAACACAATAAAAACAACTCAAGAGAATACAAAACATTCTAAAACCCAAACAAAACATTCCGAAAACCCGCCAAAACATCATAAAAGCAAATCAAAACCAACCAAAATATTCCGAAAACCCGCCAAAATGATTTAGACCCGCAAAACTCATCAAAACATTCTGAAAAGATGTCAAAACATTAGAAAACCAGCCAGAACTGATCAAAACATTCAAAAAACTTGGCAAAACATCACAAAAACAAATCAAAACCAACCAAAAAATTCCAAAAACCTGACAAAATAGTTTAGAACCCGCCAAAACTGATCAAAACATTCTGAAAAGATGCCAAAATACTAGAAAACCAGTCAGAAGTGATCGAAACTTTCAATAACTTGCCAAAACATAATCAAAACAAATGAAAGCAAACCAAAACATTCCAAATACCCGCCAAAATATTTTAAAACCCGCCAAAAGGAATCCAAACGTTCCACAACCTGCCAAGACAATAAAAACAACACAAGAGAAAACAAAACATTCTAAAACACCACCAAAACATTCCGAAAACCCGCCAAAACATCATCAAAACAAATCAAAACAAACCAAACAATAGGAGGAACACGGCAACATATTGGCAAGCAAGAGACGGAGAGCGCGGCACCTTCTAGGAGGCCAAGAAGGAAGCCGCACAACACCTGCACTGTGTCTGCAACTTTCAAACTGCTAGAAGCTAGTGGCTTGCCACTGGCCTGCCTCTTCAATTGCCATTAGCATTCCAATGGAAGCTATTCTTGGACAACTTTGCTCTGCTTGCTGCTAGTTCTGCCCCAGCCTACCATAGATAACCTTGCTCTTGCCTTGAGGCTCTGAGATGCCAAGAACTTGTCAACTTCAAAGGGCGGGCCGGGCTACATCTACTCAGCTGCCACAGTTTCTCCTTGCTAGACCTAGTGGGAAAGCATTTTGCTGAGATGCAGAAGGCAAGAAACGCAGAATACGGAGACGCGGAGCTGTCCCAAGTGCCGCTGCCAGGCGTCTTTCCGCAGAAGGAGCGCCCCGGAGCGCACCGCAACCGGCACCGTCATCTCTGCGCAAAGAGCCAAAATATTTTCAAACCCGCCAAAACTAATCCAAAAATATTTTCAAACCCGCCAAAATAGAAAACCAGACAGAAGTGATCAATACATTCGAAAAAACCTGACAAAACATGATAAAGCCCTCCAAAGCTAATCCAAACACACCAAAAACTGGGCTAAACAGAATCAAAACAAATCAAAACAAATCGAAACCTTCTAAAAACCCGCCAAAATATTTCAAAACCCGTCAAAACTAATCAAAACATTCCGAACACCCGCCAAAACATTCCGAACACCCGCCAAAAGGAATCCAAACATTCCAAAACCTGCCAACACAATAAAAACAACTCAAGAGAATACAAAACATTCTAAAACCCAAACAAAACATTCCGAAAACCCGCCAAAACATCATAAAAGCAAATCAAAACCAACCAAAATATTCCGAAAACCCGCCAAAATGATTTAGACCCGCAAAACTCATCAAAACATTCTGAAAAGATGTCAAAACATTAGAAAACCAGCCAGAACTGATCAAAACATTCAAAAAACTTGGCAAAACATCATAAAAACAAATCAAAACCAACCAAAAAATTCCAAAAACCTGACAAAATAGTTTAGAACCTGCCAAAACTGATCAAAACATTCTGAAAAGATGCCAAAATACTAGAAAACCAGTCAGAAGCGATCGGAACTTTCAATAACTTGCCAAAACATAATCAAAACAAATGAAAGCAAACCAAAACATTCCAAATACACGCCAAACTATTTTAAAACCCGCCAAAAGGAATCCAAATATTCCACAACCTGCCAAGACAATAAAAACAACAGAAGAGAAAACAAAACATTCTAAAACACCACCAAAACATTCCGAAAACCCGCCAAAACCTCATCAAAACAAATCAAAACAAACCAAACAATAGGAGGAACACGGCAACATATTGGCGCGCAAGAGACGGAGAGCGCGGCACCTTCTAGGAGGCCAAGAAGGAAGCCGCACAACACCTGCACTGTGTCTGCAACTTTCAAACTGCTAGAAGCTAGTGGCTTGCCACTGGCCTGCCTCTTCAATTGCCATTAGCATTCCAATGGAAGCTATTCTTGGACAACTTTGCTCTGCTTGCTGCTAGTTCTGCCCCAGCCTACCATAGATAACCTTGCTCTTGCCTTGAGGCTCTGAGATGCCAAGAACTTGTCAACTTCAAAGGGCGGGCCGGGCTACATCTACTCAGCTGCCACAGTTTCTCCTTGCTAGACCTAGTGGCAAAGCATTTTGCTGAGATGCAGAAGGCAAGAAACGCAGAATACGGAGACGCGGAGCTGTCCCAAGTGCCGCTGCCTAGGCGTCTTTCCGCAGAAGGAGCGCCCCGGAGCGCACCGCAACCGGCACCGTCATCTCTGCGCAAAGAGCCAAAATATTTTCAAACCCGCCAAAACTCATCCAAAAATATTTTCAAACCTGCCAAAATAGAAAACCAGACAGAAGTCATCAATACATTCGAAAAAACCTGACAAAACATGATAAAGCCCACCAAAGCTAATCCAAACACACCAAAAACTGGGCTAAACAGAATCAAAACAAATCAAAACAAATCGAAACCTTCTAAAAACCCGCCAAAATATTTCAAAACCCGTCAAAACTAATCAAAACATTCCGAACACCCGCCAAAACATTCCGAACACCCGCCAAAAGGAATCCAAACATTCCAAAACCTGCCAACACAATAAAAACAACTCAAGAGAATACAAAACATTCTAAAACCCAAACAAAACATTCCGAAAACCCGCCAAAACATCATAAAAGCAAATCAAAACCAACCAAAATATTCCGAAAACCCGCCAAAATGATTTAGACCCGCAAAACTCATCAAAACATTCTGAAAAGATGTCAAAACATTAGAAAACCAGCCAGAACTGATCAAAACATTCAAAAAACTTGGCAAAACATCATAAAAACAAATCAAAACCAACCAAAAAATTCCAAAAACCTGACAAAATAGTTTAGAACCTGCCAAAACTGATCAAAACATTCTGAAAAGATGCCAAAATACTAGAAAACCAGTCAGAAGCGATCGGAACTTTCAATAACTTGCCAAAACATCATCAAAACAAATGAAAGCAAACCAAAACATTCCAAATACACGCCAAACTATTTTAAAACCCGCCAAAAGGAATCCAAATATTCCACAACCTGCCAAGACAATAAAAACAACAGAAGAGAAAACAAAACATTCTAAAACACCACCAAAACATTCCGAAAACCCACCAAAACCTCATCAAAACAAATCAAAACAAACCAAACAATAGGAGGAACACGGCAACATATTGGCGCGCAAGAGACGGAGAGCGCGGCACCTTCTAGGAGGCCAAGAAGGAAGCCGCACAACACCTGCACTGTGTCTGCAACTTTCAAACTGCTAGAAGCTAGTGGATTGCCACTGGCCTGCCTCTTCAATTGCCATTAGCATTCCAATGGAAGCTATTCTTGGACAACTTTGCTCTGCTTGCTGCTAGTTCTGCCCCAGCCTACCATAGATAACCTTGCTCTTGCCTTGAGGCTCTGAGATGCCAAGAACTTGTCAACTTCAAAGGGCGGGCCGGGCTACATCTACTCAGCTGCCACAGTTTCTCCTTGCTAGACCTAGTGGGAAAGCATTTTGCTGAGATGCAGAAGGCAAGAAACGCAGAATACGGAGACGCGGAGCTGTCCCAAGTGCCGCTGCCTAGGCGTCTTTCCGCAGAAGGAGCGCCCCGGAGCGCACCGCAACCGGCACCGTCATCTCTGCGCAAAGAGCCAAAATATTTTCAAACCCGCCAAAACTCATCCAAAAATATTTTCAAACCTGCCAAAATAGAAAACCAGACAGAAGTGATCAATACATTCGAAAAAACCTGACAAAACATGATAAAGCCCACCAAAGCTAATCCAAACACACCAAAAACTGGGCTAAACAGAATCAAAACAAATCAAAACAAATCGAAACCTTCTAAAAACCCGCCAAAATATTTCAAAACCCGTCAAAACTAATCAAAACATTCCGAACACCCGCCAAAACATTCCGAACACCCGCCAAAAGGAATCCAAACATTCCAAAACCTGCCAACACAATAAAAACAACTCAAGAGAATACAAAACATTCTAAAACCCAAACAAAACATTCCGAAAACCCGCCAAAACATCATAAAAGCAAATCAAAACCAACCAAAATATTCCGAAAACCCGCCAAAATGATTTAGACCCGCAAAACTCATCAAAACATTCTGAAAAGATGTCAAAACATTAGAAAACCAGCCAGAACTGATCAAAACATTCAAAAAACTTGGCAAAACATCACAAAAACAAATCAAAACCAACCAAAAAATTCCAAAAACCTGACAAAATAGTTTAGAACCCGCCAAAACTGATCAAAACATTCTGAAAAGATGCCAAAATACTAGAAAACCAGTCAGAAGTGATCGAAACTTTCAATAACTTGCCAAAACATAATCAAAACAAATGAAAGCAAACCAAAACATTCCAAATACCCGCCAAAATATTTTAAAACCCGCCAAAAGGAATCCAAACGTTCCACAACCTGCCAAGACAATAAAAACAACACAAGAGAAAACAAAACATTCTAAAACACCACCAAAACATTCCGAAAACCCGCCAAAACATCATCAAAACAAATCAAAACAAACCAAACAATAGGAGGAACACGGCAACATATTGGCAAGCAAGAGACGGAGAGCGCGGCACCTTCTAGGAGGCCAAGAAGGAAGCCGCACAACACCTGCACTGTGTCTGCAACTTTCAAACTGCTAGAAGCTAGTGGCTTGCCACTGGCCTGCCTCTTCAATTGCCGTTAGCATTCCAATGGAAGCTATTCTTGGACAACTTTGCTCTGCTTGCTGCTAGTTCTGCCCCAGCCTACCATAGATAACCTTGCTCTTGCCTTGAGGCTCTGAGATGCCAAGAACTTGTCAACTTCAAAGGGCGGGCCGGGCTACATCTACTCAGCTGCCACAGTTTCTCCTTGCTAGACCTAGTGGCAAAGCATTTTGCTGAGATGCAGAAGGCAAGAAACGCAGAATACGGAGACGCGGAGCTGTCCCAAGTGCCGCTGCCTAGGCGTCTTTCTGCAGAAGGAGCGCCCCGGAGCGCACCGCAACCGGCACCGTCATCTCTGCGCAAAGAGCCAAAATATTTTCAAACCCGCCAAAACTAATCCAAAAATATTTTCAAACCCGCCAAAATAGAAAACCAGACAGAAGTGATCAATACATTTGAAAAAACCTGACAAAACATGATAAAGCCCACCAAAGCTAATCCAAACACACCAAAAACTGGGCTAAACATAATCAAAACAAATCAAAACAAATTGAAACCTTCTAAAAACCGGCCAAAATATTTCAAAACCCATCAAAACTAATCAAAACATTCCAATACCCGCCAAAACATTCCGAACACCCGCCAAAAGGAATCCAAACATTCCAAAACCTGCCAACACAATAAAAACAACTCAAGAGAATACAAAACATTCTAAAACCCAACCACAACATTCCAAAAACCCGCCAAAATAATTTAGACCCGCAAAACTCATCAAAACATTCTGAAAAGATGTCAAAACATTAGAAAACCAGCCAGAACTGATCAAAACATTCAAAAAACTTGGCAAAACATCACAAAAACAAATCAAAACCAACCAAAAAATTCCAAAAACCTGTCAAAATAGTTTAGAACCAGCCAAAACTGATCAAAACATTCTGAAAAGATGCCAAAATACTAGAAAACCAGTCAGAAGCGATCGGAACTTTCAATAACTTGCCAAAACATCATCAAAACAAATGAAAGCAAACCAAAACATTCCAAATACCCGCCAAAATATTTTAAAACCCGCCAAAAGGAATCCAAATATTCCAAAACCTGCCAAGACAATAAAAACAACAGAAGAGAAAACAAAACATTCTAAAACACCACCAAAACATTCCGAAAACCCGCCAAAACATCATCAAAACAAATCAAAACCAACCAAAATATTCCAAAAACCCGCCAAAATAATTTAGACCCGCAAAACTCATCAAAACATTCTGAAAAGATGCCAAAACATTAGAAAACCAGCCTGAACTGATCAAAACATTCAAAAAACTTGGCAAAACATCACAAAAACAAATCAAAACCAACCAAAAAATTCCAAAAACCCGACAAAATAGTTTAGAACCTGCCAAAACTGATCAAAACATTCTGAAAAGATGCCAAAATACTAGAAAACCAGTCAGAAGCGATCGAAACTTTCAATAACTTGCCAAAACATCATCAAAACAAATGAAAGCAAACCAAAACATTCCAAATACACGCCAAAATATTTTAAAACCCGCCAAAAGGAATCCAAATATTCCACAACCTGCCAAGACAATAAAAACAACACAAGAGAAAACAAAACATTCTAAAACACCACCAAAACATTCCGAAAACCCGCCAAAACATCATCAAAACAAATCAAAACAAACCAAATAATAGGAGGAGCACGGCAACATATTGGCAAGCAAGAGACGGAGAGCGCCTGCACCTTCTAGGAGGCCAAGAAGGAAGCCGCACAACACCTGCACTGTGTCTGCAACTTTCAAACTGCTAGAAGCTAGTGGCTTGCCACTGGCCTGCCTCTTCAATTGCCATTAGCATTCCAATGGAAGCTATTCTTGGACAACTTTGCTCTGCTTGCTGCTAGTTCTGCCCCAGCCTACCATAGATAACCTTGCTCTTGCCTTGAGGCTCTGAGATGCCAAGAACTTGTCAACTTCAAAGGGCGGGCCGGGCTACATCTACTCAGCTGCCACAGTTTCTCCTTGCTAGACCTAGTGGGAAAGCATTTTGCTGAGATGCAGAAGGCAAGAAACGCAGAATACGGAGACGCGGAGCTGTCCCAAGTGCCGCTGCCAGGCGTCTTTCCGCAGAAGGAGCGCCCCGGAGCGCACCGCAACCGGCACCGTCATCTCTGCGCAAAGAGCCAAAATATTTTCAAACCCACCAAAACTAATCCAAAAATATTTTCAAACCCGCCAAAATAGAAAACCAGACAGAAGTGATCAATACATTTGAAAAAACCTGACAAAACATGATAAAGCCCACCAAAGCTAATCCAAACACACCAAAAACTGGGCTAAACAGAATCAAAACAAATCAAAACAAATCGAAACCTTCTAAAAACCCGCCAAAATATTTCAAAACCCGTCAAAACTAATCAAAACATTCCGAACACCCGCCAAAACATTCCGAACACCCGCCAAAAGGAATCCAAACATTCCAAAACCTGCCAACACAATAAAAACAACTCAAGAGAATACAAAACATTCTAAAACCCAAACAAAACATTCCGAAAACCCGCCAAAACATCATAAAAGCAAATCAAAACCAACCAAAATATTCCGAAAACCCGCCAAAATGATTTAGACCCGCATAACTCATCAAAACATTCTGAAAAGATGTCAAAACATTAGAAAACCAGCCAGAACTGATCAAAACATTCAAAAAACTTGGCAAAACATCATAAAAACAAATCAAAACCAACCAAAACATTCCAAAAACCTGACAAAATAGTTTAGAACCTGCCAAAACTGATCAAAACATTCTGAAAAGATGCCAAAATACTAGAAAACCAGTCAGAAGTGATCGGAACTTTCAATAACTTGCCAAAACATCATCAAAACAAATGAAAGCAAACCAAAACATTCCAAATACACGCCAAACTATTTTAAAACCCGCCAAAAGGAATCCAAATATTCCACAACCTGCCAAGACAATAAAAACAACAGAAGAGAAAACAAAACATTCTAAAACACCACCAAAACATTCCGAAAACCCGCCAAAACCTCATCAAAACAAATCAAAACAAACCAAACAATAGGAGGAACACGGCAACATATTGGCGCGCAAGAGACGGAGAGCGCGGCACCTTCTAGGAGGCCAAGAAGGAAGCCGCACAACACCTGCACTGTGTCTGCAACTTTCAAACTGCTAGAAGCTAGTGGCTTGCCACTGGCCTGCCTCTTCAATTGCCATTAGCATTCCAATGGAAGCTATTCTTGGACAACTTTGCTCTGCTTGCTGCTAGTTCTGCCCCAGCCTACCATAGATAACCTTGCTCTTGCCTTGAGGCTCTGAGATGCCAAGAACTTGTCAACTTCAAAGGGCGGGCCGGGCTACATCTACTCAGCTGCCACAGTTTCTCCTTGCTAGACCTAGTGGGAAAGCATTTTGCTGAGATGCAGAAGGCAAGAAACGCAGAATACGGAGACGCGGAGCTGTCCCAAGTGCCGCTGCCTAGGCGTCTTTCCGCAGAAGGAGCGCCCCGGAGCGCACCGCAACCGGCACCGTCATCTCTGCGCAAAGAGCCAAAATATTTTCAAACCCGCCAAAACTCATCCAAAAATATTTTCAAACCTGCCAAAATAGAAAACCAGACAGAAGTGATCAATACATTCGAAAAAACCTGACAAAACATGATAAAGCCCACCAAAGCTAATCCAAACACACCAAAAACTGGGCTAAACAGAATCAAAACAAATCAAAACAAATCGAAACCTTCTAAAAACCCGCCAAAATATTTCAAAACCCGTCAAAACTAATCAAAACATTCCGAACACCCGCCAAAACATTCCGAACACCCGCCAAAAGGAATCCAAACATTCCAAAACCTGCCAACACAATAAAAACAACTCAAGAGAATACAAAACATTCTAAAACCCAAACAAAACATTCCGAAAACCCGCCAAAACATCATAAAAGCAAATCAAAACCAACCAAAATATTCCGAAAACCCGCCAAAATGATTTAGACCCGCAAAACTCATCAAAACATTCTGAAAA
Source organism: Passer domesticus (assembly GCF_036417665.1). Taxonomy (NCBI): domain Eukaryota; kingdom Metazoa; phylum Chordata; class Aves; order Passeriformes; family Passeridae; genus Passer; species Passer domesticus. The sequence continues at coordinate 12,877,449 of NC_087481.1, read as the reverse complement.
GATGTCAAAACATTAGAAAACCAGCCAGAACTGATCAAAACATTCAAAAAACTTGGCAAAACATCATAAAAACAAATCAAAACCAACCAAAACATTCCAAAAACCTGACAAAATAGTTTAGAACCTGCCAAAACTGATCAAAACATTCTGAAAAGATGCCAAAATACTAGAAAACCAGTCAGAAGCGATCGGAACTTTCAATAACTTGCCAAAACATCATCAAAACAAATGAAAGCAAACCAAAACATTCCAAATACACGCCAAACTATTTTAAAACCCGCCAAAAGGAATCCAAATATTCCACAACCTGCCAAGACAATAAAAACAACAGAAGAGAAAACAAAACATTCTAAAACACCACCAAAACATTCCGAAAACCCGCCAAAACCTCATCAAAACAAATCAAAACAAACCAAACAATAGGAGGAACACGGCAACATATTGGCGCGCAAGAGACGGAGAGCGCGGCACCTTCTAGGAGGCCAAGAAGGAAGCCGCACAACACCTGCACTGTGTCTGCAACTTTCAAACTGCTAGAAGCTAGTGGATTGCCACTGGCCTGCCTCTTCAATTGCCATTAGCATTCCAATGGAAGCTATTCTTGGACAACTTTGCTCTGCTTGCTGCTAGTTCTGCCCCAGCCTACCATAGATAACCTTGCTCTTGCCTTGAGGCTCTGAGATGCCAAGAACTTGTCAACTTCAAAGGGCGGGCCGGGCTACATCTACTCAGCTGCCACAGTTTCTCCTTGCTAGACCTAGTGGGAAAGCATTTTGCTGAGATGCAGAAGGCAAGAAACGCAGAATACGGAGACGCGGAGCTGTCCCAAGTGCCGCTGCCTAGGCGTCTTTCCGCAGAAGGAGCGCCCCGGAGCGCACCGCAACCGGCACCGTCATCTCTGCGCAAAGAGCCAAAATATTTTCAAACCCGCCAAAACTCATCCAAAAATATTTTCAAACCTGCCAAAATAGAAAACCAGACAGAAGTCATCAATACATTCGAAAAAACCTGACAAAACATGATAAAGCCCACCAAAGCTAATCCAAACACACCAAAAACTGGGCTAAACAGAATCAAAACAAATCAAAACAAATCGAAACCTTCTAAAAACCCGCCAAAATATTTCAAAACCCGTCAAAACTAATCAAAACATTCCGAATACCCGCCAAAACATTCCGAACACCCGCCAAAAGGAATCCAAACATTCCAAAACCTGCCAACACAATAAAAACAACTCAAGAGAATACAAAACATTCTAAAACCCAACCAAAACATTCCGAAAACCCGCCAAAACATCATAAAAGCAAATCAAAACCAACCAAAATATTCCGAAAACCCGCCAAAATGATTTAGACCCGCAAAACTCATCAAAACATTCTGAAAAGATGTCAAAACATTAGAAAACCAGCCAGAACTGATCAAAACATTCAAAAAACTTGGCAAAACATCACAAAAACAAATCAAAACCAACCAAAAAATTCCAAAAACCTGACAAAATAGTTTAGAACCCGCCAAAACTGATCAAAACATTCTGAAAAGATGCCAAAATACTAGAAAACCAGTCAGAAGTGATCGAAACTTTCAATAACTTGCCAAAACATAATCAAAACAAATGAAAGCAAACCAAAACATTCCAAATACCCGCCAAAATATTTTAAAACCCGCCAAAAGGAATCCAAACGTTCCACAACCTGCCAAGACAATAAAAACAACACAAGAGAAAACAAAACATTCTAAAACACCACCAAAACATTCCGAAAACCCGCCAAAACATCATCAAAACAAATCAAAACAAACCAAACAATAGGAGGAACACGGCAACATATTGGCAAGCAAGAGACGGAGAGCGCGGCACCTTCTAGGAGGCCAAGAAGGAAGCCGCACAACACCTGCACTGTGTCTGCAACTTTCAAACTGCTAGAAGCTAGTGGCTTGCCACTGGCCTGCCTCTTCAATTGCCATTAGCATTCCAATGGAAGCTATTCTTGGACAACTTTGCTCTGCTTGCTGCTAGTTCTGCCCCAGCCTACCATAGATAACCTTGCTCTTGCCTTGAGGCTCTGAGATGCCAAGAACTTGTCAACTTCAAAGGGCGGGCCGGGCTACATCTACTCAGCTGCCACAGTTTCTCCTTGCTAGACCTAGTGGCAAAGCATTTTGCTGAGATGCAGAAGGCAAGAAACGCAGAATACGGAGACGCGGAGCTGTCCCAAGTGCCGCTGCCAGGCGTCTTTCCGCAGAAGGAGCGCCCCGGAGCGCACCGCAACCGGCACCGTCATCTCTGCGCAAAGAGCCAAAATATTTTCAAACCCGCCAAAACTAATCCAAAAATATTTTCAAACCCGCCAAAATAGAAAACCAGACAGAAGTGATCAATACATTCGAAAAAACCTGACAAAACATGATCAAGCCCACCAAAGCTAATCCAAACACACCAAAAACTGGGCTAAACATAATCAAAACAAATCAAAACAAATTGAAACCTTCTAAAAACCGGCCAAAATATTTCAAAACCCGTCAAAACTAATCAAAACATTCCAATACCCGCCAAAACATTCCGAACACCCGCCAAAAGGAATCCAAACATTCCAAAACCTGCCAACACAATAAAAACAACTCAAGAGAATACAAAACATTCTAAAACCCAACCACAACATTCCAAAAACCCGCCAAAATAATTTAGACCCGCAAAACTCATCAAAACATTCTGAAAAGATGTCAAAACATTAGAAAACCAGCCAGAACTGATCAAAACATTGAAAAAACTTGGCAAAACATCACAAAAACAAATCAAAACCAACCAAAAAATTCCAAAAACCTGTCAAAATAGTTTAGAACCAGCCAAAACTGATCAAAACATTCTGAAAAGATGCCAAAATACTAGAAAACCAGTCAGAAGCGATCGGAACTTTCAATAACTTGCCAAAACATCATCAAAACAAATGAAAGCAAACCAAAACATTCCAAATACCCGCCAAACTATTTTAAAACCCGCCAAAAGGAATCCAAATATTCCACAACCTGCCAAGACAATAAAAACAACACAAGAGAAAACAAAACATTCTAAAACACCACCAAAACATTCCGAAAACCCGCCAAAACATCATCAAAACAAATCAAAACAAACCAAACAATAGGAGGAACACGGCAACATATTGGCGCGCAAGAGACGGAGAGCGCGGCACCTTCTAGGAGGCCAAGAAGGAAGCCGCACAACACCTGCACTGTGTCTGCAACTTTCAAACTGCTAGAAGCTAGTGGCTTGCCACTGGCCTGCCTCTTCAATTGCCATTAGCATTCCAATGGAAGCTATTCTTGGACAACTTTGCTCTGCTTGCTGCTAGTTCTGCCCCAGCCTACCATAGATAACCTTGCTCTTGCCTTGAGGCTCTGAGATGCCAAGAACTTGTCAACTTCAAAGGGCGGGCCGGGCTACATCTACTCAGCTGCCACAGTTTCTCCTTGCTAGACCTAGTGGGAAAGCATTTTGCTGAGATGCAGAAGGCAAGAAACGCAGAATACGGAGACGCGGAGCTGTCCCAAGTGCCGCTGCCTAGGCGTCTTTCCGCAGAAGGAGCGCCACGGAGCGCACCGCAACCGGCACCGTCATCTCTGCGCAAAGAGCCAAAATATTTTCAAACCCGCCAAAACTAATCCAAAAATATTTTCAAACCCGCCAAAATAGAAAACCAGACAGAAGTCATCAATACATTCGAAAAAACCTGACAAAACATGATCAAGCCCACCAAAGCTAATCCAAACACACCAAAAACAGGGCTAAACAGAATCAAAACAAATCAAAACAAATTGAAACCTTCTAAAAACCGGCCAAAATATTTCAAAACCCGTCAAAACTAATCAAAACATTCCAATACCCGCCAAAACATTCCGAACACCCGCCAAAAGGAATCCAAACATTCCAAAACCTGCCAACACAATAAAAACAACTCAAGAGAATACAAAACATTCTAAAACCCAACCACAACATTCCAAAAACCCGCCAAAATAATTTAGACCCGCAAAACTCATCAAAACATTCTGAAAAGATGTCAAAACATTAGAAAACCAGCCAGAACTGATCAAAACATTGAAAAAACTTGGCAAAACATCACAAAAACAAATCAAAACCAACCAAAAAATTCCAAAAACCTGTCAAAATAGTTTAGAACCAGCCAAAACTGATCAAAACATTCTGAAAAGATGCCAAAATACTAGAAAACCAGTCAGAAGCGATCGGAACTTTCAATAACTTGCCAAAACATCATCAAAACAAATGAAAGCAAACCAAAACATTCCAAATACCCGCCAAACTATTTTAAAACCCGCCAAAAGGAATCCAAATATTCCACAACCTGCCAAGACAATAAAAACAACACAAGAGAAAACAAAACATTCTAAAACACCACCAAAACATTCCGAAAACCCGCCAAAACATCATCAAAACAAATCAAAACAAACCAAACAATAGGAGGAACACGGCAACATATTGGCAAGCAAGAGACGGAGAGCGCGGCACCTTCTAGGAGGCCAAGAAGGAAGCCGCACAACACCTGCACTGTGTCTGCAACTTTCAAACTGCTAGAAGCTAGTGGCTTGCCACTGGCCTGCCTCTTCAATTGCCATTAGCATTCCAATGGAAGCTATTCTTGGACAACTTTGCTCTGCTTGCTGCTAGTTCTGCCCCAGCCTACCATAGATAACCTTGCTCTTGCCTTGAGGCTCTGAGATGCCAAGAACTTGTCAACCTCAAAGGGCGGGCCGGGCTACATCTACTCAGCTGCCACAGTTTCTCCTTGCTAGACCTAGTGGGAAAGCATTTTGCTGAGATGCAGAAGGCAAGAAACGCAGAATACGGAGACGCGGAGCTGTCCCAAGTGCCGCTGCCTAGGCGTCTTTCCGCAGAAGGAGCGCCACGGAGCGCACCGCAACCGGCACCGTCATCTCTGCGCAAAGAGCCAAAATATTTTCAAACCCGCCAAAACTAATCCAAAAATATTTTCAAACCCGCCAAAATAGAAAACCAGACAGAAGTGATCAATACATTCGAAAAAACCTGACAAAACATGATAAAGCCCACCAAAGCTAATCCAAACACACCAAAAACTGGGCTAAACAGAATCAAAACAAATCAAAACAAATCGAAACCTTCTAAAAACCGGCCAAAATATTTCAAAACCCGTCAAAACTAATCAAAACATTCCAATACCCGCCAAAACATTCCGAACACCCGCCAAAAGGAATCCAAACATTCCAAAACCTGCCAACACAATAAAAACAACTCAAGAGAATACAAAACATTCTAAAACCCAACCAAAACATTCCGAAAACCCGCCAAAACATCATTAAAAAAAAATCAAAACCAACCAAAATATTCCGAAAACCCGCCAAAATAATTTAGACCCGCAAAACTCATCAAAACATTCTGAAAAGATGCCAAAACATTAGAAAACCAGCCTGAACTGATCAAAACATTGAAAAAACTTGGCAAAACATCATAAAAACAAATCAAAACCAACCAAAAAATTCCAAAAACCTGACAAAATAGTTTAGAACCTGCCAAAACTGATCAAAACATTCTGAAAAGATGCCAAAATAGTAGAAAACCAGTCAGAAGTGATCGAAACTTTCAATAACTTGCCAAAACATAATCAAAACAAATGAAAGCAAACCAAAACATTCCAAATACACGCCAAAATATTTTAAAACCCGCCAAAAGGAATCCAAACGTTCCACAACCTGCCAAGACAATAAAAACAACACAAGAGAAAACAAAACATTCTAAAACACCACCAAAACATTCCGAAAACCCGCCAAAACCTCATCAAAACAAATCAAAACAAACCAAACAATAGGAGGAATACGGCAACGTATTGGCAAGCAAGAGACGGAGAGCGCGGCACCTTCTAGGAGGCCAAGAAGGAAGCCGCACAACACCTGCACTGTGTCTGCAACTTTCAAACTGCTAGAAGCTAGTGGCTTGCCACTGGCCTGCCTCTTCAATTGCCGTTAGCATTCCAATGGAAGGTATTCTTGGACAACTTTGCTCTGCTTGCTGCTAGTTCTGCCCCAGCCTACCATAGATAACCTTGCTCTTGCCTTGAGGCTCTGAGATGCCAAGAACTTGTCAACTTCAAAGGGCGGGCCGGGCTACATCTACTCAGCTGCCACAGTTTCTCCTTGCTAGACCTAGTGGCAAAGCATTTTGCTGAGATGCAGAAGGCAAGAAACGCAGAATACGGAGACGCGGAGCTGTCCCAAGTGCCGCTGCCAGGCGTCTTTCCGCAGAAGGAGCGCCCCGGAGCGCACCGCAACCGGCACCGTCATCTCTGCGCAAAGAGCCAAAATATTTTCAAACCCGCCAAAACTAATCCAAAAATATTTTCAAACCCGCCAAAATAGAAAACCAGACAGAAGTCATCAATACATTCGAAAAAACCTGACAAAACATGATCAAGCCCACCAAAGCTAATCCAAACACACCAAAAACAGGGCTAAACAGAATCAAAACAAATCAAAACAAATCGAAACCTTCTAAAAACCCGCCAAAATATTTCAAAACCTGTCAAAACTAATCAAAACATTCCGAACACCCGCCAAAACATTCCGAACACCCGCCAAAAGGAATCCAAACATTCCAAAACCTGCCAACACAATAAAAACAACTCAAGAGAATACAAAACATTCTAAAACCCAACCAAAACATTCCGAAAACCCGCCAAAACATCATAAAAAAAAAAATCAAAACCAACCAAAATATTCCGAAAACCCGCCAAAATGATTTAGACCCGCAAAACTCATCAAAACATTCTGAAAAGATGCCAAAACATTAGAAAACCAGCCAGAACTGATCAAAACATTGAAAAAACTTGGCAAAACATCACAAAAACAAATCAAAACCAACCAAAAAATTCCAAAAACCTGACAAAATAGTTTAGAACCTGCCAAAACTGATCAAAACATTCTGAAAAGATGCCAAAATAGAAGAAAACCAGTCAGAAGTGATCGAAACTTTCAATAACTTGCCAAAACATAATCAAAACAAATGAAAGCAAACCAAAACATTCCAAATACACGCCAAAATATTTTAAAACCCGCCAAAAGGAATCCAAATATTCCACAACCTGCCAAGACAATAAAAACAACACAAGAGAAAACAAAACATTCTAAAAAACCACCAAAACATTCCGAAAACCCGCCAAAACATCATCAAAACAAATCAAAACAAACCAAACAATAGGAGGAACACGGCAACATATTGGCAAGCAAGAGACGGAGAGCGCGGCACCTTCTAGGAGGCCAAGAAGGAAGCCGCACAACACCTGCACTGTGTCTGCAACTTTCAAACTGCTAGAAGCTAGTGGCTTGCCACTGGCCTGCCTCTTCAATTGCCATTAGCATTCCAATGGAAGGTATTCTTGGACAACTTTGCTCTGCTTGCTGCTAGTTCTGCCCCAGCCTACCATAGAGAACCTTGCTCTTGCCTTGAGGCTCTGAGATGCCAAGAACTTGTCAACTTCAAAGGGCGGGCCGGGCTACATCTACTCAGCTGCCACAGTTTCTCCTTGCTAGACCTAGTGGGAAAGCATTTTGCTGAGATGCAGAAGGCAAGAAACGCAGAATACGGAGACGCGGAGCTGTCCCAAGTGCCGCTGCCTAGGCGTCTTTCCGCAGAAGGAGCGCCCCGGAGCGCACCGCAACCGGCACCGTCATCTCTGCGCAAAGAGCCAAAATATTTTCAAACCCGCCAAAACTAATCCAAAAATATTTTCAAACCCGCCAAAATAGAAAACCAGACAGAAGTGATCAATACATTCGAAAAAACCTGACAAAACATGATAAAGCCCACCAAAGCTAATCCAAACACACCAAAAACTGGGCTAAACAGAATCAAAACAAATCAAAACAAATCGAAACCTTCTAAAAACCGGCCAAAATATTTCAAAACCCATCAAAACTAATCAAAACATTCCAATACCCGCCAAAACATTCCGAACACCCGCCAAAAGGAATCCAAACATTCCAAAACCTGCCAACACAATAAAAACAACTCAAGAGAATACAAAACATTCTAAAACCCAACCAAAACATTCCGAAAACCCGCCAAAACATCATTAAAAAAAAATCAAAACCAACCAAAATATTCCGAAAACCCGCCAAAATAATTTAGACCCGCAAAACTCATCAAAACATTCTGAAAAGATGCCAAAACATTAGAAAACCAGCCTGAACTGATCAAAACATTGAAAAAACTTGGCAAAACATCATAAAAACAAATCAAAACCAACCAAAAAATTCCAAAAACTTGACAAAATAGTTTAGACCCTGCCAAAACTGATCAAAACATGCTGAAAAGATGCCAAAATAGTAGAAAACCAGTCAGAAGTGATCGAAACTTTCAATAACTTGCCAAAACATAATCAAAACAAATGAAAGCAAACCAAAACATTCCAAATACACGCCAAAATATTTTAAAACCCGCCAAAAGGAATCCAAACGTTCCACAACCTGCCAAGACAATAAAAACAACACAAGAGAAAACAAAACATTCTAAAACACCACCAAAACATTCCGAAAACCCGCCAAAACCTCATCAAAACAAATCAAAACAAACCAAACAATAGGAGGAATACGGCAACATATTGGCAAGCAAGAGACGGAGAGCGCGGCACCTTCTAGGAGGCCAAGAAGGAAGCCGCACAACACCTGCACTGTGTCTGCAACTTTCAAACTGCTAGAAGCTAGTGGCTTGCCACTGGCCTGCCTCTTCAATTGCCGTTAGCATTCCAATGGAAGCTATTCTTGGACAACTTTGCTCTGCTTGCTGCTAGTTCTGCCCCAGCCTACCATAGATAACCTTGCTCTTGCCTTGAGGCTCTGAGATGCCAAGAACTTGTCAACTTCAAAGGGCGGGCCGGGCTACATCTACTCAGCTGCCACAGTTTCTCCTTGCTAGACCTAGTGGGAAAGCATTTTGCTGAGATGCAGAAGGCAAGAAACGCAGAATACGGAGACGCGGAGCTGTCCCAAGTGCCGCTGCCTAGGCGTCTTTCCGCAGAAGGAGCGCCACGGAGCGCACCGCAACCGGCACCGTCATCTCTGCGCAAAGAGCCAAAATATTTTCAAACCCGCCAAAACTAATCCAAAAATATTTTCAAACCCGCCAAAATAGAAAACCAGACAGAAGTCATCAATACATTCGAAAAAACCTGACAAAACATGATAAAGCCCACCAAAGCTAATCCAAACACACCAAAAACAGGGCTAAACAGAATCAAAACAAATCAAAACAAATCGAAACCTTCTAAAAACCCGCCAAAATATTTCAAAACCTGTCAAAACTAATCAAAACATTCCGAACACCCGCCAAAACATTCCGAACACCCGCCAAAAGGAATCCAAACATTCCAAAACCTGCCAACACAATAAAAACAACTCAAGAGAATACAAAACATTCTAAAACCCAACCAAAACATTCTGAAAACCCGCCAAAATAATTTAGACCCACAAAACTCATCAAAACATTCTGAAAAGATGCCAAAACATTAGAAAACCAGCCAGAACTGATCAAAACATTGAAAAAACTTGGCAAAACATCACAAAAACAAATCAAAACCAACCAAAAAATTCCAAAAACCTGACAAAATAGTTTAGAACCTGCCAAAACTGATCAAAACATTCTGAAAAGATGCCAAAATACTAGAAAACCAGTCAGAAGCGATCGGAACTTTCAATAACTTGCCAAAACATCATCAAAACAAATGAAAGCAAACCAAAACATTCCAAATACACGCCAAACTATTTTAAAACCCGCCAAAAGGAATCCAAATATTCCACAACCTGCCAAGACAATAAAAACAACACAAGAGAAAACAAAACATTCTAAAACACCACCAAAACATTCCGAAAACCCGCCAAAACATCATCAAAACAAATCAAAACAAACCAAACAATAGGAGGAACACGGCAACATATTGGCAAGCAAGAGACGGAGAGCGCGGCACCTTCTAGGAGGCCAAGAAGGAAGCCGCACAACACCTGCACTGTGTCTGCAACTTTCAAACTGCTAGAAGCTAGTGGCTTGCCACTGGCCTGCCTCTTCAATTGCCATTAGCATTCCAATGGAAGCTATTCTTGGACAACTTTGCTCTGCTTGCTGCTAGTTCTGCCCCAGCCTACCATAGATAACCTTGCTCTTGCCTTGAGGCTCTGAGATGCCAAGAACTTGTCAACTTCAAAGGGCGGGCCGGGCTACATCTACTCAGCTGCCACAGTTTCTCCTTGCTAGACCTAGTGGGAAAGCATTTTGCTGAGATGCAGAAGGCAAGAAACGCAGAATACGGAGACGCGGAGCTGTCCCAAGTGCCGCTGCCTAGGCGTCTTTCCGCAGAAGGAGCGCCCCGGAGCGCACCGCAACCGGCACCGTCATCTCTGCGCAAAGAGCCAAAATATTTTCAAACCCGCCAAAACTAATCCAAAAATATTTTCAAACCCGCCAAAATAGAAAACCAGACAGAAGTGATCAATACATTCGAAAAAACCTGACAAAACATGATCAAGCCCACCAAAGCTAATCCAAACACACCAAAAACTGGGCTAAACAGAATCAAAACAAATCAAAACAAATCGAAACCTTCTAAAAACCCGCCAAAATATTTCAAAACCCGTCAAAACTAATCAAAACATTCCAATACCCGCCAAAACATTCCGAACACCCGCCAAAAGGAATCCAAACATTCCAAAACCTGCCAACACAATAAAAACAACTCAAGAGAATACAAAACATTCTAAAACCCAACCAAAACATTCCGAAAACCCGCCAAAACATCATTAAAAAAAAATCAAAACCAACCAAAATATTCCGAAAACCCGCCAAAATAATTTAGACCTGCAAAACTCATCAAAACATTCTGAAAAGATGCCAAAACATTAGAAAACCAGCCTGAACTGATCAAAACATTGAAAAAACTTGGCAAAACATCATAAAAACAAATCAAAACCAACCAAAAAATTCCAAAAACCTGACAAAATAGTTTAGAACCTGCCAAAACTGATCAAAACATGCTGAAAAGATGCCAAAATAGTAGAAAACCAGTCAGAAGTGATCGAAACTTTCAATAACTTGCCAAAACATAATCAAAACAAATGAAAGCAAACCAAAACATTCCAAATACACGCCAAAATATTTTAAAACCCGCCAAAAGGAATCCAAACGTTCCACAACCTGCCAAGACAATAAAAACAACACAAGAGAAAACAAAACATTCTAAAACACCACCAAAACATTCCGAAAACCCGCCAAAACCTCATCAAAACAAATCAAAACAAACCAAACAATAGGAGGAATACGGCAACATATTGGCAAGCAAGAGACGGAGAGCGCGGCACCTTCTAGGAGGCCAAGAAGGAAGCCGCACAACACCTGCACTGTGTCTGCAACTTTCAAACTGCTAGAAGCTAGTGGCTTGCCACTGGCCTGCCTCTTCAATTGCCGTTAGCATTCCAATGGAAGCTATTCTTGGACAACTTTGCTCTGCTTGCTGCTAGTTCTGCCCCAGCCTACCATAGATAACCTTGCTCTTGCCTTGAGGCTCTGAGATGCCAAGAACTTGTCAACTTCAAAGGGCGGGCCGGGCTACATCTACTCAGCTGCCACAGTTTCTCCTTGCTAGACCTAGTGGGAAAGCATTTTGCTGAGATGCAGAAGGCAAGAAACGCAGAATACGGAGACGCGGAGCTGTCCCAAGTGCCGCTGCCTAGGCGTCTTTCCGCAGAAGGAGCGCCACGGAGCGCACCGCAACCGGCACCGTCATCTCTGCGCAAAGAGCCAAAATATTTTCAAACCCGCCAAAACTAATCCAAAAATATTTTCAAACCCGCCAAAATAGAAAACCAGACAGAAGTCATCAATACATTCGAAAAAACCTGACAAAACATGATAAAGCCCACCAAAGCTAATCCAAACACACCAAAAACAGGGCTAAACAGAATCAAAACAAATCAAAACAAATCGAAACCTTCTAAAAACCCGCCAAAATATTTCAAAACCTGTCAAAACTAATCAAAACATTCCGAACACCCGCCAAAACATTCCGAACACCCGCCAAAAGGAATCCAAACATTCCAAAACCTGCCAACACAATAAAAACAACTCAAGAGAATACAAAACATTCTAAAACCCAACCAAAACATTCCGAAAACCCGCCAAAACATCATAAAAAAAAAAATCAAAACCAACCAAAATATTCCGAAAACCCGCCAAAATGATTTAGACCCGCAAAACTCATCAAAACATTCTGAAAAGATGCCAAAACATTAGAAAACCAGCCAGAACTGATCAAAACATTCAAAAAACTTGGCAAAACATCACAAAAACAAATCAAAACCAACCAAAAAATTCCAAAAACCTGACAAAATAGTTTAGAACCTGCCAAAACTGATCAAAACATTCTGAAAAGATGCCAAAATAGTAGAAAACCAGTCAGAAGTGATCGAAACTTTCAATAACTTGCCAAAACATAATCAAAACAAATGAAAGCAAACCAAAACATTCCAAATACACGCCAAAATATTTTAAAACCCGCCAAAAGGAATCCAAATATTCCACAACCTGCCAAGACAAGAGAAACAACACAAGAGAAAACAAAACATTCTAAAACACCACCAAAACATTCCGAAAACCCGCCAAAACCTCATCAAAACAAATCAAAACAAACCAAACAATAGGAGGAACACGGCAACATATTGGCAAGCAAGAGACGGAGAGCGCGGCACCTTCTAGGAGGCCAAGAAGGAAGCCGCACAACACCTGCACTGTGTCTGCAACTTTCAAACTGCTAGAAGCTAGTGGCTTGCCACTGGCCTGCCTCTTCAATTGCCATTAGCATTCCAATGGAAGGTGTTCTTGGACAACCTTGCTCTGCTTGCTGCTAGTTCTGCCCCAGCCTACCATAGAGAACCTTGCTCTTGCCTTGAGGCTCTGAGATGCCAAGAACTTGTCAACTTCAAAGGGCGGGCCGGGCTACATCTACTCAGCTGCCACAGTTTCTCCTTGCTAGACCTAGTGGGAAAGCATTTTGCTGAGATGCAGAAGGCAAGAAACGCAGAATACGGAGACGCGGAGCTGTCCCAAGTGCCGCTGCCTAGGCGTCTTTCCGCAGAAGGAGCGCCCCGGAGCGCACCGCAACCGGCACTGTCATCTCTGCGCAAAGAGCCAAAATATTTTCAAACCCGCCAAAACTAATCCAAAAATATTTTCAAACCCGCCAAAATAGAAAACCAGACAGAAGTGATCAATACATTCGAAAAAACCTGACAAAACATGATCAAGCCCACCAAAGCTAATCCAAACACACCAAAAACAGGGCTAAACAGAATCAAAACAAATCAAAACAAATCGAAACCTTCTAAAAACCCGCCAAAATATTTCAAAACCTGTCAAAACTAATCAAAACATTCCGAACACCCGCCAAAACATTCCGAACACCCGCCAAAAGGAATCCAAACATTCCAAAACCTGCCAACACAATAAAAACAACTCAAGAGAATACAAAACATTCTAAAACCCAACCAAAACATTCCGAAAACCCGCCAAAACATCATAAAAAAAAAAATCAAAACCAACCAAAATATTCCGAAAACCCGCCAAAATGATTTAGACCTGCAAAACTCATCAAAACATTCTGAAAAGATGCCAAAACATTAGAAAACCAGCCTGAACTGATCAAAACATTCAAAAAACTTGGCAAAACATCACAAAAACAAATCAAAACCAACCAAAAAATTCCAAAAACCTGACAAAATAGTTTAGAACCTGCCAAAACTGATCAAAACATTCTGAAAAGATGCCAAAATAGTAGAAAACCAGTCAGAAGTGATCGAAACTTTCAATAACTTGCCAAAACATAATCAAAACAAATGAAAGCAAACCAAAACATTCCAAATACACGCCAAAATATTTTAAAACCCGCCAAAAGGAATCCAAACGTTCCACAACCTGCCAAGACAATAAAAACAACACAAGAGAAAACAAAACATTCTAAAACACCACCAAAACATTCCGAAAACCCGCCAAAACATCATCAAAACAAATCAAAACAAACCAAACAATAGGAGGAACACGGCAACATATTGGCAAGCAAGAGACGGAGAGCGCGGCACCTTCTAGGAGGCCAAGAAGGAAGCCGCACAACACCTGCACTGTGTCTGCAACTTTCAAACTGCTAGAAGCTAGTGGCTTGCCACTGGCCTGCCTCTTCAATTGCCATTAGCATTCCAATGGAAGCTATTCTTGGACAACTTTGCTCTGCTTGCTGCTAGTTCTGCCCCAGCCTACCATAGATAACCTTGCTCTTGCCTTGAGGCTCTGAGATGCCAAGAACTTGTCAACTTCAAAGGGCGGGCCGGGCTACATCTACTCAGCTGCCTCAGTTTCTCCTTGCTAGACCTAGTGGGAAAGCATTTTGCTGAGATGCAGAAGGCAAGAAACGCAGAATACGGAGACGCGGAGCTGTCCCAAGTGCCGCTGCCAGGCGTCTTTCCGCAGAAGGAGCGCCCCGGAGCGCACCGCAACCGGCACCGTCATCTCTGCGCAAAGAGCCAAAATATTTTCAAACCCGCCAAAATAGAAAACCAGACAGAAGTGATCAATACATTCGAAAAAACCTGACAAAACATGATAAAGCCCACCAAAGCTAATCCAAACACACCAAAAACTGGGCTAAACAGAATCAAAACAAATCAAAACAAATCGAAACCTTCTAAAAACCGGCCAAAATATTTCAAAACCCGTCAAAACTAATCAAAACATTCCAATACCCGCCAAAACATTCCGAACACCCGCCAAAAGGAATCCAAACATTCCAAAACCTGCCAACACAATAAAAACAACTCAAGAGAATACAAAACATTCTAAAACCCAACCAAAACATTCCGAAAACCCGCCAAAACATCATTAAAAAAAAATCAAAACCAACCAAAATATTCCGAAAACCCGCCAAAATAATTTAGACCCGCAAAACTCATCAAAACATTCTGAAAAGATGCCAAAACATTAGAAAACCAGCCTGAACTGATCAAAACATTGAAAAAACTTGGCAAAACATCATAAAAACAAATCAAAACCAACCAAAAAATTCCAAAAACCTGACAAAATAGTTTAGAACCTGCCAAAACTGATCAAAACATGCTGAAAAGATGCCAAAATAGTAGAAAACCAGTCAGAAGTGATCGAAACTTTCAATAACTTGCCAAAACATAATCAAAACAAATGAAAGCAAACCAAAACATTCCAAATACACGCCAAAATATTTTAAAACCCGCCAAAAGGAATCCAAACGTTCCACAACCTGCCAAGACAATAAAAACAACACAAGAGAAAACAAAACATTCTAAAACACCACCAAAACATTCCGAAAACCCGCCAAAACCTCATCAAAACAAATCAAAACAAACCAAACAATAGGAGGAATACGGCAACATATTGGCAAGCAAGAGACGGAGAGCGCGGCACCTTCTAGGAGGCCAAGAAGGAAGCCGCACAACACCTGCACTGTGTCTGCAACTTTCAAACTGCTAGAAGCTAGTGGCTTGCCACTGGCCTGCCTCTTCAATTGCCGTTAGCATTCCAATGGAAGCTATTCTTGGACAACTTTGCTCTGCTTGCTGCTAGTTCTGCCCCAGCCTACCATAGATAACCTTGCTCTTGCCTTGAGGCTCTGAGATGCCAAGAACTTGTCAACTTCAAAGGGCGGGCCGGGCTACATCTACTCAGCTGCCACAGTTTCTCCTTGCTAGACCTAGTGGGAAAGCATTTTGCTGAGATGCAGAAGGCAAGAAACGCAGAATACGGAGACGCGGAGCTGTCCCAAGTGCCGCTGCCTAGGCGTCTTTCCGCAGAAGGAGCGCCACGGAGCGCACCGCAACCGGCACCGTCATCTCTGCGCAAAGAGCCAAAATATTTTCAAACCCGCCAAAACTAATCCAAAAATATTTTCAAACCCGCCAAAATAGAAAACCAGACAGAAGTGATCAATACATTCGAAAAAACCTGACAAAACATGATAAAGCCCACCAAAGCTAATCCAAACACACCAAAAACAGGGCTAAACAGAATCAAAACAAATCAAAACAAATCGAAACCTTCTAAAAACCCGCCAAAATATTTCAAAACCTGTCAAAACTAATCAAAACATTCCGAACACCCGCCAAAACATTCCGAACACCCGCCAAAAGGAATCCAAACATTCCAAAACCTGCCAACACAATAAAAACAACTCAAGAGAATACAAAACATTCTAAAACCCAACCAAAACATTCCGAAAACCCGCCAAAACATCATAAAAAAAAAATCAAAACCAACCAAAATATTCCGAAAACCCGCCAAAATGATTTAGACCTGCAAAACTCATCAAAACATTCTGAAAAGATGCCAAAACATTAGAAAACCAGCCAGAACTGATCAAAACATTCAAAAAACTTGGCAAAACATCACAAAAACAAATCAAAACCAACCAAAAAATTCCAAAAACCTGACAAAATAGTTTAGAACCTGCCAAAACTGATCAAAACATTCTGAAAAGATGCCAAAATAGTAGAAAACCAGTCAGAAGTGATCGAAACTTTCAATAACTTGCCAAAACATAATCAAAACAAATGAAAGCAAACCAAAACATTCCAAATACACGCCAAAATATTTTAAAACCCGCCAAAAGGAATCCAAACGTTCCACAACCTGCCAAGACAATAAAAACAACACAAGAGAAAACAAAACATTCTAAAACACCACCAAAACATTCCGAAAACCCGCCAAAACATCATCAAAACAAATCAAAACAAACCAAACAATAGGAGGAACACGGCAACATATTGGCAAGCAAGAGACGGAGAGCGCGGCACCTTCTAGGAGGCCAAGAAGGAAGCCGCACAACACCTGCACTGTGTCTGCAACTTTCAAACTGCTAGAAGCTAGTGGCTTGCCACTGGCCTGCCTCTTCAATTGCCATTAGCATTCCAATGGAAGCTATTCTTGGACAACTTTGCTCTGCTTGCTGCTAGTTCTGCCCCAGCCTACCATAGATAACCTTGCTCTTGCCTTGAGGCTCTGAGATGCCAAGAACTTGTCAACTTCAAAGGGCGGGCCGGGCTACATCTACTCAGCTGCCACAGTTTCTCCTTGCTAGACCTAGTGGGAAAGCATTTTGCTGAGATGCAGAAGGCAAGAAACGCAGAATACGGAGACGCGGAGCTGTCCCAAGTGCCGCTGCCTAGGCGTCTTTCCGCAGAAGGAGCGCCCCGGAGCGCACCGCAACCGGCACCGTCATCTCTGCGCAAAGAGCCAAAATATTTTCAAACCCGCCAAAACTAATCCAAAAATATTTTCAAACCCGCCAAAATAGAAAACCAGACAGAAGTGATCAATACATTCGAAAAAACCTGACAAAACATGATAAAGCCCACCAAAGCTAATCCAAACACACCAAAAACTGGGCTAAACAGAATCAAAACAAATCAAAACAAATCGAAACCTTCTAAAAACCGGCCAAAATATTTCAAAACCCGTCAAAACTAATCAAAACATTCCAATACCCGCCAAAACATTCCGAACACCCGCCAAAAGGAATCCAAACATTCCAAAACCTGCCAACACAATAAAAACAACTCAAGAGAATACAAAACATTCTAAAACCCAACCAAAACATTCCGAAAACCCGCCAAAACATCATTAAAAAAAAATCAAAACCAACCAAAATATTCCGAAAACCCGCCAAAATAATTTAGACCCGCAAAACTCATCAAAACATTCTGAAAAGATGCCAAAACATTAGAAAACCAGCCTGAACTGATCAAAACATTGAAAAAACTTGGCAAAACATCATAAAAACAAATCAAAACCAACCAAAAAATTCCAAAAACCCGACAAAATAGTTTAGAACCTGCCAAAACTGATCAAAACATGCTGAAAAGATGCCAAAATAGTAGAAAACCAGTCAGAAGTGATCGAAACTTTCAATAACTTGCCAAAACATAATCAAAACAAATGAAAGCAAACCAAAACATTCCAAATACACGCCAAAATATTTTAAAACCCGCCAAAAGGAATCCAAACGTTCCACAACCTGCCAAGACAATAAAAACAACACAAGAGAAAACAAAACATTCTAAAACACCACCAAAATATTCCGAAAACCCGCCAAAACATCATCAAAACAAATCAAAACAAACCAAACAATAGGAGGAATACGGCAACATATTGGCAAGCAAGAGACGGAGAGCGCGGCACCTTCTAGGAGGCCAAGAAGGAAGCCGCACAACACCTGCACTGTGTCTGCAACTTTCAAACTGCTAGAAGCTAGTGGCTTGCCACTGGCCTGCCTCTTCAATTGCCGTTAGCATTCCAATGGAAGCTATTCTTGGACAACTTTGCTCTGCTTGCTGCTAGTTCTGCCCCAGCCTACCATAGATAACCTTGCTCTTGCCTTGAGGCTCTGAGATGCCAAGAACTTGTCAACTTCAAAGGGCGGGCCGGGCTACATCTACTCAGCTGCCACAGTTTCTCCTTGCTAGACCTAGTGGGAAAGCATTTTGCTGAGATGCAGAAGGCAAGAAACGCAGAATACGGAGACGCGGAGCTGTCCCAAGTGCCGCTGCCTAGGCGTCTTTCCGCAGAAGGAGCGCCACGGAGCGCACCGCAACCGGCACCGTCATCTCTGCGCAAAGAGCCAAAATATTTTCAAACCCGCCAAAACTAATCCAAAAATATTTTCAAACCCGCCAAAATAGAAAACCAGACAGAAGTCATCAATACATTCGAAAAAACCTGACAAAACATGATAAAGCCCACCAAAGCTAATCCAAACACACCAAAAACAGGGCTAAACAGAATCAAAACAAATCAAAACAAATCGAAACCTTCTAAAAACCCGCCAAAATATTTCAAAACCTGTCAAAACTAATCAAAACATTCCGAACACCCGCCAAAACATTCCGAACAGCCGCCAAAAGGAATCCAAACATTCCAAAACCTGCCAACACAATAAAAACAACTCAAGAGAATACAAAACATTCTAAAACCCAACCAAAACATTCCGAAAACCCGCCAAAACATCATAAAAAAAAAAATCAAAACCAACCAAAATATTCCGAAAACCCGCCAAAATGATTTAGACCTGCAAAACTCATCAAAACATTCTGAAAAGATGCCAAAACATTAGAAAACCAGCCTGAACTGATCAAAACATTCAAAAAACTTGGCAAAACATCACAAAAACAAATCAAAACCAACCAAAAAATTCCAAAAACCTGACAAAATAGTTTAGAACCTGCCAAAACTGATCAAAACATTCTGAAAAGATGCCAAAATAGTAGAAAACCAGTCAGAAGTGATCGAAACTTTCAATAACTTGCCAAAACATAATCAAAACAAATGAAAGCAAACCAAAACATTCCAAATACACGCCAAAATATTTTAAAACCCGCCAAAAGGAATCCAAACGTTCCACAACCTGCCAAGACAATAAAAACAACACAAGAGAAAACAAAACATTCTAAAACACCACCAAAACATTCCGAAAATCCGCCAAAACATCATCAAAACAAATCAAAACAAACCAAACAATAGGAGGAACACGGCAACATATTGGCAAGCAAGAGACGGAGAGCGCGGCACCTTCTAGGAGGCCAAGAAGGAAGCCGCACAACACCTGCACTGTGTCTGCAACTTTCAAACTGCTAGAAGCTAGTGGCTTGCCACTGGCCTGCCTCTTCAATTGCCATTAGCATTCCAATGGAAGCTATTCTTGGACAACTTTGCTCTGCTTGCTGCTAGTTCTGCCCCAGCCTACCATAGATAACCTTGCTCTTGCCTTGAGGCTCTGAGATGCCAAGAACTTGTCAACTTCAAAGGGCGGGCCGGGCTACATCTACTCAGCTGCCACAGTTTCTCCTTGCTAGACCTAGTGGGAAAGCATTTTGCTGAGATGCAGAAGGCAAGAAACGCAGAATACGGAGACGCGGAGCTGTCCCAAGTGCCGCTGCCAGGCGTCTTTCCGCAGAAGGAGCGCCCCGGAGCGCACCGCAACCGGCACCGTCATCTCTGCGCAAAGAGCCAAAATATTTTCAAACCCGCCAAAACTAATCCAAAAATATTTTCAAACCCGCCAAAATAGAAAACCAGACAGAAGTGATCAATACATTCGAAAAAACCTGACAAAACATGATCAAGCCCACCAAAGCTAATCCAAACACACCAAAAACTGGGCTAAACAGAATCAAAACAAATCAAAACAAATCGAAACCTTCTAAAAACCGGCCAAAATATTTCAAAACCCGTCAAAACTAATCAAAACATTCCAATACCCGCCAAAACATTCCGAACACCCGCCAAAAGGAATCCAAACATTCCAAAACCTGCCAACACAATAAAAACAACTCAAGAGAATACAAAACATTCTAAAACCCAACCAAAACATTCCGAAAACCCGCCAAAACATCATTAAAAAAAAATCAAAACCAACCAAAATATTCCGAAAACCCGCCAAAATAATTTAGACCCGCAAAACTCATCAAAACATTCTGAAAAGATGCCAAAACATTAGAAAACCAGCCTGAACTGATCAAAACATTGAAAAAACTTGGCAAAACATCATAAAAACAAATCAAAACCAACCAAAAAATTCCAAAAACCTGACAAAATAGTTTAGAACCTGCCAAAACTGATCAAAACATGCTGAAAAGATGCCAAAATAGTAGAAAACCAGTCAGAAGTGATCGAAACTTTCAATAACTTGCCAAAACATAATCAAAACAAATGAAAGCAAACCAAAACATTCCAAATACACGCCAAAATATTTTAAAACCCGCCAAAAGGAATCCAAACGTTCCACAACCTGCCAAGACAATAAAAACAACACAAGAGAAAACAAAACATTCTAAAACACCACCAAAATATTCCGAAAACCCGCCAAAACATCATCAAAACAAATCAAAACAAACCAAACAATAGGAGGAATACGGCAACATATTGGCAAGCAAGAGACGGAGAGCGCGGCACCTTCTAGGAGGCCAAGAAGGAAGCCGCACAACACCTGCACTGTGTCTGCAACTTTCAAACTGCTAGAAGCTAGTGGCTTGCCACTGGCCTGCCTCTTCAATTGCCGTTAGCATTCCAATGGAAGCTATTCTTGGACAACTTTGCTCTGCTTGCTGCTAGTTCTGCCCCAGCCTACCATAGATAACCTTGCTCTTGCCTTGAGGCTCTGAGATGCCAAGAACTTGTCAACTTCAAAGGGCGGGCCGGGCTACATCTACTCAGCTGCCACAGTTTCTCCTTGCTAGACCTAGTGGGAAAGCATTTTGCTGAGATGCAGAAGGCAAGAAACGCAGAATACGGAGACGCGGAGCTGTCCCAAGTGCCGCTGCCTAGGCGTCTTTCCGCAGAAGGAGCGCCACGGAGCGCACCGCAACCGGCACCGTCATCTCTGCGCAAAGAGCCAAAATATTTTCAAACCCGCCAAAACTAATCCAAAAATATTTTCAAACCCGCCAAAATAGAAAACCAGACAGAAGTCATCAATACATTCGAAAAAACCTGACAAAACATGATAAAGCCCACCAAAGCTAATCCAAACACACCAAAAACAGGGCTAAACAGAATCAAAACAAATCAAAACAAATCGAAACCTTCTAAAAACCCGCCAAAATATTTCAAAACCTGTCAAAACTAATCAAAACATTCCGAACACCCGCCAAAACATTCCGAACACCCGCCAAAAGGAATCCAAACATTCCAAAACCTGCCAACACAATAAAAACAACTCAAGAGAATACAAAACATTCTAAAACCCAACCAAAACATTCCGAAAACCCGCCAAAACATCATAAAAAAAAAAATCAAAACCAACCAAAATATTCCGAAAACCCGCCAAAATGATTTAGACCCGCAAAACTCATCAAAACATTCTGAAAAGATGCCAAAACATTAGAAAACCAGCCTGAACTGATCAAAACATTGAAAAAACTTGGCAAAACATCACAAAAACAAATCAAAACCAACCAAAAAATTCCAAAAACCTGACAAAATAGTTTAGAACCTGCCAAAACTGATCAAAACATTCTGAAAAGATGCCAAAATAGTAGAAAACCAGTCAGAAGTGATCGAAACTTTCAATAACTTGCCAAAACATAATCAAAACAAATGAAAGCAAACCAAAACATTCCAAATACACGCCAAAATATTTTAAAACCCGCCAAAAGGAATCCAAATATTCCACAACCTGCCAAGACAAGAGAAACAACACAAGAGAAAACAAAACATTCTAAAACACCACCAAAACATTCCGAAAACCCGCCAAAACCTCATCAAAACAAATCAAAACAAACCAAACAATAGGAGGAACACGGCAACATATTGGCAAGCAAGAGACGGAGAGCGCGGCACCTTCTAGGAGGCCAAGAAGGAAGCCGCACAACACCTGCACTGTGTCTGCAACTTTCAAACTGCTAGAAGCTAGTGGCTTGCCACTGGCCTGCCTCTTCAATTGCCATTAGCATTCCAATGGAAGGTGTTCTTGGACAACTTTGCTCTGCTTGCTGCTAGTTCTGCCCCAGCCTACCATAGAGAACCTTGCTCTTGCCTTGAGGCTCTGAGATGCCAAGAACTTGTCAACTTCAAAGGGCGGGCCGGGCTACATCTACTCAGCTGCCACAGTTTCTCCTTGCTAGACCTAGTGGCAAAGCATTTTGCTGAGATGCAGAAGGCAAGAAACGCAGAATACGGAGACCCGGAGCTGTCCCAAGTGCCGCTGCCTAGGCGTCTTTCCGCAGAAGGAGCGCCCCGGAGCGCACCGCAACCGGCACCATCATCTCTGCACAAAGAGCCAAAATATTTTCAAACCCGCCAAAACTAATCCAAAAATATTTTCAAACCCGCCAAAATAGAAAACCAGACAGAAGTGATCAATACATTCGAAAAAACCTGACAAAACATGATAAAGCCCACCAAAGCTAATCCAAACACACCAAAAACTGGGCTAAACAGAATCAAAACAAATCAAAACAAATCGAAACCTTCTAAAAACCCGCCAAAATATTTCAAAACCCGTCAAAACTAATCAAAACATTCCAATACCCGCCAAAACATTCCGAACACCCGCCAAAAGGAACCCAAACATTCCAAAACCTGCCAACACAATAAAAACAACTCAAGAGAATACAAAACATTCTAAAACCCAACCAAAACATTCCGAAAACCCGCCAAAACATCATAAAAACAAATCAAAACCAACCAAAATATTCCGAAAACCCGCCAAAATAATTTAGACCCACAAAACTCATCAAAACATTCTGAAAAGATGCCAAAACATTAGAAAACCAGCCTGAACTGATCAAAACATTGAAAAAACTTGGCAAAACATCATAAAAACAAATCAAAACCAACCAAAAAATTCCAAAAACCTGACAAAATAGTTTAGAACCTGCCAAAACTGATCAAAACATGCTGAAAAGATGCCAAAATACTAGAAAACCAGTCAGAAGTGATCGAAACTTTCAATAACTTGCCAAAACATAATCAAAACAAATGAAAGCAAACCAAAACATTCCAAATACACGCCAAAATATTTTAAAACCCGCCAAAAGGAATCCAAATATTCCACAACCTGCCAAGACAATAAAAACAACACAAGAGAAAACAAAACATTCTAAAACACCACCAAAACATTCCGAAAACCCGCCAAAACCTCATCAAAACAAATCAAAACAAACCAAACAATAGGAGGAACACGGCAACATATTGGCAAGCAAGAGACGGAGAGCGCGGCACCTTCTAGGAGGCCAAGAAGGAAGCCGCACAACACCTGCACTGTGTCTGCAACTTTCAAACTGCTAGAAGCTAGTGGCTTGCCACTGGCCTGCCTCTTCAATTGCCATTAGCATTCCAATGGAAGCTATTCTTGGACAACTTTGCTCTGCTTGCTGCTAGTTCTGCCCCAGCCTACCATAGATAACCTTGCTCTTGCCTTGAGGCTCTGAGATGCCAAGAACTTGTCAACTTCAAAGGGCGGGCCGGGCTACATCTACTCAGCTGCCACAGTTTCTCCTTGCTAGACCTAGTGGCAAAGCATTTTGCTGAGATGCAGAAGGCAAGAAACGCAGAATACGGAGACGCGGAGCTGTCCCAAGTGCCGCTGCCAGGCGTCTTTCCGCAGAAGGAGCGCCACGGAGCGCACCGCAACCGGCACCGTCATCTCTGCGCAAAGAGCCAAAATATTTTCAAACCCGCCAAAACTAATCCAAAAATATTTTCAAACCCGCCAAAATAGAAAACCAGACAGAAGTCATCAATACATTCGAAAAAACCTGACAAAACATGATAAAGCCCACCAAAGCTAATCCAAACACACCAAAAACAGGGCTAAACAGAATCAAAACAAATCAAAACAAATCGAAACCTTCTAAAAACCCGCCAAAATATTTCAAAACCTGTCAAAACTAATCAAAACATTCCGAACACCCGCCAAAACATTCCGAACACCCGCCAAAAGGAATCCAAACATTCCAAAACCTGCCAACACAATAAAAACAACTCAAGAGAATACAAAACATTCTAAAACCCAACCAAAACATTCCGAAAACCCGCCAAAACATCATAAAAAAAAAAATCAAAACCAACCAAAATATTCCGAAAACCCGCCAAAATGATTTAGACCCGCAAAACTCATCAAAACATTCTGAAAAGATGCCAAAACATTAGAAAACCAGCCAGAACTGATCAAAACATTCAAAAAACTTGGCAAAACATCACAAAAACAAATCAAAACCAACCAAAAAATTCCAAAAACCTGACAAAATAGTTTAGAACCTGCCAAAACTGATCAAAACATTCTGAAAAGATGCCAAAATACTAGAAAACCAGTCAGAAGTGATCGAAACTTTCAATAACTTGCCAAAACATAATCAAAACAAATTAAAGCAAACCAAAACATTCCAAATACACGCCAAAATATTTTAAAACCCGCCAAAAGGAATCCAAATATTCCACAACCTGCCAAGACAATCAAAACAACACAAGAGAAAACAAAACATTCTAAAACACCACCAAAACATTCCGAAAACCCGCCAAAACATCATCAAAACAAATCAAAACAAACCAAACAATAGGAGGAACACGGCAACGTATTGGCAAGCAAGAGACGGAGCGCGGCGCCTTCTAGGAGGCCAAGAAGGAAGCCGCACAATACCTGCACTGTGTCTGCAACTTTCAAACTGCTAGAAGCTAGTGGCTTGCCACTGGCCTGCCTCTTCAATTGCCATTAGCATTCCAATGGAAGCTATTCTTGGACAACTTTGCTCTGCTTGCTGCTAGTTCTGCCCCAGCCTACCATAGATAACCTTGCTCTTGCCTTGAGGCTCTGAGATGCCAAGAACTTGTCAACTTCAAAGGGCGGGCCGGGCTACATCTACTCAGCTGCCACAGTTTCTCCTTGCTAGACCTAGTGGGAAAGCATTTTGCTGAGATGCAGAAGGCAAGAAACGCAGAATACGGAGACGCGGAGCTGTCCCAAGTGCCGCTGCCAGGCGTCTTTCCGCAGAAGGAGCGCCCCGGAGCGCACCGCAACCGGCACCGTCATCTCTGTGCAAAGAGCCAAAATATTTTCAAACCCGCCAAAACTAATCCAAAAATATTTTCAAACCCGCCAAAATAGAAAACCAGACAGAAGTGATCAATACATTCGAAAAAACCTGACAAAACATGATAAAGCCCACCAAAGCTAATCCAAACACACCAAAAACTGGGCTAAACAGAATCAAAACAAATCAAAACAAATCGAAACCTTCTAAAAACCGGCCAAAATATTTCAAAACCCGTCAAAACTAATCAAAACATTCCAATACCCGCCAAAACATTCCGAACACCCGCCAAAAGGAATCCAAACATTCCAAAACCTGCCAACACAATAAAAACAACTCAAGAGAATACAAAACATTCTAAAACCCAACCAAAACATTCCGAAAACCCGCCAAAACATCATTAAAAAAAAATCAAAACCAACCAAAATATTCCGAAAACCCGCCAAAATAATTTAGACCCGCAAAACTCATCAAAACATTCTGAAAAGATGCCAAAACATTAGAAAACCAGCCTGAACTGATCAAAACATTGAAAAAACTTGGCAAAACATCATAAAAACAAATCAAAACCAACCAAAAAATTCCAAAAACCTGACAAAATAGTTTAGAACCTGCCAAAACTGATCAAAACATGCTGAAAAGATGCCAAAATACTAGAAAACCAGTCAGAAGTGATCGAAACTTTCAATAACTTGCCAAAACATCATCAAAACAAATGAAAGCAAACCAAAACATTCCAAATACACGCCAAAATATTTTAAAACCCGCCAAAAGGAATCCAAACGTTCCACAACCTGCCAAGACAATAAAAACAACACAAGAGAAAACAAAACATTCTAAAACACCACCAAAACATTCCGAAAACCCGCCAAAACCTCATCAAAACAAATCAAAACAAACCAAACAATAGGAGGAATACGGCAACATATTGGCAAGCAAGAGACGGAGAGCGCGGCACCTTCTAGGAGGCCAAGAAGGAAGCCGCACAACACCTGCACTGTGTCTGCAACTTTCAAACTGCTAGAAGCTAGTGGCTTGCCACTGGCCTGCCTCTTCAATTGCCGTTAGCATTCCAATGGAAGCTATTCTTGGACAACTTTGCTCTGCTTGCTGCTAGTTCTGCCCCAGCCTACCATAGATAACCTTGCTCTTGCCTTGAGGCTCTGAGATGCCAAGAACTTGTCAACTTCAAAGGGCGGGCCGGGCTACATCTACTCAGCTGCCACAGTTTCTCCTTGCTAGACCTAGTGGGAAAGCATTTTGCTGAGATGCAGAAGGCAAGAAACGCAGAATACGGAGACGCGGAGCTGTCCCAAGTGCCGCTGCCTAAGCGTCTTTCCGCAGAAGGAGCGCCACGGAGCGCACCGCAACCGGCACCGTCATCTCTGCGCAAAGAGCCAAAATATTTTCAAACCCGCCAAAACTAATCCAAAAATATTTTCAAACCCGCCAAAATAGAAAACCAGACAGAAGTCATCAATACATTCGAAAAAACCTGACGAAACATGATAAAGCCCACCAAAGCTAATCCAAACACACCAAAAACAGGGCTAAACAGAATCAAAACAAATCAAAACAAATCGAAACCTTCTAAAAACCCGCCAAAATATTTCAAAACCTGTCAAAACTAATCAAAACATTCCGAACACCCGCCAAAAAATTCCGAACACCCGCCAAAAGGAATCCAAACATTCCAAAACCTGCCAACACAATAAAAACAACTCAAGAGAATACAAAACATTCTAAAACCCAACCAAAACATTCCGAAAACCCGCCAAAACATCATAAAAAAAAAAAATCAAAACCAACCAAAATATTCCGAAAACCCGCCAAAATGATTTAGACCCGCAAAACTCATCAAAACATTCTGAAAAGATGCCAAAACATTAGAAAACCAGCCAGAACTGATCAAAACATTGAAAAAACTTGGCAAAACATCACAAAAACAAATCAAAACCAACCAAAAAATTCCAAAAACCTGACAAAATAGTTTAGAACCTGCCAAAACTGATCAAAACATTCTGAAAAGATGCCAAAATAGTAGAAAACCAGTCAGAAGTGATCGAAACTTTCAATAACTTGCCAAAACAAAATCAAAACAAATGAAAGCAAACCAAAACATTCCAAATACACGCCAAAATATTTTAAAACCCGCCAAAAGGAATCCAAACGTTCCACAACCTGCCAAGACAAGAGAAACAACACAAGAGAAAACAAAACATTCTAAAACACCACCAAAACATTCCGAAAACCCGCCAAAACATCATAAAAACAAATCAAAACAAACCAAACAATAGGAGGAACAGAGCAACATATTGGCAAGCAAGAGACGGAGAGCGCGGCACCTTCTAGGAGGCCAAGAAGGAAGCCGCACAACACCTGCACTGTGTCTGCAACTTTCAAACTGCTAGAAGCTAGTGGCTTGCCACTGGCCTGCCTCTTCAATTGCTGTTAGCATTCCAATGGAAGGTGTTCTTGGACAACTTTGCTCTGCTTGCTGCTAGTTCTGCCCCAGCCTACCATAGAGAACCTTGCTCTTGCCTTGAGGCTCTGAGATGCCAAGAACTTGTCAACTTCAAAGGGCGGGCCGGGCTACATCTACTCAGCTGCCACAGTTTCTCCTTGCTAGACCTAGTGGGAAAGCATTTTGCTGAGATGCAGAAGGCAAGAAACGCAGAATACGGAGACGCGGAGCTGTCCCAAGTGCCGCTGCCTAGGCGTCTTTCCGCAGAAGGAGCGCCCCGGAGCGCACCGCAACCGGCACCGTCATCTCTGCGCAAAGAGCCAAAATATTTTCAAACCCGCCAAAACTCATCCAAAAATATTTTCAAACCCGCCAAAATAGAAAACCAGACAGAAGTCATCAATACATTCGAAAAAACCTGACAAAACATGATCAAGCCCACCAAAGCTAATCCAAACACACCAAAAACTGGGCTAAACAGAATCAAAACAAATCAAAACAAATCGAAACCTTCTAAAAACCCGCCAAAATATTTCAAAACCCGTCAAAACTAATCAAAACATTCCGAACACCCGCCAAAACATTCCGAACACCCGCCAAAAGGAATCTAAACATTCCAAAACCTGCCAACACAATAAAAACAACTCAAGAGAATACAAAACATTCTAAAACCCAACCAAAACATTCCGAAAACCCGCCAAAACATCATAAAAACAAATCAAAACCAACCAAAATATTCCGAAAACCCGCCAAAATGATTTAGACCCGCAAAACTCATCAAAACATTCTGAAAAGATGCCAAAACATTAGAAAACCAGCCTGAACTGATCAAAACATTGAAAAAACTTGGCAAAACATCATAAAAACAAATCAAAACCAACCAAAAAATTCCAAAAACCTGACAAAATAGTTTAGAACCTGCCAAAACTGATCAAAACATGCTGAAAAGATGCCAAAATACTAGAAAACCAGTCAGAAGTGATCGAAACTTTCAATAACTTGCCAAAACATAATCAAAACAAATGAAAGCAAACCAAAACATTCCAAATACACGCCAAAATATTTTAAAACCCGCCAAAAGGAATCCAAATATTCCACAACCTGCCAAGACAAGAGAAACAACACAAGAGAAAACAAAACATTCTAAAACACCACCAAAACATTCCGAAAACCCGCCAAAACCTCATCAAAACAAATCAAAACAAACCAAATAATAGGAGGAACACGGCAACATATTGGCAAGCAAGAGACGGAGAGCGCGGCACCTTCTAGGAGGCCAAGAAGGAAGCCGCACAACACCTGCACTGTGTCTGCAACTTTCAAACTGCTAGAAGCTAGTGGCTTGCCACTGGCCTGCCTCTTCAATTGCCATTAGCATTCCAATGGAAGGTATTCTTGGACAACTTTGCTCTGCTTGCTGCTAGTTCTGCCCCAGCCTACCATAGATAACCTTGCTCTTGCCTTGAGGCTCTGAGATGCCAAGAACTTGTCAACTTCAAAGGGCGGGCCGGGCTACATCTACTCAGCTGCCACAGTTTCTCCTTGCTAGACCTAGTGGGAAAGCATTTTGCTGAGATGCAGAAGGCAAGAAACGCAGAATACGGAGACGCGGAGCTGTCCCAAGTGCCGCTGCCAGGCGTCTTTCCGCAGAAGGAGCGCCACGGAGCGCACCGCAACCGGCACCGTCATCTCTGCGCAAAGAGCCAAAATATTTTCAAACCCGCCAAAACTAATCCAAAAATATTTTCAAACCCGCCAAAATAGAAAACCAGACAGAAGTGATCAATACATTCGAAAAAACCTGACAAAACATGATAAAGCCCACCAAAGCTAATCCAAACACACCAAAAACTGGGCTAAACAGAATCAAAACAAATCAAAACAAATCGAAACCTTCTAAAAACCCGCCAAAATATTTCAAAACCTGTCAAAACTAATCAAAACATTCCAATACCCGCCAAAACATTCCGAACACCCGCCAAAAGGAATCCAAACATTCCAAAACCTGCCAACACAATAAAAACAACTCAAGAGAATACAAAACATTCTAAAACCCAACCAAAACATTCCGAAAACCCGCCAAAACATCATAAAAACAAATCAAAACCAACCAAAATATTCCGAAAACCCGCCAAATTAATTTAGACCCGCAAAACTCATCAAAACATTCTGAAAAGATGCCAAAACATTAGAAAACCAGCCTGAACTGATCAAAACATTGAAAAAACTTGGCAAAACATCATAAAAACAAATCAAAACCAACCAAAAAATTCCAAAAACCTGACAAAATAGTTTAGAACCTGCCAAAACTGATCAAAACATTCTGAAAAGATGCCAAAATACTAGAAAACCAGTCAGAAGTGATCGAAACTTTCAATAACTTGCCAAAACATAATCAAAACAAATGAAAGCAAACCAAAACATTCCAAATACACGCCAAAATATTTTAAAACCCGCCAAAAGGAATCCAAATATTCCACAACCTGCCAAGACAAGAGAAACAACACAAGAGAAAACAAAACATTCTAAAACACCACCAAAACATTCCGAAAACCCGCCAAAACCTCATCAAAACAAATCAAAACAAACCAAATAATAGGAGGAACACGGCAACATATTGGCAAGCAAGAGACGGAGAGCGCGGCACCTTCTAGGAGGCCAAGAAGGAAGCCGCACAACACCTGCACTGTGTCTGCAACTTTCAAACTGCTAGAAGCTAGTGGCTTGCCACTGGCCTGCCTCTTCAATTGCCATTAGCATTCCAATGGAAGGTATTCTTGGACAACTTTGCTCTGCTTGCTGCTAGTTCTGCCCCAGCCTACCATAGATAACCTTGCTCTTGCCTTGAGGCTCTGAGATGCCAAGAACTTGTCAACTTCAAAGGGCGGGCCGGGCTACATCTACTCAGCTGCCACAGTTTCTCCTTGCTAGACCTAGTGGGAAAGCATTTTGCTGAGATGCAGAAGGCAAGAAACGCAGAATACGGAGACGCGGAGCTGTCCCAAGTGCCGCTGCCAGGCGTCTTTCCGCAGAAGGAGCGCCACGGAGCGCACCGCAACCGGCACCGTCATCTCTGCGCAAAGAGCCAAAATATTTTCAAACCCGCCAAAACTAATCCAAAAATATTTTCAAACCCGCCAAAATAGAAAACCAGACAGAAGTGATCAATACATTCGAAAAAACCTGACAAAACATGATAAAGCCCACCAAAGCTAATCCAAACACACCAAAAACTGGGCTAAACAGAATCAAAACAAATCAAAACAAATCGAAACCTTCTAAAAACCCGCCAAAATATTTCAAAACCTGTCAAAACTAATCAAAACATTCCAATACCCGCCAAAACATTCCGAACACCCGCCAAAAGGAATCCAAACATTCCAAAACCTGCCAACACAATAAAAACAACTCAAGAGAATACAAAACATTCTAAAACCCAACCAAAACATTCCGAAAACCCGCCAAAACATCATTAAAAAAAAATCAAAACCAACCAAAATATTCCGAAAACCCGCCAAAATAATTTAGACCCGCAAAACTCATCAAAACATTCTGAAAAGATGCCAAAACATTAGAAAACCAGCCTGAACTGATCAAAACATTGAAAAAACTTGGCAAAACATCATAAAAACAAATCAAAACCAACCAAAAAATTCCAAAAACCTGACAAAATAGTTTAGAACCTGCCAAAACTGATCAAAACATGCTGAAAAGATGCCAAAATACTAGAAAACCAGTCAGAAGTGATCGAAACTTTCAATAACTTGCCAAAACATCATCAAAACAAATGAAAGCAAACCAAAACATTCCAAATACACGCCAAAATATTTTAAAACCCGCCAAAAGGAATCCAAACGTTCCACAACCTGCCAAGACAATAAAAACAACACAAGAGAAAACAAAACATTCTAAAACACCACCAAAACATTCCGAAAACCCGCCAAAACCTCATCAAAACAAATCAAAACAAACCAAACAATAGGAGGAATACGGCAACATATTGGCAAGCAAGAGACGGAGAGCACGGCACCTTCTAGGAGGCCAAGAAGGAAGCCGCACAACACCTGCACTGTGTCTGCAACTTTCAAACTGCTAGAAGCTAGTGGCTTGCCACTGGCCTGCCTCTTCAATTGCTGTTAGCATTCCAATGGAAGCTATTCTTGGACAACTTTGCTCTGCTTGCTGCTAGTTCTGCCCCAGCCTACCATAGATAACCTTGCTCTTGCCTTGAGGCTCTGAGATGCCAAGAACTTGTCAACTTCAAAGGGCGGGCCGGGCTACATCTACTCAGCTGCCACAGTTTCTCCTTGCTAGACCTAGTGGGAAAGCATTTTGCTGAGATGCAGAAGGCAAGAAACGCAGAATACGGAGACGCGGAGCTGTCCCAAGTGCCGCTGCCTAGGCGTCTTTCCGCAGAAGGAGCGCCCCGGAGCGCACCGCAACCGGCACCGTCATCTCTGCGCAAAGAGCCAAAATATTTTCAAACCCGCCAAAACTAATCCAAAAATATTTTCAAACCCGCCAAAATAGAAAACCAGACAGAAGTGATCAATACATTCGAAAAAACCTGACAAAACATGATCAAGCCCACCAAAGCTAATCCAAACACACCAAAAACTGGGCTAAACAGAATCAAAACAAATCAAAACAAATCGAAACCTTCTAAAAACCGGCCAAAATATTTCAAAACCCGTCAAAACTAATCAAAACATTCCAATACCCGCCAAAACATTCCGAACACCCGCCAAAAGGAATCCAAACATTCCAAAACCTGCCAACACAATAAAAACAACTCAAGAGAATACAAAACATTCTAAAACCCAACCAAAACATTCCGAAAACCCGCCAAAACATCATTAAAAAAAAATCAAAACCAACCAAAATATTCCGAAAACCCGCCAAAATAATTTAGACCCGCAAAACTCATCAAAACATTCTGAAAAGATGCCAAAACATTAGAAAACCAGCCTGAACTGATCAAAACATTGAAAAAACTTGGCAAAACATCATAAAAACAAATCAAAACCAACCAAAAAATTCCAAAAACCTGACAAAATAGTTTAGAACCTGCCAAAACTGATCAAAACATGCTGAAAAGATGCCAAAATAGTAGAAAACCAGTCAGAAGTGATCGAAACTTTCAATAACTTGCCAAAACATAATCAAAACAAATGAAAGCAAACCAAAACATTCCAAATACACGCCAAAATATTTTAAAACCCGCCAAAAGGAATCCAAACGTTCCACAACCTGCCAAGACAATAAAAACAACACAAGAGAAAACAAAACATTCTAAAACACCACCAAAATATTCCGAAAACCCGCCAAAACATCATCAAAACAAATCAAAACAAACCAAACAATAGGAGGAATACGGCAACATATTGGCAAGCAAGAGACGGAGAGCGCGGCACCTTCTAGGAGGCCAAGAAGGAAGCCGCACAACACCTGCACTGTGTCTGCAACTTTCAAACTGCTAGAAGCTAGTGGCTTGCCACTGGCCTGCCTCTTCAATTGCCGTTAGCATTCCAATGGAAGCTATTCTTGGACAACTTTGCTCTGCTTGCTGCTAGTTCTGCCCCAGCCTACCATAGATAACCTTGCTCTTGCCTTGAGGCTCTGAGATGCCAAGAACTTGTCAACTTCAAAGGGCGGGCCGGGCTACATCTACTCAGCTGCCACAGTTTCTCCTTGCTAGACCTAGTGGGAAAGCATTTTGCTGAGATGCAGAAGGCAAGAAACGCAGAATACGGAGACGCGGAGCTGTCCCAAGTGCCGCTGCCTAGGCGTCTTTCCGCAGAAGGAGCGCCACGGAGCGCACCGCAACCGGCACCGTCATCTCTGCGCAAAGAGCCAAAATATTTTCAAACCCGCCAAAACTAATCCAAAAATATTTTCAAACCCGCCAAAATAGAAAACCAGACAGAAGTCATCAATACATTCGAAAAAACCTGACAAAACATGATAAAGCCCACCAAAGCTAATCCAAACACACCAAAAACAGGGCTAAACAGAATCAAAACAAATCAAAACAAATCGAAACCTTCTAAAAACCCGCCAAAATATTTCAAAACCTGTCAAAACTAATCAAAACATTCCGAACACCCGCCAAAACATTCCGAACACCCGCCAAAAGGAATCCAAACATTCCAAAACCTGCCAACACAATAAAAACAACTCAAGAGAATACAAAACATTCTAAAACCCAACCAAAACATTCCGAAAACCCGCCAAAACATCATAAAAAAAAAAATCAAAACCAACCAAAATATTCCGAAAACCCGCCAAAATGATTTAGACCCGCAAAACTCATCAAAACATTCTGAAAAGATGCCAAAAC
The DNA here is from genome assembly GCF_036417665.1 of Passer domesticus. Lineage (NCBI taxonomy): Eukaryota > Metazoa > Chordata > Aves > Passeriformes > Passeridae > Passer > Passer domesticus. The sequence continues at coordinate 12,843,022 of NC_087481.1, read as the reverse complement.
ATTAGAAAACCAGCCAGAACTGATCAAAACATTCAAAAAACTTGGCAAAACATCACAAAAACAAATCAAAACCAACCAAAAAATTCCAAAAACCTGACAAAATAGTTTAGAACCTGCCAAAACTGATCAAAACATTCTGAAAAGATGCCAAAATAGTAGAAAACCAGTCAGAAGTGATCGAAACTTTCAATAACTTGCCAAAACATAATCAAAACAAATGAAAGCAAACCAAAACATTCCAAATACACGCCAAAATATTTTAAAACCCGCCAAAAGGAATCCAAATATTCCACAACCTGCCAAGACAAGAGAAACAACACAAGAGAAAACAAAACATTCTAAAACACCACCAAAACATTCCGAAAACCCGCCAAAACCTCATCAAAACAAATCAAAACAAACCAAACAATAGGAGGAACACGGCAACATATTGGCAAGCAAGAGACGGAGAGCGCGGCACCTTCTAGGAGGCCAAGAAGGAAGCCGCACAACACCTGCACTGTGTCTGCAACTTTCAAACTGCTAGAAGCTAGTGGCTTGCCACTGGCCTGCCTCTTCAATTGCCATTAGCATTCCAATGGAAGGTGTTCTTGGACAACTTTGCTCTGCTTGCTGCTAGTTCTGCCCCAGCCTACCATAGAGAACCTTGCTCTTGCCTTGAGGCTCTGAGATGCCAAGAACTTGTCAACTTCAAAGGGCGGGCCGGGCTACATCTACTCAGCTGCCACAGTTTCTCCTTGCTAGACCTAGTGGGAAAGCATTTTGCTGAGATGCAGAAGGCAAGAAACGCAGAATACGGAGACGCGGAGCTGTCCCAAGTCCCGCTGCCTAGGCGTCTTTCCGCAGAAGGAGCGCCCCGGAGCGCACCGCAACCGGCACCGTCATCTCTGCACAAAGAGCCAAAATATTTTCAAACCCGCCAAAACTAATCCAAAAATATTTTCAAACCCGCCAAAATAGAAAACCAGACAGAAGTGATCAATACATTCGAAAAAACCTGACAAAACATGATAAAGCCCACCAAAGCTAATCCAAACACACCAAAAACTGGGCTAAACAGAATCAAAACAAATCAAAACAAATCGAAACCTTCTAAAAACCCGCCAAAATATTTCAAAACCCGTCAAAACTAATCAAAACATTCCAATACCCGCCAAAACATTCCGAACACCCGCCAAAAGGAATCCAAACATTCCAAAACCTGCCAACACAATAAAAACAACTCAAGAGAATACAAAACATTCTAAAACCCAACCAAGACATTCCGAAAACCCGCCAAAACATCATAAAAACAAATCAAAACCAACCAAAATATTCCGAAAACCCGCCAAAATAATTTAGACCCACAAAACTCATCAAAACATTCTGAAAAGATGCCAAAACATTAGAAAACCAGCCTGAACTGATCAAAACATTGAAAAAACTTGGCAAAACATCATAAAAACAAATCAAAACCAACCAAAAAATTCCAAAAACCTGACAAAATAGTTTAGAACCTGCCAAAACTGATCAAAACATTCTGAAAAGATGCCAAAATACTAGAAAACCAGTCAGAAGTGATCGAAACTTTCAATAACTTGCCAAAACATAATCAAAACAAATGAAAGCAAACCAAAACATTCCAAATACACGCCAAAATATTTTAAAACCCGCCAAAAGGAATCCAAATATTCCACAACCTGCCAAGACAAGAGAAACAACACAAGAGAAAACAAAACATTCTAAAACACCACCAAAACATTCCGAAAACCCGCCAAAACCTCATCAAAACAAATCAAAACAAACCAAACAATAGGAGGAACACGGCAACATATTGGCAAGCAAGAGACGGAGAGCGCGGCACCTTCTAGGAGGCCAAGAAGGAAGCCGCACAACACCTGCACTGTGTCTGCAACTTTCAAACTGCTAGAAGCTAGTGGCTTGCCACTGGCCTGCCTCTTCAATTGCCATTAGCATTCCAATGGAAGCTATTCTTGGACAACTTTGCTCTGCTTGCTGCTAGTTCTGCCCCAGCCTACCATAGATAACCTTGCTCTTGCCTTGAGGCTCTGAGATGCCAAGAACTTGTCAACTTCAAAGGGCGGGCCGGGCTACATCTACTCAGCTGCCACAGTTTCTCCTTGCTAGACCTAGTGGCAAAGCATTTTGCTGAGATGCAGAAGGCAAGAAACGCAGAATACGGAGACGCGGAGCTGTCCCAAGTGCCGCTGCCAGGCGTCTTTCCGCAGAAGGAGCGCCACGGAGCGCACCGCAACCGGCACCGTCATCTCTGCGCAAAGAGCCAAAATATTTTCAAACCCGCCAAAACTAATCCAAAAATATTTTCAAACCCGCCAAAATAGAAAACCAGACAGAAGTCATCAATACATTCGAAAAAACCTGACAAAACATGATAAAGCCCACCAAAGCTAATCCAAACACACCAAAAACAGGGCTAAACAGAATCAAAACAAATCAAAACAAATCGAAACCTTCTAAAAACCCGCCAAAATATTTCAAAACCTGTCAAAACTAATCAAAACATTCCGAACACCCGCCAAAACATTCCGAACACCCGCCAAAAGGAATCCAAACATTCCAAAACCTGCCAACACAATAAAAACAACTCAAGAGAATACAAAACATTCTAAAACCCAACCAAAACATTCCGAAAACCCGCCAAAACATCATAAAAAAAAAAATCAAAACCAACCAAAATATTCCGAAAACCCGCCAAAATGATTTAGACCCGCAAAACTCATCAAAACATTCTGAAAAGATGCCAAAACATTAGAAAACCAGCCAGAACTGATCAAAACATTCAAAAAACTTGGCAAAACATCACAAAAACAAATCAAAACCAACCAAAAAATTCCAAAAACCTGACAAAATAGTTTAGAACCTGCCAAAACTGATCAAAACATTCTGAAAAGATGCCAAAATACTAGAAAACCAGTCAGAAGTGATCGAAACTTTCAATAACTTGCCAAAACATAATCAAAACAAATTAAAGCAAACCAAAACATTCCAAATACACGCCAAAATATTTTAAAACCCGCCAAAAGGAATCCAAATATTCCACAACCTGCCAAGACAATCAAAACAACACAAGAGAAAACAAAACATTCTAAAACACCACCAAAACATTCCGAAAACCCGCCAAAACATCATCAAAACAAATCAAAACAAACCAAACAATAGGAGGAACACGGCAACGTATTGGCAAGCAAGAGACGGAGAGCGCGGCGCCTTCTAGGAGGCCAAGAAGGAAGCCTCACAACACCTGCACTGTGTCTGCAACTTTCAAACTGCTAGAAGCTAGTGGCTTGCCACTGGCCTGCCTCTTCAATTGCCATTAGCATTCCAATGGAAGCTATTCTTGGACAACTTTGCTCTGCTTGCTGCTAGTTCTGCCCCAGCCTACCATAGATAACCTTGCTCTTGCCTTGAGGCTCTGAGATGCCAAGAACTTGTCAACTTCAAAGGGCGGGCCGGGCTACATCTACTCAGCTGCCACAGTTTCTCCTTGCTAGACCTAGTGGGAAAGCATTTTGCTGAGATGCAGAAGGCAAGAAACGCAGAATACGGAGACGCGGAGCTGTCCCAAGTGCCGCTGCCAGGCGTCTTTCCGCAGAAGGAGCGCCCCGGAGCGCACCGCAACCGGCACCGTCATCTCTGCGCAAAGAGCCAAAATATTTTCAAACCCGCCAAAACTAATCCAAAAATATTTTCAAACCCGCCAAAATAGAAAACCAGACAGAAGTGATCAATACATTCGAAAAAACCTGACAAAACATGATAAAGCCCACCAAAGCTAATCCAAACACACCAAAAACTGGGCTAAACAGAATCAAAACAAATCAAAACAAATCGAAACCTTCTAAAAACCGGCCAAAATATTTCAAAACCCGTCAAAACTAATCAAAACATTCCAATACCCGCCAAAACATTCCGAACACCCGCCAAAAGGAATCCAAACATTCCAAAACCTGCCAACACAATAAAAACAACTCAAGAGAATACAAAACATTCTAAAACCCAACCAAAACATTCCGAAAACCCGCCAAAACATCATTAAAAAAAAATCAAAACCAACCAAAATATTCCGAAAACCCGCCAAAATAATTTAGACCCGCAAAACTCATCAAAACATTCTGAAAAGATGCCAAAACATTAGAAAACCAGCCTGAACTGATCAAAACATTGAAAAAACTTGGCAAAACATCATAAAAACAAATCAAAACCAACCAAAAAATTCCAAAAACCTGACAAAATAGTTTAGAACCTGCCAAAACTGATCAAAACATGCTGAAAAGATGCCAAAATACTAGAAAACCAGTCAGAAGTGATCGAAACTTTCAATAACTTGCCAAAACATAATCAAAACAAATGAAAGCAAACCAAAACATTCCAAATACACGCCAAAATATTTTAAAACCCGCCAAAAGGAATCCAAACGTTCCACAACCTGCCAAGACAATAAAAACAACACAAGAGAAAACAAAACATTCTAAAACACCACCAAAACATTCCGAAAACCCGCCAAAACCTCATCAAAACAAATCAAAACAAACCAAACAATAGGAGGAATACGGCAACATATTGGCAAGCAAGAGACGGAGAGCGCGGCACCTTCTAGGAGGCCAAGAAGGAAGCCGCACAACACCTGCACTGTGTCTGCAACTTTCAAACTGCTAGAAGCTAGTGGCTTGCCACTGGCCTGCCTCTTCAATTGCCGTTAGCATTCCAATGGAAGCTATTCTTGGACAACTTTGCTCTGCTTGCTGCTAGTTCTGCCCCAGCCTACCATAGATAACCTTGCTCTTGCCTTGAGGCTCTGAGATGCCAAGAACTTGTCAACTTCAAAGGGCGGGCCGGGCTACATCTACTCAGCTGCCACAGTTTCTCCTTGCTAGACCTAGTGGCAAAGCATTTTGCTGAGATGCAGAAGGCAAGAAACGCAGAATACGGAGACGCGGAGCTGTCCCAAGTGCCGCTGCCTAGGCGTCTTTCCGCAGAAGGAGCGCCACGGAGCGCACCGCAACCGGCACCGTCATCTCTGCGCAAAGAGCCAAAATATTTTCAAACCCGCCAAAACTAATCCAAAAATATTTTCAAACCCGCCAAAATAGAAAACCAGACAGAAGTCATCAATACATTCGAAAAAACCTGACGAAACATGATAAAGCCCACCAAAGCTAATCCAAACACACCAAAAACAGGGCTAAACAGAATCAAAACAAATCAAAACAAATCGAAACCTTCTAAAAACCCGCCAAAATATTTCAAAACCTGTCAAAACTAATCAAAACATTCCGAACACCCGCCAAAAAATTCCGAACACCCGCCAAAAGGAATCCAAACATTCCAAAACCTGCCAACACAATAAAAACAACTCAAGAGAATACAAAACATTCTAAAAGCCAACCAAAACATTCCGAAAACCCGCCAAAACATCATAAAAAAAAAAATCAAAACCAACCAAAATATTCCGAAAACCCGCCAAAATGATTTAGACCCGCAAAACTCATCAAAACATTCTGAAAAGATGCCAAAACATTAGAAAACCAGCCAGAACTGATCAAAACATTCAAAAAACTTGGCAAAACATCACAAAAACAAATCAAAACCAACCAAAAAATTCCAAAAACCTGACAAAATAGTTTAGAACCTGCCAAAACTGATCAAAACATTCTGAAAAGATGCCAAAATAGTAGAAAACCAGTCAGAAGTGATCGAAACTTTCAATAACTTGCCAAAACATAATCAAAACAAATTAAAGCAAACCAAAACATTCCAAATACACGCCAAAATATTTTAAAACCCGCCAAAAGGAATCCAAATATTCCACAACCTGCCAAGACAATCAAAACAACACAAGAGAAAACAAAACATTCTAAAACACCACCAAAACATTCCGAAAACCCGCCAAAACATCATCAAAACAAATCAAAACAAACCAAACAATAGGAGGAACACGGCAACATATTGGCGCGCAAGAGACGGAGAGCGCGGCACCTTCTAGGAGGCCAAGAAGGAAGCCGCACAACACCTGCACTGTGTCTGCAACTTTCAAACTGCTAGAAGCTAGTGGCTTGCCACTGGCCTGCCTCTTCAATTGCCATTAGCATTCCAATGGAAGCTATTCTTGGACAACTTTGCTCTGCTTGCTGCTAGTTCTGCCCCAGCCTACCATAGATAACCTTGCTCTTGCCTTGAGGCTCTGAGATGCCAAGAACTTGTCAACTTCAAAGGGCGGGCCGGGCTACATCTACTCAGCTGCCACAGTTTCTCCTTGCTAGACCTAGTGGGAAAGCATTTTGCTGAGATGCAGAAGGCAAGAAACGCAGAATACGGAGACGCGGAGCTGTCCCAAGTGCCGCTGCCAGGCGTCTTTCCGCAGAAGGAGCGCCCCGGAGTGCACCGCAACCGGCACCGTCATCTCTGCGCAAAGAGCCAAAATATTTTCAAACCCGCCAAAACTAATCCAAAAATATTTTCAAACCCGCCAAAATAGAAAACCAGACAGAAGTGATCAATACATTCGAAAAAACCTGACAAAACATGATAAAGCCCACCAAAGCTAATCCAAACACACCAAAAACTGGGCTAAACAGAATCAAAACAAATCAAAACAAATCGAAACCTTCTAAAAACCGGCCAAAATATTTCAAAACCCGTCAAAACTAATCAAAACATTCCAATACCCGCCAAAACATTCCGAACACCCGCCAAAAGGAATCCAAACATTCCAAAACCTGCCAACACAATAAAAACAACTCAAGAGAATACAAAACATTCTAAAACCCAACCAAAACATTCCGAAAACCCGCCAAAACATCATTAAAAAAAAATCAAAACCAACCAAAATATTCCGAAAACCCGCCAAAATAATTTAGACCCGCAAAACTCATCAAAACATTCTGAAAAGATGCCAAAACATTAGAAAACCAGCCTGAACTGATCAAAACATTGAAAAAACTTGGCAAAACATCATAAAAACAAATCAAAACCAACCAAAAAATTCCAAAAACCTGACAAAATAGTTTAGAACCTGCCAAAACTGATCAAAACATGCTGAAAAGATGCCAAAATACTAGAAAACCAGTCAGAAGTGATCGAAACTTTCAATAACTTGCCAAAACATAATCAAAACAAATGAAAGCAAACCAAAACATTCCAAATACACGCCAAAATATTTTAAAACCCGCCAAAAGGAATCCAAATATTCCACAACCTGCCAAGACAATAAAAACAACACAAGAGAAAACAAAACATTCTAAAACACCACCAAAACATTCCGAAAACCCGCCAAAACCTCATCAAAACAAATCAAAACAAACCAAACAATAGGAGGAACAGAGCAACATATTGGCAAGCAAGAGACGGAGAGCGCGGCACCTTCTAGGAGGCCAAGAAGGAAGCCGCACAACACCTGCACTGTGTCTGCAACTTTCAAACTGCTAGAAGCTAGTGGCTTGCCACTGGCCTGCCTCTTCAATTGCCGTTAGCATTCCAATGGAAGCTATTCTTGGACAACTTTGCTCTGCTTGCTGCTAGTTCTGCCCCAGCCTACCATAGATAACCTTGCTCTTGCCTTGAGGCTCTGAGATGCCAAGAACTTGTCAACTTCAAAGGGCGGGCCGGGCTACATCTACTCAGCTGCCACAGTTTCTCCTTGCTAGACCTAGTGGCAAAGCATTTTGCTGAGATGCAGAAGGCAAGAAACGCAGAATACGGAGACGCGGAGCTGTCCCAAGTGCCGCTGCCTAGGCGTCTTTCCGCAGAAGGAGCGCCACGGAGCGCACCGCAACCGGCACCGTCATCTCTGCGCAAAGAGCCAAAATATTTTCAAACCCGCCAAAACTAATCCAAAAATATTTTCAAACCCGCCAAAATAGAAAACCAGACAGAAGTCATCAATACATTCGAAAAAACCTGACGAAACATGATAAAGCCCACCAAAGCTAATCCAAACACACCAAAAACAGGGCTAAACAGAATCAAAACAAATCAAAACAAATCGAAACCTTCTAAAAACCCGCCAAAATATTTCAAAACCTGTCAAAACTAATCAAAACATTCCGAACACCCGCCAAAAAATTCCGAACACCCGCCAAAAGGAATCCAAACATTCCAAAACCTGCCAACACAATAAAAACAACTCAAGAGAATACAAAACATTCTAAAACCCAACCAAAACATTCCGAAAACCCGCCAAAACATCATAAAAAAAAAAAATCAAAACCAACCAAAATATTCCGAAAACCCGCCAAAATGATTTAGACCCGCAAAACTCATCAAAACATTCTGAAAAGATGCCAAAACATTAGAAAACCAGCCAGAACTGATCAAAACATTGAAAAAACTTGGCAAAACATCACAAAAACAAATCAAAACCAACCAAAAAATTCCAAAAACCTGACAAAATAGTTTAGAACCTGCCAAAACTGATCAAAACATTCTGAAAAGATGCCAAAATAGTAGAAAACCAGTCAGAAGTGATCGAAACTTTCAATAACTTGCCAAAACAAAATCAAAACAAATGAAAGCAAACCAAAACATTCCAAATACACGCCAAAAGATTTTAAAACCCGCCAAAAGGAATCCAAATATTCCACAACCTGCCAAGACAAGAGAAACAACACAAGAGAAAACAAAACATTCTAAAACACCACCAAAACATTCCGAAAACCCGCCAAAACATCATAAAAACAAATCAAAACAAACCAAACAATAGGAGGAACACGGCAACATATTGGCAAGCAAGAGACGGAGAGCGCGGCACCTTCTAGGAGGCCAAGAAGGAAGCCGCACAACACCTGCACTGTGTCTGCAACTTTCAAACTGCTAGAAGCTAGTGGCTTGCCACTGGCCTGCCTCTTCAATTGCTGTTAGCATTCCAATGGAAGGTGTTCTTGGACAACTTTGCTCTGCTTGCTGCTAGTTCTGCCCCAGCCTACCATAGAGAACCTTGCTCTTGCCTTGAGGCTCTGAGATGCCAAGAACTTGTCAACTTCAAAGGGCGGGCCGGGCTACATCTACTCAGCTGCCACAGTTTCTCCTTGCTAGACCTAGTGGGAAAGCATTTTGCTGAGATGCAGAAGGCAAGAAACGCAGAATACGGAGACGCGGAGCTGTCCCAAGTGCCGCTGCCTAGGCGTCTTTCCGCAGAAGGAGCGCCCCGGAGCGCACCGCAACCGGCACCGTCATCTCTGCGCAAAGAGCCAAAATATTTTCAAACCCGCCAAAACTCATCCAAAAATATTTTCAAACCCGCCAAAATAGAAAACCAGACAGAAGTCATCAATACATTCGAAAAAACCTGACAAAACATGATCAAGCCCACCAAAGCTAATCCAAACACACCAAAAACTGGGCTAAACAGAATCAAAACAAATCAAAACAAATCGAAACCTTCTAAAAACCCGCCAAAATATTTCAAAACCCGTCAAAACTAATCAAAACATTCCGAACACCCGCCAAAACATTCCGAACACCCGCCAAAAGGAATCCAAACATTCCAAAACCTGCCAACACAATAAAAACAACTCAAGAGAATACAAAACATTCTAAAACCCAACCAAAACATTCCGAAAACCCGCCAAAACATCATAAAAACAAATCAAAACCAACCAAAATATTCCGAAAACCCGCCAAAATGATTTAGACCCGCAAAACTCATCAAAACATTCTGAAAAGATGCCAAAACATTAGAAAACCAGCCTGAACTGATCAAAACATTGAAAAAACTTGGCAAAACATCATAAAAACAAATCAAAACCAACCAAAAAATTCCAAAAACCTGACAAAATAGTTTAGAACCTGCCAAAACTGATCAAAACATGCTGAAAAGATGCCAAAATACTAGAAAACCAGTCAGAAGTGATCGAAACTTTCAATAACTTGCCAAAACATAATCAAAACAAATGAAAGCAAACCAAAACATTCCAAATACACGCCAAAATATTTTAAAACCCGCCAAAAGGAATCCAAATATTCCACAACCTGCCAAGACAAGAGAAACAACACAAGAGAAAACAAAACATTCTAAAACACCACCAAAACATTCCGAAAACCCGCCAAAACCTCATCAAAACAAATCAAAACAAACCAAATAATAGGAGGAACACGGCAACATATTGGCAAGCAAGAGACGGAGAGCGCGGCACCTTCTAGGAGGCCAAGAAGGAAGCCGCACAACACCTGCACTGTGTCTGCAACTTTCAAACTGCTAGAAGCTAGTGGCTTGCCACTGGCCTGCCTCTTCAATTGCCATTAGCATTCCAATGGAAGGTATTCTTGGACAACTTTGCTCTGCTTGCTGCTAGTTCTGCCCCAGCCTACCATAGATAACCTTGCTCTTGCCTTGAGGCTCTGAGATGCCAAGAACTTGTCAACTTCAAAGGGCGGGCCGGGCTACATCTACTCAGCTGCCACAGTTTCTCCTTGCTAGACCTAGTGGGAAAGCATTTTGCTGAGATGCAGAAGGCAAGAAACGCAGAATACGGAGACGCGGAGCTGTCCCAAGTGCCGCTGCCAGGCGTCTTTCCGCAGAAGGAGCGCCACGGAGCGCACCGCAACCGGCACCGTCATCTCTGCGCAAAGAGCCAAAATATTTTCAAACCCGCCAAAACTAATCCAAAAATATTTTCAAACCCGCCAAAATAGAAAACCAGACAGAAGTGATCAATACATTCGAAAAAACCTGACAAAACATGATAAAGCCCACCAAAGCTAATCCAAACACACCAAAAACTGGGCTAAACAGAATCAAAACAAATCAAAACAAATCGAAACCTTCTAAAAACCCGCCAAAATATTTCAAAACCCGTCAAAACTAATCAAAACATTCCAATACCCGCCAAAACATTCCGAACACCCGCCAAAAGGAATCCAAACATTCCAAAACCTGCCAACACAATAAAAACAACTCAAGAGAATACAAAACATTCTAAAACCCAACCAAAACATTCCGAAAACCCGCCAAAACATCATTAAAAAAAAATCAAAACCAACCAAAATATTCCGAAAACCCGCCAAAATAATTTAGACCCGCAAAACTCATCAAAACATTCTGAAAAGATGCCAAAACATTAGAAAACCAGCCAGAACTGATCAAAACATTGAAAAAACTTGGCAAAACATCATAAAAACAAATCAAAACCAACCAAAAAATTCCAAAAACCTGACAAAATAGTTTAGAACCTGCCAAAACTGATCAAAACATGCTGAAAAGATGCCAAAATAGTAGAAAACCAGTCAGAAGTGATCGAAACTTTCAATAACTTGCCAAAACATAATCAAAACAAATGAAAGCAAACCAAAACATTCCAAATACACGCCAAAATATTTTAAAACCCGCCAAAAGGAATCCAAACGTTCCACAACCTGCCAAGACAATAAAAACAACACAAGAGAAAACAAAACATTCTAAAACACCACCAAAACATTCCGAAAACCCGCCAAAACCTCATCAAAACAAATCAAAACAAACCAAACAATAGGAGGAACACGGCAACATATTGGCAAGCAAGAGACGGAGAGCGCGGCACCTTCTAGGAGGCCAAGAAGGAAGCCGCACAACACCTGCACTGTGTCTGCAACTTTCAAACTGCTAGAAGCTAGTGGCTTGCCACTGGCCTGCCTCTTCAATTGCCATTAGCATTCCAATGGAAGCTATTCTTGGACAACTTTGCTCTGCTTGCTGCTAGTTCTGCCCCAGCCTACCATAGATAACCTTGCTCTTGCCTTGAGGCTCTGAGATGCCAAGAACTTGTCAACTTCAAAGGGCGGGCCGGGCTACATCTACTCAGCTGCCACAGTTTCTCCTTGCTAGACCTAGTGGCAAAGCATTTTGCTGAGATGCAGAAGGCAAGAAACGCAGAATACGGAGACGCGGAGCTGTCCCAAGTGCCGCTGCCAGGCGTCTTTCCGCAGAAGGAGCGCCACGGAGCGCACCGCAACCGGCACCGTCATCTCTGCGCAAAGAGCCAAAATATTTTCAAACCCGCCAAAACTAATCCAAAAATATTTTCAAACCCGCCAAAATAGAAAACCAGACAGAAGTCATCAATACATTCGAAAAAACCTGACAAAACATGATAAAGCCCACCAAAGCTAATCCAAACACACCAAAAACTGGGCTAAACAGAATCAAAACAAATCAAAACAAATCGAAACCTTCTAAAAACCCGCCAAAATATTTCAAAACCCGTCAAAACTAATCAAAACATTCCAATACCCGCCAAAACATTCCGAACACCCGCCAAAAGGAATCCAAACATTCCAAAACCTGCCAACACAATAAAAACAACTCAAGAGAATACAAAACATTCTAAAACCCAACCAAAACATTCCGAAAACCCGCCAAAACATCATTAAAAAAAAATCAAAACCAACCAAAATATTCCGAAAACCCGCCAAAATAATTTAGACCCGCAAAACTCATCAAAACATTCTGAAAAGATGCCAAAACATTAGAAAACCAGCCAGAACTGATCAAAACATTGAAAAAACTTGGCAAAACATCATAAAAACAAATCAAAACCAACCAAAAAATTCCAAAAACCTGACAAAATAGTTTAGAACCTGCCAAAACTGATCAAAACATGCTGAAAAGATGCCAAAATAGTAGAAAACCAGTCAGAAGTGATCGAAACTTTCAATAACTTGCCAAAACATAATCAAAACAAATGAAAGCAAACCAAAACATTCCAAATACACGCCAAAATATTTTAAAACCCGCCAAAAGGAATCCAAACGTTCCACAACCTGCCAAGACAATAAAAACAACACAAGAGAAAACAAAACATTCTAAAACACCACCAAAACATTCCGAAAACCCGCCAAAACCTCATCAAAACAAATCAAAACAAACCAAACAATAGGAGGAATACGGCAACATATTGGCAAGCAAGAGACGGAGAGCACGGCACCTTCTAGGAGGCCAAGAAGGAAGCCGCACAACACCTGCACTGTGTCTGCAACTTTCAAACTGCTAGAAGCTAGTGGCTTGCCACTGGCCTGCCTCTTCAATTGCTGTTAGCATTCCAATGGAAGCTATTCTTGGACAACTTTGCTCTGCTTGCTGCTAGTTCTGCCCCAGCCTACCATAGATAACCTTGCTCTTGCCTTGAGGCTCTGAGATGCCAAGAACTTGTCAACTTCAAAGGGCGGGCCGGGCTACATCTACTCAGCTGCCACAGTTTCTCCTTGCTAGACCTAGTGGGAAAGCATTTTGCTGAGATGCAGAAGGCAAGAAACGCAGAATACGGAGACGCGGAGCTGTCCCAAGTGCCGCTGCCTAGGCGTCTTTCCGCAGAAGGAGCGCCCCGGAGCGCACCGCAACCGGCACCGTCATCTCTGCGCAAAGAGCCAAAATATTTTCAAACCCGCCAAAACTAATCCAAAAATATTTTCAAACCCGCCAAAATAGAAAACCAGACAGAAGTCATCAATACATTCGAAAAAACCTGACAAAACATGATAAAGCCCACCAAAGCTAATCCAAACACACCAAAAACTGGGCTAAACAGAATCAAAACAAATCAAAACAAATCGAAACCTTCTAAAAACCCGCCAAAATATTTCAAAACCTGTCAAAACTAATCAAAACATTCCGAACACCCGCCAAAACATTCCGAACACCCGCCAAAAGGAATCCAAACATTCCAAAACCTGCCAACACAATAAAAACAACTCAAGAGAATACAAAACATTCTAAAACCCAACCAAAACATTCCGAAAACCCGCCAAAACATCATAAAAAAAAAAATCAAAACCAACCAAAATATTCCGAAAACCCGCCAAAATGATTTAGACCCGCAAAACTCATCAAAACATTCTGAAAAGATGCCAAAACATTAGAAAACCAGCCAGAACTGATCAAAACATTGAAAAAACTTGGCAAAACATCACAAAAACAAATCAAAACCAACCAAAAAATTCCAAAAACCTGACAAAATAGTTTAGAACCTGCCAAAACTGATCAAAACATTCTGAAAAGATGCCAAAATACTAGAAAACCAGTCAGAAGTGATCGAAACTTTCAATAACTTGCCAAAACATAATCAAAACAAATGAAAGCAAACCAAAACATTCCAAATACACGCCAAAATATTTTAAAACCCGCCAAAAGGAATCCAAACGTTCCACAACCTGCCAAGACAATCAAAACAACACAAGAGAAAACAAAACATTCTAAAACACCACCAAAACATTCCGAAAACCCGCCAAAACATCATCAAAACAAATCAAAACAAACCAAACAATAGGAGGAACACGGCAACATATTGGCAAGCAAGAGACGGAGAGCGCGGCACCTTCTAGAAGGCCAAGAAGGAAGCCGCACAACACCTGCACTGTGTCTGCAACTTTCAAACTGCTAGAAGCTAGTGGCTTGCCACTGGCCTGCCTCTTCAATTGCCATTAGCATTCCAATGGAAGCTATTCTTGGACAACTTTGCTCTGCTTGCTGCTAGTTCTGCCCCAGCCTACCATAGAGAACCTTGCTCTTGCCTTGAGGCTCTGAGATGCCAAGAACTTGTCAACTTCAAAGGGCGGGCCGGGCTACATCTACTCAGCTGCCACAGTTTCTCCTTGCTAGACCTAGTGGGAAAGCATTTTGCTGAGATGCAGAAGGCAAGAAACGCAGAATACGGAGACGCGGAGCTGTCCCAAGTGCCGCTGCCAGGCGTCTTTCCGCAGAAGGAGCGCCCCGGAACGCACCGCAACCGGCACCGTCATCTCTGCGCAAAGAGCCAAAATATTTTCAAACCCGCCAAAACTAATCCAAAAATATTTTCAAACCCGCCAAAATAGAAAACCAGACAGAAGTCATCAATACATTCGAAAAAACCTGACAAAACATGATAAAGCCCTCCAAAGCTAATCCAAACACACCAAAAACTGGGCTAAACATAATCAAAACAAATCAAAACAAATTGAAACCTTCTAAAAACCGGCCAAAATATTTCAAAACCCGTCAAAACTAATCAAAACATTCCAATACCCGCCAAAACATTCCGAACACCCGCCAAAAGGAAACCAAACATTCCAAAACCTGCCAACACAATAAAAACAACTCAAGAGAATACAAAACATTCTAAAACCCAAACAAAACATTCCGAAAACCCGCCAAAACATCATTAAAAAAAAATCAAAACCAACCAAAATATTCCGAAAACCCGCCAAAATAATTTAGACCCGCAAAACTCATCAAAACATTCTGAAAAGATGCCAAAACATTAGAAAACCAGCCTGAACTGATCAAAACATTGAAAAAACTTGGCAAAACATCATAAAAACAAATCAAAACCAACCAAAAAATTCCAAAAACCTGACAAAATAGTTTAGAACCTGCCAAAACTGATCAAAACATGCTGAAAAGATGCCAAAATACTAGAAAACCAGTCAGAAGTGATCGAAACTTTCAATAACTTGCCAAAACATAATCAAAACAAATGAAAGCAAACCAAAACATTCCAAATACACGCCAAAATATTTTAAAACCCGCCAAAAGGAATCCAAACGTTCCACAACCTGCCAAGACAATAAAAACAACACAAGAGAAAACAAAACATTCTAAAACACCACCAAAACATTCCGAAAACCCGCCAAAACCTCATCAAAACAAATCAAAACAAACCAAACAATAGGAGGAATACGGCAACATATTGGCAAGCAAGAGACGGAGAGCGCGGCACCTTCTAGGAGGCCAAGAAGGAAGCCGCACAACACCTGCACTGTGTCTGCAACTTTCAAACTGCTAGAAGCTAGTGGCTTGCCACTGGCCTGCCTCTTCAATTGCCGTTAGCATTCCAATGGAAGCTATTCTTGGACAACTTTGCTCTGCTTGCTGCTAGTTCTGCCCCAGCCTACCATAGATAACCTTGCTCTTGCCTTGAGGCTCTGAGATGCCAAGAACTTGTCAACTTCAAAGGGCGGGCCGGGCTACATCTACTCAGCTGCCACAGTTTCTCCTTGCTAGACCTAGTGGGAAAGCATTTTGCTGAGATGCAGAAGGCAAGAAACGCAGAATACGGAGACGCGGAGCTGTCCCAAGTGCCGCTGCCTAGGCGTCTTTCCGCAGAAGGAGCGCCACGGAGCGCACCGCAACCGGCACCGTCATCTCTGCGCAAAGAGCCAAAATATTTTCAAACCCGCCAAAACTAATCCAAAAATATTTTCAAACCCGCCAAAATAGAAAACCAGACAGAAGTCATCAATACATTCGAAAAAACCTGACGAAACATGATAAAGCCCACCAAAGCTAATCCAAACACACCAAAAACAGGGCTAAACAGAATCAAAACAAATCAAAACAAATCGAAACCTTCTAAAAACCCGCCAAAATATTTCAAAACCTGTCAAAACTAATCAAAACATTCCGAACACCCGCCAAAAAATTCCGAACACCCGCCAAAAGGAATCCAAACATTCCAAAACCTGCCAACACAATAAAAACAACTCAAGAGAATACAAAACATTCTAAAACCCAACCAAAACATTCCGAAAACCCGCCAAAACATCATAAAAAAAAAAAATCAAAACCAACCAAAATATTCCGAAAACCCGCCAAAATGATTTAGACCCGCAAAACTCATCAAAACATTCTGAAAAGATGCCAAAACATTAGAAAACCAGCCAGAACTGATCAAAACATTGAAAAAACTTGGCAAAACATCACAAAAACAAATCAAAACCAACCAAAAAATTCCAAAAACCTGACAAAATAGTTTAGAACCTGCCAAAACTGATCAAAACATTCTGAAAAGATGCCAAAATAGTAGAAAACCAGTCAGAAGTGATCGAAACTTTCAATAACTTGCCAAAACAAAATCAAAACAAATGAAAGCAAACCAAAACATTCCAAATACACGCCAAAAGATTTTAAAACCCGCCAAAAGGAATCCAAATATTCCACAACCTGCCAAGACAAGAGAAACAACACAAGAGAAAACAAAACATTCTAAAACACCACCAAAACATTCCGAAAACCCGCCAAAACATCATAAAAACAAATCAAAACAAACCAAACAATAGGAGGAACAGAGCAACATATTGGCAAGCAAGAGACGGAGAGCGCGGCACCTTCTAGGAGGCCAAGAAGGAAGCCGCACAACACCTGCACTGTGTCTGCAACTTTCAAACTGCTAGAAGCTAGTGGCTTGCCACTGGCCTGCCTCTTCAATTGCTGTTAGCATTCCAATGGAAGGTGTTCTTGGACAACTTTGCTCTGCTTGCTGCTAGTTCTGCCCCAGCCTACCATAGAGAACCTTGCTCTTGCCTTGAGGCTCTGAGATGCCAAGAACTTGTCAACTTCAAAGGGCGGGCCGGGCTACATCTACTCAGCTGCCACAGTTTCTCCTTGCTAGACCTAGTGGGAAAGCATTTTGCTGAGATGCAGAAGGCAAGAAACGCAGAATACGGAGACGCGGAGCTGTCCCAAGTGCCGCTGCCTAGGCGTCTTTCCGCAGAAGGAGCGCCCCGGAGCGCACCGCAACCGGCACCGTCATCTCTGCGCAAAGAGCCAAAATATTTTCAAACCCGCCAAAACTAATCCAAAAATATTTTCAAACCCGCCAAAATAGAAAACCAGACAGAAGTCATCAATACATTCGAAAAAACCTGACAAAACATGATCAAGCCCACCAAAGCTAATCCAAACACACCAAAAACTGGGCTAAACAGAATCAAAACAAATCAAAACAAATCGAAACCTTCTAAAAACCCGCCAAAATATTTCAAAACCCGTCAAAACTAATCAAAACATTCCGAACACCCGCCAAAACATTCCGAACACCCGCCAAAAGGAATCCAAACATTCCAAAACCTGCCAACACAATAAAAACAACTCAAGAGAATACAAAACATTCTAAAACCCAACCAAAACATTCCGAAAACCCGCCAAAACATCATAAAAACAAATCAAAACCAACCAAAATATTCCGAAAACCCGCCAAAATGATTTAGACCCGCAAAACTCATCAAAACATTCTGAAAAGATGCCAAAACATTAGAAAACCAGCCTGAACTGATCAAAACATTGAAAAAACTTGGCAAAACATCATAAAAACAAATCAAAACCAACCAAAAAATTCCAAAAACCTGACAAAATAGTTTAGAACCTGCCAAAACTGATCAAAACATGCTGAAAAGATGCCAAAATACTAGAAAACCAGTCAGAAGTGATCGAAACTTTCAATAACTTGCCAAAACATAATCAAAACAAATGAAAGCAAACCAAAACATTCCAAATACACGCCAAAATATTTTAAAACCCGCCAAAAGGAATCCAAATATTCCACAACCTGCCAAGACAAGAGAAACAACACAAGAGAAAACAAAACATTCTAAAACACCACCAAAACATTCCGAAAACCCGCCAAAACCTCATCAAAACAAATCAAAACAAACCAAATAATAGGAGGAACACGGCAACATATTGGCAAGCAAGAGACGGAGAGCGCGGCACCTTCTAGGAGGCCAAGAAGGAAGCCGCACAACACCTGCACTGTGTCTGCAACTTTCAAACTGCTAGAAGCTAGTGGCTTGCCACTGGCCTGCCTCTTCAATTGCCATTAGCATTCCAATGGAAGGTATTCTTGGACAACTTTGCTCTGCTTGCTGCTAGTTCTGCCCCAGCCTACCATAGATAACCTTGCTCTTGCCTTGAGGCTCTGAGATGCCAAGAACTTGTCAACTTCAAAGGGCGGGCCGGGCTACATCTACTCAGCTGCCACAGTTTCTCCTTGCTAGACCTAGTGGGAAAGCATTTTGCTGAGATGCAGAAGGCAAGAAACGCAGAATACGGAGACGCGGAGCTGTCCCAAGTGCCGCTGCCAGGCGTCTTTCCGCAGAAGGAGCGCCACGGAGCGCACCGCAACCGGCACCGTCATCTCTGCGCAAAGAGCCAAAATATTTTCAAACCCGCCAAAACTAATCCAAAAATATTTTCAAACCCGCCAAAATAGAAAACCAGACAGAAGTGATCAATACATTCGAAAAAACCTGACAAAACATGATAAAGCCCACCAAAGCTAATCCAAACACACCAAAAACTGGGCTAAACAGAATCAAAACAAATCAAAACAAATCGAAACCTTCTAAAAACCCGCCAAAATATTTCAAAACCCGTCAAAACTAATCAAAACATTCCAATACCCGCCAAAACATTCCGAACACCCGCCAAAAGGAATCCAAACATTCCAAAACCTGCCAACACAATAAAAACAACTCAAGAGAATACAAAACATTCTAAAACCCAACCAAAACATTCCGAAAACCCGCCAAAACATCATTAAAAAAAAATCAAAACCAACCAAAATATTCCGAAAACCCGCCAAAATAATTTAGACCCGCAAAACTCATCAAAACATTCTGAAAAGATGCCAAAACATTAGAAAACCAGCCAGAACTGATCAAAACATTGAAAAAACTTGGCAAAACATCATAAAAACAAATCAAAACCAACCAAAAAATTCCAAAAACCTGACAAAATAGTTTAGAACCTGCCAAAACTGATCAAAACATGCTGAAAAGATGCCAAAATAGTAGAAAACCAGTCAGAAGTGATCGAAACTTTCAATAACTTGCCAAAACATAATCAAAACAAATGAAAGCAAACCAAAACATTCCAAATACACGCCAAAATATTTTAAAACCCGCCAAAAGGAATCCAAACGTTCCACAACCTGCCAAGACAATAAAAACAACACAAGAGAAAACAAAACATTCTAAAACACCACCAAAACATTCCGAAAACCCGCCAAAACCTCATCAAAACAAATCAAAACAAACCAAACAATAGGAGGAACACGGCAACATATTGGCAAGCAAGAGACGGAGAGCGCGGCACCTTCTAGGAGGCCAAGAAGGAAGCCGCACAACACCTGCACTGTGTCTGCAACTTTCAAACTGCTAGAAGCTAGTGGCTTGCCACTGGCCTGCCTCTTCAATTGCCATTAGCATTCCAATGGAAGCTATTCTTGGACAACTTTGCTCTGCTTGCTGCTAGTTCTGCCCCAGCCTACCATAGATAACCTTGCTCTTGCCTTGAGGCTCTGAGATGCCAAGAACTTGTCAACTTCAAAGGGCGGGCCGGGCTACATCTACTCAGCTGCCACAGTTTCTCCTTGCTAGACCTAGTGGCAAAGCATTTTGCTGAGATGCAGAAGGCAAGAAACGCAGAATACGGAGACGCGGAGCTGTCCCAAGTGCCGCTGCCAGGCGTCTTTCCGCAGAAGGAGCGCCACGGAGCGCACCGCAACCGGCACCGTCATCTCTGCGCAAAGAGCCAAAATATTTTCAAACCCGCCAAAACTAATCCAAAAATATTTTCAAACCCGCCAAAATAGAAAACCAGACAGAAGTGATCAATACATTCGAAAAAACCTGACAAAACATGATAAAGCCCACCAAAGCTAATCCAAACACACCAAAAACTGGGCTAAACAGAATCAAAACAAATCAAAACAAATCGAAACCTTCTAAAAACCCGCCAAAATATTTCAAAACCCGTCAAAACTAATCAAAACATTCCGAACACCCGCCAAAACATTCCGAACACCCGCCAAAAGGAATCCAAACATTCCAAAACCTGCCAACACAATAAAAACAACTCAAGAGAATACAAAACATTCTAAAACCCAACCAAAACATTCCGAAAACCCGCCAAAACATCATTAAAAAAAAATCAAAACCAACCAAAATATTCCGAAAACCCGCCAAAATAATTTAGACCCGCAAAACTCATCAAAACATTCTGAAAAGATGCCAAAACATTAGAAAACCAGCCAGAACTGATCAAAACATTGAAAAAACTTGGCAAAACATCATAAAAACAAATCAAAACCAACCAAAAAATTCCAAAAACCTGACAAAATAGTTTAGAACCTGCCAAAACTGATCAAAACATGCTGAAAAGATGCCAAAATAGTAGAAAACCAGTCAGAAGTGATCGAAACTTTCAATAACTTGCCAAAACATAATCAAAACAAATGAAAGCAAACCAAAACATTCCAAATACACGCCAAAATATTTTAAAACCCGCCAAAAGGAATCCAAACGTTCCACAACCTGCCAAGACAATAAAAACAACACAAGAGAAAACAAAACATTCTAAAACACCACCAAAACATTCCGAAAACCCGCCAAAACCTCATCAAAACAAATCAAAACAAACCAAACAATAGGAGGAATACGGCAACATATTGGCAAGCAAGAGACGGAGAGCACGGCACCTTCTAGGAGGCCAAGAAGGAAGCCGCACAACACCTGCACTGTGTCTGCAACTTTCAAACTGCTAGAAGCTAGTGGCTTGCCACTGGCCTGCCTCTTCAATTGCTGTTAGCATTCCAATGGAAGCTATTCTTGGACAACTTTGCTCTGCTTGCTGCTAGTTCTGCCCCAGCCTACCATAGATAACCTTGCTCTTGCCTTGAGGCTCTGAGATGCCAAGAACTTGTCAACTTCAAAGGGCGGGCCGGGCTACATCTACTCAGCTGCCACAGTTTCTCCTTGCTAGACCTAGTGGGAAAGCATTTTGCTGAGATGCAGAAGGCAAGAAACGCAGAATACGGAGACGCGGAGCTGTCCCAAGTGCCGCTGCCTAGGCGTCTTTCCGCAGAAGGAGCGCCACGGAGCGCACCGCAACCGGCACCGTCATCTCTGCGCAAAGAGCCAAAATATTTTCAAACCCGCCAAAACTAATCCAAAAATATTTTCAAACCCGCCAAAATAGAAAACCAGACAGAAGTCATCAATACATTCGAAAAAACCTGACAAAACATGATAAAGCCCACCAAAGATAATCCAAACACACCAAAAACTGGGCTAAACAGAATCAAAACAAATCAAAACAAATCGAAACCTTCTAAAAACCCGCCAAAATATTTCAAAACCTGTCAAAACTAATCAAAACATTCCGAACACCCGCCAAAACATTCCGAACACCCGCCAAAAGGAATCCAAACATTCCAAAACCTGCCAACACAATAAAAACAACTCAAGAGAATACAAAACATTCTAAAACCCAACCAAAACATTCCGAAAACCCGCCAAAACATCATAAAAAAAAAAAATCAAAACCAACCAAAATATTCCGAAAACCCGCCAAAATGATTTAGACCCGCAAAACTCATCAAAACATTCTGAAAAGATGCCAAAACATTAGAAAACCAGCCAGAACTGATCAAAACATTCAAAAAACTTGGCAAAACATCACAAAAACAAATCAAAACCAACCAAAAAATTCCAAAAACCTGACAAAATAGTTTAGAACCTGCCAAAACTGATCAAAACATTCTGAAAAGATGCCAAAATACTAGAAAACCAGTCAGAAGTGATCGAAACTTTCAATAACTTGCCAAAACATAATCAAAACAAATGAAAGCAAACCAAAACATTCCAAATACACGCCAAAATATTTTAAAACCCGCCAAAAGGAATCCAAATATTCCACAACCTGCCAAGACAATAAAAACAACACAAGAGAAAACAAAACATTCTAAAACACCACCAAAACATTCCGAAAACCCGCCAAAACCTCATCAAAACAAATCAAAACAAACCAAACAATAGGAGGAACACGGCAACATATTGGCAAGCAAGAGACGGAGAGCGCGGCACCTTCTAGGAGGCCAAGAAGGAAGCCGCACAACACCTGCACTGTGTCTGCAACTTTCAAACTGCTAGAAGCTAGTGGCTTGCCACTGGCCTGCCTCTTCAATTGCCGTTAGCATTCCAATGGAAGGTGTTCTTGGACAACTTTGCTCTGCTTGCTGCTAGTTCTGCCCCAGCCTACCATAGATAACCTTGCTCTTGCCTTGAGGCTCTGAGATGCCAAGAACTTGTCAACTTCAAAGGGCGGGCCGGGCTACATCTACTCAGCTGCCACAGTTTCTCCTTGCTAGACCTAGTGGGAAAGCATTTTGCTGAGATGCAGAAGGCAAGAAACGCAGAATACGGAGACACGGAGCTGTCCCAAGTGCCGCTGCCAGGCGTCTTTCCGCAGAAGGAGCGCCACGGAGCGCACCGCAACCGGCACCGTCATCTCTGCGCAAAGAGCCAAAATATTTTCAAACCCGCCAAAACTAATCCAAAAATATTTTCAAACCCGCCAAAATAGAAAACCAGACAGAAGTCATCAATACATTCGAAAAAACCTGACAAAACATGATAAAGCCCACCAAAGCTAATCCAAACACACCAAAAACTGGGCTAAACAGAATCAAAACAAATCAAAACAAATCGAAACCTTCTAAAAACCCGCCAAAATATTTCAAAACCCGTCAAAACTAATCAAAACATTCCGAACACCCGCCAAAACATTCCGAACACCCGCCAAAAGGAATCCAAACATTCCAAAACCTGCCAACACAATAAAAACAACTCAAGAGAATACAAAACATTCTAAAACCCAACCAAAACATTCCGAAAACCCGCCAAAACATCATAAAAAAAAAAATCAAAACCAACCAAAATATTCCGAAAAGCCGCCAAAATGATTTAGACCCGCAAAACTCATCAAAACATTCTGAAAAGATGCCAAAACATTAGAAAACCAGCCAGAACTGATCAAAACATTCAAAAAACTTGGCAAAACATCACAAAAACAAATCAAAACCAACCAAAAAATTCCAAAAACCTGACAAAATAGTTTAGAACCTGCCAAAACTGATCAAAACATTCTGAAAAGATGCCAAAATACTAGAAAACCAGTCAGAAGTGATCGAAACTTTCAATAACTTGCCAAAACATAATCAAAACAAATGAAAGCAAACCAAAACATTCCAAATACACGCCAAAATATTTTAAAACCCGCCAAAAGGAATCCAAACGTTCCACAACCTGCCAAGACAATCAAAACAACACAAGAGAAAACAAAACATTCTAAAACACCACCAAAACATTCCGAAAACCCGCCAAAACATCATCAAAACAAATCAAAACAAACCAAACAATAGGAGGAACACGGCAACATATTGGCAAGCAAGAGACGGAGAGCGCGGCACCTTCTAGGAGGCCAAGAAGGAAGCCGCACAACACCTGCACTGTGTCTGCAACTTTCAAACTGCTAGAAGCTAGTGGCTTGCCACTGGCCTGCCTCTTCAATTGCCATTAGCATTCCAATGGAAGCTATTCTTGGACAACTTTGCTCTGCTTGCTGCTAGTTCTGCCCCAGCCTACCATAGAGAACCTTGCTCTTGCCTTGAGGCTCTGAGATGCCAAGAACTTGTCAACTTCAAAGGGCGGGCCGGGCTACATCTACTCAGCTGCCACAGTTTCTCCTTGCTAGACCTAGTGGGAAAGCATTTTGCTGAGATGCAGAAGGCAAGAAACGCAGAATACGGAGACGCGGAGCTGTCCCAAGTGCCGCTGCCAGGCGTCTTTCCGCAGAAGGAGCGCCCCGGAACGCACCGCAACCGGCACCGTCATCTCTGCGCAAAGAGCCAAAATATTTTCAAACCCGCCAAAACTAATCCAAAAATATTTTCAAACCCGCCAAAATAGAAAACCAGACAGAAGTGATCAATACATTCGAAAAAACCTGACAAAACATGATAAAGCCCTCCAAAGCTAATCCAAACACACCAAAAACTGGGCTAAACATAATCAAAACAAATCAAAACAAATTGAAACCTTCTAAAAACCGGCCAAAATATTTCAAAACCCGTCAAAACTAATCAAAACATTCCAATACCCGCCAAAACATTCCGAACACCCGCCAAAAGGAATCCAAACATTCCAAAACCTGCCAACACAATAAAAACAACTCAAGAGAATACAAAACATTCTAAAACCCAACCAAAACATTCCGAAAACCCGCCAAAACATCATTAAAAAAAAATCAAAACCAACCAAAATATTCCGAAAACCCGCCAAAATAATTTAGACCCGGAAAACTCATCAAAACACTCTGAAAAGATGCCAAAACATTAGAAAACCAGCCTGAACTGATCAAAACATTGAAAAAACTTGGCAAAACATCATAAAAACAAATCAAAACCAACCAAAAAATTCCAAAAACCTGACAAAATAGTTTAGAACCTGCCAAAACTGATCAAAACATGCTGAAAAGATGCCAAAATACTAGAAAACCAGTCAGAAGTGATCGAAACTTTCAATAACTTGCCAAAACATAATCAAAACAAATGAAAGCAAACCAAAACATTCCAAATACACGCCAAAATATTTTAAAACCCGCCAAAAGGAATCCAAACGTTCCACAACCTGCCAAGACAATCAAAACAACACAAGAGAAAACAAAACATTCTAAAACACCACCAAAACATTCCGAAAACCCGCCAAAACCTCATCAAAACAAATCAAAACAAACCAAACAATAGGAGGAATACGGCAACATATTGGCAAGCAAGAGACGGAGAGCGCGGCACCTTCTAGGAGGCCAAGAAGGAAGCCGCACAACACCTGCACTGTGTCTGCAACTTTCAAACTGCTAGAAGCTAGTGGCTTGCCACTGGCCTGCCTCTTCAATTGCCGTTAGCATTCCAATGGAAGCTATTCTTGGACAACTTTGCTCTGCTTGCTGCTAGTTCTGCCCCAGCCTACCATAGATAACCTTGCTCTTGCCTTGAGGCTCTGAGATGCCAAGAACTTGTCAACTTCAAAGGGCGGGCCGGGCTACATCTACTCAGCTGCCACAGTTTCTCCTTGCTAGACCTAGTGGGAAAGCATTTTGCTGAGATGCAGAAGGCAAGAAACGCAGAATATGGAGACGCGGAGCTGTCCCAAGTGCCGCTGCCTAGGCGTCTTTCCGCAGAAGGAGCGCCACGGAGCGCACCGCAACCGGCACCGTCATCTCTGCGCAAAGAGCCAAAATATTTTCAAACCCGCCAAAACTAATCCAAAAATATTTTCAAACCCGCCAAAATAGAAAACCAGACAGAAGTCATCAATACATTCGAAAAAACCTGACAAAACATGATAAAGCCCACCAAAGCTAATCCAAACACACCAAAAACTGGGCTAAACAGAATCAAAACAAATCAAAACAAATCGAAACCTTCTAAAAACCCGCCAAAATATTTCAAAACCCGTCAAAACTAATCAAAACATTCCGAACACCCGCCAAAAAATTCCGAACACCCGCCAAAAGGAATCCAAACATTCCAAAACCTGCCAACACAATAAAAACAACTCAAGAGAATACAAAACATTCTAAAACCCAACCAAAACATTCCGAAAACCCGCCAAAACATCATTAAAAAAAAATCAAAACCAACCAAAATATTCCGAAAACCCGCCAAAATAATTTAGACCCGCAAAACTCATCAAAACATTCTGAAAAGATGCCAAAACATTAGAAAACCAGCCAGAACTGATCAAAACATTGAAAAAACTTGGCAAAACATCATAAAAACAAATCAAAACCAACCAAAAAATTCCAAAAACCTGACAAAATAGTTTAGAACCTGCCAAAACTGATCAAAACATGCTGAAAAGATGCCAAAATAGTAGAAAACCAGTCAGAAGTGATCGAAACTTTCAATAACTTGCCAAAACATAATCAAAACAAATGAAAGCAAACCAAAACATTCCAAATACACGCCAAAATATTTTAAAACCCGCCAAAAGGAATCCAAACGTTCCACAACCTGCCAAGACAATAAAAACAACACAAGAGAAAACAAAACATTCTAAAACACCACCAAAACATTCCGAAAACCCGCCAAAACCTCATCAAAACAAATCAAAACAAACCAAACAATAGGAGGAATACGGCAACATATTGGCAAGCAAGAGACGGAGAGCACGGCACCTTCTAGGAGGCCAAGAAGGAAGCCGCACAACACCTGCACTGTGTCTGCAACTTTCAAACTGCTAGAAGCTAGTGGCTTGCCACTGGCCTGCCTCTTCAATTGCTGTTAGCATTCCAATGGAAGCTATTCTTGGACAACTTTGCTCTGCTTGCTGCTAGTTCTGCCCCAGCCTACCATAGATAACCTTGCTCTTGCCTTGAGGCTCTGAGATGCCAAGAACTTGTCAACTTCAAAGGGCGGGCCGGGCTACATCTACTCAGCTGCCACAGTTTCTCCTTGCTAGACCTAGTGGGAAAGCATTTTGCTGAGATGCAGAAGGCAAGAAACGCAGAATACGGAGACGCGGAGCTGTCCCAAGTGCCGCTGCCTAGGCGTCTTTCCGCAGAAGGAGCGCCACGGAGCGCACCGCAACCGGCACCGTCATCTCTGCGCAAAGAGCCAAAATATTTTCAAACCCGCCAAAACTAATCCAAAAATATTTTCAAACCCGCCAAAATAGAAAACCAGACAGAAGTCATCAATACATTCGAAAAAACCTGACAAAACATGATAAAGCCCACCAAAGATAATCCAAACACACCAAAAACTGGGCTAAACAGAATCAAAACAAATCAAAACAAATCGAAACCTTCTAAAAACCCGCCAAAATATTTCAAAACCTGTCAAAACTAATCAAAACATTCCGAACACCCGCCAAAACATTCCGAACACCCGCCAAAAGGAATCCAAACATTCCAAAACCTGCCAACACAATAAAAACAACTCAAGAGAATACAAAACATTCTAAAACCCAACCAAAACATTCCGAAAACCCGCCAAAACATCATAAAAAAAAAAAATCAAAACCAACCAAAATATTCCGAAAACCCGCCAAAATGATTTAGACCCGCAAAACTCATCAAAACATTCTGAAAAGATGCCAAAACATTAGAAAACCAGCCAGAACTGATCAAAACATTCAAAAAACTTGGCAAAACATCACAAAAACAAATCAAAACCAACCAAAAAATTCCAAAAACCTGACAAAATAGTTTAGAACCTGCCAAAACTGATCAAAACATTCTGAAAAGATGCCAAAATACTAGAAAACCAGTCAGAAGTGATCGAAACTTTCAATAACTTGCCAAAACATAATCAAAACAAATGAAAGCAAACCAAAACATTCCAAATACACGCCAAAATATTTTAAAACCCGCCAAAAGGAATCCAAATATTCCACAACCTGCCAAGACAATAAAAACAACACAAGAGAAAACAAAACATTCTAAAACACCACCAAAACATTCCGAAAACCCGCCAAAACCTCATCAAAACAAATCAAAACAAACCAAACAATAGGAGGAACACGGCAACATATTGGCAAGCAAGAGACGGAGAGCGCGGCACCTTCTAGGAGGCCAAGAAGGAAGCCGCACAACACCTGCACTGTGTCTGCAACTTTCAAACTGCTAGAAGCTAGTGGCTTGCCACTGGCCTGCCTCTTCAATTGCCGTTAGCATTCCAATGGAAGGTGTTCTTGGACAACTTTGCTCTGCTTGCTGCTAGTTCTGCCCCAGCCTACCATAGAGAACCTTGCTCTTGCCTTGAGGCTCTGAGATGCCAAGAACTTGTCAACTTCAAAGGGCGGGCCGGGCTACATCTACTCAGCTGCCACAGTTTCTCCTTGCTAGACCTAGTGGGAAAGCATTTTGCTGAGATGCAGAAGGCAAGAAACGCAGAATACGGAGACACGGAGCTGTCCCAAGTGCCGCTGCCAGGCGTCTTTCCGCAGAAGGAGCGCCACGGAGCGCACCGCAACCGGCACCGTCATCTCTGCGCAAAGAGCCAAAATATTTTCAAACCCGCCAAAACTAATCCAAAAATATTTTCAAACCCGCCAAAATAGAAAACCAGACAGAAGTCATCAATACATTCGAAAAAACCTGACAAAACATGATAAAGCCCACCAAAGCTAATCCAAACACACCAAAAACTGGGCTAAACAGAATCAAAACAAATCAAAACAAATCGAAACCTTCTAAAAACCCGCCAAAATATTTCAAAACCCGTCAAAACTAATCAAAACATTCCGAACACCCGCCAAAACATTCCGAACACCCGCCAAAAGGAATCCAAACATTCCAAAACCTGCCAACACAATAAAAACAACTCAAGAGAATACAAAACATTCTAAAACCCAACCAAAACATTCCGAAAACCCGCCAAAACATCATAAAAAAAAAAATCAAAACCAACCAAAATATTCCGAAAAGCCGCCAAAATGATTTAGACCCGCAAAACTCATCAAAACATTCTGAAAAGATGCCAAAACATTAGAAAACCAGCCAGAACTGATCAAAACATTCAAAAAACTTGGCAAAACATCACAAAAACAAATCAAAACCAACCAAAAAATTCCAAAAACCTGACAAAATAGTTTAGAACCTGCCAAAACTGATCAAAACATTCTGAAAAGATGCCAAAATACTAGAAAACCAGTCAGAAGTGATCGAAACTTTCAATAACTTGCCAAAACATAATCAAAACAAATGAAAGCAAACCAAAACATTCCAAATACACGCCAAAATATTTTAAAACCCGCCAAAAGGAATCCAAACGTTCCACAACCTGCCAAGACAATCAAAACAACACAAGAGAAAACAAAACATTCTAAAACACCACCAAAACATTCCGAAAACCCGCCAAAACATCATCAAAACAAATCAAAACAAACCAAACAATAGGAGGAACACGGCAACATATTGGCAAGCAAGAGACGGAGAGCGCAGCACCTTCTAGGAGGCCAAGAAGGAAGCCGCACAACACCTGCACTGTGTCTGCAACTTTCAAACTGCTAGAAGCTAGTGGCTTGCCACTGGCCTGCCTCTTCAATTGCCATTAGCATTCCAATGGAAGCTATTCTTGGACAACTTTGCTCTGCTTGCTGCTAGTTCTGCCCCAGCCTACCATAGAGAACCTTGCTCTTGCCTTGAGGCTCTGAGATGCCAAGAACTTGTCAACTTCAAAGGGCGGGCCGGGCTACATCTACTCAGCTGCCACAGTTTCTCCTTGCTAGACCTAGTGGGAAAGCATTTTGCTGAGATGCAGAAGGCAAGAAACGCAGAATACGGAGACGCGGAGCTGTCCCAAGTGCCGCTGCCAGGCGTCTTTCCGCAGAAGGAGCGCCCCGGAACGCACCGCAACCGGCACCGTCATCTCTGCGCAAAGAGCCAAAATATTTTCAAACCCGCCAAAACTAATCCAAAAATATTTTCAAACCCGCCAAAATAGAAAACCAGACAGAAGTGATCAATACATTCGAAAAAACCTGACAAAACATGATAAAGCCCTCCAAAGCTAATCCAAACACACCAAAAACTGGGCTAAACATAATCAAAACAAATCAAAACAAATTGAAACCTTCTAAAAACCGGCCAAAATATTTCAAAACCCGTCAAAACTAATCAAAACATTCCAATACCCGCCAAAACATTCCGAACACCCGCCAAAAGGAATCCAAACATTCCAAAACCTGCCAACACAATAAAAACAACTCAAGAGAATACAAAACATTCTAAAACCCAACCAAAACATTCCGAAAACCCGCCAAAACATCATTAAAAAAAAATCAAAACCAACCAAAATATTCCGAAAACCCGCCAAAATAATTTAGACCCGGAAAACTCATCAAAACACTCTGAAAAGATGCCAAAACATTAGAAAACCAGCCTGAACTGATCAAAACATTGAAAAAACTTGGCAAAACATCATAAAAACAAATCAAAACCAACCAAAAAATTCCAAAAACCTGACAAAATAGTTTAGAACCTGCCAAAACTGATCAAAACATGCTGAAAAGATGCCAAAATACTAGAAAACCAGTCAGAAGTGATCGAAACTTTCAATAACTTGCCAAAACATAATCAAAACAAATGAAAGCAAACCAAAACATTCCAAATACACGCCAAAATATTTTAAAACCCGCCAAAAGGAATCCAAACGTTCCACAACCTGCCAAGACAATCAAAACAACACAAGAGAAAACAAAACATTCTAAAACACCACCAAAACATTCCGAAAACCCGCCAAAACCTCATCAAAACAAATCAAAACAAACCAAACAATAGGAGGAATACGGCAACATATTGGCAAGCAAGAGACGGAGAGCGCGGCACCTTCTAGGAGGCCAAGAAGGAAGCCGCACAACACCTGCACTGTGTCTGCAACTTTCAAACTGCTAGAAGCTAGTGGCTTGCCACTGGCCTGCCTCTTCAATTGCCGTTAGCATTCCAATGGAAGCTATTCTTGGACAACTTTGCTCTGCTTGCTGCTAGTTCTGCCCCAGCCTACCATAGATAACCTTGCTCTTGCCTTGAGGCTCTGAGATGCCAAGAACTTGTCAACTTCAAAGGGCGGGCCGGGCTACATCTACTCAGCTGCCACAGTTTCTCCTTGCTAGACCTAGTGGGAAAGCATTTTGCTGAGATGCAGAAGGCAAGAAACGCAGAATATGGAGACGCGGAGCTGTCCCAAGTGCCGCTGCCTAGGCGTCTTTCCGCAGAAGGAGCGCCACGGAGCGCACCGCAACCGGCACCGTCATCTCTGCGCAAAGAGCCAAAATATTTTCAAACCCGCCAAAACTAATCCAAAAATATTTTCAAACCCGCCAAAATAGAAAACCAGACAGAAGTCATCAATACATTCGAAAAAACCTGACAAAACATGATAAAGCCCACCAAAGCTAATCCAAACACACCAAAAACTGGGCTAAACAGAATCAAAACAAATCAAAACAAATCGAAACCTTCTAAAAACCCGCCAAAATATTTCAAAACCCGTCAAAACTAATCAAAACATTCCGAACACCCGCCAAAAAATTCCGAACACCCGCCAAAAGGAATCCAAACATTCCAAAACCTGCCAACACAATAAAAACAACTCAAGAGAATACAAAACATTCTAAAACCCAACCAAAACATTCCGAAAACCCGCCAAAACATCATAAAAAAAACAAATCAAAACCAACCAAAATATTCCGAAAACCCGCCAAAATGATTTAGACCCGCAAAACTCATCAAAACATTCTGAAAAGATGCCAAAACATTAGAAAACCAGCCAGAACTGATCAAAACATTCAAAAAACTTGGCAAAACATCACAAAAACAAATCAAAACCAACCAAAAAATTCCAAAAACCTGACAAAATAGTTTAGAACCTGCCAAAACTGATCAAAACATTCTGAAAAGATGCCAAAATAGTAGAAAACCAGTCAGAAGTGATCGAAACTTTCAATAACTTGCCAAAACATAATCAAAACAAATGAAAGCAAACCAAAACATTCCAAATACACGCCAAAATATTTTAAAACCCGCCAAAAGGAATCCAAATATTCCACAACCTGCCAAGACAAGAGAAACAACACAAGAGAAAACAAAACATTCTAAAACACCACCAAAACATTCCGAAAACCCGCCAAAACCTCATCAAAACAAATCAAAACAAACCAAACAATAGGAGGAACACGGCAACATATTGGCGCGCAAGAGACGGAGAGCGCGGCACCTTCTAGGAGGCCAAGAAGGAAGCCGCACAACACCTGCACTGTGTCTGCAACTTTCAAACTGCTAGAAGCTAGTGGCTTGCCACTGGCCTGCCTCTTCAATTGCCATTAGCATTCCAATGGAAGGTGTTCTTGGACAACTTTGCTCTGCTTGCTGCTAGTTCTGCCCCAGCCTACCATAGAGAACCTTGCTCTTGCCTTGAGGCTCTGAGATGCCAAGAACTTGTCAACTTCAAAGGGCGGGCCGGGCTACATCTACTCAGCTGCCACAGTTTCTCCTTGCTAGACCTAGTGGGAAAGCATTTTGCTGAGATGCAGAAGGCAAGAAACGCAGAATACGGAGACGCGGAGCTGTCCCAAGTGCCGCTGCCTAGGCGTCTTTCCGCAGAAGGAGCGCCACGGAGCGCACCGCAACCGGCACCGTCATCTCTGCGCAAAGAGCCAAAATATTTTCAAACCCGCCAAAACTAATCCAAAAATATTTTCAAACCCGCCAAAATAGAAAACCAGACAGAAGTCATCAATACATTCGAAAAAACCTGACAAAACATGATAAAGCCCACCAAAGCTAATCCAAACACACCAAAAACTGGGCTAAACAGAATCAAAACAAATCAAAACAAATCGAAACCTTCTAAAAACCCGCCAAAATATTTCAAAACCCGTCAAAACTAATCAAAACATTCCGAACACCCGCCAAAAAATTCCGAACACCCGCCAAAAGGAATCCAAACATTCCAAAACCTGCCAACACAATAAAAACAACTCAAGAGAATACAAAACATTCTAAAACCCAACCAAAACATTCCGAAAACCCGCCAAAACATCATAAAAAAAACAAATCAAAACCAACCAAAATATTCCGAAAACCCGCCAAAATGATTTAGACCCGCAAAACTCATCAAAACATTCTGAAAAGATGCCAAAACATTAGAAAACCAGCCAGAACTGATCAAAACATTCAAAAAACTTGGCAAAACATCACAAAAACAAATCAAAACCAACCAAAAAATTCCAAAAACCTGACAAAATAGTTTAGAACCTGCCAAAACTGATCAAAACATTCTGAAAAGATGCCAAAATAGTAGAAAACCAGTCAGAAGTGATCGAAACTTTCAATAACTTGCCAAAACATAATCAAAACAAATGAAAGCAAACCAAAACATTCCAAATACACGCCAAAATATTTTAAAACCCGCCAAAAGGAATCCAAATATTCCACAACCTGCCAAGACAAGAGAAACAACACAAGAGAAAACAAAACATTCTAAAACACCACCAAAACATTCCGAAAACCCGCCAAAACCTCATCAAAACAAATCAAAACAAACCAAACAATAGGAGGAACACGGCAACATATTGGCGCGCAAGAGACGGAGAGCGCGGCACCTTCTAGGAGGCCAAGAAGGAAGCCGCACAACACCTGCACTGTGTCTGCAACTTTCAAACTGCTAGAAGCTAGTGGCTTGCCACTGGCCTGCCTCTTCAATTGCCATTAGCATTCCAATGGAAGGTGTTCTTGGACAACTTTGCTCTGCTTGCTGCTAGTTCTGCCCCAGCCTACCATAGAGAACCTTGCTCTTGCCTTGAGGCTCTGAGATGCCAAGAACTTGTCAACTTCAAAGGGCGGGCCGGGCTACATCTACTCAGCTGCCACAGTTTCTCCTTGCTAGACCTAGTGGGAAAGCATTTTGCTGAGATGCAGAAGGCAAGAAACGCAGAATACGGAGACGCGGAGCTGTCCCAAGTGCCGCTGCCTAGGCGTCTTTCCGCAGAAGGAGCGCCCCGGAGCGCACCGCAACTGGCACCGTCATCTCTGCGCAAAGAGCCAAAATATTTTCAAACCCGCCAAAACTCATCCAAAAATATTTTCAAACCCGCCAAAATAGAAAACCAGACAGAAGTGATCAATACATTCGAAAAAACCTGACAAAACATGATAAAGCCCACCAAAGCTAATCCAAACACACCAAAAACTGGGCTAAACAGAATCAAAACAAATCAAAACAAATCGAAACCTTCTAAAAACCCGCCAAAATATTTCAAAACCCGTCAAAACTAATCAAAACATTCCAATACCCGCCAAAACATTCCGAACACCCGCCAAAAGGAATCCAAACATTCCAAAACCTGCCAACACAATAAAAACAACTCAAGAGAATACAAAACATTCTAAAACCCAACCAAAACATTCCGAAAACCCGCCAAAACATCATAAAAAAAACAAATCAAAACCAACCAAAATATTCCGAAAACCCGCCAAAATGATTTAGACCCGCAAAACTCATCAAAACATTCTGAAAAGATGCCAAAACATTAGAAAACCAGCCAGAACTGATCAAAACATTCAAAAAACTTGGCAAAACATCACAAAAACAAATCAAAACCAACCAAAAAATTCCAAAAACCTGACAAAATAGTTTAGAACCTGCCAAAACTGATCAAAACATTCTGAAAAGATGCCAAAATAGTAGAAAACCAGTCAGAAGTGATCGAAACTTTCAATAACTTGCCAAAACATAATCAAAACAAATGAAAGCAAACCAAAACATTCCAAATACACGCCAAAATATTTTAAAACCCGCCAAAAGGAATCCAAATATTCCACAACCTGCCAAGACAAGAGAAACAACACAAGAGAAAACAAAACATTCTAAAACACCACCAAAACATTCCGAAAACCCGCCAAAACCTCATCAAAACAAATCAAAACAAACCAAACAATAGGAGGAACACGGCAACATATTGGCGCGCAAGAGACGGAGAGCGCGGCACCTTCTAGGAGGCCAAGAAGGAAGCCGCACAACACCTGCACTGTGTCTGCAACTTTCAAACTGCTAGAAGCTAGTGGCTTGCCACTGGCCTGCCTCTTCAATTGCCATTAGCATTCCAATGGAAGGTGTTCTTGGACAACTTTGCTCTGCTTGCTGCTAGTTCTGCCCCAGCCTACCATAGAGAACCTTGCTCTTGCCTTGAGGCTCTGAGATGCCAAGAACTTGTCAACTTCAAAGGGCGGGCCGGGCTACATCTACTCAGCTGCCACAGTTTCTCCTTGCTAGACCTAGTGGGAAAGCATTTTGCTGAGATGCAGAAGGCAAGAAACGCAGAATACGGAGACGCGGAGCTGTCCCAAGTGCCGCTGCCTAGGCGTCTTTCCGCAGAAGGAGCGCCCCGGAGCGCACCGCAACTGGCACCGTCATCTCTGCGCAAAGAGCCAAAATATTTTCAAACCCGCCAAAACTCATCCAAAAATATTTTCAAACCCGCCAAAATAGAAAACCAGACAGAAGTGATCAATACATTCGAAAAAACCTGACAAAACATGATAAAGCCCACCAAAGCTAATCCAAACACACCAAAAACTGGGCTAAACAGAATCAAAACAAATCAAAACAAATCGAAACCTTCTAAAAACCCGCCAAAATATTTCAAAACCCGTCAAAACTAATCAAAACATTCCAATACCCGCCAAAACATTCCGAACACCCGCCAAAAGGAATCCAAACATTCCAAAACCTGCCAACACAATAAAAACGACTCAAGAGAATACAAAACATTCTAAAACCCAACCAAAACATTCCGAAAACCCGCCAAAACATCATTAAAAAAAAATCAAAACCAACCAAAATATTCCGAAAACCCGCCAAAATAATTTAGACCCACAAAACTCATCAAAACATTCTGAAAAGATGCCAAAACATTAGAAAACCAGCCAGAACTGATCAAAACATTGAAAAAACTTGGCAAAACATCATAAAAACAAATCAAAACCAACCAAAAAATTCCAAAAACCTGACAAAATAGTTTAGAACCTGCCAAAACTGATCAAAACATGCTGAAAAGATGCCAAAATACTAGAAAACCAGTCAGAAGTGATCGAAACTTTCAATAACTTGCCAAAACATAATCAAAACAAATGAAAGCAAACCAAAACATTCCAAATACACGCCAAAATATTTTAAAACCCGCCAAAAGGAATCCAAACGTTCCACAACCTGCCAAGACAATCAAAACAACACAAGAGAAAACAAAACATTCTAAAACACCACCAAAACATTCCGAAAACCCGCCAAAACCTCATCAAAACAAATCAAAACAAACCAAACAATAGGAGGAACACGGCAACATATTGGCAAGCAAGAGACAGAGAGCGCGGCACCTTCTAGGAGGCCAAGAAGGAAGCCGCACAACACCTGCACTGTGTCTGCAACTTTCAAACTGCTAGAAGCTAGTGGCTTGCCACTGGCCTGCCTCTTCAATTGCCATTAGCATTCCAATGGAAGCTATTCTTGGACAACTTTGCTCTGCTTGCTGCTAGTTCTGCCCCAGCCTACCATAGATAACCTTGCTCTTGCCTTGAGGCTCTGAGATGCCAAGAACTTGTCAACTTCAAAGGGCGGGCCGGGCTACATCTACTCAGCTGCCACAGTTTCTCCTTGCTAGACCTAGTGGGAAAGCATTTTGCTGAGATGCAGAAGGCAAGAAACGCAGAATACGGAGACGCGGAGCTGTCCCAAGTGCCGCTGCCAGGCGTCTTTCCGCAGAAGGAGCGCCACGGAGCGCACCGCAACCGGCACCGTCATCTCTGCGCAAAGAGCCAAAATATTTTCAAACCCGCCAAAACTCATCCAAAAATATTTTCAAACCCGCCAAAATAGAAAACCAGACAGAAGTCATCAATACATTCGAAAAAACCTGACAAAACATGATAAAGCCCACCAAAGCTAATCCAAACACACCAAAAACAGGGCTAAACAGAATCAAAACAAATCAAAACAAATCGAAACCTTCTAAAAACCCGCCAAAATATTTCAAAACCTGTCAAAACTAATCAAAACATTCCGAACACCCGCCAAAACATTCCGAACACCCGCCAAAAGGAATCCAAACATTCCAAAACCTGCCAACACAATAAAAACAACTCAAGAGAATACAAAACATTCTAAAACCCAACCAAAACATTCCGAAAACCCGCCAAAACATCATAAAAAAACAAATCAAAACCAACCAAAATATTCCGAAAACCCGCCAAAATAATTTAGACCCGCAAAACTCATCAAAACATTCTGAAAAGATGCCAAAACATTAGAAAACCAGCCAGAACTGATCAAAACATTCAAAAAACTAGGCAAAACATCATAAAAACAAATCAAAACCAACCAAAAAATTCCAAAAACCTGACAAAATAGTTTAGAACCCGCCAAAACTGATCAAAACATGCTGAAAAGATGCCAAAATACTAGAAAACCAGTCAGAAGTGATCGAAACTTTCAATAACTTGCCAAAACATAATCAAAACAAATGAAAGCAAACCAAAACATTCCAAATACACGCCAAAATATTTTAAAACCCGCCAAAAGGAATCCAAATATTCCACAACCTGCCAAGACAATAAAAACAACACAAGAGAAAACAAAACATTCTAAAACACCACCAAAACATTCCGAAAACCCGCCAAAACATCATCAAAACAAATCAAAACAAACCAAACAATAGGAGGAACACGGCAACATATTGGCAAGCAAGAGACGGAGAGCGCGGCACCTTCTAGGAGGCCAAGAAGGAAGCCGCACAACACCTGCACTGTGTCTGCAACTTTCAAACTGCTAGAAGCTAGTGGCTTGCCACTGGCCTGCCTCTTCAATTGCCATTAGCATTCCAATGGAAGCTATTCTTGGACAACTTTGCTCTGCTTGCTGCTAGTTCTGCCCCAGCCTACCATAGATAACCTTGCTCTTGCCTTGAGGCTCTGAGATGCCAAGAACTTGTCAACTTCAAAGGGCGGGCCGGGCTACATCTACTCAGCTGCCACAGTTTCTCCTTGCTAGACCTAGTGGGAAAGCATTTTGCTGAGATGCAGAAGGCAAGAAACGCAGAATACGGAGACGCGGAGCTGTCCCAAGTGCCGCTGCCTAGGCGTCTTTCCGCAGAAGGAGCGCCCCGGAGCGCACCGCAACTGGCACCGTCATCTCTGCGCAAAGAGCCAAAATATTTTCAAACCCGCCAAAACTCATCCAAAAATATTTTCAAACCCGCCAAAATAGAAAACCAGACAGAAGTGATCAATACATTCGAAAAAACCTGACAAAACATGATAAAGCCCACCAAAGCTAATCCAAACACACCAAAAACTGGGCTAAACAGAATCAAAACAAATCAAAACAAATCGAAACCTTCTAAAAACCCGCCAAAATATTTCAAAACCCGTCAAAACTAATCAAAACATTCCAATACCCGCCAAAACATTCCGAACACCCGCCAAAAGGAATCCAAACATTCCAAAACCTGCCAACACAATAAAAACAACTCAAGAGAATACAAAACATTCTAAAACCCAACCAAAACATTCCGAAAACCCGCCAAAACATCATTAAAAAAAAATCAAAACCAACCAAAATATTCCGAAAACCCGCCAAAATAATTTAGACCCACAAAACTCATCAAAACATTCTGAAAAGATGCCAAAACATTAGAAAACCAGCCAGAACTGATCAAAACATTGAAAAAACTTGGCAAAACATCATAAAAACAAATCAAAACCAACCAAAAAATTCCAAAAACCTGACAAAATAGTTTAGAACCTGCCAAAACTGATCAAAACATGCTGAAAAGATGCCAAAATACTAGAAAACCAGTCAGAAGTGATCGAAACTTTCAATAACTTGCCAAAACATAATCAAAACAAATGAAAGCAAACCAAAACATTCCAAATACACGCCAAAATATTTTAAAACCCGCCAAAAGGAATCCAAACGTTCCACAACCTGCCAAGACAATCAAAACAACACAAGAGAAAACAAAACATTCTAAAACACCACCAAAACATTCCGAAAACCCGCCAAAACCTCATCAAAACAAATCAAAACAAACCAAACAATAGGAGGAACACGGCAACATATTGGCAAGCAAGAGACGGAGAGCGCGGCACCTTCTAGGAGGCCAAGAAGGAAGCCGCACAACACCTGCACTGTGTCTGCAACTTTCAAACTGCTAGAAGCTAGTGGCTTGCCACTGGCCTGCCTCTTCAATTGCCATTAGCATTCCAATGGAAGCTATTCTTGGACAACTTTGCTCTGCTTGCTGCTAGTTCTGCCCCAGCCTACCATAGATAACCTTGCTCTTGCCTTGAGGCTCTGAGATGCCAAGAACTTGTCAACTTCAAAGGGCGGGCCGGGCTACATCTACTCAGCTGCCACAGTTTCTCCTTGCTAGACCTAGTGGGAAAGCATTTTGCTGAGATGCAGAAGGCAAGAAACGCAGAATACGGAGACGCGGAGCTGTCCCAAGTGCCGCTGCCAGGCGTCTTTCCGCAGAAGGAGCGCCACGGAGCGCACCGCAACCGGCACCGTCATCTCTGCGCAAAGAGCCAAAATATTTTCAAACCCGCCAAAACTCATCCAAAAATATTTTCAAACCCGCCAAAATAGAAAACCAGACAGAAGTCATCAATACATTCGAAAAAACCTGACAAAACATGATAAAGCCCACCAAAGCTAATCCAAACACACCAAAAACAGGGATAAACAGAATCAAAACAAATCAAAACAAATCGAAACCTTCTAAAAACCCGCCAAAATATTTCAAAACCTGTCAAAACTAATCAAAACATTCCGAACACCCGCCAAAACATTCCGAACACCCGCCAAAAGGAATCCAAACATTCCAAAACCTGCCAACACAATAAAAACAACTCAAGAGAATACAAAACATTCTAAAACCCAACCAAAACATTCCGAAAACCCGCCAAAACATCATAAAAAAAAAAATCAAAACCAACCAAAATATTCCGAAAACCCGCCAAAATGATTTAGACCCGCAAAACTCATCAAAACATTCTGAAAAGATGCCAAAACATTAGAAAACCAGCCAGAACTGATCAAAACATTCAAAAAACTTGGCAAAACATCACAAAAACAAATCAAAACCAACCAAAAAATTCCAAAAACCTGACAAAATAGTTTAGAACCTGCCAAAACTGATCAAAACATTCTGAAAAGATGCCAAAATACTAGAAAACCAGTCAGAAGTGATCGAAACTTTCAATAACTTGCCAAAACATAATCAAAACAAATGAAAGCAAACCAAAACATTCCAAATACACGCCAAAATATTTTAAAACCCGCCAAAAGGAATCCAAATATTCCACAACCTGCCAAGACAAGAGAAACAACACAAGAGAAAACAAAACATTCTAAAACACCACCAAAACATTCCGAAAACCCGCCAAAACCTCATCAAAACAAATCAAAACAAACCAAACAATAGGAGGAACACGGCAACATATTGGCAAGCAAGAGACGGAGAGCGCGGCACCTTCTAGGAGGCCAAGAAGGAAGCCGCACAACACCTGCACTGTGTCTGCAACTTTCAAACTGCTAGAAGCTAGTGGCTTGCCACTGGCCTGCCTCTTCAATTGCCATTAGCATTCCAATGGAAGGTGTTCTTGGACAACTTTGCTCTGCTTGCTGCTAGTTCTGCCCCAGCCTACCATAGAGAACCTTGCTCTTGCCTTGAGGCTCTGAGATGCCAAGAACTTGTCAACTTCAAAGGGCGGGCCGGGCTACATCTACTCAGCTGCCACAGTTTCTCCTTGCTAGACCTAGTGGGAAAGCATTTTGCTGAGATGCAGAAGGCAAGAAACGCAGAATACGGAGACGCGGAGCTGTCCCAAGTGCCGCTGCCTAGGCGTCTTTCCGCAGAAGGAGCGCCCCGGAGCGCACCGCAACTGGCACCGTCATCTCTGCGCAAAGAGCCAAAATATTTTCAAACCCGCCAAAACTCATCCAAAAATATTTTCAAA
Organism: Passer domesticus; assembly: GCF_036417665.1. Taxonomy (NCBI): domain Eukaryota; kingdom Metazoa; phylum Chordata; class Aves; order Passeriformes; family Passeridae; genus Passer; species Passer domesticus. Next base: position 12,801,918 of record NC_087481.1, on the reverse strand, counting down.
CCCGCCAAAATAGAAAACCAGACAGAAGTGATCAATACATTCGAAAAAACCTGACAAAACATGATAAAGCCCACCAAAGCTAATCCAAACACACCAAAAACTGGGCTAAACAGAATCAAAACAAATCAAAACAAATCGAAACCTTCTAAAAACCCGCCAAAATATTTCAAAACCCGTCAAAACTAATCAAAACATTCCGAATACCCGCCAAAACATTCCGAACACCCACCAAAAGGAATCCAAACATTCCAAAACCTGCCAACACAATAAAAACAACTCAAGAGAATACAAAACATTCTAAAACCCAACCACAACATTCCAAAAACCCGCCAAAACATCATAAAAACAAATCAAAACCAACCAAAATATTCCGAAAACCCGCCAAAATAATTTAGACCCGCAAAACTCATCAAAACATTCTGAAAAGATGCCAAAACATTAGAAAACCAGCCAGAACTGATCAAAACATTCAAAAAACTAGGCAAAACATCATAAAAACAAATCAAAACCAACCAAAAAATTCCAAAAACCTGACAAAATAGTTTAGAACCCGCCAAAACTGATCAAAACATGCTGAAAAGATGCCAAAATACTAGAAAACCAGTCAGAAGTGATCGAAACTTTCAATAACTTGCCAAAACATAATCAAAACAAATGAAAGCAAACCAAAACATTCCAAATACATGCCAAAATATTTTAAAACCCGCCAAAAGGAATCCAAACGTTCCACAACCTGCCAAGACAATCAAAACAACACAAGAGAAAACAAAACATTCTAAAACACCACCAAAACATTCCGAAAACCCGCCAAAACATCATCAAAACAAATCAAAACAAACCAAACAATAGGAGGAACACGGCAACATATTGGCAAGCAAGAGACGGAGAGCGCGGCACCTTCTAGGAGGCCAAGAAGGAAGCCGCACAACACCTGCACTGTGTCTGCAACTTTCAAACTGCTAGAAGCTAGTGGCTTGCCACTGGCCTGCCTCTTCAATTGCCATTAGCATTCCAATGGAAGCTATTCTTGGACAACTTTGCTCTGCTTGCTGCTAGTTCTGCCCCAGCCTACCATAGATAACCTTGCTCTTGCCTTGAGGCTCTGAGATGCCAAGAACTTGTCAACTTCAAAGGGCGGGCCGGGCTACATCTACTCAGCTGCCACAGTTTCTCCTTGCTAGACCTAGTGGGAAAGCATTTTGCTGAGATGCAGAAGGCAAGAAACGCAGAATACGGAGACGCGGAGCTGTCCCAAGTGCCGCTGCCTAGGCGTCTTTCCGCAGAAGGAGCGCCCCGGAGCGCACCGCAACTGGCACCGTCATCTCTGCGCAAAGAGCCAAAATATTTTCAAACCCGCCAAAACTCATCCAAAAATATTTTCAAACCCGCCAAAATAGAAAACCAGACAGAAGTCATCAATACATTCGAAAAAACCTGACAAAACATGAGAAAGCCCACCAAAGCTAATCCAAACACACCAAAAACTGGGCTAAACATAATCAAAACAAATCAAAACAAATTGAAACCTTCTAAAAACCGGCCAAAATATTTCAAAACCCGTCAAAACTAATCAAAACATTCCGAATACCCGCCAAAACATTCCGAACACCCGCCAAAAGGAATCCAAACATTCCAAAACCTGCCAACACAATAAAAACAACTCAAGAGAATACAAAACATTCTAAAACCCAACCACAACATTCCAAAAACCCGCCAAAACATCATAAAAACAAATCAAAACCAACCAAAATATTCCGAAAACCCGCCAAAATAATTTAGACCCGCAAAACTCATCAAAACATTCTGAAAAGATGCCAAAACATTAGAAAACCAGCCAGAACTGATCAAAACATTCAAAAAACTAGGCAAAACATCATAAAAACAAATCAAAACCAACCAAAAAATTCCAAAAACCTGACAAAATAGTTTAGAACCCGCCAAAACTGATCAAAACATGCTGAAAAGATGCCAAAATACTAGAAAACCAGTCAGAAGTGATCGAAACTTTCAATAACTTGCCAAAACATAATCAAAACAAATGAAAGCAAACCAAAACATTCCAAATACATGCCAAAATATTTTAAAACCCGCCAAAAGGAATCCAAACGTTCCACAACCTGCCAAGACAATCAAAACAACACAAGAGAAAACAAAACATTCTAAAACACCACCAAAACATTCCGAAAACCCGCCAAAACATCATCAAAACAAATCAAAACAAACCAAACAATAGGAGGAACACGGCAACATATTGGCGCGCAAGAGACGGAGAGCGCGGCACCTTCTAGGAGGCCAAGAAGGAAGCCGCACAACACCTGCACTGTGTCTGCAACTTTCAAACTGCTAGAAGCTAGTGGCTTGCCACTGGCCTGCCTCTTCAATTGCCATTAGCATTCCAATGGAAGCTATTCTTGGACAACTTTGCTCTGCTTGCTGCTAGTTCTGCCCCAGCCTACCATAGATAACCTTGCTCTTGCCTTGAGGCTCTGAGATGCCAAGAACTTGTCAACTTCAAAGGGCGGGCCGGGCTACATCTACTCAGCTGCCACAGTTTCTCCTTGCTAGACCTAGTGGGAAAGCATTTTGCTGAGATGCAGAAGGCAAGAAACGCAGAATACGGAGACGCGGAGCTGTCCCAAGTGCCGCTGCCTAGGCGTCTTTCCGCAGAAGGAGCGCCCCGGAGCGCACCGCAACTGGCACCGTCATCTCTGCGCAAAGAGCCAAAATATTTTCAAACCCGCCAAAACTCATCCAAAAATATTTTCAAACCCGCCAAAATAGAAAACCAGACAGAAGTCATCAATACATTCGAAAAAACCTGACAAAACATGAGAAAGCCCACCAAAGCTAATCCAAACACACCAAAAACTGGGCTAAACAGAATCAAAACAAATCAAAACAAATCGAAACCTTCTAAAAACCCGCCAAAATATTTCAAAACCCGTCAAAACTAATCAAAACATTCCAATACCCGCCAAAACATTCCGAACACCCGCCAAAAGGAATCCAAACATTCCAAAACCTGCCAACACAATAAAAACAACTCAAGAGAATACAAAACATTCTAAAACCCAAACAAAACATTCCGAAAACCCGCCAAAACATCATTAAAAAAAAATCAAAACCAACCAAAATATTCCGAAAACCCGCCAAAATAATTTAGACCCGCAAAACTCATCAAAACATTCTGAAAAGATGCCAAAACATTAGAAAACCAGCCAGAACTGATCAAAACATTCAAAAAACTTGGCAAAACATCACAAAAACAAATCAAAACCAACCAAAAAATTCCAAAAACCTGACAAAATAGTTTAGAACCTGCCAAAACTGATCAAAACATGCTGAAAAGATGCCAAAATACTAGAAAACCAGTCAGAAGTGATCGAAACTTTCAATAACTTGCCAAAACATAATCAAAACAAATGAAAGCAAACCAAAACATTCCAAATACACGCCAAAATATTTTAAAACCCGCCAAAAGGAATCCAAATATTCCACAACCTGCCAAGACAATAAAAACAACACAAGAGAAAACAAAACATTCTAAAACACCACCAAAACATTCCGAAAACCCGCCAAAACATCATCAAAACAAATCAAAACAAACCAAACAATAGGAGGAACACGGCAACATATTGGCAAGCAAGAGACGGAGAGCGCGGCACCTTCTAGGAGGCCAAGAAGGAAGCCGCACAACACCTGCACTGTGTCTGCAACTTTCAAACTGCTAGAAGCTAGTGGCTTGCCACTGGCCTGCCTCTTCAATTGCCATTAGCATTCCAATGGAAGCTATTCTTGGACAACTTTGCTCTGCTTGCTGCTAGTTCTGCCCCAGCCTACCATAGATAACCTTGCTCTTGCCTTGAGGCTCTGAGATGCCAAGAACTTGTCAACTTCAAAGGGCGGGCCGGGCTACATCTACTCAGCTGCCACAGTTTCTCCTTGCTAGACCTAGTGGGAAAGCATTTTGCTGAGATGCAGAAGGCAAGAAACGCAGAATACGGAGACGCGGAGCTGTCCCAAGTGCCGCTGCCTAGGCGTCTTTCCGCAGAAGGAGCGCCCCGGAGCGCACCGCAACTGGCACCGTCATCTCTGCGCAAAGAGCCAAAATATTTTCAAACCCGCCAAAACTCATCCAAAAATATTTTCAAACCCGCCAAAATAGAAAACCAGACAGAAGTCATCAATACATTCGAAAAAACCTGACAAAACATGAGAAAGCCCACCAAAGCTAATCCAAACACACCAAAAACTGGGCTAAACAGAATCAAAACAAATCAAAACAAATCGAAACCTTCTAAAAACCCGCCAAAATATTTCAAAACCCGTCAAAACTAATCAAAACATTCCAATACCCGCCAAAACATTCCGAACACCCGCCAAAAGGAATCCAAACATTCCAAAACCTGCCAACACAATAAAAACAACTCAAGAGAATACAAAACATTCTAAAACCCAAACAAAACATTCCGAAAACCCGCCAAAACATCATAAAAAAAAAAATCAAAACCAACCAAAATATTCCGAAAACCCGCCAAAATAATTTAGACCCACAAAACTCATCAAAACATTCTGAAAAGATGCCAAAACATTAGAAAACCAGCCTGAACTGATCAAAACATTGAAAAAACTAGGCAAAACATCATAAAAACAAATCAAAACCAACCAAAAAATTCCAAAAACCTGACAAAATAGTTTAGAACCTGCCAAAACTGATCAAAACATGCTGAAAAGATGCCAAAATACTAGAAAACCAGTCAGAAGTGATCGAAACTTTCAATAACTTGCCAAAACATAATCAAAACAAATGAAAGCAAACCAAAACATTCCAAATACACGCCAAAATATTTTAAAACCCGCCAAAAGGAATCCAAACGTTCCACAACCTGCCAAGACAATCAAAACAACACAAGAGAAAACAAAACATTCTAAAACACCACCAAAACATTCCGAAAACCCGCCAAAACCTCATCAAAACAAATCAAAACAAACCAAACAATAGGAGGAACACGGCAACATATTGGCAAGCAAGAGACGGAGAGCGCGGCACCTTCTAGGAGGCCAAGAAGGAAGCCGCACAACACCTGCACTGTGTCTGCAACTTTCAAACTGCTAGAAGCTAGTGGCTTGCCACTGGCCTGCCTCTTCAATTGCCATTAGCATTCCAATGGAAGCTATTCTTGGACAACTTTGCTCTGCTTGCTGCTAGTTCTGCCCCAGCCTACCATAGATAACCTTGCTCTTGCCTTGAGGCTCTGAGATGCCAAGAACTTGTCAACTTCAAAGGGCGGGCCGGGCTACATCTACTCAGCTGCCACAGTTTCTCCTTGCTAGACCTAGTGGGAAAGCATTTTGCTGAGATGCAGAAGGCAAGAAACGCAGAATACGGAGACGCGGAGCTGTCCCAAGTGCCGCTGCCAGGCGTCTTTCCGCAGAAGGAGCGCCACGGAGCGCACCGCAACCGGCACCGTCATCTCTGCGCAAAGAGCCAAAATATTTTCAAACCCGCCAAAACTCATCCAAAAATATTTTCAAACCCGCCAAAATAGAAAACCAGACAGAAGTCATCAATACATTCGAAAAAACCTGACAAAACATGATAAAGCCCACCAAAGCTAATCCAAACACACCAAAAACAGGGCTAAACAGAATCAAAACAAATCAAAACAAATCGAAACCTTCTAAAAACCCGCCAAAATATTTCAAAACCTGTCAAAACTAATCAAAACATTACGAACACCCGCCAAAACATTCCGAACACCCGCCAAAAGGAATCCAAACATTCCAAAACCTGCCAACACAATAAAAACAACTCAAGAGAATACAAAACATTCTAAAACCCAACCAAAACATTCCGAAAACCCGCCAAAACATCATAAAAAAAAAAATCCAAACCAACCAAAATATTCCGAAAACCCGCCAAAATGATTTAGACCCGCAAAACTCATCAAAACATTCTGAAAAGATGCCAAAACATTAGAAAACCAGCCAGAACTGATCAAAACATTCAAAAAACTTGGCAAAACATCACAAAAACAAATCAAAACCAACCAAAAAATTCCAAAAACCTGACAAAATAGTTTAGAACCTGCCAAAACTGATCAATACTTTCTGAAAAGATGCCAAAATACTAGAAAACCAGTCAGAAGTGATCGAAACTTTCAATAACTTGCCAAAACATAATCAAAACAAATGAAAGCAAACCAAAACATTCCAAATACACGCCAAAATATTTTAAAACACGCCAAAAGGAATCCAAACGTTCCACAACCTGCCAAGACAATCAAAACAACACAAGAGAAAACAAAACATTCTAAAACACCACCAAAACATTCCGAAAACCCGCCAAAACATCATCAAAACAAATCAAAACAAACCAAACAATAGGAGGAACACGGCAACATATTGGCAAGCAAGAGACGGAGAGCGCGGCACCTTCTAGGAGGCCAAGAAGGAAGCCGCACAACACCTGCACTGTGTCTGCAACTTTCAAACTGCTAGAAGCTAGTGGCTTGCCACTGGCCTGCCTCTTCAATTGCCATTAGCATTCCAATGGAAGCTATTCTTGGACAACTTTGCTCTGCTTGCTGCTAGTTCTGCCCCAGCCTACCATAGAGAACCTTGCTCTTGCCTTGAGGCTCTGAGATGCCAAGAACTTGTCAACTTCAAAGGGCGGGCCGGGCTACATCTACTCAGCTGCCACAGTTTCTCCTTGCTAGACCTAGTGGGAAAGCATTTTGCTGAGATGCAGAAGGCAAGAAACGCAGAATACGGAGACGCGGAGCTGTCCCAAGTGCCGCTGCCAGGCGTCTTTCCGCAGAAGGAGCGCCCCGGAACGCACCGCAACCGGCACCGTCATCTCTGCGCAAAGAGCCAAAATATTTTCAAACCCGCCAAAACTAATCCAAAAATATTTTCAAACCCGCCAAAATAGAAAACCAGACAGAAGTCATCAATACATTCGAAAAAACCTGACAAAACATGATAAAGCCCTCCAAAGCTAATCCAAACACACCAAAAACTGGGCTAAACATAATCAAAACAAATCAAAACAAATTGAAACCTTCTAAAAACCGGCCAAAATATTTCAAAACCCGTCAAAACTAATCAAAACATTCCGAATACCCGCCAAAACATTCCGAACACCCGCCAAAAGGAATCCAAACATTCCAAAACCTGCCAACACAATAAAAACAACTCAAGAGAATACAAAACATTCTAAAACCCAACCACAACATTCCAAAAACCCGCCAAAACATCATAAAAACAAATCAAAACCAACCAAAATATTCCGAAAACCCGCCAAAATAATTTAGACCCGCAAAACTCATCAAAACATTCTGAAAAGATGCCAAAACATTAGAAAACCAGCCTGAACTGATCAAAACATTCAAAAAACTAGGCAAAACATCATAAAAACAAATCAAAACCAACCAAAAAATTCCAAAAACCTGACAAAATAGTTTAGAACCCGCCAAAACTGATCAAAACATGCTGAAAAGATGCCAAAATACTAGAAAACCAGTCAGAAGTGATCGAAACTTTCAATAACTTGCCAAAACATAATCAAAACAAATGAAAGCAAACCAAAACATTCCAAATACATGCCAAAATATTTTAAAACCCGCCAAAAGGAATCCAAACGTTCCACAACCTGCCAAGACAATCAAAACAACACAAGAGAAAACAAAACATTCTAAAACACCACCAAAACATTCCGAAAACCCGCCAAAACATCATCAAAACAAATCAAAACAAACCAAACAATAGGAGGAACACGGCAACATATTGGCAAGCAAGAGACGGAGAGCGCGGCACCTTCTAGGAGGCCAAGAAGGAAGCCGCACAACACCTGCACTGTGTCTGCAACTTTCAAACTGCTAGAAGCTAGTGGCTTGCCACTGGCCTGCCTCTTCAATTGCCATTAGCATTCCAATGGAAGCTATTCTTGGACAACTTTGCTCTGCTTGCTGCTAGTTCTGCCCCAGCCTACCATAGATAACCTTGCTCTTGCCTTGAGGCTCTGAGATGCCAAGAACTTGTCAACTTCAAAGGGCGGGCCGGGCTACATCTACTCAGCTGCCACAGTTTCTCCTTGCTAGACCTAGTGGGAAAGCATTTTGCTGAGATGCAGAAGGCAAGAAACGCAGAATACGGAGACGCGGAGCTGTCCCAAGTGCCGCTGCCTAGGCGTCTTTCCGCAGAAGGAGCGCCCCGGAGCGCACCGCAACTGGCACCATCATCTCTGCGCAAAGAGCCAAAATATTTTCAAACCCGCCAAAACTCATCCAAAAATATTTTCAAACCCGCCAAAATAGAAAACCAGACAGAAGTCATCAATACATTCGAAAAAACCTGACAAAACATGAGAAAGCCCACCAAAGCTAATCCAAACACACCAAAAACTGGGCTAAACAGAATCAAAACAAATCAAAACAAATCGAAACCTTCTAAAAACCCGCCAAAATATTTCAAAACCCGTCAAAACTAATCAAAACATTCCAATACCCGCCAAAACATTCCGAACACCCGCCAAAAGGAATCCAAACATTCCAAAACCTGCCAACACAATAAAAACAACTCAAGAGAATACAAAACATTCTAAAACCCAACCAAAACATTCCGAAAACCCGCCAAAACATCATTAAAAAAAAATCAAAACCAACCAAAATATTCCGAAAACCCGCCAAAATAATTTAGACCCGCAAAACTCATCAAAACATTCTGAAAAGATGCCAAAACATTAGAAAACCAGCCAGAACTGATCAAAACATTCAAAAAACTTGGCAAAACATCACAAAAACAAATCAAAACCAACCAAAAAATTCCAAAAACCTGACAAAATAGTTTAGAACCTGCCAAAACTGATCAAAACATGCTGAAAAGATGCCAAAATACTAGAAAACCAGTCAGAAGTGATCGAAACTTTCAATAACTTGCCAAAACATAATCAAAACAAATGAAAGCAAACCAAAACATTCCAAATACACGCCAAAATATTTTAAAACCCGCCAAAAGGAATCCAAACGTTCCACAACCTGCCAAGACAATCAAAACAACACAAGAGAAAACAAAACATTCTAAAACACCACCAAAACATTCCGAAAACCCGCCAAAACATCATCAAAACAAATCAAAACAAACCAAACAATAGGAGGAACACGGCAACATATTGGCGCGCAAGAGACGGAGAGCGCGGCACCTTCTAGGAGGCCAAGAAGGAAGCCGCACAACACCTGCACTGTGTCTGCAACTTTCAAACTGCTAGAAGCTAGTGGCTTGCCACTGGCCTGCCTCTTCAATTGCCATTAGCATTCCAATGGAAGCTATTCTTGGACAACTTTGCTCTGCTTGCTGCTAGTTCTGCCCCAGCCTACCATAGATAACCTTGCTCTTGCCTTGAGGCTCTGAGATGCCAAGAACTTGTCAACTTCAAAGGGCGGGCCGGGCTACATCTACTCAGCTGCCACAGTTTCTCCTTGCTAGACCTAGTGGGAAAGCATTTTGCTGAGATGCAGAAGGCAAGAAACGCAGAATACGGAGACGCGGAGCTGTCCCAAGTGCCGCTGCCTAGGCGTCTTTCCGCAGAAGGAGCGCCCCGGAGCGCACCGCAACTGGCACCGTCATCTCTGCGCAAAGAGCCAAAATATTTTCAAACCCGCCAAAACTCATCCAAAAATATTTTCAAACCCGCCAAAATAGAAAACCAGACAGAAGTCATCAATACATTCGAAAAAACCTGACAAAACATGAGAAAGCCCACCAAAGCTAATCCAAACACACCAAAAACTGGGCTAAACAGAATCAAAACAAATCAAAACAAATCGAAACCTTCTAAAAACCGGCCAAAATATTTCAAAACCCGTCAAAACTAATCAAAACATTCCAATACCCGCCAAAACATTCCGAACACCCGCCAAAAGGAATCCAAACATTCCAAAACCTGCCAACACAATAAAAACAACTCAAGAGAATACAAAACATTCTAAAACCCAAACAAAACATTCCGAAAACCCGCCAAAACATCATTAAAAAAAAATCAAAACCAACCAAAATATTCCGAAAACCCGCCAAAATAATTTAGACCCGCAAAACTCATCAAAACATTCTGAAAAGATGCCAAAACATTAGAAAACCAGCCAGAACTGATCAAAACATTCAAAAAACTTGGCAAAACATCACAAAAACAAATCAAAACCAACCAAAAAATTCCAAAAACCTGACAAAATAGTTTAGAACCTGCCAAAACTGATCAAAACATGCTGAAAAGATGCCAAAATACTAGAAAACCAGTCAGAAGTGATCGAAACTTTCAATAACTTGCCAAAACATAATCAAAACAAATGAAAGCAAACCAAAACATTCCAAATACACGCCAAAATATTTTAAAACCCGCCAAAAGGAATCCAAATATTCCACAACCTGCCAAGACAATAAAAACAACACAAGAGAAAACAAAACATTCTAAAACACCACCAAAACATTCCGAAAACCCGCCAAAACATCATCAAAACAAATCAAAACAAACCAAACAATAGGAGGAACACGGCAACATATTGGCAAGCAAGAGACGGAGAGCGCGGCACCTTCTAGGAGGCCAAGAAGGAAGCCGCACAACACCTGCACTGTGTCTGCAACTTTCAAACTGCTAGAAGCTAGTGGCTTGCCACTGGCCTGCCTCTTCAATTGCCATTAGCATTCCAATGGAAGCTATTCTTGGACAACTTTGCTCTGCTTGCTGCTAGTTCTGCCCCAGCCTACCATAGATAACCTTGCTCTTGCCTTGAGGCTCTGAGATGCCAAGAACTTGTCAACTTCAAAGGGCGGGCCGGGCTACATCTACTCAGCTGCCACAGTTTCTCCTTGCTAGACCTAGTGGGAAAGCATTTTGCTGAGATGCAGAAGGCAAGAAACGCAGAATACGGAGACGCGGAGCTGTCCCAAGTGCCGCTGCCAGGCGTCTTTCCGCAGAAGGAGCGCCCCGGAGCACACCGCAACCGGCACCGTCATCTCTGCGCAAAGAGCCAAAATATTTTCAAACCCGCCAAAACTAATCCAAAAATATTTTCAAACACGCCAAAATAGAAAACCAGACAGAAGTCATCAATACATTCGAAAAAACCTGACAAAACATGATCAAGCCCACCAAAGCTAATCCAAACACACCAAAAACTGGGCTAAACAGAATCAAAACAAATCAAAACAAATCGAAACCTTCTAAAAACCCGCCAAAATATTTCAAAACCCGTCAAAACTAATCAAAACATTCCGAACACCCGCCAAAACATTCCAAACACCCGCCAAAAGGAATCCAAACATTCCAAAACCTGCCAACACAATAAAAACAACTCAAGAGAATACAAAACATTCTAAAACCCAACCAAAACATTCCGAAAACCCGCCAAAACATCATAAAAAAAAAAATCAAAACCAACCAAAATATTCCGAAAAGCCGCCAAAATGATTTAGACCCGCAAAACTCATCAAAACATTCTGAAAAGATGCCAAAACATTAGAAAACCAGCCAGAACTGATCAAAACATTCAAAAAACTTGGCAAAACATCACAAAAACAAATCAAAACCAACCAAAAAATTCCAAAAACCTGACAAAATAGTTTAGAACCCGCCAAAACTGATCAAAACATTCTGAAAAGATGCCAAAATACTAGAAAACCAGTCAGAAGCGATCGGAACTTTCAATAACTTGCCAAAACATAATCAAAACAAATGAAAGCAAACCAAAACATTCCAAATACCCGCCAAAATATTTTAAAACCCGCCAAAAGGAATCCAAACGTTCCACAACCTGCCAAGACAATCAAAACAACACAAGAGAAAACAAAACATTCTAAAACACCACCAAAACATTCCGAAAACCCGCCAAAACATCATCAAAACAAATCAAAACAAACCAAACAATAGGAGGAACACGGCAACATATTGGCGCGCAAGAGACGGAGAGCGCGGCACCTTCTAGGAGGCCAAGAAGGAAGCCGCACAACACCTGCACTGTGTCTGCAACTTTCAAACTGCTAGAAGCTAGTGGCTTGCCACTGGCCTGCCTCTTCAATTGCCATTAGCATTCCAATGGAAGCTATTCTTGGACAACTTTGCTCTGCTTGCTGCTAGTTCTGCCCCAGCCTACCATAGATAACCTTGCTCTTGCCTTGAGGCTCTGAGATGCCAAGAACTTGTCAACTTCAAAGGGCGGGCCAGGCTACATCTACTCAGCTGCCACAGTTTCTCCTTGCTAGACCTAGTGGGAAAGCATTTTGCTGAGATGCAGAAGGCAAGAAACGCAGAATACGGAGACGCGGAGCTGTCCCAAGTGCCGCTGCCAGGCGTCTTTCCGCAGAAGGAGCGCCCCGGAGCGCACCGCAACCGGCACCGTCATCTCTGCGCAAAGAGCCAAAATATTTTCAAACCCGCCAAAACTAATCCAAAAATATTTTCAAACCCACCAAAATAGAAAACCAGACAGAAGTGATCAATACATTCGAAAAAACCTGACAAAACATGATAAAGCCCACCAAAGCTAATCCAAACACACCAAAAACTGGGCTAAACAGAATCAAAACAAATCAAAACAAATCGAAACCTTCTAAAAACCCGCCAAAATATTTCAAAACCCGTCAAAACTAATCAAAACATTCCGAACACCCGCCAAAACATTCCGAACACCCGCCAAAAAGAATCCAAACATTCCAAAACCTGCCAACACAATAAAAACAACTCAAGAGAATACAAAACATTCTAAAACCCAACCAAAACATTCCGAAAACCCGCCAAAACATCATAAAAACAAATCAAAACCAACCAAAATATTCCGAAAACCCGCCAAAATAATTTAGACCCGCAAAACTCATCAAAACATTCTGAAAAGATGCCAAAACATTAGAAAACCAGCCAGAACTGATCAAAACATTGAAAAAACTAGGCAAAACACCATAAAAACAAATCAAAACCAACCAAAAAATTCCAAAAACCTGACAAAATAGTTTAGAACCTGCCAAAACTGATCAAAACATTCTGAAAAGATGCCAAAATACTAGAAAACCAGTCAGAAGTGATCGAAACTTTCAATAACTTGCCAAAGCATAATCAAAACAAATGAAAGCAAACCAAAACATTCCAAATACCCGCCAAAAGATTTTAAAACCCGCCAAAAGGAATCCAAATATTCCACAACCTGCCAAGACAATAAAAACAACACAAGAGAAAACAAAACATTCTAAAACACCACCAAAACATTCCGAAAACCCACCAAAATATCATCAAAACAAATCAAAACAAACCAAACAATAGGAGGAACACGGCAACATATTGGCAAGCAAGAGACGGAGAGCGCGGCACCTTCTAGGATGCCAAGAAGGAAGCCGCACAACACCTGCACTGTGTCTGCAACTTTCAAACTGCTAGAAGCTAGTGGCTTGCCACTGGCCTGCCTCTTCAATTGCCATTAGCATTCCAATGGAAGCTATTCTTGGACAACTTTGCTCTGCTTGCTGCTAGTTCTGCCCCAGCCTACCATAGATAACCTTGCTCTTGCCTTGAGGCTCTGAGATGCCAAGAACTTGTCAACTTCAAAGGGCGGGCCGGGCTACATCTACTCAGCTGCCACAGTTTCTCCTTGCTAGACCTAGTGGGAAAGCATTTTGCTGAGATGCAGAAGGCAAGAAACGCAGAATACGGAGACGCGGAGCTGTCCCAAGTGCCGCTGCCAGGCGTCTTTCCGCAGAAGGAGCGCCCCGGAGCGCACCGCAACCGGCACCGTCATCTCTGCGCAAAGAGCCAAAATATTTTCAAACCCGCCAAAACTAATCCAAAAATATTTTCAAACCCGCCAAAATAGAAAACCAGACAGAAGTCATCAATACATTCGAAAAAACCTGACAAAACATGAGAAAGCCCACCAAAGCTAATCCAAACACACCAAAAACTGGGCTAAACAGAATCAAAACAAATCAAAACAAATCGAAACCTTCTAAAAACCCGCCAAAATATTTCAAAACCCGTCAAAACTAATCAAAACATTCCGAACACCCGCCAAAACATTCCGAACACCCGCCAAAAAGAATCCAAACATTCCAAAACCTGCCAACACAATAAAAACAACTCAAGAGAATACAAAACATTCTAAAACCCAACCAAAACATTCCGAAAACCCGCCAAAACATCATAAAAACAAATCAAAACCAACCAAAATATTCCGAAAACCCGCCAAAATAATTTAGACCCACAAAACTCATCAAAACATTCTGAAAAGATGCCAAAACATTAGAAAACCAGCCAGAACTGATCAAAACATTGAAAAAACTAGGCAAAACACCATAAAAACAAATCAAAACCAACCAAAAAATTCCAAAAACCTGACAAAATAGTTTAGAACCTGCCAAAACTGATCAAAACATTCTGAAAAGATGCCAAAATACTAGAAAACCAGTCAGAAGTGATCGAAACTTTCAATAACTTGCCAAAACATAATCAAAACAAATGAAAGCAAACCAAAACATTCCAAATACCCGCCAAAAGATTTTAAAACCCGCCAAAAGGAATCCAAATATTCCACAACCTGCCAAGACAATAAAAACAACACAAGAGAAAACAAAACATTCTAAAACACCACCAAAACATTCCGAAAACCCACCAAAATATCATCAAAACAAATCAAAACAAACCAAACAATAGGAGGAACACGGCAACATATTGGCAAGCAAGAGACGGAGAGCGCGGCACCTTCTAGGATGCCAAGAAGGAAGCCGCACAACACCTGCACTGTGTCTGCAACTTTCAAACTGCTAGAAGCTAGTGGCTTGCCACTGGCCTGCCTCTTCAATTGCCATTAGCATTCCAATGGAAGCTATTCTTGGACAACTTTGCTCTGCTTGCTGCTAGTTCTGCCCCAGCCTACCATAGATAACCTTGCTCTTGCCTTGAGGCTCTGAGATGCCAAGAACTTGTCAACTTCAAAGGGCGGGCCGGGCTACATCTACTCAGCTGCCACAGTTTCTCCTTGCTAGACCTAGTGGCAAAGCATTTTGCTGAGATGCAGAAGGCAAGAAACGCAGAATACGGAGACGCGGAGCTGTCCCAAGTGCCGCTGCCTAGGCGTCTTTCCGCAGAAGGAGCGCCCCGGAGCGCACCGCAACCGGCACCGTCATCTCTGCGCAAAGAGCCAAAATATTTTCAAACCCGCCAAAACTAATCCAAAAATATTTTCAAACCCGCCAAAATAGAAAACCAGACAGAAGTCATCAATACATTCGAAAAAACCTGACAAAACATGAGAAAGCCCACCAAAGCTAATCCAAACACACCAAAAACTGGGCTAAACAGAATCAAAACAAATCAAAACAAATCGAAACCTTCTAAAAACCCGCCAAAATATTTCAAAACCCGTCAAAACTAATCAAAACATTCCGAACACCCGCCAAAACATTCCAAACACCCGCCAAAAGGAATCCAAACATTCCAAAACCTGCCAACACAATAAAAACAACTCAAGAGAATACAAAACATTCTAAAACCCAACCAAAACATTCCGAAAACCCGCCAAAACATCATAAAAAAAAAAATCAAAACCAACCAAAATATTCCGAAAAGCCGCCAAAATGATTTAGACCCGCAAAACTCATCAAAACATTCTGAAAAGATGCCAAAACATTAGAAAACCAGCCAGAACTGATCAAAACATTCAAAAAACTTGGCAAAACATCACAAAAACAAATCAAAACCAACCAAAAAATTCCAAAAACCTGACAAAATAGTTTAGAACCCGCCAAAACTGATCAAAACATTCTGAAAAGATGCCAAAATACTAGAAAACCAGTCAGAAGCGATCGGAACTTTCAATAACTTGCCAAAACATAATCAAAACAAATGAAAGCAAACCAAAACATTCCAAATACCCGCCAAAATATTTTAAAACCCGCCAAAAGGAATCCAAACGTTCCACAACCTGCCAAGACAATAAAAACAGCACAAGAGAAAACAAAACATTCTAAAACACCACCAAAACATTCCGAAAACCCGCCAAAACATCATCAAAACAAATCAAAACAAACCAAAGAATAGGAGGAACACGGCAACATATTGGCAAGCAAGAGACGGAGAGCGCGGCACCTTCTAGGAGGCCAAGAAGGAAGCCGCACAACACCTGCACTGTGTCTGCAACTTTCAAACTGCTAGAAGCTAGTGGCTTGCCACTGGCCTGCCTCTTCAATTGCCATTAGCATTCCAATGGAAGCTATTCTTGGACAACTTTGCTCTGCTTGCTGCTAGTTCTGCCCCAGCCTACCATAGATAACCTTGCTCTTGCCTTGAGGCTCTGAGATGCCAAGAACTTGTCAACTTCAAAGGGCGGGCCAGGCTACATCTACTCAGCTGCCACAGTTTCTCCTTGCTAGACCTAGTGGGAAAGCATTTTGCTGAGATGCAGAAGGCAAGAAACGCAGAATACGGAGACGCGGAGCTGTCCCAAGTGCCGCTGCCAGGCGTCTTTCCGCAGAAGGAGCGCCCCGGAGCGCACCGCAACCGGCACCGTCATCTCTGCGCAAAGAGCCAAAATATTTTCAAACCCGCCAAAACTAATCCAAAAATATTTTCAAACCCGCCAAAATAGAAAACCAGACAGAAGTCATCAATACATTCGAAAAAACCTGACAAAACATGAGAAAGCCCACCAAAGCTAATCCAAACACACCAAAAACTGGGCTAAACAGAATCAAAACAAATCAAAACAAATCGAAACCTTCTAAAAACCCGCCAAAATATTTCAAAACCCGTCAAAACTAATCAAAACATTCCGAACACCCGCCAAAACATTCCAAACACCCGCCAAAAGGAATCCAAACATTCCAAAACCTGCCAACACAATAAAAACAACTCAAGAGAATACAAAACATTCTAAAACCCAACCAAAACATTCCGAAAACCCGCCAAAACATCATAAAAAAAAAAATCAAAACCAACCAAAATATTCCGAAAACCCGCCAAAATGATTTAGACCCGCAAAACTCATCAAAACATTCTCAAAAGATGCCAAAACATTAGAAAACCAGCCAGAACTGATCAAAACATTCAAAAAACTTGGCAAAACATCACAAAAACAAATCAAAACCAACCAAAAAATTCCAAAAACCTGACAAAATAGTTTAGAACCCGCCAAAACTGATCAAAACATTCTGAAAAGATGCCAAAATACTAGAAAACCAGTCAGAAGCGATCGGAACTTTCAATAACTTGCCAAAACATAATCAAAACAAATGAAAGCAAACCAAAACATTCCAAATACCCGCCAAAATATTTTAAAACCCGCCAAAAGGAATCCAAACGTTCCACAACCTGCCAAGACAATAAAAACAGCAC
This sequence comes from Passer domesticus, assembly GCF_036417665.1. NCBI lineage: Eukaryota > Metazoa > Chordata > Aves > Passeriformes > Passeridae > Passer > Passer domesticus. Next base: position 12,784,550 of record NC_087481.1, on the reverse strand, counting down.
AAGAGAAAACAAAACATTCTAAAACACCACCAAAACATTCCGAAAACCCGCCAAAACATCATCAAAACAAATCAAAACAAACCAAATAATAGGAGGAACACGGCAACATATTGGCAAGCAAGAGACGGAGAGCGCGGCACCTTCTAGGAGGCCAAGAAGGAAGCCGCACAACACCTGCACTGTGTCTGCAACTTTCAAACTGCTAGAAGCTAGTGGCTTGCCACTGGCCTGCCTCTTCAATTGCCATTAGCATTCCAATGGAAGCTATTCTTGGACAACTTTGCTCTGCTTGCTGCTAGTTCTGCCCCAGCCTACCATAGATAACCTTGCTCTTGCCTTGAGGCTCTGAGATGCCAAGAACTTGTCAACTTCAAAGGGCGGGCCAGGCTACATCTACTCAGCTGCCACAGTTTCTCCTTGCTAGACCTAGTGGGAAAGCATTTTGCTGAGATGCAGAAGGCAAGAAACGCAGAATACGGAGACGCGGAGCTGTCCCAAGTGCCGCTGCCAGGCGTCTTTCCGCAGAAGGAGCGCCCCGGAGCGCACCGCAACCGGCACCGTCATCTCTGCGCAAAGAGCCAAAATATTTTCAAACCCGCCAAAACTAATCCAAAAATATTTTCAAACCCGCCAAAATAGAAAACCAGACAGAAGTCATCAATACATTCGAAAAAACCTGACAAAACATGAGAAAGCCCACCAAAGCTAATCCAAACACACCAAAAACTGGGCTAAACAGAATCAAAACAAATCAAAACAAATCGAAACCTTCTAAAAACCCGCCAAAATATTTCAAAACCCGTCAAAACTAATCAAAACATTCCGAACACCCGCCAAAACATTCCAAACACCCGCCAAAAGGAATCCAAACATTCCAAAACCTGCCAACACAATAAAAACAACTCAAGAGAATACAAAACATTCTAAAACCCAACCAAAATATTCCGAAAACCCGCCAAAATAATTTAGACCCACAAAACTCATCAAAACATTCTGAAAAGATGCCAAAACATTAGAAAACCAGCCAGAACTGATCAAAACATTGAAAAAACTTGGCAAAACATCACAAAAACAAATCAAAACCAACCAAAAAATTCCAAAAACCTGACAAAATAGTTTAGAACCCGCCAAAACTGATCAAAACATTCTGAAAAGATGCCAAAATACTAGAAAACCAGTCAGAAGCGATCGGAACTTTCAATAACTTGCCAAAACATAATCAAAACAAATGAAAGCAAACCAAAACATTCCAAATACCCGCCAAACTATTTTAAAATCCGCCAAAAGGAATCCAAATATTCCACAACCTGCCAAGACAATAAAAACAACACAAGAGAAAACAAAACATTCTAAAACACCACCAAAACATTCCGAAAACCCGCAAAAACATCATCAAAACAAATCAAAACAAACCAAACAATAGGAGGAACACGGCAACATATTGGCAAGCAAGAGACGGAGAGCGCGGCACCTTCTAGGAGGCCAAGAAGGAAGCCGCACAACACCTGCACTGTGTCTGCAACTTTCAAACTGCTAGAAGCTAGTGGCTTGCCACTGGCCTGCCTCTTCAATTGCCGTTAGCATTCCCATGGAAGGTATTCTTGGACAACTTTGCTCTGCTTGCTGCTAGTTCTGCCCCAGCCTACCATAGAGAACCTTGCTCTTCCCTTGAGGCTCTGAGATGCCAAGAACTTGTCAACTTCAAAGGGCGGGCCGGGCTACATCTACTCAGCTGCCACAGTTTCTCCTTGCTAGACCTAGTGGGAAAGCATTTTGCTGAGATGCAGAAGGCAAGAAACGCAGAATACGGAGACGCGGAGCTGTCCCAAGTGCCGCTGCCTAGGCGTCTTTCCGCAGAAGGAGCGACTCGGTGCGCACCGCAACCGGCACCGTCATCTCTGCGCAAAGAGCCAAAATATTTTCAAACCCGCCAAAACTCATCCAAAAATATTTTCAAACCCGCCAAAATAGAAAACCAGACAGAGGTGATCAATACATTCGAAAAAACCTGACAAAACATGATAAAGCCCACCAAAGCTAATCCAAACACACCAAAAACTGGGCTAAACAGAATCAAAACAAATCAAAACAAATCGAAACCTTCTAAAAACCGGCCAAAATATTTCAAAACCCGTCAAAACTAATCAAAACATTCCAATACCCGCCAAAACATTCCGAACACCCGCCAAAAGGAATCCAAACATTCCAAAACCTGCCAACACAATAAAAACAACTCAAGAGAATACAAAACATTCTAAAACCCAAACAAAACATTCCGAAAACCCGCCAAAACATCATAAAAAAAAATCAAAACCAACCAAAATATTCCGAAAACCCGCCAAAATGATTTAGACCCGCAAAACTCATCAAAACATTCTGAAAAGATGCCAAAACATTAGAAAACCAGCCAGAACTGATCAAAACATTCAAAAAACTTGGCAAAACATCACAAAAACAAATCAAAACCAACCAAAAAATTCCAAAAACCTGACAAAATAGTTTAGAACCCGCCAAAACTGATCAAAACATTCTGAAAAGATGCCAAAATACTAGAAAACCAGTCAGAAGCGATCGGAACTTTCAATAACTTGCCAAAACATAATCAAAACAAATGAAAGCAAACCAAAACATTCCAAATACCCGCCAAAATATTTTAAAAGCCGCCAAAAGGAATCCAAACGTTCCACAACCTGCCAAGACAATCAAAACAACACAAGAGAAAACAAAACATTCTAAAACACCACCAAAACATTCCGAAAACCCGCCAAAACATCATCAAAACAAATCAAAACAAACCAAACAATAGGAGGAACACGGCAACATATTGGCAAGCAAGAGACGGAGAGCGCGGCACCTTCTAGGAGGCCAAGAAGGAAGCCGCACAACACCTGCACTGTGTCTGCAACTTTCAAACTGCTAGAAGCTAGTGGCTTGCCACTGGCCTGCCTCTTCAATTGCCATTAGCATTCCAATGGAAGCTATTCTTGGACAACTTTGCTCTGCTTGCTGCTAGTTCTGCCCCAGCCTACCATAGATAACCTTGCTCTTGCCTTGAGGCTCTGAGATGCCAAGAACTTGTCAACTTCAAAGGGCGGGCCAGGCTACATCTACTCAGCTGCCACAGTTTCTCCTTGCTAGACCTAGTGGGAAAGCATTTTGCTGAGATGCAGAAGGCAAGAAACGCAGAATACGGAGACGCGGAGCTGTCCCAAGTGCCGCTGCCAGGCGTCTTTCCGCAGAAGGAGCGCCCCGGAGCGCACCGCAACCGGCACCGTCATCTCTGCGCAAAGAGCCAAAATATTTTCAAACCCGCCAAAACTAATCCAAAAATATTTTCAAACCCGCCAAAATAGAAAACCAGACAGAGGTGATCAATACATTCGAAAAAACCTGACAAAACATGATAAAGCCCACCAAAGCTAATCCAAACACACCAAAAACTGGGCTAAACAGAATCAAAACAAATCAAAACAAATCGAAACCTTCTAAAAACCCGCCAAAATATTTCAAAACCCGTCAAAACTAATCAAAACATTCCGAACACCCGCCAAAACATTCCGAACACCCGCCAAAAAGAATCCAAACATTCCAAAACCTGCCAACACAATAAAAACAACTCAAGAGAATACAAAACATTCTAAAACCCAACCAAAACATTCCGAAAACCCGCCAAAACATCATAAAAAAAAATCAAAACCAACCAAAATATTCCGAAAACCCGCCAAAATGATTTAGACCCACAAAACTCATCAAAACATTCTGAAAAGATGCCAAAACATTAGAAAACCAGCCAGAACTGATCAAAACATTGAAAAAACTTGGCAAAACATCACAAAAACAAATCAAAACCAACCAAAAAATTCCAAAAACCTGACAAAATAGTTTAGAACCCGCCAAAACTGATCAAAACATTCTGAAACGATGCCAAAATACTAGAAAACCAGTCAGAAGTGATCGGAACTTTCAATAACTTGCCAAAACATCATCAAAACAAATGAAAGCAAACCAAAACATTCCAAATACCCGCCAAACTATTTTAAAATCCGCCAAAAGGAATCCAAATATTCCACAACCTGCCAAGACAATAAAAACAACACAAGAGGAAACAAAACATTCTAAAACACCAACAAAACATTCCGAAAACCCGCAAAAACCTCATCAAAACAAATCAAAACAAACCAAACAATAGGAGGAACACGGCAACATATTGGCGCGCAAGAGACGGAGAGCGCGGCACCTTCTAGGAGGCCAAGAAGGAAGCCGCACAACACCTGCACTGTGTCTGCAACTTTCAAACTGCTAGAAGCTAGTGGCTTGCCACTGGCCTGCCTCTTCAATTGCCGTTAGCATTCCCATGGAAGGTATTCTTGGACAACTTTGCTCTGCTTGCTGCTAGTTCTGCCCCAGCCTACCATAGAGAACCTTGCTCTTCCCTTGAGGCTCTGAGATGCCAAGAACTTGTCAACTTCAAAGGGCGGGCCGGGCTACATCTACTCAGCTGCCACAGTTTCTCCTTGCTAGACCTAGTGGGAAAGCATTTTGCTGAGATGCAGAAGGCAAGAAACGCAGAATACGGAGACGCGGAGCTGTCCCAAGTGCCGCTGCCTAGGCGTCTTTCCGCAGAAGGAGCGACTCGGTGCGCACCGCAACCGGCACCGTCATCTCTGCGCAAAGAGCCAAAATATTTTCAAACCCGCCAAAACTCATCCAAAAATATTTTCAAACCCGCCAAAATAGAAAACCAGACAGAGGTGATCAATACATTCGAAAAAACCTGACAAAACATGATAAAGCCCACCAAAGCTAATCCAAACACACCAAAAACTGGGCTAAACAGAATCAAAACAAATCAAAACAAATCGAAACCTTCTAAAAACCCGCCAAAATATTTCAAAACCCGTCAAAACTAATCAAAACATTCCAATACCCGCCAAAACATTCCGAACACCCGCCAAAAGGAATCCAAACATTCCAAAACCTGCCAACACAATAAAAACAACTCAAGAGAATACAAAACATTCTAAAACCCAAACAAAACATTCCGAAAACCCGCCAAAACATCATAAAAAAAAATCAAAACCAACCAAAATATTCCGAAAACCCGCCAAAATGATTTAGACCCGCAAAACTCATCAAAACATTCTGAAAAGATGCCAAAACATTAGAAAACCAGCCAGAACTGATCAAAACATTCAAAAAACTTGGCAAAACATCACAAAAACAAATCAAAACCAACCAAAAAATTCCAAAAACCTGACAAAATAGTTTAGAACCCGCCAAAACTGATCAAAACATTCTGAAAAGATGCCAAAATACTAGAAAACCAGTCAGAAGCGATCGGAACTTTCAATAACTTGCCAAAACATAATCAAAACAAATGAAAGCAAACCAAAACATTCCAAATACCCGCCAAAATATTTTAAAAGCCGCCAAAAGGAATCCAAACGTTCCACAACCTGCCAAGACAATAAAAACAACACAAGAGAAAACAAAACATTCTAAAACACCACCAAAACATTCCGAAAACCCGCCAAAACATCATCAAAACAAATCAAAACAAACCAAACAATAGGAGGAACACGGCAACATATTGGCAAGCAAGAGACGGAGAGCGCGGCACCTTCTAGGAGGCCAAGAAGGAAGCCGCACAACACCTGCACTGTGTCTGCAACTTTCAAACTGCTAGAAGCTAGTGGCTTGCCACTGGCCTGCCTCTTCAATTGCCATTAGCATTCCAATGGAAGCTATTCTTGGACAACTTTGCTCTGCTTGCTGCTAGTTCTGCCCCAGCCTACCATAGATAACCTTGCTCTTGCCTTGAGGCTCTGAGATGCCAAGAACTTGTCAACTTCAAAGGGCGGGCCAGGCTACATCTACTCAGCTGCCACAGTTTCTCCTTGCTAGACCTAGTGGGAAAGCATTTTGCTGAGATGCAGAAGGCAAGAAACGCAGAATACGGAGACGCGGAGCTGTCCCAAGTGCCGCTGCCAGGCGTCTTTCCGCAGAAGGAGCGCCCCGGAGCGCACCGCAACCGGCACCGTCATCTCTGCGCAAAGAGCCAAAATATTTTCAAACCCGCCAAAACTAATCCAAAAATATTTTCAAACCCGCCAAAATAGAAAACCAGACAGAGGTGATCAATACATTCGAAAAAACCTGACAAAACATGATAAAGCCCACCAAAGCTAATCCAAACACACCAAAAACTGGGCTAAACAGAATCAAAACAAATCAAAACAAATCGAAACCTTCTAAAAACCCGCCAAAATATTTCAAAACCCGTCAAAACTAATCAAAACATTCCGAACACCCGCCAAAACATTCCGAACACCCGCCAAAAAGAATCCAAACATTCCAAAACCTGCCAACACAATAAAAACAACTCAAGAGAATACAAAACATTCTAAAACCCAACCAAAACATTCCGAAAACCCGCCAAAACATCATAAAAAAAAATCAAAACCAACCAAAATATTCCGAAAACCCGCCAAAATAATTTAGACCCACAAAACTCATCAAAACATTCTGAAAAGATGCCAAAACATTAGAAAACCAGCCAGAACTGATCAAAACATTGAAAAAACTTGGCAAAACATCACAAAAACAAATCAAAACCAACCAAAAAATTCCAAAAACCTGACAAAATAGTTTAGAACCCGCCAAAACTGATCAAAACATTCTGAAACGATGCCAAAATACTAGAAAACCAGTCAGAAGCGATCGGAACTTTCAATAACTTGCCAAAACATCATCAAAACAAATGAAAGCAAACCAAAACATTCCAAATACCCGCCAAACTATTTTAAAATCCGCCAAAAGGAATCCAAATATTCCACAACCTGCCAAGACAATAAAAACAACACAAGAGGAAACAAAACATTCTAAAACACCAACAAAACATTCCGAAAACCCGCAAAAACCTCATCAAAACAAATCAAAACAAACCAAACAATAGGAGGAACACGGCAACATATTGGCAAGCAAGAGACGGAGAGCGCGGCACCTTCTAGGAGGCCAAGAAGGAAGCCGCACAACACCTGCACTGTGTCTGCAACTTTCAAACTGCTAGAAGCTAGTGGCTTGCCACTGGCCTGCCTCTTCAATTGCCGTTAGCATTCCCATGGAAGGTATTCTTGGACAACTTTGCTCTGCTTGCTGCTAGTTCTGCCCCAGCCTACCATAGAGAACCTTGCTCTTCCCTTGAGGCTCTGAGATGCCAAGAACTTGTCAACTTCAAAGGGCGGGCCGGGCTACATCTACTCAGCTGCCACAGTTTCTCCTTGCTAGACCTAGTGGGAAAGCATTTTGCTGAGATGCAGAAGGCAAGAAACGCAGAATACGGAGACGCGGAGCTGTCCCAAGTGCCGCTGCCTAGGCGTCTTTCCGCAGAAGGAGCGCCCCGGAGCGCACCGCAACCGGCACCGTCATCTCTGCGCAAAGAGCCAAAATATTTTCAAACCCGCCAAAACTCATCCAAAAATATTTTCAAACCCGCCAAAATAGAAAACCAGACAGAGGTGATCAATACATTCGAAAAAACCTGACAAAACATGATAAAGCCCACCAAAGCTAATCCAAACACACCAAAAACTGGGCTAAACAGAATCAAAACAAATCAAAACAAATCGAAACCTTCTAAAAACCCGCCAAAATATTTCAAAACCCGTCAAAACTAATCAAAACATTCCAATACCCGCCAAAACATTCCGAACACCCGCCAAAAGGAATCCAAACATTCCAAAACCTGCCAACACAATAAAAACAACTCAAGAGAATACAAAACATTCTAAAACCCAACCAAAACATTCCGAAAACCCGCCAAAACATCATAAAAACAAATCAAAACCAACCAAAATATTCCGAAAACCCGCCAAAATGATTTAGACCCGCAAAACTCATCAAAACATTCTGAAAAGATGCCAAAACATTAGAAAACCAGCCAGAACTGATCAAAACATTCAAAAAACTTGGCAAAACATCACAAAAACAAATCAAAACCAACCAAAAAATTCCAAAAACCTGACAAAATAGTTTAGAACCCGCCAAAACTGATCAAAACATTCTGAAAAGATGCCAAAATACTAGAAAACCAGTCAGAAGCGATCGGAACTTTCAATAACTTGCCAAAACATAATCAAAACAAATGAAAGCAAACCAAAACATTCCAAATACCCGCCAAAATATTTTAAAAGCCGCCAAAAGGAATCCAAACGTTCCACAACCTGCCAAGACAATAAAAACAACACAAGAGAAAACAAAACATTCTAAAACACCACCAAAACATTCCGAAAACCCGCCAAAACATCATCAAAACAAATCAAAACAAACCAAACAATAGGAGGAACACGGCAACATATTGGCAAGCAAGAGACGGAGAGCGCGGCACCTTCTAGGAGGCCAAGAAGGAAGCCGCACAACACCTGCACTGTGTCTGCAACTTTCAAACTGCTAGAAGCTAGTGGCTTGCCACTGGCCTGCCTCTTCAATTGCCATTAGCATTCCAATGGAAGCTATTCTTGGACAACTTTGCTCTGCTTGCTGCTAGTTCTGCCCCAGCCTACCATAGATAACCTTGCTCTTGCCTTGAGGCTCTGAGATGCCAAGAACTTGTCAACTTCAAAGGGCGGGCCGGGCTACATCTACTCAGCTGCCACAGTTTCTCCTTGCTAGACCTAGTGGGAAAGCATTTTGCTGAGATGCAGAAGGCAAGAAACGCAGAATACGGAGACGCGGAGCTGTCCCAAGTGCCGCTGCCAGGCGTCTTTCCGCAGAAGGAGCGCCCCGGAGCGCACCGCAACCTGCACCGTCATCTCTGCGCAAAGAGCCAAAATATTTTCAAACCCGCCAAAACTAATCCAAAAATATTTTCAAACCCGCCAAAATAGAAAACCAGACAGAAGTCATCAATACATTCGAAAAAACCTGACAAAACATGATCAAGCCCACCAAAGCTAATCCAAACACACCAAAAAACTGGGCTAAACAGAATCAAAACAAATCAAAACAAATCGAAACCTTCTAAAAACCGGCCAAAATATTTCAAAACCCGTCAAAACTAATCAAAACATTCCGAACACCCGCCAAAACATTCCAAACACCCGCCAAAAGGAATCCAAACATTCCAAAACCTGCCAACACAATAAAAACAACTCAAGAGAATACAAAACATTCTAAAACCCAACCAAAACATTCCGAAAACCCGCCAAAACATCATAAAAAAAAAAATCAAAACCAACCAAAATATTCCGAAAACCCGCCAAAATAATTTAGACCCGCAAAACGCATCAAAACATTCTGAAAAGATGCCAAAACATTAGAAAACCAGCCAGAACTGATCAAAACATTCAAAAAACTTGGCAAAACATCACAAAAACAAATCAAAACCAACCAAAAAATTCCAAAAACCTGACAAAATAGTTTAGAACCCGCCAAAACTGATCAAAACATTCTGAAAAGATGCCAAAATACTAGAAAACCAGTCAGAAGCGATCGGAACTTTCAATAACTTGCCAAAACATAATCAAAACAAATGAAAGCAAACCAAAACATTCCAAATACACGCCAAAAGATTTTAAAACCCGCCAAAAGGAATCCAAATATTCCACAACCTGCCAACACAATAAAAACAACACAAGAGAAAACAAAACATTCTAAAACACCACCAAAACATTCCGAAAACCCGCCAAAACATCATCAAAACAAATCAAAACAAACCAAACAATAGGAGGAACACGGCAACATATTGGCAAGCAAGAGACGGAGAGCGCGGCACCTTCTAGGAGGCCAAGAAGGAAGCCGCACAACACCTGCACTGTGTCTGCAACTTTCAAACTGCTAGAAGCTAGTGGCTTGCCACTGGCCTGCCTCTTCAATTGCCATTAGCATTCCAATGGAAGCTATTCTTGGACAACTTTGCTCTGCTTGCTGCTAGTTCTGCCCCAGCCTACCATAGATAACCTTGCTCTTGCCTTGAGGCTCTGAGATGCCAAGAACTTGTCGACTTCAAAGGGCGGGCCGGGCTACATCTACTCAGCTGCCACAGTTTCTCCTTGCTAGACCTAGTGGGAAAGCATTTTGCTGAGATGCAGAAGGCAAGAAACGCAGAATACGGAGACGCGGAGCTGTCCCAAGTGCCGCTGCCAGGCGTCTTTCCGCAGAAGGAGCGCCCCGGAGCGCACCGCAACCGGCACCGTCATCTCTGCGCAAAGAGCCAAAATATTTTCAAACCCGCCAAAACTCATCCAAAAATATTTTCAAACCCGCCAAAATAGAAAACCAGACAGAGGTGATCAATACATTCGAAAAAACCTGACAAAACATGATCAAGCCCACCAAAGCTAATCCAAATACACCAAAAACTGGGCTAAACATAATCAAAACAAATCAAAACAAATCGAAACCTTCTAAAAACCGGCCAAAATATTTCAAAACCCGTCAAAACTAATCAAAACATTCCGAATACCCGCCAAAACATTCCAAACACCCGCCAAAAGGAATCCAAACATTCCAAATTCTGCCAACACAATAAAAACAACTCAAGAGAATACAAAACATTCTAAAACCCAACCAAAACATTCCGAAAACCCGCCAAAACATCATAAAAACAAATCAAAACCAACCAAAATATTCCGAAAACCCGCCAAAATGATTTAGACCCGCAAAACTCATCAAAACATTCTGAAAAGATGCCAAAACATTAGAAAACCAGCCAGAACTGATCAAAACATTCAAAAAACTTGGCAAAACATCACAAAAACAAATCAAAACCAACCAAAAAATTCCAAAAAACCTGACAAAATAGATAAAACCAGCCAAAACTGATCAAAACATTCTGAAACGATGCCAAAATACTAGAAAAGCAGTCAGAAGTGATCTAAACTTTCAATAACTTGCCAAAACATCATCAAAACAAATGAAAGCAAACCAAAACATTCCAAATACACGCCAAAATATTTTAAAACCCGCCAAAAGGAATCCAAATATTCCACAACCTGCCAAGACAATAAAAACAACACAAGAGAAAACAAAACATTCTAAAACACCACCAAAACATTCCGAAAACCCGCCAAAACATCATCAAAACAAATCAAAACAAACCAAACAATAGGAGGAACACGGCAACATATTGGCAAGCAAGAGACGGAGAGCGCGGCACCTTCTAGGAGGCCAAGAAGGAAGCCGCACAACACCTGCACTGTGTCTGCAACTTTCAAACTGCTAGAAGCTAGTGGCTTGCCACTGGCCTGCCTCTTCAATTGCCATTAGCATTCCAATGGAAGCTATTCTTGGACAACTTTGCTCTGCTTGCTGCTAGTTCTGCCCCAGCCTACCATAGATAACCTTGCTCTTGCCTTGAGGCTCTGAGATGCCAAGAACTTGTCAACTTCAAAGGGCGGGCCGGGCTACATCTACTCAGCTGCCACAGTTTCTCCTTGCTAGACCTAGTGGGAAAGCATTTTGCTGAGATGCAGAAGGCAAGAAACGCACAATACGGAGACGCGGAGCTGTCCCAAGTGCCGCTGCCAGGCGTCTTTCCGCAGAAGGAGCGCCCCGGAGCACACGGCAACCGGCACCGTCATCTCTGCGCAAAGAGCCAAAATATTTTCAAACCCGCCAAAACTCATCCAAAAATATTTTCAAACCCACCAAAATAGAAAACCAGACAGAAGTCATCAATACATTCGAAAAAACCTGACAAAACATGATAAAGCCCACCAAAGCTAATCCAAACACACCAAAAACTGGGCTAAACAGAATCAAAACAAATCAAAACAAATCGAAACCTTCTAAAAACCGGCCAAAATATTTCAAAACCCGTCAAAACTAATCAAAACATTCCGAACACCCGCCAAAACATTCCAAACACCCGCCAAAAGGAATCCAAACATTCCAAAACCTGCCAACACAATAAAAACAACTCAAGAGAATACAAAACATTCTAAAACCCAACCAAAACATTCCGAAAACCCGCCAAAACATCATCAAAACAAATCAAAACCAACCAAAATATTCCGAAAACCCGCCAAAATAATTTAGACCCACAAAACTCATCAAAACATTCTGAAAAGATGCCAAAACATTAGAAAACCAGCCAGAACTGATCAAAACATTCAAAAAACTTGGCAAAACATCATAAAAACAAATCAAAACCAACCAAAAAATTCCAAAAACCTGACAAAATAGTTTAGAACCCGCCAAAACTGATCAAAACATTCTGAAAAGATGCCAAAATACTAGAAAACCAGTCAGAAGCGATCGGAACTTTCAATAACTTGCCAAAACATAATCAAAACAAATGAAAGCAAACCAAAACATTCCAAATACACGCCAAAAGATTTTAAAACCCGCCAAAAGGAATCCAAATATTCCACAACCTGCCAACACAATAAAAACAACAAAAGAGAAAACAAAACATTCTAAAACACCACCAAAACATTCCGAAAACCCGCCAAAACATCATCAAAACAAATCAAAACAAACCAAACAATAGGAGGAACACGGCAACATATTGGCAAGCAAGAGACGGAGAGCGCGGCACCTTCTAGGAGGCCAAGAAGGAAGCCGCACAACACCTGCACTGTGTCTGCAACTTTCAAACTGCTAGAAGCTAGTGGCTTGCCACTGGCCTGCCTCTTCAATTGCCATTAGCATTCCAATGGAAGCTATTCTTGGACAACTTTGCTCTGCTTGCTGCTAGTTCTGCCCCAGCCTACCATAGATAACCTTGCTCTTGCCTTGAGGCTCTGAGATGCCAAGAACTTGTCAACTTCAAAGGGCGGGCCAGGCTACATCTACTCAGCTGCCACAGTTTCTCCTTGCTAGACCTAGTGGGAAAGCATTTTGCTGAGATGCAGAAGGCAAGAAACGCAGAATACGGAGACGCGGAGCTGTCCCAAGTGCCGCTGCCAGGCGTCTTTCCGCAGAAGGAGCGCCCCGGAGCGCACCGCAACCGGCACCGTCATCTCTGCGCAAAGAGCCAAAATATTTTCAAACCCGCCAAAACTCATCCAAAAATATTTTCAAACCCACCAAAATAGAAAACCAGACAGAAGTCATCAATACATTCGAAAAAACCTGACAAAACATGATCAAGCCCACCAAAGCTAATCCAAACACACCAAAAACTGGGCTAAACAGAATCAAAACAAATCAAAACAAATCGAAACCTTCTAAAAACCCGCCAAAATATTTCAAAACCCGTCAAAACTAATCAAAACATTCCGAACACCCGCCAAAACATTCCGAACACCCGCCAAAAGGAATCCAAACATTCCAAAACCTGCCAACACAATAAAAACAACTCAAGAGAATACAAAACATTCTAAAACCCAACCAAAACATTCCGAAAACCCGCCAAAACATCATAAAAACAAATCAAAACCAACCAAATATTCCGAAAAGCCGCCAAAATGATTTAGACCCGCAAAACTCATCAAAACATTCTGAAAAGATGCCAAAACATTAGAAAACCAGCCAGAACTGATCAAAACATTCAAAAAACTTGGCAAAACATCACAAAAACAAATCAAAACCAACCAAAAAATTCCAAAAAACCTGACAAAATAGTTTAAAACCAGCCAAAACTGATCAAAACATTCTGAAAAGATGCCAAAATACTAGAAAACCAGTCAGAAGTGATCTAAACTTTCAATAACTTGCCAAAACATCATCAAAACAAATGAAAGCAAACCAAAACATTCCAAATACACGCCAAAAGATTTTAAAACCCGCCAAAAGGAATCCAAATATTCCACAACCTGCCAACACAATAAAAACAACAAAAGAGAAAACAAAACATTCTAAAACACCACCAAAACATTCCGAAAACCCGCCAAAACATCATCAAAACAAATCAAAACAAACCAAACAATAGGAGGAACACGGCAACATATTGGCAAGCAAGAGACGGAGAGCGCGGCACCTTCTAGGAGGCCAAGAAGGAAGCCGCACAACACCTGCACTGTGTCTGCAACTTTCAAACTGCTAGAAGCTAGTGGCTTGCCACTGGCCTGCCTCTTCAATTGCCATTAGCATTCCAATGGAAGGTATTCTTGGACAACTTTGCTCTGCTTGCTGCTAGTTCTGCCCCAGCCTACCATAGATAACCTTGCTCTTGCCTTGAGGCTCTGAGATGCCAAGAACTTGTCAACTTCAAAGGGCGGGCCGGGCTACATCTACTCAGCTGCCACAGTTTCTCCTTGCTAGACCTAGTGGCAAAGCATTTTGCTGAGATGCAGAAGGCAAGAAACGCAGAATACGGAGACGCGGAGCTGTCCCAAGTGCCGCTGCCTAGGCGTCTTTCCGCAGAAGGAGCGCCCCGGAGCGCACCGCAACCGGCACCGTCATCTCTGCGCAAAGAGCCAAAATATTTTCAAACCCGCCAAAACTCATCCAAAAATATTTTCAAACCCGCCAAAATAGAAAACCAGACAGAAGTCATCAATACATTCGAAAAAACCTGACAAAACATGATCAAGCCCACCAAAGCTAATCCAAACACACCAAAAACTGGGCTAAACAGAATCAAAACAAATCAAAACAAATCGAAACCTTCTAAAAACCCGCCAAAATATTTCAAAACCCGTCAAAACTAATCAAAACATTCCGAACACCCGCCAAAACATTCCGAACACCCGCCAAAAAGAATCCAAACATTCCAAAACCTGCCAACACAATAAAAACAACTCAAGAGAATACAAAACATTCTAAAACCCAACCAAAACATTCCGAAAACCCGCCAAAACATCATAAAAACAAATCAAAACCAACCAAATATTCCGAAAAGCCGCCAAAATGATTTAGACCCGCAAAACTCATCAAAACATTCTGAAAAGATGCCAAAACATTAGAAAACCAGCCAGAACTGATCAAAACATTCAAAAAACTTGGCAAAACATCACAAAAACAAATCAAAACCAACCAAAAAATTCCAAAAAACCTGACAAAATAGTTTAAAACCAGCCAAAACTGATCAAAACATTCTGAAAAGATGCCAAAATACTAGAAAACCAGTCAGAAGTGATCTAAACTTTCAATAACTTGCCAAAACATCATCAAAACAAATGAAAGCAAACCAAAACATTCCAAATACACGCCAAAAGATTTTAAAACCCGCCAAAAGGAATCCAAATATTCCACAACCTGCCAACACAATAAAAACAACAAAAGAGAAAACAAAACATTCTAAAACACCACCAAAACATTCCGAAAACCCGCCAAAACATCATCAAAACAAATCAAAACAAACCAAACAATAGGAGGAACACGGCAACATATTGGCAAGCAAGAGACGGAGAGCGCGGCACCTTCTAGGAGGCCAAGAAGGAAGCCGCACAACACCTGCACTGTGTCTGCAACTTTCAAACTGCTAGAAGCTAGTGGCTTGCCACTGGCCTGCCTCTTCAATTGCCATTAGCATTCCAATGGAAGCTATTCTTGGACAACTTTGCTCTGCTTGCTGCTAGTTCTGCCCCAGCCTACCATAGAGAACCTTGCTCTTGCCTTGAGGCTCTGAGATGCCAAGAACTTGTCAACTTCAAAGGGCGGGCCGGGCTACATCTACTCAGCTGCCACAGTTTCTCCTTGCTAGACCTAGTGGGAAAGCATTTTGCTGAGATGCAGAAGGCAAGAAACGCAGAATACGGAGACGCGGAGCTGTCCCAAGTGCCGCTGCCAGGCGTCTTTCCGCAGAAGGAGCGCCCCGGAGCACACCGCAACCGGCACCGTCATCTCTGCGCAAAGAGCCAAAATATTTTCAAACCCGCCAAAACTCATCCAAAAATATTTTCAAACCCACCAAAATAGAAAACCAGACAGAAGTCATCAATACATTCGAAAAAACCTGACAAAACATGATAAAGCCCACCAAAGCTAATCCAAACACACCAAAAACTGGGCTAAACAGAATCAAAACAAATCAAAACAAATCGAAACGTTCTAAAAACCGGCCAAAATATTTCAAAACCCGTCAAAACTAATCAAAACATTCCGAACACCCGCCAAAACATTCCAAACACCCGCCAAAAGGAATCCAAACATTCCAAAACCTGCCAACACAATAAAAACAACTCAAGAGAATACAAAACATTCTAAAACCCAACCAAAACATTCCGAAAACCCGCCAAAACATCATAAAAACAAATCAAAACCAACCAAAATATTCCGAAAACCCGCCAAAATAATTTAGACCCACAAAACTCATCAAAACATTCTGAAAAGATGCCAAAACATTAGAAAACCAGCCAGAACTGATCAAAACATTCAAAAAACTTGGCAAAACATCATAAAAACAAATCAAAACCAACCAAAAAATTCCAAAAACCTGACAAAATAGTTTAGAACCCGCCAAAACTGATCAAAACATTCTGAAAAGATGCCAAAATACTAGAAAACCAGTCAGAAGCGATCGGAACTTTCAATAACTTGCCAAAACATCATCAAAACAAATGAAAGCAAACCAAAACATTCCAAATACACGCCAAAAGATTTTAAAACCCGCCAAAAGGAATCCAAATATTCCACAACCTGCCAACACAATAAAAACAACAAAAGAGAAAACAAAACATTCTAAAACACCACCAAAACATTCCGAAAACCCACCAAAACATCATCAAAACAAATCAAAACAAACCAAACAATAGGAGGAACACGGCAACATATTGGCAAGCAAGAGACGGAGAGCGCGGCACCTTCTAGGAGGCCAAGAAGGAAGCCGCACAACACCTGCACTGTGTCTGCAACTTTCAAACTGCTAGAAGCTAGTGGCTTGCCACTGGCCTGCCTCTTCAATTGCCATTAGCATTCCAATGGAAGCTATTCTTGGACAACTTTGCTCTGCTTGCTGCTAGTTCTGCCCCAGCCTACCATAGATAACCTTGCTCTTGCCTTGAGGCTCTGAGATGCCAAGAACTTGTCAACTTCAAAGGGCGGGCCGGGCTACATCTACTCAGCTGCCACAGTTTCTCCTTGCTAGACCTAGTGGGAAAGCATTTTGCTGAGATGCAGAAGGCAAGAAACGCAGAATACGGAGACGCGGAGCTGTCCCAAGTGCCGCTGCCAGGCGTCTTTCCGCAGAAGGAGCGCCCCGGAGCGCACCGCAACCGGCACCGTCATCTCTGCGCAAAGAGCCAAAATATTTTCAAACCCGCCAAAACTCATCCAAAAATATTTTCAAACCCGCCAAAATAGAAAACCAGACAGAAGTCATCAATACATTCGAAAAAACCTGACAAAACATGATCAAGCCCACCAAAGCTAATCCAAACACACCAAAAACTGGGCTAAACAGAATCAAAACAAATCAAAACAAATCGAAACCTTCTAAAAACCCGCCAAAATATTTCAAAACCCGTCAAAACTAATCAAAACATTCCGAACACCCGCCAAAACATTCCGAACACCCGCCAAAAAGAATCCAAACATTCCAAAACCTGCCAACACAATAAAAACAACTCAAGAGAATACAAAACATTCTAAAACCCAACCAAAACATTCCGAAAACCCGCCAAAACATCATAAAAACAAATCAAAACCAACCAAATATTCCGAAAAGCCGCCAAAATGATTTAGACCCGCAAAACTCATCAAAACATTCTGAAAAGATGCCAAAACATTAGAAAACCAGCCAGAACTGATCAAAACATTCAAAAAACTTGGCAAAACATCACAAAAACAAATCAAAACCAACCAAAAAATTCCAAAAAACCTGACAAAATAGTTTAAAACCAGCCAAAACTGATCAAAACATTCTGAAAAGATGCCAAAATACTAGAAAACCAGTCAGAAGTGATCTAAACTTTCAATAACTTGCCAAAACATCATCAAAACAAATGAAAGCAAACCAAAACATTCCAAATACACGCCAAAAGATTTTAAAACCCGCCAAAAGGAATCCAAATATTCCACAACCTGCCAACACAATAAAAACAACAAAAGAGAAAACAAAACATTCTAAAACACCACCAAAACATTCCGAAAACCCGCCAAAACATCATCAAAACAAATCAAAACAAACCAAACAATAGGAGGAACACGGCAACATATTGGCAAGCAAGAGACGGAGAGCGCGGCACCTTCTAGGAGGCCAAGAAGGAAGCCGCACAACACCTGCACTGTGTCTGCAACTTTCAAACTGCTAGAAGCTAGTGGCTTGCCACTGGCCTGCCTCTTCAATTGCCATTAGCATTCCAATGGAAGCTATTCTTGGACAACTTTGCTCTGCTTGCTGCTAGTTCTGCCCCAGCCTACCATAGATAACCTTGCTCTTGCCTTGAGGCTCTGAGATGCCAAGAACTTGTCAACTTCAAAGGGCGGGCCGGGCTACATCTACTCAGCTGCCACAGTTTCTCCTTGCTAGACCTAGTGGGAAAGCATTTTGCTGAGATGCAGAAGGCAAGAAACGCAGAATACGGAGACGCGGAGCTGTCCCAAGTGCCGCTGCCAGGCGTCTTTCCGCAGAAGGAGCGCCCCGGAGCACACCGCAACCGGCACCGTCATCTCTGCGCAAAGAGCCAAAATATTTTCAAACCCGCCAAAACTCATCCAAAAATATTTTCAAACCCACCAAAATAGAAAACCAGACAGAAGTCATCAATACATTCGAAAAAACCTGACAAAACATGATAAAGCCCACCAAAGCTAATCCAAACACACCAAAAACTGGGCTAAACAGAATCAAAACAAATCAAAACAAATCGAAACGTTCTAAAAACCGGCCAAAATATTTCAAAACCCGTCAAAACTAATCAAAACATTCCGAACACCCGCCAAAACATTCCAAACACCCGCCAAAAGGAATCCAAACATTCCAAAACCTGCCAACACAATAAAAACAACTCAAGAGAATACAAAACATTCTAAAACCCAACCAAAACATTCCGAAAACCCGCCAAAACATCATAAAAACAAATCAAAACCAACCAAAATATTCCGAAAACCCGCCAAAATAATTTAGACCCACAAAACTCATCAAAACATTCTGAAAAGATGCCAAAACATTAGAAAACCAGCCAGAACTGATCAAAACATTCAAAAAACTTGGCAAAACATCATAAAAACAAATCAAAACCAACCAAAAAATTCCAAAAACCTGACAAAATAGTTTAGAACCCGCCAAAACTGATCAAAACATTCTGAAAAGATGCCAAAATACTAGAAAACCAGTCAGAAGCGATCGGAACTTTCAATAACTTGCCAAAACATAATCAAAACAAATGAAAGCAAACCAAAACATTCCAAATACACGCCAAAAGATTTTAAAACCCGCCAAAAGGAATCCAAATATTCCACAACCTGCCAACACAATAAAAACAACAAAAGAGAAAACAAAACATTCTAAAACACCACCAAAACATTCCGAAAACCCGCCAAAACATCATCAAAACAAATCAAAACAAACCAAACAATAGGAGGAACACGGCAACATATTGGCAAGCAAGAGACGGAGAGCGCGGCACCTTCTAGGAGGCCAAGAAGGAAGCCGCACAACACCTGCACTGTGTCTGCAACTTTCAAACTGCTAGAAGCTAGTGGCTTGCCACTGGCCTGCCTCTTCAATTGCCATTAGCATTCCAATGGAAGCTATTCTTGGACAACTTTGCTCTGCTTGCTGCTAGTTCTGCCCCAGCCTACCATAGATAACCTTGCTCTTGCCTTGAGGCTCTGAGATGCCAAGAACTTGTCAACTTCAAAGGGCGGGCCGGGCTACATCTACTCAGCTGCCACAGTTTCTCCTTGCTAGACCTAGTGGGAAAGCATTTTGCTGAGATGCAGAAGGCAAGAAACGCAGAATACGGAGACGCGGAGCTGTCCCAAGTGCCGCTGCCAGGCGTCTTTCCGCAGAAGGAGCGCCCCGGAGCGCACCGCAACCGGCACCGTCATCTCTGCGCAAAGAGCCAAAATATTTTCAAACCCGCCAAAACTCATCCAAAAATATTTTCAAACCCGCCAAAATAGAAAACCAGACAGAAGTCATCAATACATTCGAAAAAACCTGACAAAACATGATCAAGCCCACCAAAGCTAATCCAAACACACCAAAAACTGGGCTAAACAGAATCAAAACAAATCAAAACAAATCGAAACCTTCTAAAAACCCGCCAAAATATTTCAAAACCCGTCAAAACTAATCAAAACATTCCGAATACCCGCCAAAACATTCCGAACACCCGCCAAAAGGAATCCAAACATTCCAAAACCTGCCAACACAATAAAAACAACTCAAGAGAATACAAAACATTCTAAAACCCAACCAAAACATTCCGAAAACCCGCCAAAACATCATAAAAACAAATCAAAACCAACCAAAATATTCCGAAAACCCGCCAAAATAATTTAGACCCACAAAACTCATCAAAACATTCTGAAAAGATGCCAAAACATTAGAAAACCAGCCAGAACTGATCAAAACATTCAAAAAACTTGGCAAAACATCATAAAAACAAATCAAAACCAACCAAAAAATTCCAAAAACCTGACAAAATAGTTTAGAACCTGCCAAAACTGATCAAAACATTCTGAAAAGATGCCAAAATACTAGAAAACCAGTCAGAAGCGATCGGAACTTTCAATAACTTGCCAAAACATAATCAAAACAAATGAAAGCAAACCAAAACATTCCAAATACACGCCAAAAGATTTTAAAACCCGCCAAAAGGAATCCAAATATTCCACAACCTGCCAACACAATAAAAACAACAAAAGAGAAAACAAAACATTCTAAAACACCACCAAAACATTCCGAAAACCCGCCAAAACATCATCAAAACAAATCAAAACAAACCAAACAATAGGAGGAACACGGCAACATATTGGCAAGCAAGAGACGGAGAGCGCGGCACCTTCTAGGAGGCCAAGAAGGAAGCCGCACAACACCTGCACTGTGTCTGCAACTTTCAAACTGCTAGAAGCTAGTGGCTTGCCACTGGCCTGCCTCTTCAATTGCCATTAGCATTCCAATGGAAGCTATTCTTGGACAACTTCGCTCTGCTTGCTGCTAGTTCTGCCCCAGCCTACCATAGATAACCTTGCTCTTGCCTTGAGGCTCTGAGATGCCAAGAACTTGTCAACTTCAAAGGGCGGGCCGGGCTACATCTACTCAGCTGCCACAGTTTCTCCTTGCTAGACCTAGTGGCAAAGCATTTTGCTGAGATGCAGAAGGCAAGAAAAGCTGAATACGGAGACGCGGAGCTGTCCCAAGTGCCGCTGCCTAGGCGTCTTTCCGCAGAAGGAGCGCCCCGGAGCGCACCGCAACCGGCACCGTCATCTCTGCGCAAAGAGCCAAAATATTTTCAAACCCGCCAAAACTCATCCAAAAATATTTTCAAACCCGCCAAAATAGAAAACCAGACAGAAGTCATCAATACATTCGAAAAAACCTGACAAAACATGAGAAAGCCCACCAAAGCTAATCCAAACACACCAAAAACTGGGCTAAACAGAATCAAAACAAATCAAAACAAATCGAAACCTTCTAAAAACCGGCCAAAATATTTCAAAACCCGTCAAAACTAATCAAAACATTCCGAACACGCGCCAAAACATTCCAAACACCCGCCAAAAGGAATCCAAACATTCCAAATTCTGCCAACACAATAAAAACAACTCAAGAGAATACAAAACATTCTAAAACCCAACCAAAACATTCCGAAAACCCGCCAAAACATCATAAAAACAAATCAAAACCAACCAAAATATTCCGAAAACCCGCCAAAATGATTTAGACCCGCAAAACTCATCAAAACATTCTGAAAAGATGCCAAAACATTAGAAAACCAGCCAGAACTGATCAAAACATTCAAAAAACTTGGCAAATCATCACAAAAACAAATCAAAACCAACCAAAAAATTCCAAAAAGCCTGACAAAATAGTTTAAAACCAGCCAAAACTGATCAAAACATTCTGAAAAGATGCCAAAATACTAGAAAACCAGTCAGAAGTGATCTAAACTTTCAATAACTTGCCAAAACATCATCAAAACAAATGAAAGCAAACCAAAACATTCCAAATACACGCCAAAAGATTTTAAAACCCGCCAAAAGGAATCCAAATATTCCACAACCTGCCAACACAATAAAAACAACAAAAGAGAAAACAAAACATTCTAAAACACCACCAAAACATTCCGAAAACCCGCCAAAACATCATCAAAACAAATCAAAACAAACCAAACAATAGGAGGAACACGGCAACATATTGGCAAGCAAGAGACGGAGAGCGCGGCACCTTCTAGGAGGCCAAGAAGGAAGCCGCACAACACCTGCACTGTGTCTGCAACTTTCAAACTGCTAGAAGCTAGTGGCTTGCCACTGGCCTGCCTCTTCAATTGCCATTAGCATTCCAATGGAAGCTATTCTTGGACAACTTTGCTCTGCTTGCTGCTAGTTCTGCCCCAGCCTACCATAGATAACCTTGCTCTTGCCTTGAGGCTCTGAGATGCCAAGAACTTGTCAACTTCAAAGGGCGGGCCGGGCTACATCTACTCAGCTGCCACAGTTTCTCCTTGCTAGACCTAGTGGCAAAGCATTTTGCTGAGATGCAGAAGGCAAGAAACGCAGAATACGGAGACGCGGAGCTGTCCCAAGTGCCGCTGCCAGGCGTCTTTCCGCGGAAGGAGCGCCCCGGAGCACACCGCAACCGGCACCGTCATCTCTGCGCAAAGAGCCAAAATATTTTCAAACCCGCCAAAACTCATCCAAAAATATTTTCAAACCCGCCAAAATAGAAAACCAGACAGAAGTCATCAATACATTCGAAAAAACCTGACAAAACATGATCAAGCCCACCAAAGCTAATCCAAACACACCAAAAACTGGGCTAAACATAATCAAAACAAATCAAAACAAATCGAAACCTTCTAAAAACCCGCCAAAATATTTCAAAACCCATCAAAACTAATCAAAACATTCCGAATACCCCCCAAAACATTCCAAACACCCGCCAAAAGGAATCCAAACATTCCAAAACCTGCCAACACAATAAAAACAACTCAAGAGAATACAAAACATTCTAAAACCCAACCAAAACATTCCGAAAACCCGCCAAAACATCATAAAAAAAAATCAAAACCAACCAAAATATTCCGAAAACCCGCCAAAATTATTTAGACCCACAAAACTCATCAAAACATTCTGAAAAGATGCCAAAACATTAGAAAACCAGCCAGAACTGATCAAAACATTGAAAAAATTTGGCAAAACATCACAAAAACAAATCAAAACCAACCAAAAAATTCCAAAAACCTGACAAAATAGTTTAGAACCCGCCAAAACTGATCAAAACATTCTGAAAAGATGCCAAAATACTAGAAAACCAGTCAGAAGCGATCGGAACTTTCAATAACTTGCCAAAACATAATCAAAACAAATGAAAGCAAACCAAAACATTCCAAATACACGCCAAAAGATTTTAAAACCCGCCAAAAGGAATCCAAATATTCCACAACCTGCCAACACAATAAAAACAACAAAAGAGAAAACAAAACATTCTAAAACACCACCAAAACATTCCGAAAACCCGCCAAAACATCATCAAAACAAATCAAAACAAACCAAACAATAGGAGGAACACGGCAACATATTGGCAAGCAAGAGACGGAGAGCGCGGCACCTTCTAGGAGGCCAAGAAGGAAGCCGCACAACACCTGCACTGTGTCTGCAACTTTCAAACTGCTAGAAGCTAGTGGCTTGCCACTGGCCTGCCTCTTCAATTGCCATTAGCATTCCAATGGAAGCTATTCTTGGACAACTTTGCTCTGCTTGCTGCTAGTTCTGCCCCAGCCTACCATAGATAACCTAGCTCTCCCCTTTAGGCTCTGAGATGCCAAGAACTTGTCAACTTCAAAGGGCGGGCCAGGCTACATCTACTCAGCTGCCACAGTTTCTCCTTGCTAGACCTAGTGGGAAAGCATTTTGCTGAGATGCAGAAGGCAAGAAACGCAGAATACGGAGACGCGGAGCTGTCCCAAGTGCCGCTGCCTAGGCGTCTTTCCGCAGAAGGAGCGCCCCGGAGCGCACCGCAACCGGCACCGTCATCTCTGCGCAAAGAGCCAAAATATTTTCAAACCCGCCAAAACTCATCCAAAAATATTTTCAAACCCGCCAAAATAGAAAACCAGACAGAAGTCATCAATACATTCGAAAAAACCTGACAAAACATGAGAAAGCCCACCAAAGCTAATCCAAACACACCAAAAACTGGGCTAAACAGAATCAAAACAAATCAAAACAAATCGAAACCTTCTAAAAACCCGCCAAAATATTTCAAAACCCGTCAAAACTAATCAAAACATTCCGAATACCCCCCAAAACATTCCAAACACCCGCCAAAAGGAATCCAAACATTCCAAAACCTGCCAACACAATAAAAACAACTCAAGAGAATACAAAACATTCTAAAACCCAACCAAAACATTCCGAAAACCCGCCAAAACATCATAAAAACCAATCAAAACCAACCAAAATATTCCGAAAACCCGCCAAAATGATTTAGACCCACAAAACTCATCAAAACATTCTGAAAAGATGCCAAAACATTAGAAAACCAGCCAGAACTGATCAAAACATTGAAAAAACTTGGCAAAACATCATAAAAACAAATCAAAACCAACCAAAAAATTCCAAAAACCTGACAAAATAGTTTAGAACCCGCCAAAACTGATCAAAACATTCTGAAAAGATGCCAAAATACTAGAAAACCAGTCAGAAGCGATCGGAACTTTCAATAACTTGCCAAAACATAATCAAAACAAATGAAAGCAAACCAAAACATTCCAAATACACGCCAAAAGATTTTAAAACCCGCCAAAAGGAATCCAAATATTCCACAACCTGCCAACACAATAAAAACAACAAAAGAGAAAACAAAACATTCTAAAACACCACCAAAACATTCCGAAAACCCGCCAAAACATCATCAAAACAAATCAAAACAAACCAAACAATAGGAGGAACACGGCAACATATTGGCAAGCAAGAGACGGAGAGCGCGGCACCTTCTAGGAGGCCAAGAAGGAAGCCGCACAACACCTGCACTGTGTCTGCAACTTTCAAACTGCTAGAAGCTAGTGGCTTGCCACTGGCCTGCCTCTTCAATTGCCATTAGCATTCCAATGGAAGCTATTCTTGGACAACTTTGCTCTGCTTGCTGCTAGTTCTGCCCCAGCCTACCATAGATAACCTTGCTCTTGCCTTGAGGCTCTGAGATGCCAAGAACTTGTCAACTTCAAAGGGCGGGCCGGGCTACATCTACTCAGCTGCCACAGTTTCTCCTTGCTAGACCTAGTGGGAAAGCATTTTGCTGAGATGCAGAAGGCAAGAAACGCAGAATACGGAGACGCGGAGCTGTCCCAAGTGCCGCTGCCAGGCGTCTTTCCGCAGAAGGAGCGCCCCGGAGCGCACCGCAACCGGCACCGTCATCTCTGCGCAAAGAGCCAAAATATTTTCAAACCCGCCAAAACTCATCCAAAAATATTTTCAAACCCGCCAAAATAGAAAACCAGACAGAAGTCATCAATACATTCGAAAAAACCTGACAAAACATGATCAAGCCCACCAAAGCTAATCCAAACACACCAAAAACTGGGCTAAACAGAATCAAAACAAATCAAAACAAATCGAAACCTTCTAAAAACCGGCCAAAATACTTCAAAACCCGTCAAAACTAATCAAAACATTCCGAACACGCGCCAAAACATTCCAAACACCCGCCAAAAGGAATCCAAACATTCCAAATTCTGCCAACACAATAAAAACAACTCAAGAGAATACAAAACATTCTAAAACCCAACCAAAACATTCCGAAAACCCGCCAAAACATCATAAAAACAAATCAAAACCAACCAAAATATTCCGAAAACCCGCCAAAATGATTTAGACCCGCAAAACTCATCAAAACATTCTGAAAAGATGCCAAAACATTAGAAAACCAGCCAGAACTGATCAAAACATTCAAAAAACTTGGCAAATCATCACAAAAACAAATCAAAACCAACCAAAAAATTCCAAAAAGCCTGACAAAATAGTTTAAAACCAGCCAAAACTGATCAAAACATTCTGAAAAGATGCCAAAATACTAGAAAACCAGTCAGAAGTGATCTAAACTTTCAATAACTTGCCAAAACATCATCAAAACAAATGAAAGCAAACCAAAACATTCCAAATACACGCCAAAAGATTTTAAAACCCGCCAAAAGGAATCCAAATATTCCACAACCTGCCAACACAATAAAAACAACAAAAGAGAAAACAAAACATTCTAAAACACCACCAAAACATTCCGAAAACCCGCCAAAACATCATCAAAACAAATCAAAACAAACCAAACAATAGGAGGAACACGGCAACATATTGGCAAGCAAGAGACGGAGAGCGCGGCACCTTCTAGGAGGCCAAGAAGGAAGCCGCACAACACCTGCACTGTGTCTGCAACTTTCAAACTGCTAGAAGCTAGTGGCTTGCCACTGGCCTGCCTCTTCAATTGCCATTAGCATTCCAATGGAAGCTATTCTTGGACAACTTTGCTCTGCTTGCTGCTAGTTCTGCCCCAGCCTACCATAGATAACCTTGCTCTTGCCTTGAGGCTCTGAGATGCCAAGAACTTGTCAACTTCAAAGGGCGGGCCGGGCTACATCTACTCAGCTGCCACAGTTTCTCCTTGCTAGACCTAGTGGCAAAGCATTTTGCTGAGATGCAGAAGGCAAGAAACGCAGAATACGGAGACGCGGAGCTGTCCCAAGTGCCGCTGCCAGGCGTCTTTCCGCGGAAGGAGCGCCCCGGAGCACACCGCAACCGGCACCGTCATCTCTGCGCAAAGAGCCAAAATATTTTCAAACCCGCCAAAACTCATCCAAAAATATTTTCAAACCCGCCAAAATAGAAAACCAGACAGAAGTCATCAATACATTCGAAAAAACCTGACAAAACATGATCAAGCCCACCAAAGCTAATCCAAACACACCAAAAACTGGGCTAAACATAATCAAAACAAATCAAAACAAATCGAAACCTTCTAAAAACCCGCCAAAATATTTCAAAACCCATCAAAACTAATCAAAACATTCCGAATACCCCCCAAAACATTCCAAACACCCGCCAAAAGGAATCCAAACATTCCAAAACCTGCCAACACAATAAAAACAACTCAAGAGAATACAAAACATTCTAAAACCCAACCAAAACATTCCGAAAACCCGCCAAAACATCATAAAAAAAAATCAAAACCAACCAAAATATTCCGAAAACCCGCCAAAATTATTTAGACCCACAAAACTCATCAAAACATTCTGAAAAGATGCCAAAACATTAGAAAACCAGCCAGAACTGATCAAAACATTGAAAAAATTTGGCAAAACATCACAAAAACAAATCAAAACCAACCAAAAAATTCCAAAAACCTGACAAAATAGTTTAGAACCCGCCAAAACTGATCAAAACATTCTGAAAAGATGCCAAAATACTAGAAAACCAGTCAGAAGCGATCGGAACTTTCAATAACTTGCCAAAACATAATCAAAACAAATGAAAGCAAACCAAAACATTCCAAATACACGCCAAAAGATTTTAAAACCCGCCAAAAGGAATCCAAATATTCCACAACCTGCCAACACAATAAAAACAACAAAAGAGAAAACAAAACATTCTAAAACACCACCAAAACATTCCGAAAACCCGCCAAAACATCATCAAAACAAATCAAAACAAACCAAACAATAGGAGGAACACGGCAACATATTGGCAAGCAAGAGACGGAGAGCGCGGCACCTTCTAGGAGGCCAAGAAGGAAGCCGCACAACACCTGCACTGTGTCTGCAACTTTCAAACTGCTAGAAGCTAGTGGCTTGCCACTGGCCTGCCTCTTCAATTGCCATTAGCATTCCAATGGAAGGTATTCTTGGACAACTTTGCTCTGCTTGCTGCTAGTTCTGCCCCAGCCTACCATAGATAACCTAGCTCTCCCCTTTAGGCTCTGAGATGCCAAGAACTTGTCAACTTCAAAGGGCGGGCCAGGCTACATCTACTCAGCTGCCACAGTTTCTCCTTGCTAGACCTAGTGGGAAAGCATTTTGCTGAGATGCAGAAGGCAAGAAACGCAGAATACGGAGACGCGGAGCTGTCCCAAGTGCCGCTGCCTAGGCGTCTTTCCGCAGAAGGAGCGCCCCGGAGCGCACCGCAACCGGCACCGTCATCTCTGCGCAAAGAGCCAAAATATTTTCAAACCCGCCAAAACTCATCCAAAAATATTTTCAAACCCGCCAAAATAGAAAACCAGACAGAAGTCATCAATACATTCGAAAAAACCTGACAAAACATGAGAAAGCCCACCAAAGCTAATCCAAACACACCAAAAACTGGGCTAAACAGAATCAAAACAAATCAAAACAAATCGAAACCTTCTAAAAACCCGCCAAAATATTTCAAAACCCGTCAAAACTAATCAAAACATTCCGAATACCCCCCAAAACATTCCAAACACCCGCCAAAAGGAATCCAAACATTCCAAAACCTGCCAACACAATAAAAACAACTCAAGAGAATACAAAACATTCTAAAACCCAACCAAAACATTCCAAAAACCCGCCAAAACATCATAAAAACCAATCAAAACCAACCAAAATATTCCGAAAACCCGCCAAAATGATTTAGACCCACAAAACTCATCAAAACATTCTGAAAAGATGCCAAAACATTAGAAAACCAGCCAGAACTGATCAAAACATTGAAAAAACTTGGCAAAACATCATAAAAACAAATCAAAACCAACCAAAAAATTCCAAAAACCTGACAAAATAGTTTAGAACCCGCCAAAACTGATCAAAACATTCTGAAAAGATGCCAAAATACTAGAAAACCAGTCAGAAGCGATCGGAACTTTCAATAACTTGCCAAAACATAATCAAAACAAATGAAAGCAAACCAAAACATTCCAAATACACGCCAAAAGATTTTAAAACCCGCCAAAAGGAATCCAAATATTCCACAACCTGCCAACACAATAAAAACAACAAAAGAGAAAACAAAACATTCTAAAACACCACCAAAACATTCCGAAAACCCGCCAAAACATCATCAAAACAAATCAAAACAAACCAAATAATAGGAGGAACACGGCAACATATTGGCAAGCAAGAGACGGAGAGCGCGGCACCTTCTAGGAGGCCAAGAAGGAAGCCGCACAACACCTGCACTGTGTCTGCAACTTTCAAACTGCTAGAAGCTAGTGGCTTGCCACTGGCCTGCCTCTTCAATTGCCATTAGCATTCCAATGGAAGCTATTCTTGGACAACTTTGCTCTGCTTGCTGCTAGTTCTGCCCCAGCCTACCATAGATAACCTTGCTCTTGCCTTGAGGCTCTGAGATGCCAAGAACTTGTCAACTTCAAAGGGCGGGCCGGGCTACATCTACTCAGCTGCCACAGTTTCTCCTTGCTAGACCTAGTGGGAAAGCATTTTGCTGAGATGCAGAAGGCAAGAAACGCAGAATACGGAGACGCGGAGCTGTCCCAAGTGCCGCTGCCAGGCGTCTTTCCGCAGAAGGAGCGCCCCGGAGCGCACCGCAACCGGCACCGTCATCTCTGCGCAAAGAGCCAAAATATTTTCAAACCCGCCAAAACTCATCCAAAAATATTTTCAAACCCGCCAAAATAGAAAACCAGACAGAAGTCATCAATACATTCGAAAAAACCTGACAAAACATGATCAAGCCCACCAAAGCTAATCCAAACACACCAAAAACTGGGCTAAACAGAATCAAAACAAATCAAAACAAATCGAAACCTTCTAAAAACCCGCCAAAATATTTCAAAACCCGTCAAAACTAATCAAAACATTCCGAATACCCGCCAAAACATTCCGAACACCCGCCAAAAGGAATCCAAACATTCCAAAACCTGCCAACACAATAAAAACAACTCAAGAGAATACAAAACATTCTAAAACCCAACCAAAACATTCCGAAAACCCGCCAAAACATCATAAAAAAAAATCAAAACCAACCAAAATATTCCGAAAACACGCCAAAATGATTTAGACCCACAAAACTCATCAAAACATTCTGAAAAGATGCCAAAACATTAGAAAACCAGCCAGAACTGATCAAAACATTCAAAAAACTTGGCAAAACATCATAAAAACAAATCAAAACCAACCAAAAAATTCCAAAAACCTGACAAAATAGTTTAGAACCTGCCAAAACTGATCAAAACATTCTGAAAAGATGCCAAAATACTAGAAAACCAGTCAGAAGCGATCGGAACTTTCAATAACTTGCCAAAACATAATCAAAACAAATGAAAGCAAACCAAAACATTCCAAATACACGCCAAAAGATTTTAAAACCCGCCAAAAGGAATCCAAATATTCCACAACCTGCCAACACAATAAAAACAACAAAAGAGAAAACAAAACATTCTAAAACACCACCAAAACATTCCGAAAACCCGCCAAAACATCATCAAAACAAATCAAAACAAACCAAACAATAGGAGGAACACGGCAACATATTGGCAAGCAAGAGACGGAGAGCGCGGCACCTTCTAGGAGGCCAAGAAGGAAGCCGCACAACACCTGCACTGTGTCTGCAACTTTCAAACTGCTAGAAGCTAGTGGCTTGCCACTGGCCTGCCTCTTCAATTGCCATTAGCATTCCAATGGAAGCTATTCTTGGACAACTTTGCTCTGCTTGCTGCTAGTTCTGCCCCAGCCTACCATAGATAACCTTGCTCTTGCCTTGAGGCTCTGAGATGCCAAGAACTTGTCAACTTCAAAAGGCGGGCCGGGCTACATCTACTCAGCTGCCACAGTTTCTCCTTGCTAGACCTAGTGGCAAAGCATTTTGCTGAGATGCAGAAGGCAAGAAAAGCAGAATACGGAGACGCGGAGCTGTCCCAAGTGCCGCTGCCTAGGCGTCTTTCCGCAGAAGGAGCGCCCCGGAGCGCACCGCAACCGGCACCGTCATCTCTGCGCAAAGAGCCAAAATATTTTCAAACCCGCCAAAACTCATCCAAAAATATTTTCAAACCCGCCAAAATAGAAAACCAGACAGAAGTCATCAATACATTCGAAAAAACCTGACAAAACATGATCAAGCCCACCAAAGCTAATCCAAACACACCAAAAACTGGGCTAAACAGAATCAAAACAAATCAAAACAAATCGAAACCTTCTAAAAACCCGCCAAAATATTTCAAAACCCGTCAAAACTAATCAAAACATTCCGAACACCCGCCAAAACATTCCAAACACCCGACAAAAGGAATCCAAACATTCCAAATTCTGCCAACACAATAAAAACAACTCAAGAGAATACAAAACATTCTAAAACCCAACCAAAACATTCCGAAAACCCGCCAAAACATCATAAAAACAAATCAAATCCAACCAAAATATTCCGAAAACCCGCCAAAATGATTTAGACCCGCAAAACTCATCAAAACATTCTGAAAAGATGCCAAAACATTAGAAAACCAGCCAGAACTGATCAAAACATTGAAAAAACTTGGCAAAACATCACAAAAACAAATCAAAACCAACCAAAAAATTCCAAAAAACCTGACAAAATAGTTTAAAACCAGTCAAAACTGATCAAAACATTCTGAAAAGATGCCAAAATACTAGAAAACCAGTCAGAAGTGATCTAAACTTTCAATAACTTGCCAAAACATCATCAAAACAAATGAAAGCAAACCAAAACATTCCAAATACACGCCAAAAGATTTTAAAACCCGCCAAAAGGAATCCAAATATTCCACAACCTGCCAACACAATAAAAACAACAAAAGAGAAAACAAAACATTCTAAAACACCACCAAAACATTCCGAAAACCCGCCAAAACATCATCAAAACAAATCAAAACAAACCAAACAATAGGAGGAACACGGCAACATATTGGCAAGCAAGAGACGGAGAGCGCGGCACCTTCTAGGAGGCCAAGAAGGAAGCCGCACAACACCTGCACTGTGTCTGCAACTTTCAAACTGCTAGAAGCTAGTGGCTTGCCACTGGCCTGCCTCTTCAATTGCCATTAGCATTCCAATGGAAGCTATTCTTGGACAACTTTGCTCTGCTTGCTGCTAGTTCTGCCCCAGCCTACCATAGAGAACCTTGCTCTTGCCTTGAGGCTCTGAGATGCCAAGAACTTGTCAACTTCAAAGGGCGGGCCGGGCTACATCTACTCAGCTGCCACAGTTTCTCCTTGCTAGACCTAGTGGCAAAGCATTTTGCTGAGATGCAGAAGGCAAGAAAAGCAGAATACGGAGACGCGGAGCTGTCCCAAGTGCCGCTGCCTAGGCGTCTTTCCGCAGAAGGAGCGCCCCGGAGCGCACCGCAACCGGCACCGTCATCTCTGCGCAAAGAGCCAAAATATTTTCAAACCCGCCAAAACTCATCCAAAAATATTTTCAAACCCGCCAAAATAGAAAACCAGACAGAAGTCATCAATACATTCGAAAAAACCTGACAAAACATGATCAAGCCCACCAAAGCTAATCCAAACACACCAAAAACTGGGCTAAACAGAATCAAAACAAATCAAAACAAATCGAAACCTTCTAAAAACCCGCCAAAATATTTCAAAACCCGTCAAAACTAATCAAAACATTCCAATACCCGCCAAAACATTCCGAACACCCGCCAAAAGGAATCCAAACATTCCAAAACCTGCCAACACAATAAAAACAACTCAAGAGAATACAAAACATTCTAAAACCCAACCAAAACATTCCAAAAACCCGCCAAAACATCATAAAAACAAATCAAAACCAACCAAAATATTCCGAAAACCCGCCAAAATGATTTAGACCCACAAAACTCATCAAAACATTCTGAAAAGATGCCAAAACATTAGAAAACCAGCCAGAACTGATCAAAACATTGAAAAAACTTGGCAAAACATCATAAAAACAAATCAAAACCAACCAAAAAATTCCAAAAACCTGACAAAATAGTTTAGAACCCGCCAAAACTGATCAAAACATTCTGAAAAGATGCCAAAATACTAGAAAACCAGTCAGAAGCGATCGGAACTTTCAATAACTTGCCAAAACATAATCAAAACAAATGAAAGCAAACCAAAACATTCCAAATACACGCCAAAAGATTTTAAAACCCGCCAAAAGGAATCCAAATATTCCACAACCTGCCAACACAATAAAAACAACAAAAGAGAAAACAAAACATTCTAAAACACCACCAAAACATTCCGAAAACCCGCCAAAACATCATCAAAACAAATCAAAACAAACCAAACAATAGGAGGAACACGGCAACATATTGGCGCGCAAGAGACGGAGAGCGCGGCACCTTCTAGGAGGCCAAGAAGGAAGCCGCACAACACCTGCACTGTCTGCAACTTTCAAACTGCTAGAAGCTAGTGGCTTGCCACTGGCCTGCCTCTTCAATTGCCATTAGCATTCCAATGGAAGCTATTCTTGGACAACTTTGCTCTGCTTGCTGCTAGTTCTGCCCCAGCCTACCATAGATAACCTTGCTCTTGCCTTGAGGCTCTGAGATGCCAAGAACTTGTCAACTTCAAAGGGCGGGCCGGGCTACATCTACTCAGCTGCCACAGTTTCTCCTTGCTAGACCTAGTGGGAAAGCATTTTGCTGAGATGCAGAAGGCAAGAAAAGCAGAATACGGAGACGCGGAGCTGTCCCAAGTGCCGCTGCCTAGGCGTCTTTCCGCAGAAGGAGCGCCCCGGAGCGCACCGCAACCGGCACCGTCATCTCTGCGCAAAGAGCCAAAATATTTTCAAACCCGCCAAAATAGAAAACCAGACAGAAGTGATCAATACATTCGAAAAAGCCTGACAAAACATGATCAAGCCCTCCAAAGCTAATCCAAATACACCAAAAACTGGGCTAAACAGAATCAAAACAAATCAAAACAAATCAAAACCTTCTAAAAACCGGCCAAAATATTTCAAAACCCGTCAAAACTAATCAAAACATTCCGAACACCCGCCAAAACATTCCAAACACCCGCCAAAAGGAATCCAAACATTCCAAAACCTGCCAACACAATAAAAACAACTCAAGAGAATACAAAACATTCTAAAACCCAACCAAAATATTCCGAAAACCCGCCAAAATAATTTAGACCCACAAAACTCATCAAAACATTCTGAAAAGATGCCAAAACATTAGAAAACCAGCCAGAACTGATCAAAACATTGAAAAAACTTGGCAAAACATCACAAAAACAAATCAAAACCAACCAAAAAATTCCAAAAACCTGACAAAATAGTTTAGAACCCGCCAAAACTGATCAAAACATTCTGAAAAGATGCCAAAATACTAGAAAACCAGTCAGAAGCGATCGGAACTTTCAATAACTTGCCAAAACATCATCAAAACAAATGAAAGCAAACCAAAACATTCCAAATACACGCCAAAAGATTTTAAAACCCGCCAAAAGGAATCCAAATATTCCACAACCTGCCAACACAATAAAAACAACAAAAGAGAAAACAAAACATTCTAAAACACCACCAAAACATTCCGAAAACCCGCCAAAACATCATCAAAACAAATCAAAACAAACCAAACAATAGGAGGAACACGGCAACATATTGGCAAGCAAGAGACGGAGAGCGCGGCACCTTCTAGGAGGCCAAGAAGGAAGCCGCACAACACCTGCACTGTGTCTGCAACTTTCAAACTGCTAGAAGCTAGTGGCTTGCCACTGGCCTGCCTCTTCAATTGCCATTAGCATTCCAATGGAAGGTATTCTTGGACAACTTTGCTCTGCTTGCTGCTAGTTCTGCCCCAGCCTACCATAGATAACCTAGCTCTCCCCTTTAGGCTCTGAGATGCCAAGAACTTGTCAACTTCAAAGGGCGGGCCAGGCTACATCTACTCAGCTGCCACAGTTTCTCCTTGCTAGACCTAGTGGGAAAGCATTTTGCTGAGATGCAGAAGGCAAGAAACGCAGAATACGGAGACGCGGAGCTGTCCCAAGTGCCGCTGCCTAGGCGTCTTTCCGCAGAAGGAGCGCCCCGGAGCGCACCGCAACCGGCACCGTCATCTCTGCGCAAAGAGCCAAAATATTTTCAAACCCGCCAAAACTCATCCAAAAATATTTTCAAACCCGCCAAAATAGAAAACCAGACAGAAGTCATCAATACATTCGAAAAAACCTGACAAAACATGAGAAAGCCCACCAAAGCTAATCCAAACACACCAAAAACTGGGCTAAACAGAATCAAAACAAATCAAAACAAATCGAAACCTTCTAAAAACCCGCCAAAATATTTCAAAACCCGTCAAAACTAATCAAAACATTCCGAATACCCCCCAAAACATTCCAAACACCCGCCAAAAGGAATCCAAACATTCCAAAACCTGCCAACACAATAAAAACAACTCAAGAGAATACAAAACATTCTAAAACCCAACCAAAACATTCCGAAAACCCGCCAAAACATCATAAAAACAAATCAAAACCAACCAAAATATTCCGAAAACCCGCCAAAATGATTTAGACCCACAAAACTCATCAAAACATTCTGAAAAGATGCCAAAACATTAGAAAACCAGCCAGAACTGATCAAAACATTGAAAAAACTTGGCAAAACATCATAAAAACAAATCAAAACCAACCAAAAAATTCCAAAAACCTGACAAAATAGTTTAGAACCCGCCAAAACTGATCAAAACATTCTGAAAAGATGCCAAAATACTAGAAAACCAGTCAGAAGCGATCGGAACTTTCAATAACTTGCCAAAACATAATCAAAACAAATGAAAGCAAACCAAAACATTCCAAATACACGCCAAAAGATTTTAAAACCCGCCAAAAGGAATCCAAATATTCCACAACCTGCCAACACAATAAAAACAACAAAAGAGAAAACAAAACATTCTAAAACACCACCAAAACATTCCGAAAACCCGCCAAAACATCATCAAAACAAATCAAAACAAACCAAACAATAGGAGGAACACGGCAACATATTGGCAAGCAAGAGACGGAGAGCGCGGCACCTTCTAGGAGGCCAAGAAGGAAGCCGCACAACACCTGCACTGTGTCTGCAACTTTCAAACTGCTAGAAGCTAGTGGCTTGCCACTGGCCTGCCTCTTCAATTGCCATTAGCATTCCAATGGAAGCTATTCTTGGACAACTTTGCTCTGCTTGCTGCTAGTTCTGCCCCAGCCTACCATAGATAACCTTGCTCTTGCCTTGAGGCTCTGAGATGCCAAGAACTTGTCAACTTCAAAGGGCGGGCCAGGCTACATCTACTCAGCTGCCACAGTTTCTCCTTGCTAGACCTAGTGGGAAAGCATTTTGCTGAGATGCAGAAGGCAAGAAACGCAGAATACGGAGACGCGGAGCTGTCCCAAGTGCCGCTGCCAGGCGTCTTTCCGCAGAAGGAGCGCCCCGGAGCGCACCGCAACCGGCACCGTCATCTCTGCGCAAAGAGCCAAAATATTTTCAAACCCGCCAAAACTCATCCAAAAATATTTTCAAACCCGCCAAAATAGAAAACCAGACAGAAGTCATC
Organism: Passer domesticus; assembly: GCF_036417665.1. NCBI lineage: Eukaryota > Metazoa > Chordata > Aves > Passeriformes > Passeridae > Passer > Passer domesticus. Next base: position 12,748,058 of record NC_087481.1, on the reverse strand, counting down.
AATACATTCGAAAAAACCTGACAAAACATGATCAAGCCCACCAAAGCTAATCCAAACACACCAAAAACTGGGCTAAACAGAATCAAAACAAATCAAAACAAATCGAAACCTTCTAAAAACCCGCCAAAATATTTCAAAACCCGTCAAAACTAATCAAAACATTCCGAACACCCGCCAAAACATTCCGAACACCCGCCAAAAGGAATCCAAACATTCCAAAACCTGCCAACACAATAAAAACAACTCAAGAGAATACAAAACATTCTAAAACCCAACCAAAACATTCCGAAAACCCGCCAAAACATCATAAAAACAAATCAAAACCAACCAAAATATTCCGAAAACACGCCAAAATGATTTAGACCCACAAAACTCATCAAAACATTCTGAAAAGATGCCAAAACATTAGAAAACCAGCCAGAACTGATCAAAACATTCAAAAAACTTGGCAAAACATCATAAAAACAAATCAAAACCAACCAAAAAATTCCAAAAACCTGACAAAATAGTTTAGAACCCGCCAAAACTGATCAAAACATTCTGAAAAGATGCCAAAATACTAGAAAACCAGTCAGAAGCGATCGGAACTTTCAATAACTTGCCAAAACATAATCAAAACAAATGAAAGCAAACCAAAACATTCCAAATACACGCCAAAAGATTTTAAAACCCGCCAAAAGGAATCCAAATATTCCACAACCTGCCAACACAATAAAAACAACAAAAGAGAAAACAAAACATTCTAAAACACCACCAAAACATTCCGAAAACCCACCAAAACATCATCAAAACAAATCAAAACAAACCAAACAATAGGAGGAACACGGCAACATATTGGCGCGCAAGAGACGGAGAGCGCGGCACCTTCTAGGAGGCCAAGAAGGAAGCCGCACAACACCTGCACTGTGTCTGCAACTTTCAAACTGCTAGAAGCTAGTGGCTTGCCACTGGCCTGCCTCTTCAATTGCCATTAGCATTCCAATGGAAGCTATTCTTGGACAACTTTGCTCTGCTTGCTGCTAGTTCTGCCCCAGCCTACCATAGATAACCTTGCTCTTGCCTTGAGGCTCTGAGATGCCAAGAACTTGTCAACTTCAAAAGGCGGGCCGGGCTACATCTACTCAGCTGCCACAGTTTCTCCTTGCTAGACCTAGTGGCAAAGCATTTTGCTGAGATGCAGAAGGCAAGAAAAGCAGAATACGGAGACGCGGAGCTGTCCCAAGTGCCGCTGCCTAGGCGTCTTTCCGCAGAAGGAGCGCCCCGGAGCGCACCGCAACCGGCACCGTCATCTCTGCGCAAAGAGCCAAAATATTTTCAAACCCGCCAAAACTCATCCAAAAATATTTTCAAACCCGCCAAAATAGAAAACCAGACAGAAGTCATCAATACATTCGAAAAAACCTGACAAAACATGATCAAGCCCACCAAAGCTAATCCAAACACACCAAAAACTGGGCTAAACAGAATCAAAACAAATCAAAACAAATCGAAACCTTCTAAAAACCGGCCAAAATATTTCAAAACCCGTCAAAACTAATCAAAACATTCCGAACACCCGCCAAAACATTCCAAACACCCGACAAAAGGAATCCAAACATTCCAAATTCTGCCAACACAATAAAAACAACTCAAGAGAATACAAAACATTCTAAAACCCAACCAAAACATTCCGAAAACCCGCCAAAACATCATAAAAACAAATCAAATCCAACCAAAATATTCCGAAAACCCGCCAAAATGATTTAGACCCGCAAAACTCATCAAAACATTCTGAAAAGATGCCAAAACATTAGAAAACCAGCCAGAACTGATCAAAACATTGAAAAAACTTGGCAAAACATCATAAAAACAAATCAAAACCAACCAAAAAATTCCAAAAACCTGACAAAATAGTTTAGAACCCGCCAAAACTGATCAAAACATTCTGAAAAGATGCCAAAATACTAGAAAACCAGTCAGAAGCGATCGGAACTTTCAATAACTTGCCAAAACATAATCAAAACAAATGAAAGCAAACCAAAACATTCCAAATACACGCCAAAAGATTTTAAAACCCGCCAAAAGGAATCCAAATATTCCACAACCTGCCAACACAATAAAAACAACAAAAGAGAAAACAAAACATTCTAAAACACCACCAAAACATTCCGAAAACCCGCCAAAACATCATCAAAACAAATCAAAACAAACCAAACAATAGGAGGAACACGGCAACATATTGGCGCGCAAGAGACGGAGAGCGCGGCACCTTCTAGGAGGCCAAGAAGGAAGCCGCACAACACCTGCACTGTCTGCAACTTTCAAACTGCTAGAAGCTAGTGGCTTGCCACTGGCCTGCCTCTTCAATTGCCATTAGCATTCCAATGGAAGCTATTCTTGGACAACTTTGCTCTGCTTGCTGCTAGTTCTGCCCCAGCCTACCATAGATAACCTTGCTCTTGCCTTGAGGCTCTGAGATGCCAAGAACTTGTCAACTTCAAAGGGCGGGCCGGGCTACATCTACTCAGCTGCCACAGTTTCTCCTTGCTAGACCTAGTGGGAAAGCATTTTGCTGAGATGCAGAAGGCAAGAAAAGCAGAATACGGAGACGCGGAGCTGTCCCAAGTGCCGCTGCCTAGGCGTCTTTCCGCAGAAGGAGCGACTCGGTGCGCACCGCAACCGGCACCGTCATCTCTGCGCAAAGAGCCAAAATATTTTCAAACCCGCCAAAACTCATCCAAAAATATTTTCAAACCCGCCAAAATAGAAAACCAGACAGAGGTGATCAATACATTCGAAAAAACCTGACAAAACATGAGAAAGCCCACCAAAGCTAATCCAAACACACCAAAAACTGGGCTAAACAGAATCAAAACAAATCAAAACAAATCGAAACCTTCTAAAAACCCGCCAAAATATTTCAAAACCCGTCAAAACTAATCAAAACATTCCAATACCCGCCAAAACATTCCGAACACCCGCCAAAAGGAATCCAAACATTCCAAAACCTGCCAACACAATAAAAACAACTCAAGAGAATACAAAACATTCTAAAACCCAACCAAAACATTCCGAAAACCCGCCAAAACATCATAAAAACAAATCAAAACCAACCAAAATATTCCGAAAACCCGCCAAAATGATTTAGACCCACAAAACTCATCAAAACATTCTGAAAAGATGCCAAAACATTAGAAAACCAGCCAGAACTGATCAAAACATTCAAAAAACTTGGCAAAACATCATAAAAACAAATCAAAACCAACCAAAAAATTCCAAAAACCTGACAAAATAGTTTAGAACCCGCCAAAACTGATCAAAACATTCTGAAAAGATGCCAAAATACTAGAAAACCAGTCAGAAGCGATCGGAACTTTCAATAACTTGCCAAAACATAATCAAAACAAATGAAAGCAAACCAAAACATTCCAAATACACGCCAAAAGATTTTAAAACCCGCCAAAAGGAATCCAAATATTCCACAACCTGCCAACACAATAAAAACAACAAAAGAGAAAACAAAACATTCTAAAACACCACCAAAACATTCCGAAAACCCGCCAAAACATCATCAAAACAAATCAAAACCAACCAAACAATAGGAGGAACACGGCAACATATTGGCAAGCAAGAGACGGAGAGCGCGGCACCTTCTAGGAGGCCAAGAAGGAAGCCGCACAACACCTGCACTGTGTCTGCAACTTTCAAACTGCTAGAAGCTAGTGGCTTGCCACTGGCCTGCCTCTTCAATTGCCATTAGCATTCCAATGGAAGCTATTCTTGGACAACTTTGCTCTGCTTGCTGCTAGTTCTGCCCCAGCCTACCATAGATAACCTTGCTCTTGCCTTGAGGCTCTGAGATGCCAAGAACTTGTCAACTTCAAAGGGCGGGCCGGGCTACATCTACTCAGCTGCCACAGTTTCTCCTTGCTAGACCTAGTGGGAAAGCATTTTGCTGAGATGCAGAAGGCAAGAAAAGCAGAATACGGAGACGCGGAGCTGTCCCAAGTGCCGCTGCCTAGGCGTCTTTCCGCAGAAGGAGCGCCCCGGAGCGCACCGCAACCGGCACCGTCATCTCTGCGCAAAGAGCCAAAATATTTTCAAACCCGCCAAAATAGAAAACCAGACAGAAGTGATCAATACATTCGAAAAAGCCTGACAAAACATGATCAAGCCCTCCAAAGCTAATCCAAATACACCAAAAACTGGGCTAAACAGAATCAAAACAAATCAAAACAAATCAAAACCTTCTAAAAACCGGCCAAAATATTTCAAAACCCGTCAAAACTAATCAAAACATTCCGAACACCCGCCAAAACATTCCAAACACCCGCCAAAAGGAATCCAAACATTCCAAAACCTGCCAACACAATAAAAACAACTCAAGAGAATACAAAACATTCTAAAACCCAACCAAAATATTCCGAAAACCCGCCAAAATAATTTAGACCCACAAAACTCATCAAAACATTCTGAAAAGATGCCAAAACATTAGAAAACCAGCCAGAACTGATCAAAACATTGAAAAAACTTGGCAAAACATCACAAAAACAAATCAAAACCAACCAAAAAATTCCAAAAACCTGACAAAATAGTTTAGAACCCGCCAAAACTGATCAAAACATTCTGAAAAGATGCCAAAATACTAGAAAACCAGTCAGAAGCGATCGGAACTTTCAATAACTTGCCAAAACATCATCAAAACAAATGAAAGCAAACCAAAACATTCCAAATACACGCCAAAAGATTTTAAAACCCGCCAAAAGGAATCCAAATATTCCACAACCTGCCAACACAATAAAAACAACAAAAGAGAAAACAAAACATTCTAAAACACCACCAAAACATTCCGAAAACCCGCCAAAACATCATCAAAACAAATCAAAACAAACCAAACAATAGGAGGAACACGGCAACATATTGGCAAGCAAGAGACGGAGAGCGCGGCACCTTCTAGGAGGCCAAGAAGGAAGCCGCACAACACCTGCACTGTGTCTGCAACTTTCAAACTGCTAGAAGCTAGTGGCTTGCCACTGGCCTGCCTCTTCAATTGCCATTAGCATTCCAATGGAAGGTATTCTTGGACAACTTTGCTCTGCTTGCTGCTAGTTCTGCCCCAGCCTACCATAGATAACCTAGCTCTCCCCTTTAGGCTCTGAGATGCCAAGAACTTGTCAACTTCAAAGGGCGGGCCAGGCTACATCTACTCAGCTGCCACAGTTTCTCCTTGCTAGACCTAGTGGGAAAGCATTTTGCTGAGATGCAGAAGGCAAGAAACGCAGAATACGGAGACGCGGAGCTGTCCCAAGTGCCGCTGCCTAGGCGTCTTTCCGCAGAAGGAGCGCCCCGGAGCGCACCGCAACCGGCACCGTCATCTCTGCGCAAAGAGCCAAAATATTTTCAAACCCGCCAAAACTCATCCAAAAATATTTTCAAACCCGCCAAAATAGAAAACCAGACAGAAGTCATCAATACATTCGAAAAAACCTGACAAAACATGAGAAAGCCCACCAAAGCTAATCCAAACACACCAAAAACTGGGCTAAACAGAATCAAAACAAATCAAAACAAATCGAAACCTTCTAAAAACCCGCCAAAATATTTCAAAACCCGTCAAAACTAATCAAAACATTCCGAATACCCCCCAAAACATTCCAAACACCCGCCAAAAGGAATCCAAACATTCCAAAACCTGCCAACACAATAAAAACAACTCAAGAGAATACAAAACATTCTAAAACCCAACCAAAACATTCCGAAAACCCGCCAAAACATCATAAAAACAAATCAAAACCAACCAAAATATTCCGAAAACCCGCCAAAATGATTTAGACCCACAAAACTCATCAAAACATTCTGAAAAGATGCCAAAACATTAGAAAACCAGCCAGAACTGATCAAAACATTGAAAAAACTTGGCAAAACATCATAAAAACAAGTCAAAACCAACCAAAAAATTCCAAAAACCTGACAAAATAGTTTAGAACCCGCCAAAACTGATCAAAACATTCTGAAAAGATGCCAAAATACTAGAAAACCAGTCAGAAGCGATCGGAACTTTCAATAACTTGCCAAAACATAATCAAAACAAATGAAAGCAAACCAAAACATTCCAAATACACGCCAAAAGATTTTAAAACCCGCCAAAAGGAATCCAAATATTCCACAACCTGCCAACACAATAAAAACAACAAAAGAGAAAACAAAACATTCTAAAACACCACCAAAACATTCCGAAAACCCGCCAAAACATCATCAAAACAAATCAAAACAAACCAAACAATAGGAGGAACACGGCAACATATTGGCAAGCAAGAGACGGAGAGCGCGGCACCTTCTAGGAGGCCAAGAAGGAAGCCGCACAACACCTGCACTGTGTCTGCAACTTTCAAACTGCTAGAAGCTAGTGGCTTGCCACTGGCCTGCCTCTTCAATTGCCATTAGCATTCCAATGGAAGCTATTCTTGGACAACTTTGCTCTGCTTGCTGCTAGTTCTGCCCCAGCCTACCATAGATAACCTTGCTCTTGCCTTGAGGCTCTGAGATGCCAAGAACTTGTCAACTTCAAAGGGCGGGCCGGGCTACATCTACTCAGCTGCCACAGTTTCTCCTTGCTAGACCTAGTGGGAAAGCATTTTGCTGAGATGCAGAAGGCAAGAAAAGCAGAATACGGAGACGCGGAGCTGTCCCAAGTGCCGCTGCCTAGGCGTCTTTCCGCAGAAGGAGCGACTCGGTGCGCACCGCAACCGGCACCGTCATCTCTGCGCAAAGAGCCAAAATATTTTCAAACCCGCCAAAACTCATCCAAAAATATTTTCAAACCCGCCAAAATAGAAAACCAGACAGAGGTGATCAATACATTCGAAAAAACCTGACAAAACATGAGAAAGCCCACCAAAGCTAATCCAAACACACCAAAAACTGGGCTAAACAGAATCAAAACAAATCAAAACAAATCGAAACCTTCTAAAAACCCGCCAAAATATTTCAAAACCCGTCAAAACTAATCAAAACATTCCAATACCCGCCAAAACATTCCGAACACCCGCCAAAAGGAATCCAAACATTCCAAAACCTGCCAACACAATAAAAACAACTCAAGAGAATACAAAACATTCTAAAACCCAACCAAAACATTCCGAAAACCCGCCAAAACATCATAAAAACAAATCAAAACCAACCAAAATATTCCGAAAACCCGCCAAAATGATTTAGACCCGCAAAACTCATCAAAACATTCTGAAAAGATGCCAAAACATTAGAAAACCAGCCAGAACTGATCAAAACATTCAAAAAACTTGGCAAAACATCATAAAAACAAATCAAAACCAACCAAAAAATTCCAAAAACCTGACAAAATAGTTTAGAACCCGCCAAAACTGATCAAAACATTCTGAAAAGATGCCAAAATACTAGAAAACCAGTCAGAAGCGATCGGAACTTTCAATAACTTGCCAAAACATAATCAAAACAAATGAAAGCAAACCAAAACATTCCAAATACACGCCAAAAGATTTTAAAACCCGCCAAAAGGAATCCAAATATTCCACAACCTGCCAACACAATAAAAACAACAAAAGAGAAAACAAAACATTCTAAAACACCACCAAAACATTCCGAAAACCCGCCAAAACATCATCAAAACAAATCAAAACCAACCAAACAATAGGAGGAACACGGCAACATATTGGCAAGCAAGAGACGGAGAGCGCGGCACCTTCTAGGAGGCCAAGAAGGAAGCCGCACAACACCTGCACTGTGTCTGCAACTTTCAAACTGCTAGAAGCTAGTGGCTTGCCACTGGCCTGCCTCTTCAATTGCCATTAGCATTCCAATGGAAGCTATTCTTGGACAACTTTGCTCTGCTTGCTGCTAGTTCTGCCCCAGCCTACCATAGATAACCTTGCTCTTGCCTTGAGGCTCTGAGATGCCAAGAACTTGTCAACTTCAAAGGGCGGGCCGGGCTACATCTACTCAGCTGCCACAGTTTCTCCTTGCTAGACCTAGTGGGAAAGCATTTTGCTGAGATGCAGAAGGCAAGAAACGCAGACTACGGAGACGCGGAGCTGTCCCAAGTGCCGCTGCCTAGGCGTCTTTCCGCAGAAGGAGCGCCCCGGAGCGCACCGCAACCGGCACCGTCATCTCTGCGCAAAGAGCCAAAATATTTTCAAACCCGCCAAAACTCATCCAAAAATATTTTCAAACCCGCCAAAATAGAAAACCAGACAGAAGTCATCAATACATTCGAAAAAACCTGACAAAACATGATCAAGCCCACCAAAGCTAATCCAAACACACCAAAAACTGGGCTAAACATAATCAAAACAAATCAAAACAAATCGAAACCTTCTAAAAACCCGCCAAAATATTTCAAAACCCGTCAAAACTAATCAAAACATTCCGAACACCCGCCAAAACATTCCAAACACCCGCCAAAAGGAATCCAAACATTCCAAAACCTGCCAACACAATAAAAACAACTCAAGAGAATACAAAACATTCTAAAACCCAACCAAAACATTCCGAAAACCCGCCAAAACATCATAAAAACAAATCAAAACCAACCAAAATATTCCGAAAACCCGCCAAAATGATTTAGACCCGCAAAACTCATCAAAACATTCTGAAAAGATGCCAAAACATTAGAAAACCAGCCAGAACTGATCAAAACATTCAAAAAACTTGGCAAAACATCATAAAAACAAATCAAAACCAACCAAAAAATTCCAAAAACCTGACAAAATAGTTTAGAACCCGCCAAAACTGATCAAAACATTCTGAAAAGATGCCAAAATACTAGAAAACCAGTCAGAAGCGATCGGAACTTTCAATAACTTGCCAAAACATAATCAAAACAAATGAAAGCAAACCAAAACATTCCAAATACACGCCAAAAGATTTTAAAACCCGCCAAAAGGAATCCAAATATTCCACAACCTGCCAACACAATAAAAACAACAAAAGAGAAAACAAAACATTCTAAAACACCACCAAAACATTCCGAAAACCCGCCAAAACATCATCAAAACAAATCAAAACAAACCAAACAATAGGAGGAACACGGCAACATATTGGCAAGCAAGAGACGGAGAGCGCGGCACCTTCTAGGAGGCCAAGAAGGAAGCCGCACAACACCTGCACTGTGTCTGCAACTTTCAAACTGCTAGAAGCTAGTGGCTTGCCACTGGCCTGCCTCTTCAATTGCCATTAGCATTCCAATGGAAGCTATTCTTGGACAACTTTGCTCTGCTTGCTGCTAGTTCTGCCCCAGCCTACCATAGATAACCTTGCTCTTGCCTTGAGGCTCTGAGATGCCAAGAACTTGTCAACTTCAAAGGGCGGGCCGGGCTACATCTACTCAGCTGCCACAGTTTCTCCTTGCTAGACCTAGTGGGAAAGCATTTTGCTGAGATGCAGAAGGCAAGAAACGCACAATACGGAGACGCGGAGCTGTCCCAAGTGCCGCTGCCAGGCGTCTTTCCGCAGAAGGAGCGCCCCGGAGCACACCGCAACCGGCACCGTCATCTCTGCGCAAAGAGCCAAAATATTTTCAAACCCGCCAAAACTCATCCAAAAATATTTTCAAACCCACCAAAATAGAAAACCAGACAGAAGTCATCAATACATTCGAAAAAACCTGACAAAACATGATAAAGCCCACCAAAGCTAATCCAAACACACCAAAAACTGGGCTAAACAGAATCAAAACAAATCAAAACAAATCGAAACGTTCTAAAAACCGGCCAAAATATTTCAAAACCCGTCAAAACTAATCAAAACATTCCGAACACCCGCCAAAACATTCCAAACACCCGCCAAAAGGAATCCAAACATTCCAAAACCTGCCAACACAATAAAAACAACTCAAGAGAATACAAAACATTCTAAAACCCAACCAAAACATTCCGAAAACCCGCCAAAACATCATCAAAACAAATCAAAACCAACCAAAATATTCCGAAAACCCGCCAAAATAATTTAGACCCACAAAACTCATCAAAACATTCTGAAAAGATGCCAAAACATTAGAAAACCAGCCAGAACTGATCAAAACATTCAAAAAACTTGGCAAAACATCATAAAAACAAATCAAAACCAACCAAAAAATTCCAAAAACCTGACAAAATAGTTTAGAACCCGCCAAAACTGATCAAAACATTCTGAAAAGATGCCAAAATACTAGAAAACCAGTCAGAAGCGATCGGAACTTTCAATAACTTGCCAAAACATAATCAAAACAAATGAAAGCAAACCAAAACATTCCAAATACACACCAAAAGATTTTAAAACCCGCCAAAAGGAATCCAAATATTCCACAACCTGCCAAGACAATAAAAACAACAAAAGAGAAAACAAAACATTCTAAAACACCACCAAAACATTCCGAAAACCCGCCAAAACATCATCAAAACAAATCAAAACAAACCAAACAATAGGAGGAACACGGCAACATATTGGCAAGCAAGAGACGGAGAGCGCGGCACCTTCTAGGAGGCCAAGAAGGAAGCCGCACAACACCTGCACTGTGTCTGCAACTTTCAAACTGCTAGAAGCTAGTGGCTTGCCACTGGCCTGCCTCTTCAATTGCCATTAGCATTCCAATGGAAGCTATTCTTGGACAACTTTGCTCTGCTTGCTGCTAGTTCTGCCCCAGCCTACCATAGATAACCTTGCTCTCCCCTTTAGGCTCTGAGATGCCAAGAACTTGTCAACTTCAAAGGGCGGGCCAGGCTACATCTACTCAGCTGCCACAGTTTCTCCTTGCTAGACCTAGTGGGAAAGCATTTTGCTGAGATGCAGAAGGCAAGAAACGCAGAATACGGAGACGCGGAGCTGTCCCAAGTGCCGCTGCCTAGGCGTCTTTCCGCAGAAGGAGCGCCCCGGAGCGCACCGCAACCGGCACCGTCATCTCTGCGCAAAGAGCCAAAATATTTTCAAACCCGCCAAAACTCATCCAAAAATATTTTCAAACCCGCCAAAATAGAAAACCAGACAGAAGTCATCAATACATTCGAAAAAACCTGACAAAACATGATCAAGCCCACCAAAGCTAATCCAAACACACCAAAAACTGGGCTAAACAGAATCAAAACAAATCAAAACAAATCGAAACCTTCTAAAAACCCGCCAAAATATTTCAAAACCCGTCAAAACTAATCAAAACATTCCGAATACCCCCCAAAACATTCCAAACACCTGCCAAAAGGAATCCAAACATTCCAAAACCTGCCAACACAATAAAAACAACTCAAGAGAATACAAAACATTCTAAAACCCAACCAAAACATTCCGAAAACCCGCCAAAACATCATAAAAACAAATCAAAACCAACCAAAATATTCCGAAAACCCGCCAAAATGATTTAGACCCACAAAACTCATCAAAACATTCTGAAAAGATGCCAAAACATTAGAAAACCAGCCAGAACTGATCAAAACATTGAAAAAACTTGGCAAAACATCATAAAAACAAATCAAAACCGACCAAAAAATTCCAAAAACCTGACAAAATAGTTTAGAACCCGCCAAAACTGATCAAAACATTCTGAAAAGATGCCAAAATACTAGAAAACCAGTCAGAAGCGATCGGAACTTTCAATAACTTGCCAAAACATAATCAAAACAAATGAAAGCAAACCAAAACATTCCAAATACACGCCAAAAGATTTTAAAACCCGCCAAAAGGAATCCAAATATTCCACAACCTGCCAACACAATAAAAACAACAAAAGAGAAAACAAAACATTCTAAAACACCACCAAAACATTCCGAAAACCCGCCAAAACATCATCAAAACAAATCAAAACAAACCAAACAATAGGAGGAACACGGCAACATATTGGCAAGCAAGAGACGGAGAGCGCGGCACCTTCTAGGAGGCCAAGAAGGAAGCCGCACAACACCTGCACTGTGTCTGCAACTTTCAAACTGCTAGAAGCTAGTGGCTTGCCACTGGCCTGCCTCTTCAATTGCCATTAGCATTCCAATGGAAGGTATTCTTGGACAACTTTGCTCTGCTTGCTGCTAGTTCTGCCCCAGCCTACCATAGATAACCTTGCTCTCCCCTTTAGGCTCTGAGATGCCAAGAACTTGTCAACTTCAAAGGGCGGGCCAGGCTACATCTACTCAGCTGCCACAGTTTCTCCTTGCTAGACCTAGTGGGAAAGCATTTTGCTGAGATGCAGAAGGCAAGAAACGCAGAATACGGAGACGCGGAGCTGTCCCAAGTGCCGCTGCCCAGGCGTCTTTCCGCAGAAGGAGCGCCCCGGAGCGCAACGCAACCGGCACCGTCATCTCTGCGCAAAGAGCCAAAATATTTTCAAACCCGCCAAAACTCATCCAAAAATATTTTCAAACCCGCCAAAATAGAAAACCAGACAGAAGTGATCAATACATTCGAAAAAACCTGACAAAACATGATCAAGCCCACCAAAGCTAATCCAAACACACCAAAAACTGGGCTAAACAGAATCAAAACAAATCAAAACAAATCGAAACCTTCTAAAAACCCGCCAAAATATTTCAAAACCCGTCAAAACTAATCAAAACATTCCAATACCCGCCAAAACATTCCGAACACCCGCCAAAAGGAATCCAAACATTCCAAAACCTGCCAACACAATAAAAACAACTCAAGAGAATACAAAACATTCTAAAACCCAACCAAAACATTCCAAAAACCCGCCAAAACATCATAAAAACAAATCAAAACCAACCAAAATATTCCGAAAACCCGCCAAAATGATTTAGACCCGCAAAACTCATCAAAACATTCTGAAAAGATGCCAAAACATTAGAAAACCAGCCAGAACTGATCAAAACATTCAAAAAACTTGGCAAAACATCATAAAAACAAATCAAAACCAACCAAAAAATTCCAAAAACCTGACAAAATAGTTTAGAACCCGCCAAAACTGATCAAAACATTCTGAAAAGATGCCAAAATACTAGAAAACCAGTCAGAAGCGATCGGAACTTTCAATAACTTGCCAAAACATAATCAAAACAAATGAAAGCAAACCAAAACATTCCAAATACACGCCAAAAGATTTTAAAACCCGCCAAAAGGAATCCAAATATTCCACAACCTGCCAACACAATAAAAACAACAAAAGAGAAAACAAAACATTCTAAAACACCACCAAAACATTCCGAAAACCCACCAAAACATCATAAAAACAAATCAAAACAAAACAAACAATAGGAGGAACACGGCAACATATTGGCAAGCAAGAGACGGAGAGCGCGGCACCTTCTAGGAGGCCAAGAAGGAAGCCGCACAACACCTGCACTGTGTCTGCAACTTTCAAACTGCTAGAAGCTAGTGGCTTGCCACTGGCCTGCCTCTTCAATTGCCATTAGCATTCCAATGGAAGCTATTCTTGGACAACTTTGCTCTGCTTGCTGCTAGTTCTGCCCCAGCCTACCATAGATAACCTTGCTCTTGCCTTGAGGCTCTGAGATGCCAAGAACTTGTCAACTTCAAAGGGCGGGCCAGGCTACATCTACTCAGCTGCCACAGTTTCTCCTTGCTAGACCTAGTGGGAAAGCATTTTGCTGAGATGCAGAAGGCAAGAAACGCAGAATACGGAGACGCGGAGCTGTCCCAAGTGCCGCTGCCAGGCGTCTTTCCGCAGAAGGAGCGCCCCGGAGCGCACCGCAACCGGCACCGTCATCTCTGCGCAAAGAGCCAAAATATTTTCAAACCCGCCAAAACTCATCCAAAAATATTTTCAAACCCGCCAAAATAGAAAACCAGACAGAAGTCATCAATACATTCGAAAAAACCTGACAAAACATGATCAAGCCCACCAAAGCTAATCCAAACACACCAAAAACTGGGCTAAACAGAATCAAAACAAATCAAAACAAATCGAAACCTTCTAAAAACCCGCCAAAATATTTCAAAACCCGTCAAAACTAATCAAAACATTCCGAATACCCGCCAAAACATTCCGAACACCCGCCAAAAGGAATCCAAACATTCCAAAACCTGCCAACACAATAAAAACAACTCAAGAGAATACAAAACATTCTAAAACCCAACCAAAACATTCCGAAAACCCGCCAAAACATCATAAAAACAAATCAAAACCAACCAAAATATTCCGAAAACCCGCCAAAATGATTTAGACCCACAAAACTCATCAAAACATTCTGAAAAGATGCCAAAACATTAGAAAACCAGCCAGAACTGATCAAAACATTGAAAAAACTTGGCAAAACATCAGAAAAACAAATCAAAACCAACCAAAAAATTCCAAAAACCTGACAAAATAGTTTAGAACCCGCCAAAACTGATCAAAACATTCTGAAAAGATGCCAAAATACTAGAAAACCAGTCAGAAGCGATCGGAACTTTCAATAACTTGCCAAAACATAATCAAAACAAATGAAAGCAAACCAAAACATTCCAAATACACGCCAAAAGATTTTAAAACCCGCCAAAAGGAATCCAAATATTCCACAACCTGCCAACACAATAAAAACAACAAAAGAGAAAACAAAACATTCTAAAACACCACCAAAACATTCCGAAAACCCACCAAAACATCATCAAAACAAATCAAAACAAACCAAACAATAGGAGGAACACGGCAACATATTGGCAAGCAAGAGACGGAGAGCGCGGCACCTTCTAGGAGGCCAAGAAGGAAGCCGCACAACACCTGCACTGTGTCTGCAACTTTCAAACTGCTAGAAGCTAGTGGCTTGCCACTGGCCTGCCTCTTCAATTGCCATTAGCATTCCAATGGAAGCTATTCTTGGACAACTTTGCTCTGCTTGCTGCTAGTTCTGCCCCAGCCTACCATAGATAACCTTGCTCTTGCCTTGAGGCTCTGAGATGCCAAGAACTTGTCAACTTCAAAGGGCGGGCCGGGCTACATCTACTCAGCTGCCACAGTTTCTCCTTGCTAGACCTAGTGGGAAAGCATTTTGCTGAGATGCAGAAGGCAAGAAACGCAGAATACGGAGACGCGGAGCTGTCCCAAGTGCCGCTGCCAGGCGTCTTTCCGCAGAAGGAGCGCCCCGGAGCGCACCGCAACCGGCACCGTCATCTCTGCGCAAAGAGCCAAAATATTTTCAAACCCGCCAAAACTCATCCAAAAATATTTTCAAACCCGCCAAAATAGAAAACCAGACAGAAGTCATCAATACATTCGAAAAAACCTGACAAAACATGATCAAGCCCACCAAAGCTAATCCAAACACACCAAAAACTGGGCTAAACAGAATCAAAACAAATCAAAACAAATCGAAACCTTCTAAAAACCCGCCAAAATATTTCAAAACCCGTCAAAACTAATCAAAACATTCCGAATACCCGCCAAAACATTCCGAACACCCGCCAAAAGGAATCCAAACATTCCAAAACCTGCCAACACAATAAAAACAACTCAAGAGAATACAAAACATTCTAAAACCCAACCAAAACATTCCGAAAACCCGCCAAAACATCATAAAAACAAATCAAAACCAACCAAAATATTCCGAAAACACGCCAAAATGATTTAGACCCACAAAACTCATCAAAACATTCTGAAAAGATGCCAAAACATTAGAAAACCAGCCAGAACTGATCAAAACATTCAAAAAACTTGGCAAAACATCATAAAAACAAATCAAAACCAACCAAAAAATTCCAAAAACCTGACAAAATAGTTTAGAACCCGCCAAAACTGATCAAAACATTCTGAAAAGATGCCAAAATACTAGAAAACCAGTCAGAAGCGATCGGAACTTTCAATAACTTGCCAAAACATAATCAAAACAAATGAAAGCAAACCAAAACATTCCAAATACACGCCAAAAGATTTTAAAACCCGCCAAAAGGAATCCAAATATTCCACAACCTGCCAACACAATAAAAACAACAAAAGAGAAAACAAAACATTCTAAAACACCACCAAAACATTCCGAAAACCCGCCAAAACATCATCAAAACAAATCAAAACAAACCAAACAATAGGAGGAACACGGCAACATATTGGCAAGCAAGAGACGGAGAGCGCGGCACCTTCTAGGAGGCCAAGAAGGAAGCCGCACAACACCTGCACTGTGTCTGCAACTTTCAAACTGCTAGAAGCTAGTGGCTTGCCACTGGCCTGCCTCTTCAATTGCCATTAGCATTCCAATGGAAGCTATTCTTGGACAACTTTGCTCTGCTTGCTGCTAGTTCTGCCCCAGCCTACCATAGATAACCTTGCTCTTGCCTTGAGGCTCTGAGATGCCAAGAACTTGTCAACTTCAAAGGGCGGGCCGGGCTACATCTACTCAGCTGCCACAGTTTCTCCTTGCTAGACCTAGTGGGAAAGCATTTTGCTGAGATGCAGAAGGCAAGAAACGCAGAATACGGAGACGCGGAGCTGTCCCAAGTGCCGCTGCCAGGCGTCTTTCCGCAGAAGGAGCGCCCCGGAGCGCACCGCAACCGGCACCGTCATCTCTGCGCAAAGAGCCAAAATATTTTCAAACCCGCCAAAACTCATCCAAAAATATTTTCAAACCCGCCAAAATAGAAAACCAGACAGAAGTCATCAATACATTCGAAAAAACCTGACAAAACATGATCAAGCCCACCAAAGCTAATCCAAACACACCAAAAACTGGGCTAAACAGAATCAAAACAAATCAAAACAAATCGAAACCTTCTAAAAACCGGCCAAAATATTTCAAAACCCATCAAAACTAATCAAAACATTCCGAACACCCGCCAAAACATTCCAAACACCCGACAAAAGGAATCCAAACATTCCAAATTCTGCCAACACAATAAAAACAACTCAAGAGAATACAAAACATTCTAAAACCCAACCAAAACATTCCGAAAACCCGCCAAAACATCATAAAAACAAATCAAAACCAACCAAAATATTCCGAAAACCCGCCAAAATGATTTAGACCCGCAAAACTCATCAAAACATTCTGAAAAGATGCCAAAACATTAGAAAACCAGCCAGAACTGATCAAAACATTCAAAAAACTTGGCAAAACATCACAAAAACAAATCAAAACCAACCAAAAAATTCCAAAAAACCTGACAAAATAGTTTAAAACCAGCCAAAACTGATCAAAACATTCTGAAAAGATGCCAAAATACTAGAAAACCAGTCAGAAGTGATCTAAACTTTCAATAACTTGCCAAAACATCATCAAAACAAATGAAAGCAAACCAAAACATTCCAAATACACGCCAAAAGATTTTAAAACCCGCCAAAAGGAATCCAAATATTCCACAACCTGCCAACACAATAAAAACAACAAAAGAGAAAACAAAACATTCTAAAACACCACCAAAACATTCCGAAAACCCGCCAAAACATCATCAAAACAAATCAAAACAAACCAAACAATAGGAGGAACACGGCAACATATTGGCAAGCAAGAGACGGAGAGCGCGGCACCTTCTAGGAGGCCAAGAAGGAAGCCGCACAACACCTGCACTGTGTCTGCAACTTTCAAACTGCTAGAAGCTAGTGGCTTGCCACTGGCCTGCCTCTTCAATTGCCATTAGCATTCCAATGGAAGCTATTCTTGGACAACTTTGCTCTGCTTGCTGCTAGTTCTGCCCCAGCCTACCATAGATAACCTTGCTCTTGCCTTGAGGCTCTGAGATGCCAAGAACTTGTCAACTTCAAAGGGCGGGCCGGGCTACATCTACTCAGCTGCCACAGTTTCTCCTTGCTAGACCTAGTGGCAAAGCATTTTGCTGAGATGCAGAAGGCAAGAAACGCAGAATACGGAGACGCGGAGCTGTCCCAAGTGCCGCTGCCTAGGCGTCTTTCCGCAGAAGGAGCGCCCCGGAGCGCACCGCAACCGGCACCGTCATCTCTGCGCAAAGAGCCAAAATATTTTCAAACCCGCCAAAACTCATCCAAAAATATTTTCAAACCCGCCAAAATAGAAAACCAGACAGAAGTCATCAATACATTCGAAAAAACCTGACAAAACATGATCAAGCCCACCAAAGCTAATCCAAACACACCAAAAACTGGGCTAAACAGAATCAAAACAAATCAAAACAAATCGAAACCTTCTAAAAACCCGCCAAAATATTTCAAAACCCGTCAAAACTAATCAAAACATTCCAATACCCGCCAAAACATTCCGAACACCCGCCAAAAGGAATCCAAACATTCCAAAACCTGCCAACACAATAAAAACAACTCAAGAGAATACAAAACATTCTAAAACCCAACCAAAACATTCCAAAAACCCGCCAAAACATCATAAAAACAAACCAAAACCAACCAAAATATTCCGAAAACCCGCCAAAATGATTTAGACCCACAAAACTCATCAAAACATTCTGAAAAGATGCCAAAACATTAGAAAACCAGCCTGAACTGATCAAAACATTGAAAAAACTTGGCAAAACATCATAAAAACAAATCAAAACCAACCAAAAAATTCCAAAAACCTGACAAAATAGTTTAGAACCCGCCAAAACTGATCAAAACATTCTGAAAAGATGCCAAAATACTAGAAAACCAGTCAGAAGCGATCGGAACTTTCAATAACTTGCCAAAACATAATCAAAACAAATGAAAGCAAACCAAAACATTCCAAATACACGCCAAAAGATTTTAAAACCCGCCAAAAGGAATCCAAATATTCCACAACCTGCCAACACAATAAAAACAACAAAAGAGAAAACAAAACATTCTAAAACACCACCAAAACATTCCGAAAACCCGCCAAAACATCATCAAAACAAATCAAAACAAACCAAACAATAGGAGGAACACGGCAACATATTGGCAAGCAAGAGACGGAGAGCGCGGCACCTTCTAGGAGGCCAAGAAGGAAGCCGCACAACACCTGCACTGTGTCTGCAACTTTCAAACTGCTAGAAGCTAGTGGCTTGCCACTGGCCTGCCTCTTCAATTGCCATTAGCATTCCAATGGAAGCTATTCTTGGACAACTTTGCTCTGCTTGCTGCTAGTTCTGCCCCAGCCTACCATAGATAACCTTGCTCTTGCCTTGAGGCTCTGAGATGCCAAGAACTTGTCAACTTCAAAGGGCGGGCCGGGCTACATCTACTCAGCTGCCACAGTTTCTCCTTGCTAGACCTAGTGGGAAAGCATTTTGCTGAGATGCAGAAGGCAAGAAAAGCAGAATACGGAGACGCGGAGCTGTCCCAAGTGCCGCTGCCTAGGCGTCTTTCCGCAGAAGGAGCGCCCCGGAGCGCACCGCAACCGGCACCGTCATCTCTGCGCAAAGAGCCAAAATATTTTCAAACCCGCCAAAATAGAAAACCAGACAGAAGTGATCAATACATTCGAAAAAGCCTGACAAAACATGATCAAGCCCTCCAAAGCTAATCCAAATACACCAAAAACTGGGCTAAACAGAATCAAAAAAAATCAAAACAAATCAAAACCTTCTAAAAACCGGCCAAAATATTTCAAAACCCGTCAAAACTAATCAAAACATTCCGAACACCCGCCAAAACATTCCAAACACCCGCCAAAAGGAATCCAAACATTCCAAAACCTGCCAACACAATAAAAACAACTCAAGAGAATACAAAACATTCTAAAACCCAACCAAAATATTCCGAAAACCCGCCAAAATAATTTAGACCCACAAAACTCATCAAAACATTCTGAAAAGATGCCAAAACATTAGAAAACCAGCCAGAACTGATCAAAACATTGAAAAAACTTGGTAAAACATCACAAAAACAAATCAAAACCAACCAAAAAATTCCAAAAACCTGACAAAATAGTTTAGAACCCGCCAAAACTGATCAAAACATTCTGAAAAGATGCCAAAATACTAGAAAACCAGTCAGAAGCGATCGGAACTTTCAATAACTTGCCAAAACATAATCAAAACAAATGAAAGCAAACCAAAACATTCCAAATACCCGCCAAACTATTTTAAAATCCGCCAAAAGGAATCCAAATATTCCACAACCTGCCAAGACAATAAAAACAACACAAGAGAAAACAAAACATTCTAAAACACCACCAAAACATTCCGAAAACCCGCAAAAACCTCATCAAAACAAATCAAAACAAACCAAACAATAGGAGGAACACGGCAACATATTGGCAAGCAAGAGACGGAGAGCGCGGCACCTTCTAGGAGGCCAAGAAGGAAGCCGCACAACACCTGCACTGTGTCTGCAACTTTCAAACTGCTAGAAGCTAGTGGCTTGCCACTGGCCTGCCTCTTCAATTGCCGTTAGCATTCCCATGGAAGGTATTCTTGGACAACTTTGCTCTGCTTGCTGCTAGTTCTGCCCCAGCCTACCATAGATAACCTTGCTCTTGCCTTGAGGCTCTGAGATGCCAAGAACTTGTCAACTTCAAAGGGCGGGCCGGGCTACATCTACTCAGCTGCCACAGTTTCTCCTTGCTAGACCTAGTGGGAAAGCATTTTGCTGAGATGCAGAAGGCAAGAAACGCAGAATACGGAGACGCGGAGCTGTCCCAAGTGCCGCTGCCTAGGCGTCTTTCCGCAGAAGGAGCGACTCGGTGCGCACCGCAACCGGCACCGTCATCTCTGCGCAAAGAGCCAAAATATTTTCAAACCCGCCAAAACTCATCCAAAAATATTTTCAAACCCGCCAAAATAGAAAACCAGACAGAGGTGATCAATACATTCGAAAAAACCTGACAAAACATGATAAAGCCCACCAAAGCTAATCCAAACACACCAAAAACTGGGCTAAACAGAATCAAAACAAATCAAAACAAATCGAAACCTTCTAAAAACCCGCCAAAATATTTCAAAACCCGTCAAAACTAATCAAAACATTCCGAATACCCGCCAAAACATTCCGAACACCCGCCAAAAGGAATCCAAACATTCCAAAACCTGCCAACACAATAAAAACAACTCAAGAGAATACAAAACATTCTAAAACCCAACCAAAACATTCCGAAAACCCGCCAAAACATCATAAAAACAAATCAAAACCAACCAAAATATTCCGAAAACCCGCCAAAATGATTTAGACCCACAAAACTCATCAAAACATTCTGAAAAGATGCCAAAACATTAGAAAACCAGCCAGAACTGATCAAAACATTCAAAAAACTTGGCAAAACATCATAAAAACAAATCAAAACCAACCAAAAAATTCCAAAAACCTGACAAAATAGTTTAGAACCCGCCAAAACTGATCAAAACATTCTGAAAAGATGCCAAAATACTAGAAAACCAGTCAGAAGCGATCGGAACTTTCAATAACTTGCCAAAACATAATCAAAACAAATGAAAGCAAACCAAAACATTCCAAATACACGCCAAAAGATTTTAAAACCCGCCAAAAGGAATCCAAATATTCCACAACCTGCCAACACAATAAAAACAACAAAAGAGAAAACAAAACATTCTAAAACACCACCAAAACATTCCGAAAACCCGCCAAAACATCATCAAAACAAATCAAAACAAACCAAACAATAGGAGGAACACGGCAACATATTGGCAAGCAAGAGACGGAGAGCGCGGCACCTTCTAGGAGGCCAAGAAGGAAGCCGCACAACACCTGCACTGTGTCTGCAACTTTCAAACTGCTAGAAGCTAGTGGCTTGCCACTGGCCTGCCTCTTCAATTGCCATTAGCATTCCAATGGAAGCTATTCTTGGACAACTTTGCTCTGCTTGCTGCTAGTTCTGCCCCAGCCTACCATAGATAACCTTGCTCTTGCCTTGAGGCTCTGAGATGCCAAGAACTTGTCAACTTCAAAGGGCGGGCCAGGCTACATCTACTCAGCTGCCACAGTTTCTCCTTGCTAGACCTAGTGGGAAAGCATTTTGCTGAGATGCAGAAGGCAAGAAACGCAGAATACGGAGACGCGGAGCTGTCCCAAGTGCCGCTGCCTAGGCGTCTTTCCGCAGAAGGAGCGCCCCGGAGCGCACCGCAACCGGCACCGTCATCTCTGCGCAAAGAGCCAAAATATTTTCAAACCCGCCAAAACTCATCCAAAAATATTTTCAAACCCGCCAAAATAGAAAACCAGACAGAAGTCATCAATACATTCGAAAAAACCTGACAAAACATGATCAAGCCCACCAAAGCTAATCCAAACACACCAAAAACTGGGCTAAACATAATCAAAACAAATCAAAACAAATCGAAACCTTCTAAAAACCCGCCAAAATATTTCAAAACCCGTCAAAACTAATCAAAACATTCCGAACACCCGCCAAAACATTCCAAACACCCGCCAAAAGGAATCCAAACATTCCAAAACCTGCCAACACAATAAAAACAACTCAAGAGAATACAAAACATTCTAAAACCCAACCAAAACATTCCGAAAACCCGCCAAAACATCATAAAAACAAATCAAAACCAACCAAAATATTCCGAAAACCCGCCAAAATGATTTAGACCCGCAAAACTCATCAAAACATTCTGAAAAGATGCCAAAACATTAGAAAACCAGCCAGAACTGATCAAAACATTCAAAAAACTTGGCAAAACATCATAAAAACAAATCAAAACCAACCAAAAAATTCCAAAAACCTGACAAAATAGTTTAGAACCCGCCAAAACTGATCAAAACATTCTGAAAAGATGCCAAAATACTAGAAAACCAGTCAGAAGCGATCGGAACTTTCAATAACTTGCCAAAACATAATCAAAACAAATGAAAGCAAACCAAAACATTCCAAATACACGCCAAAAGATTTTAAAACCCGCCAAAAGGAATCCAAATATTCCACAACCTGCCAACACAATAAAAACAACAAAAGAGAAAACAAAACATTCTAAAACACCACCAAAACATTCCGAAAACCCGCCAAAACATCATCAAAACAAATCAAAACAAACCAAACAATAGGAGGAACACGGCAACATATTGGCAAGCAAGAGACGGAGAGCGCGGCACCTTCTAGGAGGCCAAGAAGGAAGCCGCACAACACCTGCACTGTGTCTGCAACTTTCAAACTGCTAGAAGCTAGTGGCTTGCCACTGGCCTGCCTCTTCAATTGCCATTAGCATTCCAATGGAAGCTATTCTTGGACAACTTTGCTCTGCTTGCTGCTAGTTCTGCCCCAGCCTACCATAGATAACCTTGCTCTTGCCTTGAGGCTCTGAGATGCCAAGAACTTGTCAACTTCAAAGGGCGGGCCGGGCTACATCTACTCAGCTGCCACAGTTTCTCCTTGCTAGACCTAGTGGGAAAGCATTTTGCTGAGATGCAGAAGGCAAGAAACGCAGAATACGGAGACGCGGAGCTGTCCCAAGTGCCGCTGCCAGGCGTCTTTCCGCAGAAGGAGCGCCCCGGAGCGCACCGCAACCGGCACCGTCATCTCTGCGCAAAGAGCCAAAATATTTTCAAACCCGCCAAAACTCATCCAAAAATATTTTCAAACCCACCAAAATAGAAAACCAGACAGAAGTCATCAATACATTCGAAAAAACCTGACAAAACATGATAAAGCCCACCAAAGCTAATCCAAACACACCAAAAACTGGGCTAAACAGAATCAAAACAAATCAAAACAAATCGAAACCTTCTAAAAACCGGCCAAAATATTTCAAAACCCGTCAAAACTAATCAAAACATTCCGAACACCCGCCAAAACATTCCAAACACCCGCCAAAAGGAATCCAAACATTCCAAAACCTGCCAACACAATAAAAACAACTCAAGAGAATACAAAACATTCTAAAACCCAACCAAAACATTCCGAAAACCCGCCAAAACATCATAAAAACAAATCAAAACCAACCAAAATATTCCGAAAACACGCCAAAATGATTTAGACCCACAAAACTCATCAAAACATTCTGAAAAGATGCCAAAACATTAGAAAACCAGCCAGAACTGATCAAAACATTCAAAAAACTTGGCAAAACATCATAAAAACAAATCAAAACCAACCAAAAAATTCCAAAAACCTGACAAAATAGTTTAGAACCCGCCAAAACTGATCAAAACATTCTGAAAAGATGCCAAAATACTAGAAAACCAGTCAGAAGCGATCGGAACTTTCAATAACTTGCCAAAACATAATCAAAACAAATGAAAGCAAACCAAAACATTCCAAATACACGCCAAAAGATTTTAAAACCCGCCAAAAGGAATCCAAATATTCCACAACCTGCCAACACAATAAAAACAACAAAAGAGAAAACAAAACATTCTAAAACACCACCAAAACATTCCGAAAACCCGCCAAAACATCATCAAAACAAATCAAAACAAACCAAACAATAGGAGGAACACGGCAACATATTGGCAAGCAAGAGACGGAGAGCGCGGCACCTTCTAGGAGGCCAAGAAGGAAGCCGCACAACACCTGCACTGTGTCTGCAACTTTCAAACTGCTAGAAGCTAGTGGCTTGCCACTGGCCTGCCTCTTCAATTGCCATTAGCATTCCAATGGAAGCTATTCTTGGACAACTTTGCTCTGCTTGCTGCTAGTTCTGCCCCAGCCTACCATAGATAACCTTGCTCTTGCCTTGAGGCTCTGAGATGCCAAGAACTTGTCAACTTCAAAGGGCGGGCCGGGCTACATCTACTCAGCTGCCACAGTTTCTCCTTGCTAGACCTAGTGGCAAAGCATTTTGCTGAGATGCAGAAGGCAAGAAACGCAGAATACGGAGACGCGGAGCTGTCCCAAGTGCCGCTGCCTAGGCGTCTTTCCGCAGAAGGAGCGCCCCGGAGCGCACCGCAACCGGCACCGTCATCTCTGCGCAAAGAGCCAAAATATTTTCAAACCCGCCAAAACTCATCCAAAAATATTTTCAAACCCGCCAAAATAGAAAACCAGACAGAAGTCATCAATACATTCGAAAAAACCTGACAAAACATGAGAAAGCCCACCAAAGCTAATCCAAACACACCAAAAACTGGGCTAAACATAATCAAAACAAATCAAAACAAATCGAAACCTTCTAAAAACCCGCCAAAATATTTCAAAACCCGTCAAAACTAATCAAAACATTCCGAACACCCGCCAAAACATTCCAAACACCCGCCAAAAGGAATCCAAACATTCCAAAACCTGCCAACACAATAAAAACAACTCAAGAGAATACAAAACATTCTAAAACCCAACCAAAACATTCCGAAAACCCGCCAAAACATCATAAAAACAAATCAAAACCAACCAAAATATTCCGAAAACCCGCCAAAATGATTTAGACCCGCAAAACTCATCAAAACATTCTGAAAAGATGCCAAAACATTAGAAAACCAGCCAGAACTGATCAAAACATTCAAAAAACTTGGCAAAACATCATAAAAACAAATCAAAACCAACCAAAAAATTCCAAAAACCTGACAAAATAGTTTAGAACCCGCCAAAACTGATCAAAACATTCTGAAAAGATGCCAAAATACTAGAAAACCAGTCAGAAGCGATCGGAACTTTCAATAACTTGCCAAAACATAATCAAAACAAATGAAAGCAAACCAAAACATTCCAAATACACGCCAAAAGATTTTAAAACCCGCCAAAAGGAATCCAAATATTCCACAACCTGCCAACACAATAAAAACAACAAAAGAGAAAACAAAACATTCTAAAACACCACCAAAACATTCCGAAAACCCGCCAAAACATCATCAAAACAAATCAAAACAAACCAAACAATAGGAGGAACACGGCAACATATTGGCAAGCAAGAGACGGAGAGCGCGGCACCTTCTAGGAGGCCAAGAAGGAAGCCGCACAACACCTGCACTGTGTCTGCAACTTTCAAACTGCTAGAAGCTAGTGGCTTGCCACTGGCCTGCCTCTTCAATTGCCATTAGCATTCCAATGGAAGGTATTCTTGGACAACTTTGCTCTGCTTGCTGCTAGTTCTGCCCCAGCCTACCATAGATAACCTTGCTCTCCCCTTTAGGCTCTGAGATGCCAAGAACTTGTCAACTTCAAAGGGCGGGCCAGGCTACATCTACTCAGCTGCCACAGTTTCTCCTTGCTAGACCTAGTGGCAAAGCATTTTGCTGAGATGCAGAAGGCAAGAAACGCAGAATACGGAGACGCGGAGGTGTCCCAAGTGCCGCTGCCTAGGCGTCTTTCCGCAGAAGGAGCGCCCCGGAGCGCACCGCAACCGGCACCGTCATCTCTGCGCAAAGAGCCAAAATATTTTCAAACCCGCCAAAACTCATCCAAAAATATTTTCAAACCCGCCAAAATAGAAAACCAGACAGAAGTCATCAATACATTCGAAAAAACCTGACAAAACATGATCAAGCCCACCAAAGCTAATCCAAACACACCAAAAACTGGGCTAAACAGAATCAAAACAAATCAAAACAAATCGAAACCTTCTAAAAACCCGCCAAAATATTTCAAAACCCGTCAAAACTAATCAAAACATTCCGAATACCCCCCAAAACATTCCAAACACCCGCCAAAAGGAATCCAAACATTCCAAAACCTGCCAACACAATAAAAACAACTCAAGAGAATACAAAACATTCTAAAACCCAACCAAAACATTCCGAAAACCCGCCAAAACATCATAAAAACAAATCAAAACCAACCAAAATATTCCGAAAACCCGCCAAAATGATTTAGACCCACAAAACTCATCAAAACATTCTGAAAAGATGCCAAAACATTAGAAAACCAGCCAGAACTGATCAAAACATTGAAAAAACTTGGCAAAACATCATAAAAACAAATCAAAACCAACCAAAAAATTCCAAAAACCTGACAAAATAGTTTAGAACCCGCCAAAACTGATCAAAACATTCTGAAAAGATGCCAAAATACTAGAAAACCAGTCAGAAGCGATCGGAACTTTCAATAACTTGCCAAAACATCATCAAAACAAATGAAAGCAAACCAAAACATTCCAAATACACGCCAAAAGATTTTAAAACCCGCCAAAAGGAATCCAAATATTCCACAACCTGCCAACACAATAAAAACAACAAAAGAGAAAACAAAACATTCTAAAACACCACCAAAACATTCCGAAAACCCGCCAAAACATCATCAAAACAAATCAAAACAAACCAAACAATAGGAGGAACACGGCAACATATTGGCAAGCAAGAGACGGAGAGCGCGGCACCTTCTAGGAGGCCAAGAAGGAAGCCGCACAACACCTGCACTGTGTCTGCAACTTTCAAACTGCTAGAAGCTAGTGGCTTGCCACTGGCCTGCCTCTTCAATTGCCATTAGCATTCCAATGGAAGCTATTCTTGGACAACTTTGCTCTGCTTGCTGCTAGTTCTGCCCCAGCCTACCATAGATAACCTTGCTCTTGCCTTGAGGCTCTGAGATGCCAAGAACTTGTCAACTTCAAAGGGCGGGCCGGGCTACATCTACTCAGCTGCCACAGTTTCTCCTTGCTAGACCTAGTGGGAAAGCATTTTGCTGAGATGCAGAAGGCAAGAAACGCAGAATACGGAGACGCGGAGCTGTCCCAAGTGCCGCTGCCAGGCGTCTTTCCGCAGAAGGAGCGCCCCGGAGCGCACCGCAACCGGCACCGTCATCTCTGCGCAAAGAGCCAAAATATTTTCAAACCCGCCAAAACTCATCCAAAAATATTTTCAAACCCGCCAAAATAGAAAACCAGACAGAAGTGATCAATACATTCGAAAAAACCTGACAAAACATGATCAAGCCCACCAAAGCTAATCCAAACACACCAAAAACTGGGCTAAACATAATCAAAACAAATCAAAACAAATCGAAACCTTCTAAAAACCCGCCAAAATATTTCAAAACCCGTCAAAACTAATCAAAACATTCCGAATACCCGCCAAAACATTCCAAACACCCGCCAAAAGGAATCCAAACATTCCAAAACCTGCCAACACAATAAAAACAACTCAAGAGAATACAAAACATTCTAAAACCCAACCAAAACATTCCGAAAACCCGCCAAAACATCATAAAAACAAATCAAAACCAACCAAAATATTCCGAAAACACGCCAAAATGATTTAGACCCACAAAACTCATCAAAACATTCTGAAAAGATGCCAAAACATTAGAAAACCAGCCAGAACTGATCAAAACATTCAAAAAACTTGGCAAAACATCATAAAAACAAATCAAAACCAACCAAAAAATTCCAAAAACCTGACAAAATAGTTTAGAACCCGCCAAAACTGATCAAAACATTCTGAAAAGATGCCAAAATACTAGAAAACCAGTCAGAAGCGATCGGAACTTTCAATAACTTGCCAAAACATAATCAAAACAAATGAAAGCAAACCAAAACATTCCAAATACACGCCAAAAGATTTTAAAACCCGCCAAAAGGAATCCAAATATTCCACAACCTGCCAACACAATAAAAACAACAAAAGAGAAAACAAAACATTCTAAAACACCACCAAAACATTCCGAAAACCCGCCAAAACATCATCAAAACAAATCAAAACAAACCAAACAATAGGAGGAACACGGCAACATATTGGCAAGCAAGAGACGGAGAGCGCGGCACCTTCTAGGAGGCCAAGAAGGAAGCCGCACAACACCTGCACTGTGTCTGCAACTTTCAAACTGCTAGAAGCTAGTGGCTTGCCACTGGCCTGCCTCTTCAATTGCCATTAGCATTCCAATGGAAGGTATTCTTGGACAACTTTGCTCTGCTTGCTGCTAGTTCTGCCCCAGCCTACCATAGATAACCTTGCTCTCCCCTTTAGGCTCTGAGATGCCAAGAACTTGTCAACTTCAAAGGGCGGGCCAGGCTACATCTACTCAGCTGCCACAGTTTCTCCTTGCTAGACCTAGTGGGAAAGCATTTTGCTGAGATGCAGAAGGCAAGAAACGCAGAATACGGAGACGCGGAGCTGTCCCAAGTGCCGCTGCCTAGGCGTCTTTCCGCAGAAGGAGCGCCCCGGAGCGCACCGCAACCGGCACCGTCATCTCTGCGCAAAGAGCCAAAATATTTTCAAACCCGCCAAAACTCATCCAAAAATATTTTCAAACCCGCCAAAATAGAAAACCAGACAGAAGTCATCAATACATTCGAAAAAACCTGACAAAACATGATCAAGCCCACCAAAGCTAATCCAAACACACCAAAAACTGGGCTAAACAGAATCAAAACAAATCAAAACAAATCGAAACCTTCTAAAAACCCGCCAAAATATTTCAAAACCCGTCAAAACTAATCAAAACATTCCGAATACCCCCCAAAACATTCCAAACACCCGCCAAAAGGAATCCAAACATTCCAAAACCTGCCAACACAATAAAAACAACTCAAGAGAATACAAAACATTCTAAAACCCAACCAAAACATTCCGAAAACCCGCCAAAACATCATAAAAACAAATCAAAACCAACCAAAATATTCCGAAAACCCGCCAAAATGATTTAGACCCACAAAACTCATCAAAACATTCTGAAAAGATGCCAAAACATTAGAAAACCAGCCAGAACTGATCAAAACATTGAAAAAACTTGGCAAAACATCATAAAAACAAATCAAAACCAACCAAAAAATTCCAAAAACCTGACAAAATAGTTTAGAACCCACCAAAACTGATCAAAACATTCTGAAAAGATGCCAAAATACTAGAAAACCAGTCAGAAGCGATCGGAACTTTCAATAACTTGCCAAAACATAATCAAAACAAATGAAAGCAAACCAAAACATTCCAAATACACGCCAAAAGATTTTAAAACCCGCCAAAAGGAATCCAAATATTCCACAACCTGCCAACACAATAAAAACAACAAAAGAGAAAACAAAACATTCTAAAACACCACCAAAACATTCCGAAAACCCGCCAAAACATCATCAAAACAAATCAAAACAAACCAAACAATAGGAGGAACACGGCAACATATTGGCAAGCAAGAGACGGAGAGCGCGGCACCTTCTAGGAGGCCAAGAAGGAAGCCGCACAACACCTGCACTGTGTCTGCAACTTTCAAACTGCTAGAAGCTAGTGGCTTGCCACTGGCCTGCCTCTTCAATTGCCATTAGCATTCCAATGGAAGCTATTCTTGGACAACTTTGCTCTGCTTGCTGCTAGTTCTGCCCCAGCCTACCATAGATAACCTTGCTCTTGCCTTGAGGCTCTGAGATGCCAAGAACTTGTCAACTTCAAAGGGCGGGCCGGGCTACATCTACTCAGCTGCCACAGTTTCTCCTTGCTAGACCTAGTGGGAAAGCATTTTGCTGAGATGCAGAAGGCAAGAAACGCAGAATACGGAGACGCGGAGCTGTCCCAAGTGCCGCTGCCAGGCGTCTTTCCGCAGAAGGAGCGCCCCGGAGCGCACCGCAACCGGCACCGTCATCTCTGCGCAAAGAGCCAAAATATTTTCAAACCCGCCAAAATGAATCCAAAAATATTTTCAAACCCGCCAAAATAGAAAACCAGACAGAAGTCATCAATACATTCGAAAAAACCTGACAAAACATGATCAAGCCCACCAAAGCTAATCCAAACACACCAAAAACTGGGCTAAACAGAATCAAAACAAATCAAAACAAATCGAAACCTTCTAAAAACCCGCCAAAATATTTCAAAACCCGTCAAAACTAATCAAAACATTCCGAATACCCGCCAAAACATTCCGAACACCCGCCAAAAGGAATCCAAACATTCCAAAACCTGCCAACACAATAAAAACAACTCAAGAGAATACAAAACATTCTAAAACCCAACCAAAACATTCCGAAAACCCGCCAAAACATCATAAAAACAAATCAAAACCAACCAAAATATTCCGAAAACACGCCAAAATGATTTAGACCCACAAAACTCATCAAAACATTCTGAAAAGATGCCAAAACATTAGAAAACCAGCCAGAACTGATCAAAACATTCAAAAAACTTGGCAAAACATCATAAAAACAAATCAAAACCAACCAAAAAATTCCAAAAACCTGACAAAATAGTTTAGAACCCGCCAAAACTGATCAAAACATTCTGAAAAGATGCCAAAATACTAGAAAACCAGTCAGAAGCGATCGGAACTTTCAATAACTTGCCAAAACATAATCAAAACAAATGAAAGCAAACCAAAACATTCCAAATACACGCCAAAAGATTTTAAAACCCGCCAAAAGGAATCCAAATATTCCACAACCTGCCAACACAATAAAAACAACAAAAGAGAAAACAAAACATTCTAAAACACCACCAAAACATTCCGAAAACCCGCCAAAACATCATCAAAACAAATCAAAACAAACCAAACAATAGGAGGAACACGGCAACATATTGGCAAGCAAGAGACGGAGAGCGCGGCACCTTCTAGGAGGCCAAGAAGGAAGCCGCACAACACCTGCACTGTGTCTGCAACTTTCAAACTGCTAGAAGCTAGTGGCTTGCCACTGGCCTGCCTCTTCAATTGCCATTAGCATTCCAATGGAAGCTATTCTTGGACAACTTTGCTCTGCTTGCTGCTAGTTCTGCCCCAGCCTACCATAGATAACCTTGCTCTTGCCTTGAGGCTCTGAGATGCCAAGAACTTGTCAACTTCAAAGGGCGGGCCGGGCTACATCTACTCAGCTGCCACAGTTTCTCCTTGCTAGACCTAGTGGCAAAGCATTTTGCTGAGATGCAGAAGGCAAGAAAAGCAGAATACGGAGACGCGGAGCTGTCCCAAGTGCCGCTGCCTAGGCGTCTTTCCGCAGAAGGAGCGCCCCGGAGCGCACCGCAACCGGCACCGTCATCTCTGCGCAAAGAGCCAAAATATTTTCAAACCCGCCAAAACTCATCCAAAAATATTTTCAAACCCGCCAAAATAGAAAACCAGACAGAAGTCATCAATACATTCGAAAAAACCTGACAAAACATGATCAAGCCCACCAAAGCTAATCCAAACACACCAAAAACTGGGCTAAACATAATCAAAACAAATCAAAACAAATCGAAACCTTCTAAAAACCCGCCAAAATATTTCAAAACCCGTCAAAACTAATCAAAACATTCCGAACACGCGCCAAAACATTCCAAACACCCGCCAAAAGGAATCCAAACATTCCAAATTCTGCCAACACAATAAAAACAACTCAAGAGAATACAAAACATTCTAAAACCCAACCAAAACATTCCGAAAACCCGCCAAAACATCATAAAAACAAATCAAAACCAACCAAAATATTCCGAAAAGCCGCCAAAATGATTTAGACCCGCAAAACTCATCAAAACATTCTGAAAAGATGCCAAAACATTAGAAAACCAGCCAGAACTGATCAAAACATTCAAAAAACTTGGCAAAACATCACAAAAACAAATCAAAACCAACCAAAAAACTCCAAAAAACCTGACAAAATAGTTTAAAACCAGCCAAAACTGATCAAAACATTCTGAAAAGATGCCAAAATACTAGAAAACCAGTCAGAAGTGATCTAAACTTTCAATAACTTGCCAAAACATCATCAAAACAAATGAAAGCAAACCAAAACATTCCAAATACACGCCAAAAGATTTTAAAACCCGCCAAAAGGAATCCAAATATTCCACAACCTGCCAACACAATAAAAACAACACAAGAGAAAACAAAACATTCTAAAACACCACCAAAACATTCCGAAAACCCGCCAAAACATCATCAAAACAAATCAAAACAAACCAAACAATAGGAGGAACACGGCAACATATTGGCAAGCAAGAGACGGAGAGCGCGGCACCTTCTAGGAGGCCAAGAAGGAAGCCGCACAACACCTGCACTGTGTCTGCAACTTTCAAACTGCTAGAAGCTAGTGGCTTGCCACTGGCCTGCCTCTTCAATTGCCATTAGCATTCCAATGGAAGCTATTCTTGGACAACTTTGCTCTGCTTGCTGCTAGTTCTGCCCCAGCCTACCATAGATAACCTTGCTCTTGCCTTGAGGCTCTGAGATGCCAAGAACTTGTCAACTTCAAAGGGCGGGCCGGGCTACATCTACTCAGCTGCCACAGTTTCTCCTTGCTAGACCTAGTGGGAAAGCATTTTGCTGAGATGCAGAAGGCAAGAAACGCAGAATACGGAGACGCGGAGCTGTCCCAAGTGCCGCTGCCAGGCGTCTTTCCGCAGAAGGAGCGCCCCGGAGCGCAACGCAACCGGCACCGTCATCTCTGCGCAAAGAGCCAAAATATTTTCAAACCCGCCAAAACTCATCCAAAAATATTTTCAAACCCGCCAAAATAGAAAACCAGACAGAAGTGATCAATACATTCGAAAAAACCTGACAAAACATGATCAAGCCCACCAAAGCTAATCCAAACACACCAAAAACTGGGCTAAACAGAATCAAAACAAATCAAATCAAATCGAAACCTTCTAAAAACCCGCCAAAATATTTCAAAACCCGTCAAAACTAATCAAAACATTCCAATACCCGCCAAAACATTCCGAACACCCGCCAAAAGGAATCCAAACATTCCAAAACCTGCCAACACAATAAAAACAACTCAAGAGAATACAAAACATTCTAAAACCCAACCAAAACATTCCAAAAACCCGCCAAAACATCATAAAAACAAATCAAAACCAACCAAAATATTCCGAAAACCCGCCAAAATGATTTAGACCCGCAAAACTCATCAAAACATTCTGAAAAGATGCCAAAACATTAGAAAACCAGCCAGAACTGATCAAAACATTCAAAAAACTTGGCAAAACATCATAAAAACAAATCAAAACCAACCAAAAAATTCCAAAAACCTGACAAAATAGTTTAGAACCCGCCAAAACTGATCAAAACATTCTGAAAAGATGCCAAAATACTAGAAAACCAGTCAGAAGCGATCGGAACTTTCAATAACTTGCCAAAACATAATCAAAACAAATGAAAGCAAACCAAAACATTCCAAATACACGCCAAAAGATTTTAAAACCCGCCAAAAGGAATCCAAATATTCCACAACCTGCCAACACAATAAAAACAACAAAAGAGAAAACAAAACATTCTAAAACACCACCAAAACATTCCGAAAACCCACCAAAACATCATAAAAACAAATCAAAACAAACCAAACAATAGGAGGAACACGGCAACATATTGGCAAGCAAGAGACGGAGAGCGCGGCACCTTCTAGGAGGCCAAGAAGGAAGCCGCACAACACCTGCACTGTGTCTGCAACTTTCAAACTGCTAGAAGCTAGTGGCTTGCCACTGGCCTGCCTCTTCAATTGCCATTAGCATTCCAATGGAAGCTATTCTTGGACAACTTTGCTCTGCTTGCTGCTAGTTCTGCCCCAGCCTACCATAGATAACCTTGCTCTTGCCTTGAGGCTCTGAGATGCCAAGAACTTGTCAACTTCAAAGGGCGGGCCAGGCTACATCTACTCAGCTGCCACAGTTTCTCCTTGCTAGACCTAGTGGGAAAGCATTTTGCTGAGATGCAGAAGGCAAGAAACGCAGAATACGGAGACGCGGAGCTGTCCCAAGTGCCGCTGCCTAGGCGTCTTTCCGCAGAAGGAGCGCCCCGGAGCGCACCGCAACCGGCACCGTCATCTCTGCGCAAAGAGCCAAAATATTTTCAAACCCGCCAAAACTCATCCAAAAATATTTTCAAACCCGCCAAAATAGAAAACCAGACAGAAGTCATCAATACATTCGAAAAAACCTGACAAAACATGAGAAAGCCCACCAAAGCTAATCCAAACACACCAAAAACTGGGCTAAACAGAATCAAAACAAATCAAAACAAATCGAAACCTTCTAAAAACCCGCCAAAATATTTCAAAACCCGTCAAAACTAATCAAAACATTCCGAATACCCCCCAAAACATTCCAAACACCCGCCAAAAGGAATCCAAACATTCCAAAACCTGCCAACACAATAAAAACAACTCAAGAGAATACAAAACATTCTAAAACCCAACCAAAACATTCCGAAAACCCGCCAAAACATCATAAAAACAAATCAAAACCAACCAAAATATTCCGAAAACCCGCCAAAATGATTTAGACCCACAAAACTCATCAAAACATTCTGAAAAGATGCCAAAACATTAGAAAACCAGCCAGAACTGATCAAAACATTGAAAAAACTTGGCAAAACATCATAAAAACAAATCAAAACCAACCAAAAAATTCCAAAAACCTGACAAAATAGTTTAGAACCCACCAAAACTGATCAAAACATTCTGAAAAGATGCCAAAATACTAGAAAACCAGTCAGAAGCGATCGGAACTTTCAATAACTTGCCAAAACATAATCAAAACAAATGAAAGCAAACCAAAACATTCCAAATACACGCCAAAAGATTTTAAAACCCGCCAAAAGGAATCCAAATATTCCACAACCTGCCAACACAATAAAAACAACACAAGAGAAAACAAAACATTCTAAAACACCACCAAAACATTCCGAAAACCCGCCAAAACATCATCAAAACAAATCAAAACAAACCAAACAATAGGAGGAACACGGCAACATATTGGCAAGCAAGAGACGGAGAGCGCGGCACCTTCTAGGAGGCCAAGAAGGAAGCCGCACAACACCTGCACTGTGTCTGCAACTTTCAAACTGCTAGAAGCTAGTGGCTTGCCACTGGCCTGCCTCTTCAATTGCCATTAGCATTCCAATGGAAGCTATTCTTGGACAACTTTGCTCTGCTTGCTGCTAGTTCTGCCCCAGCCTACCATAGATAACCTTGCTCTTGCCTTGAGGCTCTGAGATGCCAAGAACTTGTCAACTTCAAAGGGCGGGCCGGGCTACATCTACTCAGCTGCCACAGTTTCTCCTTGCTAGACCTAGTGGGAAAGCATTTTGCTGAGATGCAGAAGGCAAGAAACGCAGAATACGGAGACGCGGAGCTGTCCCAAGTGCCGCTGCCAGGCGTCTTTCCGCAGAAGGAGCGCCCCGGAGCGCACCGCAACCGGCACCGTCATCTCTGCGCAAAGAGCCAAAATATTTTCAAACCCGCCAAAATGAATCCAAAAATATTTTCAAACCCGCCAAAATAGAAAACCAGACAGAAGTCATCAATACATTCGAAAAAACCTGACAAAACATGATCAAGCCCACCAAAGCTAATCCAAACACACCAAAAACTGGGCTAAACAGAATCAAAACAAATCAAAACAAATCGAAACCTTCTAAAAACCCGCCAAAATATTTCAAAACCCGTCAAAACTAATCAAAACATTCCGAATACCCGCCAAAACATTCCGAACACCCGCCAAAAGGAATCCAAACATTCCAAAACCTGCCAACACAATAAAAACAACTCAAGAGAATACAAAACATTCTAAAACCCAACCAAAACATTCCGAAAACCCGCCAAAACATCATAAAAACAAATCAAAACCAACCAAAATATTCCGAAAACCCGCCAAAATGATTTAGACCCACAAAACTCATCAAAACATTCTGAAAAGATGCCAAAACATTAGAAAACCAGCCAGAACTGATCAAAACATTGAAAAAACTTGGCAAAACATCAGAAAAACAAATCAAAACCAACCAAAAAATTCCAAAAACCTGACAAAATAGTTTAGAACCCGCCAAAACTGATCAAAACATTCTGAAAAGATGCCAAAATACTAGAAAACCAGTCAGAAGCGATCGGAACTTTCAATAACTTGCCAAAACATAATCAAAACAAATGAAAGCAAACCAAAACATTCCAAATACACGCCAAAAGATTTTAAAACCCGCCAAAAGGAATCCAAATATTCCACAACCTGCCAACACAATAAAAACAACAAAAGAGAAAACAAAACATTCTAAAACACCACCAAAACATTCCGAAAACCCACCAAAACATCATAAAAACAAATCAAAACAAACCAAACAATAGGAGGAACACGGCAACATATTGGCAAGCAAGAGACGGAGAGCGCGGCACCTTCTAGGAGGCCAAGAAGGAAGCCGCACAACACCTGCACTGTGTCTGCAACTTTCAAACTGCTAGAAGCTAGTGGCTTGCCACTGGCCTGCCTCTTCAATTGCCATTAGCATTCCAATGGAAGCTATTCTTGGACAACTTTGCTCTGCTTGCTGCTAGTTCTGCCCCAGCCTACCATAGATAACCTTGCTCTTGCCTTGAGGCTCTGAGATGCCAAGAACTTGTCAACTTCAAAGGGCGGGCCGGGCTACATCTACTCAGCTGCCACAGTTTCTCCTTGCTAGACCTAGTGGGAAAGCATTTTGCTGAGATGCAGAAGGCAAGAAACGCAGAATACGGAGACGCGGAGCTGTCCCAAGTGCCGCTGCCAGGCGTCTTTCCGCAGAAGGAGCGCCCCGGAGCGCACCGCAACCGGCACCGTCATCTCTGCGCAAAGAGCCAAAATATTTTCAAACCCGCCAAAACTCATCCAAAAATATTTTCAAACCCGCCAAAATAGAAAACCAGACAGAAGTCATCAATACATTCGAAAAAACCTGACAAAACATGATCAAGCCCACCAAAGCTAATCCAAACACACCAAAAACTGGGCTAAACAGAATCAAAACAAATCAAAACAAATCGAAACCTTCTAAAAACCCGCCAAAATATTTCAAAACCCGTCAAAACTAATCAAAACATTCCGAATACCCGCCAAAACATTCCGAACACCCGCCAAAAGGAATCCAAACATTCCAAAACCTGCCAACACAATAAAAACAACTCAAGAGAATACAAAACATTCTAAAACCCAACCAAAACATTCCGAAAACCCGCCAAAACATCATAAAAACAAATCAAAACCAACCAAAATATTCCGAAAACCCGCCAAAATGATTTAGACCCACAAAACTCATCAAAACATTCTGAAAAGATGCCAAAACATTAGAAAACCAGCCAGAACTGATCAAAACATTCAAAAAACTTGGCAAAACATCAGAAAAACAAATCAAAACCAACCAAAAAATTCCAAAAACCTGACAAAATAGTTTAGAACCCGCCAAAACTGATCAAAACATTCTGAAAAGATGCCAAAATACTAGAAAACCAGTCAGAAGCGATCGGAACTTTCAATAACTTGCCAAAACATAATCAAAACAAATGAAAGCAAACCAAAACATTCCAAATACACGCCAAAAGATTTTAAAACCCGCCAAAAGGAATCCAAATATTCCACAACCTGCCAACACAATAAAAACAACAAAAGAGAAAACAAAACATTCTAAAACACCACCAAAACATTCCGAAAACCCGCCAAAACATCATCAAAACAAATCAAAACAAACCAAACAATAGGAGGAACACGGCAACATATTGGCAAGCAAGAGACGGAGAGCGCGGCACCTTCTAGGAGGCCAAGAAGGAAGCCGCACAACACCTGCACTGTGTCTGCAACTTTCAAACTGCTAGAAGCTAGTGGCTTGCCACTGGCCTGCCTCTTCAATTGCCATTAGCATTCCAATGGAAGCTATTCTTGGACAACTTTGCTCTGCTTGCTGCTAGTTCTGCCCCAGCCTACCATAGATAACCTTGCTCTTGCCTTGAGGCTCTGAGATGCCAAGAACTTGTCAACTTCAAAGGGCGGGCCGGGCTACATCTACTCAGCTGCCACAGTTTCTCCTTGCTAGACCTAGTGGGAAAGCATTTTGCTGAGATGCAGAAGGCAAGAAAAGCAGAATACGGAGACGCGGAGCTGTCCCAAGTGCCGCTGCCTAGGCGTCTTTCCGCAGAAGGAGCGCCCCGGAGCGCACCGCAACCGGCACCGTCATCTCTGCGCAAAGAGCCAAAATATTTTCAAACCCGCCAAAACTCATCCAAAAATATTTTCAAACCCGCCAAAATAGAAAACCAGACAGAAGTCATCAATACATTCGAAAAAACCTGACAAAACATGATCAAGCCCACCAAAGCTAATCCAAACACACCAAAAACTGGGCTAAACAGAATCAAAACAAATCAAAACAAATCGAAACCTTCTAAAAACCCGCCAAAATATTTCAAAACCCGTCAAAACTAATCAAAACATTCCAATACCCGCCAAAACATTCCGAACACCCGCCAAAAGGAATCCAAACATTCCAAAACCTGCCAACACAATAAAAACAACTCAAGAGAATACAAAACATTCTAAAACCCAACCAAAACATTCCAAAAACCCGCCAAAACATCATAAAAACAAATCAAAACCAACCAAAATATTCCGAAAACCCGCCAAAATGATTTAGACCCACAAAACTCATCAAAACATTCTGAAAAGATGCCAAAACATTAGAAAACCAGCCAGAACTGATCAAAACATTGAAAAAACTTGGCAAAACATCATAAAAACAAATCAAAACCAACCAAAAAATTCCAAAAACCTGACAAAATAGTTTAGAACCCGCCAAAACTGATCAAAACATTCTGAAAAGATGCCAAAATACTAGAAAACCAGTCAGAAGCGATCGGAACTTTCAATAACTTGCCAAAACATAATCAAAACAAATGAAAGCAAACCAAAACATTCCAAATACACGCCAAAAGATTTTAAAACCCGCCAAAAGGAATCCAAATATTCCACAACCTGCCAACACAATAAAAACAACAAAAGAGAAAACAAAACATTCTAAAACACCACCAAAACATTCCGAAAACCCGCCAAAACATCATCAAAACAAATCAAAACAAACCAAACAATAGGAGGAACACGGCAACATATTGGCAAGCAAGAGACGGAGAGCGCGGCACCTTCTAGGAGGCCAAGAAGGAAGCCGCACAACACCTGCACTGTGTCTGCAACTTTCAAACTGCTAGAAGCTAGTGGCTTGCCACTGGCCTGCCTCTTCAATTGCCATTAGCATTCCAATGGAAGCTATTCTTGGACAACTTTGCTCTGCTTGCTGCTAGTTCTGCCCCAGCCTACCATAGATAACCTTGCTCTTGCCTTGAGGCTCTGAGATGCCAAGAACTTGTCAACTTCAAAGGGCGGGCCGGGCTACATCTACTCAGCTGCCACAGTTTCTCCTTGCTAGACCTAGTGGCAAAGCATTTTGCTGAGATGCAGAAGGCAAGAAACGCAGAATACGGAGACGCGGAGCTGTCCCAAGTGCCGCTGCCAGGCGTCTTTCCGCAGAAGGAGCGCCCCGGAGCGCACCGCAACCGGCACCGTCATCTCTGCGCAAAGAGCCAAAATATTTTCAAACCCGCCAAAACTCATCCAAAAATATTTTCAAACCCGCCAAAATAGAAAACCAGACAGAAGTGATCAATACATTCGAAAAAACCTGACAAAACATGATCAAGCCCACCAAAGCTAATCCAAACACACCAAAAACTGGGCTAAACAGAATCAAAACAAATCAAAACAAATCGAAACCTTCTAAAAACCCGCCAAAATATTTCAAAACCCGTCAAAACTAATCAAAACATTCCGAACACCCGCCAAAACATTCCGAACACCCGCCAAAAGGAATCCAAACATTCCAAAACCTGCCAACACAATAAAAACAACTCAAGAGAATACAAAACATTCTAAAACCCAACCAAAACATTCCGAAAACCCGCCAAAACATCATAAAAACAAATCAAAACCAACCAAAATATTCCGAAAACCCGCCAAAATGATTTAGACCCACAAAACTCATCAAAACATTCTGAAAAGATGCCAAAACATTAGAAAACCAGCCAGAACTGATCAAAACATTGAAAAAACTTGGCAAAACATCATAAAAACAAATCAAAACCAACCAAAAAATTCCAAAAACCTGACAAAATAGTTTAGAACCCGCCAAAACTGATCAAAACATTCTGAAAAGATGCCAAAATACTAGAAAACCAGTCAGAAGCGATCGGAACTTTCAATAACTTGCCAAAACATAATCAAAACAAATGAAAGCAAACCAAAACATTCCAAATACACGCCAAAAGATTTTAAAACCCGCCAAAAGGAATCCAAATATTCCACAACCTGCCAACACAATAAAAACAACAAAAGAGAAAACAAAACATTCTAAAACACCACCAAAACATTCCGAAAACCCGCCAAAACATCATCAAAACAAATCAAAACAAACCAAACAATAGGAGGAACACGGCAACATATTGGCAAGCAAGAGACGGAGAGCGCGGCACCTTCTAGGAGGCCAAGAAGGAAGCCGCACAACACCTGCACTGTGTCTGCAACTTTCAAACTGCTAGAAGCTAGTGGCTTGCCACTGGCCTGCCTCTTCAATTGCCATTAGCATTCCAATGGAAGCTATTCTTGGACAACTTTGCTCTGCTTGCTGCTAGTTCTGCCCCAGCCTACCATAGATAACCTTGCTCTTGCCTTGAGGCTCTGAGATGCCAAGAACTTGTCAACTTCAAAGGGCGGGCCGGGCTACATCTACTCAGCTGCCACAGTTTCTCCTTGCTAGACCTAGTGGCAAAGCATTTTGCTGAGATGCAGAAGGCAAGAAAAGCAGAATACGGAGACGCGGAGCTGTCCCAAGTGCCGCTGCCTAGGCGTCTTTCCGCAGAAGGAGCGCCCCGGAGCGCACCGCAACCGGCACCGTCATCTCTGCGCAAAGAGCCAAAATATTTTCAAACCCGCCAAAACTCATCCAAAAATATTTTCAAACCCGCCAAAATAGAAAACCAGACAGAAGTCATCAATACATTCGAAAAAACCTGACAAAACATGATCAAGCCCACCAAAGCTAATCCAAACACACCAAAAACTGGGCTAAACAGAATCAAAACAAATCAAAACAAATCGAAACCTTCTAAAAACCCGCCAAAATATTTCAAAACCCGTCAAAACTAATCAAAACATTCCAATACCCGCCAAAACATTCCGAACACCCGCCAAAAGGAATCCAAACATTCCAAAACCTGCCAACACAATAAAAACAACTCAAGAGAATACAAAACATTCTAAAACCCAACCAAAACATTCCAAAAACCCGCCAAAACATCATAAAAACAAATCAAAACCAACCAAAATATTCCGAAAACCCGCCAAAATGATTTAGACCCACAAAACTCATCAAAACATTCTGAAAAGATGCCAAAACATTAGAAAACCAGCCAGAACTGATCAAAACATTGAAAAAACTTGGCAAAACATCAGAAAAACAAATCAAAACCAACCAAAAAATTCCAAAAACCTGACAAAATAGTTTAGAACCCGCCAAAACTGATCAAAACATTCTGAAAAGATGCCAAAATACTAGAAAACCAGTCAGAAGCGATCGGAACTTTCAATAACTTGCCAAAACATAATCAAAACAAATGAAAGCAAACCAAAACATTCCAAATACACGCCAAAAGATTTTAAAACCCGCCAAAAGGAATCCAAATATTCCACAACCTGCCAACACAATAAAAACAACAAAAGAGAAAACAAAACATTCTAAAACACCACCAAAACATTCCGAAAACCCGCCAAAACATCATCAAAACAAATCAAAACAAACCAAACAATAGGAGGAACACGGCAACATATTGGCAAGCAAGAGACGGAGAGCGCGGCACCTTCTAGGAGGCCAAGAAGGAAGCCGCACAACACCTGCACTGTGTCTGCAACTTTCAAACTGCTAGAAGCTAGTGGCTTGCCACTGGCCTGCCTCTTCAATTGCCATTAGCATTCCAATGGAAGCTATTCTTGGACAACTTTGCTCTGCTTGCTGCTAGTTCTGCCCCAGCCTACCATAGATAACCTTGCTCTTGCCTTGAGGCTCTGAGATGCCAAGAACTTGTCAACTTCAAAGGGCGGGCCGGGCTACATCTACTCAGCTGCCACAGTTTCTCCTTGCTAGACCTAGTGGGAAAGCATTTTGCTGAGATGCAGAAGGCAAGAAACGCAGAATACGGAGACGCGGAGCTGTCCCAAGTGCCGCTGCCAGGCGTCTTTCCGCAGAAGGAGCGCCCCGGAGCGCACCGCAACCGGCACCGTCATCTCTGCGCAAAGAGCCAAAATATTTTCAAACCCGCCAAAACTCATCCAAAAATATTTTCAAACCCGCCAAAATAGAAAACCAGACAGAAGTCATCAATACATTCGAAAAAACCTGACAAAACATGATCAAGCCCACCAAAGCTAATCCAAACACACCAAAAACTGGGCTAAACATAATCAAAACAAATCAAAACAAATCGAAACCTTCTAAAAACCCGCCAAAATATTTCAAAACCCGTCAAAACTAATCAAAACATTCCGAACACCCGCCAAAACATTCCGAACACCCGCCAAAAGGAATCCAAACATTCCAAAACCTGCCAACACAATAAAAACAACTCAAGAGAATACAAAACATTCTAAAATCCAACCAAAACATTCCGAAAACCCGCCAAAACATCATAAAAACAAATCAAAACCAACCAAAATATTCCGAAAACCCGCCAAAATGATTTAGACCCACAAAACTCATCAAAACATTCTGAAAAGATGCCAAAACATTAGAAAACCAGCCAGAACTGATCAAAACATTGAAAAAACTTGGCAAAACATCAGAAAAACAAATCAAAACCAACCAAAAAATTCCAAAAACCTGACAAAATAGTTTAGAACCCGCCAAAACTGATCAAAACATTCTGAAAAGATGCCAAAATACTAGAAAACCAGTCAGAAGCGATCGGAACTTTCAATAACTTGCCAAAACATAATCAAAACAAATGAAAGCAAACCAAAACATTCCAAATACACGCCAAAAGATTTTAAAACCCGCCAAAAGGAATCCAAATATTCCACAACCTGCCAACACAATAAAAACAACAAAAGAGAAAACAAAACATTCTAAAACACCACCAAAACATTCCGAAAACCCGCCAAAACATCATCAAAACAAATCAAAACAAACCAAACAATAGGAGGAACACGGCAACATATTGGCAAGCAAGAGACGGAGAGCGCGGCACCTTCTAGGAGGCCAAGAAGGAAGCCGCACAACACCTGCACTGTCTGCAACTTTCAAACTGCTAGAAGCTAGTGGCTTGCCACTGGCCTGCCTCTTCAATTGCCATTAGCATTCCAATGGAAGCTATTCTTGGACAACTTTGCTCTGCTTGCTGCTAGTTCTGCCCCAGCCTACCATAGATAACCTTGCTCTTGCCTTGAGGCTCTGAGATGCCAAGAACTTGTCAACTTCAAAGGGCGGGCCGGGCTACATCTACTCAGCTGCCACAGTTTCTCCTTGCTAGACCTAGTGGCAAAGCATTTTGCTGAGATGCAGAAGGCAAGAAAAGCAGAATACGGAGACGCGGAGCTGTCCCAAGTGCCGCTGCCTAGGCGTCTTTCCGCAGAAGGAGCGCCCCGGAGCGCACCGCAACCGGCACCGTCATCTCTGCGCAAAGAGCCAAAATATTTTCAAACCCGCCAAAACTCATCCAAAAATATTTTCAAACCCGCCAAAATAGAAAACCAGACAGAAGTCATCAATACATTCGAAAAAACCTGACAAAACATGATCAAGCCCACCAAAGCTAATCCAAACACACCAAAAACTGGGCTAAACAGAATCAAAACAAATCAAAACAAATCGAAACCTTCTAAAAACCCGCCAAAATATTTCAAAACCCGTCAAAACTAATCAAAACATTCCAATACCCGCCAAAACATTCCGAACACCCGCCAAAAGGAATCCAAACATTCCAAAACCTGCCAACACAATAAAAACAACTCAAGAGAATAC
Source organism: Passer domesticus (assembly GCF_036417665.1). Taxonomy (NCBI): domain Eukaryota; kingdom Metazoa; phylum Chordata; class Aves; order Passeriformes; family Passeridae; genus Passer; species Passer domesticus. Next base: position 12,703,704 of record NC_087481.1, on the reverse strand, counting down.
AAAACATTCTAAAACCCAACCAAAACATTCCAAAAACCCGCCAAAACATCATAAAAACAAATCAAAACCAACCAAAATATTCCGAAAACCCGCCAAAATGATTTAGACCCACAAAACTCATCAAAACATTCTGAAAAGATGCCAAAACATTAGAAAACCAGCCAGAACTGATCAAAACATTGAAAAAACTTGGCAAAACATCATAAAAACAAATCAAAACCAACCAAAAAATTCCAAAAACCTGACAAAATAGTTTAGAACCCGCCAAAACTGATCAAAACATTCTGAAAAGATGCCAAAATACTAGAAAACCAGTCAGAAGCGATCGGAACTTTCAATAACTTGCCAAAACATAATCAAAACAAATGAAAGCAAACCAAAACATTCCAAATACACGCCAAAAGATTTTAAAACCCGCCAAAAGGAATCCAAATATTCCACAACCTGCCAACACAATAAAAACAACAAAAGAGAAAACAAAACATTCTAAAACACCACCAAAACATTCCGAAAACCCGCCAAAACATCATCAAAACAAATCAAAACAAACCAAACAATAGGAGGAACACGGCAACATATTGGCAAGCAAGAGACGGAGAGCGCGGCACCTTCTAGGAGGCCAAGAAGGAAGCCGCACAACACCTGCACTGTGTCTGCAACTTTCAAACTGCTAGAAGCTAGTGGCTTGCCACTGGCCTGCCTCTTCAATTGCCATTAGCATTCCAATGGAAGCTATTCTTGGACAACTTTGCTCTGCTTGCTGCTAGTTCTGCCCCAGCCTACCATAGATAACCTTGCTCTTGCCTTGAGGCTCTGAGATGCCAAGAACTTGTCAACTTCAAAGGGCGGGCCGGGCTACATCTACTCAGCTGCCACAGTTTCTCCTTGCTAGACCTAGTGGCAAAGCATTTTGCTGAGATGCAGAAGGCAAGAAACGCAGAATACGGAGACGCGGAGCTGTCCCAAGTGCCGCTGCCAGGCGTCTTTCCGCAGAAGGAGCGCCCCGGAGCGCACCGCAACCGGCACCGTCATCTCTGCGCAAAGAGCCAAAATATTTTCAAACCCGCCAAAACTCATCCAAAAATATTTTCAAACCCGCCAAAATAGAAAACCAGACAGAAGTCATCAATACATTCGAAAAAACCTGACAAAACATGATCAAGCCCACCAAAGCTAATCCAAACACACCAAAAACTGGGCTAAACAGAATCAAAACAAATCAAAACAAATCGAAACCTTCTAAAAACCCGCCAAAATATTTCAAAACCCGTCAAAACTAATCAAAACATTCCGAACACCCGCCAAAACATTCCGAACACCCGCCAAAAGGAATCCAAACATTCCAAAACCTGCCAACACAATAAAAACAACTCAAGAGAATACAAAACATTCTAAAACCCAACCAAAACATTCCGAAAACCCGCCAAAACATCATAAAAACAAATCAAAACCAACCAAAATATTCCGAAAACCCGCCAAAATGATTTAGACCCACAAAACTCATCAAAACATTCTGAAAAGATGCCAAAACATTAGAAAACCAGCCAGAACTGATCAAAACATTGAAAAAACTTGGCAAAACATCATAAAAACAAATCAAAACCAACCAAAAAATTCCAAAAACCTGACAAAATAGTTTAGAACCCGCCAAAACTGATCAAAACATTCTGAAAAGATGCCAAAATACTAGAAAACCAGTCAGAAGCGATCGGAACTTTCAATAACTTGCCAAAACATAATCAAAACAAATGAAAGCAAACCAAAACATTCCAAATACACGCCAAAAGATTTTAAAACCCGCCAAAAGGAATCCAAATATTCCACAACCTGCCAACACAATAAAAACAACAAAAGAGAAAACAAAACATTCTAAAACACCACCAAAACATTCCGAAAACCCGCCAAAACATCATCAAAACAAATCAAAACAAACCAAACAATAGGAGGAACACGGCAACATATTGGCAAGCAAGAGACGGAGAGCGCGGCACCTTCTAGGAGGCCAAGAAGGAAGCCGCACAACACCTGCACTGTGTCTGCAACTTTCAAACTGCTAGAAGCTAGTGGCTTGCCACTGGCCTGCCTCTTCAATTGCCATTAGCATTCCAATGGAAGCTATTCTTGGACAACTTTGCTCTGCTTGCTGCTAGTTCTGCCCCAGCCTACCATAGATAACCTTGCTCTTGCCTTGAGGCTCTGAGATGCCAAGAACTTGTCAACTTCAAAGGGCGGGCCGGGCTACATCTACTCAGCTGCCACAGTTTCTCCTTGCTAGACCTAGTGGCAAAGCATTTTGCTGAGATGCAGAAGGCAAGAAAAGCAGAATACGGAGACGCGGAGCTGTCCCAAGTGCCGCTGCCTAGGCGTCTTTCCGCAGAAGGAGCGCCCCGGAGCGCACCGCAACCGGCACCGTCATCTCTGCGCAAAGAGCCAAAATATTTTCAAACCCGCCAAAACTCATCCAAAAATATTTTCAAACCCGCCAAAATAGAAAACCAGACAGAAGTCATCAATACATTCGAAAAAACCTGACAAAACATGATCAAGCCCACCAAAGCTAATCCAAACACACCAAAAACTGGGCTAAACAGAATCAAAACAAATCAAAACAAATCGAAACCTTCTAAAAACCCGCCAAAATATTTCAAAACCCGTCAAAACTAATCAAAACATTCCAATACCCGCCAAAACATTCCGAACACCCGCCAAAAGGAATCCAAACATTCCAAAACCTGCCAACACAATAAAAACAACTCAAGAGAATACAAAACATTCTAAAACCCAACCAAAACATTCCAAAAACCCGCCAAAACATCATAAAAACAAATCAAAACCAACCAAAATATTCCGAAAACCCGCCAAAATGATTTAGACCCACAAAACTCATCAAAACATTCTGAAAAGATGCCAAAACATTAGAAAACCAGCCAGAACTGATCAAAACATTGAAAAAACTTGGCAAAACATCATAAAAACAAATCAAAACCAACCAAAAAATTCCAAAAACCTGACAAAATAGTTTAGAACCCGCCAAAACTGATCAAAACATTCTGAAAAGATGCCAAAATACTAGAAAACCAGTCAGAAGCGATCGGAACTTTCAATAACTTGCCAAAACATAATCAAAACAAATGAAAGCAAACCAAAACATTCCAAATACACGCCAAAAGATTTTAAAACCCGCCAAAAGGAATCCAAATATTCCACAACCTGCCAACACAATAAAAACAACAAAAGAGAAAACAAAACATTCTAAAACACCACCAAAACATTCCGAAAACCCGCCAAAACATCATCAAAACAAATCAAAACAAACCAAACAATAGGAGGAACACGGCAACATATTGGCAAGCAAGAGACGGAGAGCGCGGCACCTTCTAGGAGGCCAAGAAGGAAGCCGCACAACACCTGCACTGTGTCTGCAACTTTCAAACTGCTAGAAGCTAGTGGCTTGCCACTGGCCTGCCTCTTCAATTGCCATTAGCATTCCAATGGAAGCTATTCTTGGACAACTTTGCTCTGCTTGCTGCTAGTTCTGCCCCAGCCTACCATAGATAACCTTGCTCTTGCCTTGAGGCTCTGAGATGCCAAGAACTTGTCAACTTCAAAGGGCGGGCCGGGCTACATCTACTCAGCTGCCACAGTTTCTCCTTGCTAGACCTAGTGGCAAAGCATTTTGCTGAGATGCAGAAGGCAAGAAACGCAGAATACGGAGACGCGGAGCTGTCCCAAGTGCCGCTGCCAGGCGTCTTTCCGCAGAAGGAGCGCCCCGGAGCGCACCGCAACCGGCACCGTCATCTCTGCGCAAAGAGCCAAAATATTTTCAAACCCGCCAAAACTCATCCAAAAATATTTTCAAACCCGCCAAAATAGAAAACCAGACAGAAGTCATCAATACATTCGAAAAAACCTGACAAAACATGATCAAGCCCACCAAAGCTAATCCAAACACACCAAAAACTGGGCTAAACAGAATCAAAACAAATCAAAACAAATCGAAACCTTCTAAAAACCCGCCAAAATATTTCAAAACCCGTCAAAACTAATCAAAACATTCCGAATACCCGCCAAAACATTCCGAACACCCGCCAAAAGGAATCCAAACATTCCAAAACCTGCCAACACAATAAAAACAACTCAAGAGAATACAAAACATTCTAAAACCCAACCAAAACATTCCGAAAACCCGCCAAAACATCATAAAAACAAATCAAAACCAACCAAAATATTCCAAAAACCCGCCAAAATGATTTAGACCCACAAAACTCATCAAAACATTCTGAAAAGATGCCAAAACATTAGAAAACCAGCCAGAACTGATCAAAACATTCAAAAAACTTGGCAAAACATCATAAAAACAAATCAAAACCAACCAAAACATTCCAAAAACCCTACAAAATAGTTTAGAACCCGCCAAAACTGATCAAAACATTCTGAAAAGATGCCAAAATACTAGAAAACCAGTCAGAAGCGATCGGAACTTTCAATAACTTGCCAAAACATAATCAAAACAAATGAAAGCAAACCAAAACATTCCAAATACACGCCAAAAGATTTTAAAACCCGCCAAAAGGAATCCAAATATTCCACAACCTGCCAACACAATAAAAACAACACAAGAGAAAACAAAACATTCTAAAACACCACCAAAACATTCCGAAAACCCACCAAAACATCATCAAAACAAATCAAAACAAACCAAACAATAGGAGGAACACGGCAACATATTGGCAAGCAAGAGACGGAGAGCGCGGCACCTTCTAGGAGGCCAAGAAGGAAGCCGCACAACACCTGCACTGTGTCTGCAACTTTCAAACTGCTAGAAGCTAGTGGCTTGCCACTGGCCTGCCTCTTCAATTGCCATTAGCATTCCAATGGAAGCTATTCTTGGACAACTTTGCTCTGCTTGCTGCTAGTTCTGCCCCAGCCTACCATAGATAACCTTGCTCTTCCCTTGAGGCTCTGAGATGCCAAGAACTTGTCAACTTCAAAGGGCGGGCCGGGCTACATCTACTCAGCTGCCACAGTTTCTCCTTGCTAGACCTAGTGGCAAAGCATTTTGCTGAGATGCAGAAGGCAAGAAAAGCAGAATACGGAGACGCGGAGCTGTCCCAAGTGCCGCTGCCTAGGCGTCTTTCCGCAGAAGGAGCGCCCCGGAGCGCACCGCAACCGGCACCGTCATCTCTGCGCAAAGAGCCAAAATATTTTCAAACCCGCCAAAACTCATCCAAAAATATTTTCAAACCCGCCAAAATAGAAAACCAGACAGAAGTCATCAATACATTCGAAAAAACCTGACAAAACATGATCAAGCCCACCAAAGCTAATCCAAACACACCAAAAACTGGGCTAAACAGAATCAAAACAAATCAAAACAAATCGAAACCTTCTAAAAACCCGCCAAAATATTTCAAAACCCGTCAAAACTAATCAAAACATTCCAATACCCGCCAAAACATTCCGAACACCCGCCAAAAGGAATCCAAACATTCCAAAACCTGCCAACACAATAAAAACAACTCAAGAGAATACAAAACATTCTAAAACCCAACCAAAACATTCCAAAAACCCGCCAAAACATCATAAAAACAAATCAAAACCAACCAAAATATTCCGAAAACCCGCCAAAATGATTTAGACCCACAAAACTCATCAAAACATTCTGAAAAGATGCCAAAACATTAGAAAACCAGCCAGAACTGATCAAAACATTGAAAAAACTTGGCAAAACATCATAAAAACAAATCAAAACCGACCAAAAAATTCCAAAAACCTGACAAAATAGTTTAGAACCCGCCAAAACTGATCAAAACATTCTGAAAAGATGCCAAAATACTAGAAAACCAGTCAGAAGCGATCGGAACTTTCAATAACTTGCCAAAACATAATCAAAACAAATGAAAGCAAACCAAAACATTCCAAATACACGCCAAAAGATTTTAAAACCCGCCAAAAGGAATCCAAATATTCCACAACCTGCCAACACAATAAAAACAACAAAAGAGAAAACAAAACATTCTAAAACACCACCAAAACATTCCGAAAACCCGCCAAAACATCATCAAAACAAATCAAAACAAACCAAACAATAGGAGGAACACGGCAACATATTGGCAAGCAAGAGACGGAGAGCGCGGCACCTTCTAGGAGGCCAAGAAGGAAGCCGCACAACACCTGCACTGTCTGCAACTTTCAAACTGCTAGAAGCTAGTGGCTTGCCACTGGCCTGCCTCTTCAATTGCCATTAGCATTCCAATGGAAGCTATTCTTGGACAACTTTGCTCTGCTTGCTGCTAGTTCTGCCCCAGCCTACCATAGATAACCTTGCTCTTGCCTTGAGGCTCTGAGATGCCAAGAACTTGTCAACTTCAAAGGGCGGGCCGGGCTACATCTACTCAGCTGCCACAGTTTCTCCTTGCTAGACCTAGTGGCAAAGCATTTTGCTGAGATGCAGAAGGCAAGAAAAGCAGAATATGGAGACGCGGAGCTGTCCCAAGTGCCGCTGCCTAGGCGTCTTTCCGCAGAAGGAGCGCCCCGGAGCGCACCGCAACCGGCACCGTCATCTCTGCGCAAAGAGCCAAAATATTTTCAAACCCGCCAAAACTCATCCAAAAATATTTTCAAACCCGCCAAAATAGAAAACCAGACAGAAGTCATCAATACATTCGAAAAAACCTGACAAAACATGATCAAGCCCACCAAAGCTAATCCAAACACACCAAAAACTGGGCTAAACAGAATCAAAACAAATCAAAACAAATCGAAACCTTCTAAAAACCCGCCAAAATATTTCAAAACCCGTCAAAACTAATCAAAACATTCCAATACCCGCCAAAACATTCCGAACACCCGCCAAAAGGAATCCAAACATTCCAAAACCTGCCAACACAATAAAAACAACTCAAGAGAATACAAAACATTCTAAAACCCAACCAAAACATTCCAAAAACCCGCCAAAACATCATAAAAACAAATCAAAACCAACCAAAATATTCCGAAAACCCGCCAAAATGATTTAGACCCACAAAACTCATCAAAACATTCTGAAAAGATGCCAAAACATTAGAAAACCAGCCAGAACTGATCAAAACATTCAAAAAACTTGGCAAAACATCATAAAAACAAATCAAAACCGACCAAAAAATTCCAAAAACCTGACAAAATAGTTTAGAACCCGCCAAAACTGATCAAAACATTCTGAAAAGATGCCAAAATACTAGAAAACCAGTCAGAAGCGATCGGAACTTTCAATAACTTGCCAAAACATAATCAAAACAAATGAAAGCAAACCAAAACATTCCAAATACACGCCAAAAGATTTTAAAACCCGCCAAAAGGAATCCAAATATTCCACAACCTGCCAACACAATAAAAACAACAAAAGAGAAAACAAAACATTCTAAAACACCACCAAAACATTCCGAAAACCCGCCAAAACATCATCAAAACAAATCAAAACAAACCAAACAATAGGAGGAACACGGCAACATATTGGCAAGCAAGAGACGGAGAGCGCGGCACCTTCTAGGAGGCCAAGAAGGAAGCCGCACAACACCTGCACTGTGTCTGCAACTTTCAAACTGCTAGAAGCTAGTGGCTTGCCACTGGCCTGCCTCTTCAATTGCCATTAGCATTCCAATGGAAGCTATTCTTGGACAACTTTGCTCTGCTTGCTGCTAGTTCTGCCCCAGCCTACCATAGATAACCTTGCTCTTGCCTTGAGGCTCTGAGATGCCAAGAACTTGTCAACTTCAAAGGGCGGGCCGGGCTACATCTACTCAGCTGCCACAGTTTCTCCTTGCTAGACCTAGTGGGAAAGCATTTTGCTGAGATGCAGAAGGCAAGAAACGCAGAATACGGAGACGCGGAGCTGTCCCAAGTGCCGCTGCCAGGCGTCTTTCCGCAGAAGGAGCGCCCCGGAGCGCACCGCAACCGGCACCGTCATCTCTGCGCAAAGAGCCAAAATATTTTCAAACCCGCCAAAACTCATCCAAAAATATTTTCAAACCCGCCAAAATAGAAAACCAGACAGAAGTCATCAATACATTCGAAAAAACCTGACAAAACATGATCAAGCCCACCAAAGCTAATCCAAACACACCAAAAACTGGGCTAAACAGAATCAAAACAAATCAAAACAAATTGAAACCTTCTAAAAACCCGACAAAATATTTCAAAACCCGTCAAAACTAATCAAAACATTCCGAACACCCGCCAAAACATTCCGAACACCCGCCAAAAGGAATCCAAACATTCCAAAACCTGCCAACACAATAAAAACAACTCAAGAGAATACAAAACATTCTAAAACCCAACCAAAACATTCCGAAAACCCGCCAAAACATCATAAAAACAAATCAAAACCAACCAAAATATTCCGAAAACCCGCCAAAATGATTTAGACCCACAAAACTCATCAAAACATTCTGAAAAGATGCCAAAACATTAGAAAACCAGCCAGAACTGATCAAAACATTGAAAAAACTTGGCAAAACATCATAAAAACAAATCAAAACCAACCAAAAAATTCCAAAAACCCGACAAAATAGTTTAGAACCCGCCAAAACTGATCAAAACATTCTGAAAAGATGCCAAAATACTAGAAAACCAGTCAGAAGCGATCGGAACTTTCAATAACTTGCCAAAACATCATCAAAACAAATGAAAGCAAACCAAAACATTCCAAATACACGCCAAAAGATTTTAAAACCCGCCAAAAGGAATCCAAATATTCCACAACCTGCCAACACAATAAAAACAACAAAAGAGAAAACAAAACATTCTAAAACACCACCAAAACATTCCGAAAACCCGCCAAAACATCATCAAAACAAATCAAAACAAACCAAACAATAGGAGGAACACGGCAACATATTGGCAAGCAAGAGACGGAGAGCGCGGCACCTTCTAGGAGGCCAAGAAGGAAGCCGCACAACACCTGCACTGTGTCTGCAACTTTCAAACTGCTAGAAGCTAGTGGCTTGCCACTGGCCTGCCTCTTCAATTGCCATTAGCATTCCAATGGAAGCTATTCTTGGACAACTTTGCTCTGCTTGCTGCTAGTTCTGCCCCAGCCTACCATAGATAACCTTGCTCTTGCCTTGAGGCTCTGAGATGCCAAGAACTTGTCAACTTCAAAGGGCGGGCCGGGCTACATCTACTCAGCTGCCACAGTTTCTCCTTGCTAGACCTAGTGGCAAAGCATTTTGCTGAGATGCAGAAGGCAAGAAAAGCAGAATACGGAGACGCGGAGCTGTCCCAAGTGCCGCTGCCTAGGCGTCTTTCCGCAGAAGGAGCGCCCCGGAGCGCACCGCAACCGGCACCGTCATCTCTGCGCAAAGAGCCAAAATATTTTCAAACCCGCCAAAACTCATCCAAAAATATTTTCAAACCCGCCAAAATAGAAAACCAGACAGAAGTCATCAATACATTCGAAAAAACCTGACAAAACATGATCAAGCCCACCAAAGCTAATCCAAACACACCAAAAACTGGGCTAAACAGAATCAAAACAAATCAAAACAAATCGAAACCTTCTAAAAACCCGCCAAAATATTTCAAAACCCGTCAAAACTAATCAAAACATTCCAATACCCGCCAAAACATTCCGAACACCCGCCAAAAGGAATCCAAACATTCCAAAACCTGCCAACACAATAAAAACAACTCAAGAGAATACAAAACATTCTAAAACCCAACCAAAACATTCCAAAAACCCGCCAAAACATCATAAAAACAAATCAAAACCAACCAAAATATTCCGAAAACCCGCCAAAATGATTTAGACCCACAAAACTCATCAAAACATTCTGAAAAGATGCCAAAACATTAGAAAACCAGCCAGAACTGATCAAAACATTGAAAAAACTTGGCAAAACATCATAAAAACAAATCAAAACCAACCAAAAAATTCCAAAAACCTGACAAAATAGTTTAGAACCCGCCAAAACTGATCAAAACATTCTGAAAAGATGCCAAAATACTAGAAAACCAGTCAGAAGCGATCGGAACTTTCAATAACTTGCCAAAACATAATCAAAACAAATGAAAGCAAACCAAAACATTCCAAATACACGCCAAAAGATTTTAAAACCCGCCAAAAGGAATCCAAATATTCCACAACCTGCCAACACAATAAAAACAACAAAAGAGAAAACAAAACATTCTAAAACACCACCAAAACATTCCGAAAACCCGCCAAAACATCATCAAAACAAATCAAAACAAACCAAACAATAGGAGGAACACGGCAACATATTGGCAAGCAAGAGACGGAGAGCGCGGCACCTTCTAGGAGGCCAAGAAGGAAGCCGCACAACACCTGCACTGTGTCTGCAACTTTCAAACTGCTAGAAGCTAGTGGCTTGCCACTGGCCTGCCTCTTCAATTGCCATTAGCATTCCAATGGAAGCTATTCTTGGACAACTTTGCTCTGCTTGCTGCTAGTTCTGCCCCAGCCTACCATAGATAACCTTGCTCTTGCCTTGAGGCTCTGAGATGCCAAGAACTTGTCAACTTCAAAGGGCGGGCCGGGCTACATCTACTCAGCTGGCACAGTTTCTCCTTGCTAGACCTAGTGGGAAAGCATTTTGCTGAGATGCAGAAGGCAAGAAACGCAGAATACGGAGACGCGGAGCTGTCCCAAGTGCCGCTGCCAGGCGTCTTTCCGCAGAAGGAGCGCCCCGGAGCGCACCGCAACCGGCACCGTCATCTCTGCGCAAAGAGCCAAAATATTTTCAAACCCGCCAAAACTCATCCAAAAATATTTTCAAACCCGCCAAAATAGAAAACCAGACAGAAGTCATCAATACATTCGAAAAAACCTGACAAAACATGATCAAGCCCACCAAAGCTAATCCAAACACACCAAAAACTGGGCTAAACAGAATCAAAACAAATCAAAACAAATCGAAACCTTCTAAAAACCCGCCAAAATATTTCAAAACCCGTCAAAACTAATCAAAACATTCCAATACCCGCCAAAACATTCCGAACACCCGCCAAAAGGAATCCAAACATTCCAAAACCTGCCAACACAATAAAAACAACTCAAGAGAATACAAAACATTCTAAAACCCAACCAAAACATTCCAAAAACCCGCCAAAACATCATAAAAACAAATCAAAACCAACCAAAATATTCCGAAAACCCGCCAAAATGATTTAGACCCACAAAACTCATCAAAACATTCTGAAAAGATGCCAAAACATTAGAAAACCAGCCAGAACTGATCAAAACATTGAAAAAACTTGGCAAAACATCATAAAAACAAATCAAAACCGACCAAAAAATTCCAAAAACCTGACAAAATAGTTTAGAACCCGCCAAAACTGATCAAAACATTCTGAAAAGATGCCAAAATACTAGAAAACCAGTCAGAAGCGATCGGAACTTTCAATAACTTGCCAAAACATAATCAAAACAAATGAAAGCAAACCAAAACATTCCAAATACACGCCAAAAGATTTTAAAACCCGCCAAAAGGAATCCAAATATTCCACAACCTGCCAACACAATAAAAACAACAAAAGAGAAAACAAAACATTCTAAAACACCACCAAAACATTCCGAAAACCCGCCAAAACATCATCAAAACAAATCAAAACAAACCAAACAATAGGAGGAACACGGCAACATATTGGCAAGCAAGAGACGGAGAGCGCGGCACCTTCTAGGAGGCCAAGAAGGAAGCCGCACAACACCTGCACTGTGTCTGCAACTTTCAAACTGCTAGAAGCTAGTGGCTTGCCACTGGCCTGCCTCTTCAATTGCCATTAGCATTCCAATGGAAGCTATTCTTGGACAACTTTGCTCTGCTTGCTGCTAGTTCTGCCCCAGCCTACCATAGATAACCTTGCTCTTGCCTTGAGGCTCTGAGATGCCAAGAACTTGTCAACTTCAAAGGGCGGGCCGGGCTACATCTACTCAGCTGCCACAGTTTCTCCTTGCTAGACCTAGTGGGAAAGCATTTTGCTGAGATGCAGAAGGCAAGAAACGCAGAATACGGAGACGCGGAGCTGTCCCAAGTGCCGCTGCCAGGCGTCTTTCCGCAGAAGGAGCGCCCCGGAGCGCACCGCAACCGGCACCGTCATCTCTGCGCAAAGAGCCAAAATATTTTCAAACCCGCCAAAACTCATCCAAAAATATTTTCAAACCCGCCAAAATAGAAAACCAGACAGAAGTCATCAATACATTCGAAAAAACCTGACAAAACATGATCAAGCCCACCAAAGCTAATCCAAACACACCAAAAACTGGGCTAAACAGAATCAAAACAAATCAAAACAAATCGAAACCTTCTAAAAACCCGCCAAAATATTTCAAAACCCGTCAAAACTAATCAAAACATTCCGAACACCCGCCAAAACATTCCGAACACCCGCCAAAAGGAATCCAAACATTCCAAAACCTGCCAACACAATAAAAACAACTCAAGAGAATACAAAACATTCTAAAACCCAACCAAAACATTCCGAAAACCCGCCAAAACATCATAAAAACAAATCAAAACCAACCAAAATATTCCGAAAACCCGCCAAAATGATTTAGACCCACAAAACTCATCAAAACATTCTGAAAAGATGCCAAAACATTAGAAAACCAGCCAGAACTGATCAAAACATTCAAAAAACTTGGCAAAACATCATAAAAACAAATCAAAACCAACCAAAAAATTCCAAAAACCTGACAAAATAGTTTAGAACCCGCCAAAACTGATCAAAACATTCTGAAAAGATGCCAAAATACTAGAAAACCAGTCAGAAGCGATCGGAACTTTCAATAACTTGCCAAAACATAATCAAAACAAATGAAAGCAAACCAAAACATTCCAAATACCCCCCAAAAGATTTTAAAACCCGCCAAAAGGAATCCAAATATTCCACAACCTGCCAACACAATAAAAACAACAAAAGAGAAAACAAAACATTCTAAAACACCACCAAAACATTCCGAAAACCCGCCAAAACATCATCAAAACAAATCAAAACAAACCAAACAATAGGAGGAACACGGCAACATATTGGCAAGCAAGAGACGGAGAGCGCGGCACCTTCTAGGAGGCCAAGAAGGAAGCCGCACAACACCTGCACTGTGTCTGCAACTTTCAAACTGCTAGAAGCTAGTGGCTTGCCACTGGCCTGCCTCTTCAATTGCCATTAGCATTCCAATGGAAGCTATTCTTGGACAACTTTGCTCTGCTTGCTGCTAGTTCTGCCCCAGCCTACCATAGATAACCTTGCTCTTGCCTTGAGGCTCTGAGATGCCAAGAACTTGTCAACTTCAAAGGGCGGGCCGGGCTACATCTACTCAGCTGCCACAGTTTCTCCTTGCTAGACCTAGTGGCAAAGCATTTTGCTGAGATGCAGAAGGCAAGAAAAGCAGAATACGGAGACGCGGAGCTGTCCCAAGTGCCGCTGCCTAGGCGTCTTTCCGCAGAAGGAGCGCCCCGGAGCGCACCGCAACCGGCACCGTCATCTCTGCGCAAAGAGCCAAAATATTTTCAAACCCGCCAAAACTCATCCAAAAATATTTTCAAACCCGCCAAAATAGAAAACCAGACAGAAGTCATCAATACATTCGAAAAAACCTGACAAAACATGATCAAGCCCACCAAAGCTAATCCAAACACACCAAAAACTGGGCTAAACAGAATCAAAACAAATCAAAACAAATCGAAACCTTCTAAAAACCCGCCAAAATATTTCAAAACCCGTCAAAACTAATCAAAACATTCCAATACCCGCCAAAACATTCCGAACACCCGCCAAAAGGAATCCAAACATTCCAAAACCTGCCAACACAATAAAAACAACTCAAGAGAATACAAAACATTCTAAAACCCAACCAAAACATTCCAAAAACCCGCCAAAACATCATAAAAACAAATCAAAACCAACCAAAATATTCCGAAAACCCGCCAAAATGATTTAGACCCACAAAACTCATCAAAACATTCTGAAAAGATGCCAAAACATTAGAAAACCAGCCAGAACTGATCAAAACATTGAAAAAACTTGGCAAAACATCATAAAAACAAATCAAAACCAACCAAAAAATTCCAAAAACCTGACAAAATAGTTTAGAACCCGCCAAAACTGATCAAAACATTCTGAAAAGATGCCAAAATACTAGAAAACCAGTCAGAAGCGATCGGAACTTTCAATAACTTGCCAAAACATAATCAAAACAAATGAAAGCAAACCAAAACATTCCAAATACACGCCAAAAGATTTTAAAACCCGCCAAAAGGAATCCAAATATTCCACAACCTGCCAACACAATAAAAACAACAAAAGAGAAAACAAAACATTCTAAAACACCACCAAAACATTCCGAAAACCCGCCAAAACATCATCAAAACAAATCAAAACAAACCAAACAATAGGAGGAACACGGCAACATATTGGCAAGCAAGAGACGGAGAGCGCGGCACCTTCTAGGAGGCCAAGAAGGAAGCCGCACAACACCTGCACTGTGTCTGCAACTTTCAAACTGCTAGAAGCTAGTGGCTTGCCACTGGCCTGCCTCTTCAATTGCCATTAGCATTCCAATGGAAGCTATTCTTGGACAACTTTGCTCTGCTTGCTGCTAGTTCTGCCCCAGCCTACCATAGATAACCTTGCTCTTGCCTTGAGGCTCTGAGATGCCAAGAACTTGTCAACTTCAAAGGGCGGGCCGGGCTACATCTACTCAGCTGCCACAGTTTCTCCTTGCTAGACCTAGTGGGAAAGCATTTTGCTGAGATGCAGAAGGCAAGAAACGCAGAATACGGAGACGCGGAGCTGTCCCAAGTGCCGCTGCCAGGCGTCTTTCCGCAGAAGGAGCGCCCCGGAGCGCACCGCAACCGGCACCGTCATCTCTGCGCAAAGAGCCAAAATATTTTCAAACCCGCCAAAACTCATCCAAAAATATTTTCAAACCCGCCAAAATAGAAAACCAGACAGAAGTCATCAATACATTCGAAAAAACCTGACAAAACATGATCAAGCCCACCAAAGCTAATCCAAACACACCAAAAACTGGGCTAAACAGAATCAAAACAAATCAAAACAAATCGAAACCTTCTAAAAACCCGCCAAAATATTTCAAAACCCGTCAAAACTAATCAAAACATTCCGAATACCCGCCAAAACATTCCGAACACCCGCCAAAAGGAATCCAAACATTCCAAAACCTGCCAACACAATAAAAACAACTCAAGAGAATACAAAACATTCTAAAACCCAACCAAAACATTCCGAAAACCCGCCAAAACATCATAAAAACAAATCAAAACCAACCAAAATATTCCGAAAACCCGCCAAAATGATTTAGACCCACAAAACTCATCAAAACATTCTGAAAAGATGCCAAAACATTAGAAAACCAGCCAGAACTGATCAAAACATTCAAAAAACTTGGCAAAACATCATAAAAACAAATCAAAACCAACCAAAACATTCCAAAAACCCTACAAAATAGTTTAGAACCCGCCAAAACTGATCAAAACATTCTGAAAAGATGCCAAAATACTAGAAAACCAGTCAGAAGCGATCGGAACTTTCAATAACTTGCCAAAACATAATCAAAACAAATGAAAGCAAACCAAAACATTCCAAATACACGCCAAAAGATTTTAAAACCCGCCAAAAGGAATCCAAATATTCCACAACCTGCCAACACAATAAAAACAACACAAGAGAAAACAAAACATTCTAAAACACCACCAAAACATTCCGAAAACCCACCAAAACATCATCAAAACAAATCAAAACAAACCAAACAATAGGAGGAACACGGCAACATATTGGCAAGCAAGAGACGGAGAGCGCGGCACCTTCTAGGAGGCCAAGAAGGAAGCCGCACAACACCTGCACTGTGTCTGCAACTTTCAAACTGCTAGAAGCTAGTGGCTTGCCACTGGCCTGCCTCTTCAATTGCCATTAGCATTCCAATGGAAGCTATTCTTGGACAACTTTGCTCTGCTTGCTGCTAGTTCTGCCCCAGCCTACCATAGATAACCTTGCTCTTGCCTTGAGGCTCTGAGATGCCAAGAACTTGTCAACTTCAAAGGGCGGGCCAGGCTACATCTACTCAGCTGCCACAGTTTCTCCTTGCTAGACCTAGTGGCAAAGCATTTTGCTGAGATGCAGAAGGCAAGAAACGCAGAATACGGAGACGCGGAGCTGTCCCAAGTGCCGCTGCCAGGCGTCTTTCCGCAGAAGGAGCGCCCCGGAGCGCACCGCAACCGGCACCGTCATCTCTGCGCAAAGAGCCAAAATATTTTCAAACCCGCCAAAACTCATCCAAAAATATTTTCAAACCCGCCAAAATAGAAAACCAGACAGAAGTCATCAATACATTCGAAAAAACCTGACAAAACATGAGAAAGCCCACCAAAGCTAATCCAAACACACCAAAAACTGGGCTAAACAGAATCAAAACAAATCAAAACAAATCGAAACCTTCTAAAAACCCGCCAAAATATTTCAAAACCCGTCAAAACTAATCAAAACATTCCGAATACCCGCCAAAACATTCCAAACACCCGCCAAAAGGAATCCAAACATTCCAAAACCTGCCAACACAATAAAAACAACTCAAGAGAATACAAAACATTCTAAAACCCAACCAAAACATTCCGAAAACCCGCCAAAACATCATAAAAACAAATCAAAACCAACCAAAATATTCCGAAAACCCGCCAAAATGATTTAGACCCGCAAAACTCATCAAAACATTCTGAAAAGATGCCAAAACATTAGAAAACCAGCCAGAACTGATCAAAACATTCAAAAAACTTGGCAAAACATCATAAAAACAAATCAAAACCAACCAAAAAATTCCAAAAACCTGACAAAATAGTTTAGAACCCGCCAAAACTGATCAAAACATTCTGAAAAGATGCCAAAATACTAGAAAACCAGTCAGAAGCGATCGGAACTTTCAATAACTTGCCAAAACATAATCAAAACAAATGAAAGCAAACCAAAACATTCCAAATACACGCCAAAAGATTTTAAAACCCGCCAAAAGGAATCCAAATATTCCACAACCTGCCAACACAATAAAAACAACAAAAGAGAAAACAAAACATTCTGAAACACCACCAAAACATTCCGAAAACCCGCCAAAACATCATCAAAACAAATCAAAACAAACCAAACAATAGGAGGAACACGGCAACATATTGGCAAGCAAGAGACGGAGAGCGCGGCACCTTCTAGGAGGCCAAGAAGGAAGCCGCACAACACCTGCACTGTCTGCAACTTTCAAACTGCTAGAAGCTAGTGGCTTGCCACTGGCCTGCCTCTTCAATTGCCATTAGCATTCCAATGGAAGCTATTCTTGGACAACTTTGCTCTGCTTGCTGCTAGTTCTGCCCCAGCCTACCATAGATAACCTTGCTCTTGCCTTGAGGCTCTGAGATGCCAAGAACTTGTCAACTTCAAAGGGCGGGCCGGGCTACATCTACTCAGCTGCCACAGTTTCTCCTTGCTAGACCTAGTGGCAAAGCATTTTGCTGAGATGCAGAAGGCAAGAAAAGCAGAATACGGAGACGCGGAGCTGTCCCAAGTGCCGCTGCCTAGGCGTCTTTCCGCAGAAGGAGCGCCCCGGAGCGCACCGCAACCGGCACCGTCATCTCTGCGCAAAGAGCCAAAATATTTTCAAACCCGCCAAAACTCATCCAAAAATATTTTCAAACCCGCCAAAATAGAAAACCAGACAGAAGTCATCAATACATTCGAAAAAACCTGACAAAACATGATCAAGCCCACCAAAGCTAATCCAAACACACCAAAAACTGGGCTAAACAGAATCAAAACAAATCAAAACAAATCCAAACCTTCTAAAAACCCGCCAAAATATTTCAAAACCCGTCAAAACTAATCAAAACATTCCAATACCCGCCAAAACATTCCGAACACCCGCCAAAAGGAATCCAAACATTCCAAAACCTGCCAACACAATAAAAACAACTCAAGAGAATACAAAACATTCTAAAACCCAACCAAAACATTCCAAAAACCCGCCAAAACATCATAAAAACAAATCAAAACCAACCAAAATATTCCGAAAACCCGCCAAAATGATTTAGACCCACAAAACTCATCAAAACATTCTGAAAAGATGCCAAAACATTAGAAAACCAGCCAGAACTGATCAAAACATTGAAAAAACTTGGCAAAACATCACAAAAACAAATCAAAACCAACCAAAAAATTCCAAAAACCTGACAAAATAGTTTAGAACCCGCCAAAACTGATCAAAACATTCTGAAAAGATGCCAAAATACTAGAAAACCAGTCAGAAGCGATCGGAACTTTCAATAACTTGCCAAAACATAATCAAAACAAATGAAAGCAAACCAAAACATTCCAAATACACGCCAAAAGATTTTAAAACCCGCCAAAAGGAATCCAAATATTCCACAACCTGCCAACACAATAAAAACAACAAAAGAGAAAACAAAACATTCTAAAACACCACCAAAACATTCCGAAAACCCGCCAAAACATCATCAAAACAAATCAAAACAAACCAAACAATAGGAGGAACACGGCAACATATTGGCAAGCAAGAGACGGAGAGCGCGGCACCTTCTAGGAGGCCAAGAAGGAAGCCGCACAACACCTGCACTGTGTCTGCAACTTTCAAACTGCTAGAAGCTAGTGGCTTGCCACTGGCCTGCCTCTTCAATTGCCATTAGCATTCCAATGGAAGCTATTCTTGGACAACTTTGCTCTGCTTGCTGCTAGTTCTGCCCCAGCCTACCATAGATAACCTTGCTCTTGCCTTGAGGCTCTGAGATGCCAAGAACTTGTCGACTTCAAAGGGCGGGCCGGGCTACATCTACTCAGCTGCCACAGTTTCTCCTTGCTAGACCTAGTGGGAAAGCATTTTGCTGAGATGCAGAAGGCAAGAAACGCAGAATACGGAGACGCGGAGCTGTCCCAAGTGCCGCTGCCTAGGCGTCTTTCCGCAGAAGGAGCGCCCCGGAGCGCACCGCAACCGGCACCGTCATCTCTGCGCAAAGAGCCAAAATATTTTCAAACCCGCCAAAACTCATCCAAAAATATTTTCAAACCCGCCAAAATAGAAAACCAGACAGAGGTGATCAATACATTCGAAAAAACCTGACAAAACATGATCAAGCCCACCAAAGCTAATCCAAATACACCAAAAACTGGGCTAAACAGAATCAAAACAAATCAAAACAAATCGAAACCTTCTAAAAACCGGCCAAAATATTTCAAAACCCGTCAAAACTAATCAAAACATTCCGAACACGCGCCAAAACATTCCAAACACCCGCCAAAAGGAATCCAAACATTCCAAATTCTGCCAACACAATAAAAACAACTCAAGAGAATACAAAACATTCTAAAACCCAACCAAAACATTCCGAAAACCCGCCAAAACATCATAAAAACAAATCAAAACCAACCAAAATATTCCGAAAACCCGCCAAAATGATTTAGACCCGCAAAACTCATCAAAACATTCTGAAAAGATGCCAAAACATTAGAAAACCAGCCAGAACTGATCAAAACATTCAAAAAACTTGGCAAAACATCACAAAAACAAATCAAAACCAACCAAAAAATTCCAAAAAACCTGACAAAATAGATAAAACCAGCCAAAACTGATCAAAACATTCTGAAAAGATGCCAAAATACTAGAAAACCAGTCAGAAGTGATCGAAACTTTCAATAACTTGCCAAAACATCATCAAAACAAATGAAAGCAAACCAAAACATTCCAAATACACGCCAAAATATTTTAAAACCCGCCAAAAGGAATCCAAATATTCCACAACCTGCCAAGACAATAAAAACAACACAAGAGAAAACAAAACATTCTAAAACACCACCAAAACATTCCGAAAACCCGCCAAAACATCATCAAAACAAATCAAAACAAACCAAACAATAGGAGGAACACGGCAACATATTGGCAAGCAAGAGACGGAGAGCGCGGCACCTTCTAGGAGGCCAAGAAGGAAGCCGCACAACACCTGCACTGTGTCTGCAACTTTCAAACTGCTAGAAGCTAGTGGCTTGCCACTGGCTTGCCTCTTCAATTGCCATTAGCATTCCAATGGAAGCTATTCTTGGACAACTTTGCTCTGCTTGCTGCTAGTTCTGCCCCAGCCTACCATAGATAACCTTGCTCTTGCCTTGAGGCTCTGAGATGCCAAGAACTTGTCAACTTCAAAGGGCGGGCCGGGCTACATCTACTCAGCTGCCACAGTTTCTCCTTGCTAGACCTAGTGGGAAAGCATTTTGCTGAGATGCAGAAGGCAAGAAACGCACAATACGGAGACGCGGAGCTGTCCCAAGTGCCGCTGCCAGGCGTCTTTCCGCAGAAGGAGCGCCCCGGAGCGCACCGCAACCGGCACCGTCATCTCTGCGCAAAGAGCCAAAATATTTTCAAACCCGCCAAAACTCATCCAAAAATATTTTCAAACCCACCAAAATAGAAAACCAGACAGAAGTCATCAATACATTCGAAAAAACCTGACAAAACATGATAAAGCCCACCAAAGCTAATCCAAACACACCAAAAACTGGGCTAAACAGAATCAAAACAAATCAAAACAAATCGAAACCTTCTAAAAACCCGCCAAAATATTTCAAAACCCGTCAAAACTAATCAAAACATTCCGAACACCCGCCAAAACATTCCAAACACCCGCCAAAAGGAATCCAAACATTCCAAAACCTGCCAACACAATAAAAACAACTCAAGAGAATACAAAACATTCTAAAACCCAACCAAAACATTCCGAAAACCCGCCAAAACATCATAAAAACAAATCAAAACCAACCAAAATATTCCGAAAACCCGCCAAAATGATTTAGACCCACAAAACTCATCAAAACATTCTGAAAAGATGCCAAAACATTAGAAAACCAGCCAGAACTGATCAAAACATTCAAAAAACTTGGCAAAACATCATAAAAACAAATCAAAACCAACCAAAAAATTCCAAAAACCTGACAAAATAGTTTAGAACCCGCCAAAACTGATCAAAACATTCTGAAAAGATGCCAAAATACTAGAAAACCAGTCAGAAGCGATCGGAACTTTCAATAACTTGCCAAAACATAATCAAAACAAATGAAAGCAAACCAAAACATTCCAAATACACGCCAAAAGATTTTAAAACCCGCCAAAAGGAATCCAAATATTCCACAACCTGCCAACACAATAAAAACAACAAAAGAGAAAACAAAACATTCTAAAACACCACCAAAACATTCCGAAAACCCGCCAAAACATCATCAAAACAAATCAAAACAAACCAAACAATAGGAGGAACACGGCAACATATTGGCAAGCAAGAGACGGAGAGCGCGGCACCTTCTAGGAGGCCAAGAAGGAAGCCGCACAACACCTGCACTGTGTCTGCAACTTTCAAACTGCTAGAAGCTAGTGGCTTGCCACTGGCCTGCCTCTTCAATTGCCATTAGCATTCCAATGGAAGCTATTCTTGGACAACTTTGCTCTGCTTGCTGCTAGTTCTGCCCCAGCCTACCATAGATAACCTTGCTCTTGCCTTGAGGCTCTGAGATGCCAAGAACTTGTCAACTTCAAAGGGCGGGCCAGGCTACATCTACTCAGCTGCCACAGTTTCTCCTTGCTAGACCTAGTGGGAAAGCATTTTGCTGAGATGCAGAAGGCAAGAAACGCAGAATACGGAGACGCGGAGCTGTCCCAAGTGCCGCTGCCTAGGCGTCTTTCCGCAGAAGGAGCGCCCCGGAGCGCACCGCAACCGGCACCGTCATCTCTGCGCAAAGAGCCAAAATATTTTCAAACCCGCCAAAACTCATCCAAAAATATTTTCAAACCCGCCAAAATAGAAAACCAGACAGAAGTCATCAATACATTCGAAAAAACCAGACAAAACATGATCAAGCCCACCAAAGCTAATCCAAACACACCAAAAACTGGGCTAAACATAATCAAAACAAATCAAAACAAATCGAAACCTTCTAAAAACCCGCCAAAATATTTCAAAACCCGTCAAAACTAATCAAAACATTCCGAATACCCCCCAAAACATTCCAAACACCCGCCAAAAGGAATCCAAACATTCCAAAACCTGCCAACACAATAAAAACAACTCAAGAGAATACAAAACATTCTAAAACCCAACCAAAACATTCCGAAAACCCGCCAAAACATCATAAAAACAAATCAAAACCAACCAAAAAATTCCAAAAACCTGACAAAATAGTTTAGAACCCGCCAAAACTGATCAAAACATTCTGAAAAGATGCCAAAATACTAGAAAACCAGTCAGAAGCGATCGGAACTTTCAATAACTTGCCAAAACATAATCAAAACAAATGAAAGCAAACCAAAACATTCCAAATACACGCCAAAAGATTTTAAAACCCGCCAAAAGGAATCCAAATATTCCACAACCTGCCAACACAATAAAAACAACAAAAGAGAAAACAAAACATTCTAAAACACCACCAAAACATTCCGAAAACCCACCAAAACATCATCAAAACAAATCAAAACAAACCAAACAATAGGAGGAACACGGCAACATATTGGCAAGCAAGAGACGGAGAGCGCGGCACCTTCTAGGAGGCCAAGAAGGAAGCCGCACAACACCTGCACTGTGTCTGCAACTTTCAAACTGCTAGAAGCTAGTGGCTTGCCACTGGCCTGCCTCTTCAATTGCCATTAGCATTCCAATGGAAGCTATTCTTGGACAACTTTGCTCTGCTTGCTGCTAGTTCTGCCCCAGCCTACCATAGATAACCTTGCTCTTGCCTTGAGGCTCTGAGATGCCAAGAACTTGTCAACTTCAAAGGGCGGGCCGGGCTACATCTACTCAGCTGCCACAGTTTCTCCTTGCTAGACCTAGTGGGAAAGCATTTTGCTGAGATGCAGAAGGCAAGAAACGCAGAATACGGAGACGCGGAGCTGTCCCAAGTGCCGCTGCCAGGCGTCTTTCCGCAGAAGGAGCGCCCCGGAGCGCACCGCAACCGGCACCGTCATCTCTGCGCAAAGAGCCAAAATATTTTCAAACCCGCCAAAACTCATCCAAAAATATTTTCAAACCCGCCAAAATAGAAAACCAGACAGAAGTCATCAATACATTCGAAAAAACCTGACAAAACATGATCAAGCCCACCAAAGCTAATCCAAACACACCAAAAACTGGGCTAAACATAATCAAAACAAATCAAAACAAATCGAAACCTTCTAAAAACCCGCCAAAATATTTCAAAACCCGTCAAAACTAATCAAAACATTCCGAACACCCGCCAAAACATTCCGAACACCCGCCAAAAGGAATCCAAACATTCCAAAACCTGCCAACACAATAAAAACAACTCAAGAGAATACAAAACATTCTAAAACCCAACCAAAACATTCCGAAAACCCGCCAAAACATCATAAAAACAAATCAAAACCAACCAAAATATTCCGAAAACCCGCCAAAATGATTTAGACCCACAAAACTCATCAAAACATTCTGAAAAGATGCCAAAACATTAGAAAACCAGCCAGAACTGATCAAAACATTCAAAAAACTTGGCAAAACATCATAAAAACAAATCAAAACCAACCAAAAAATTCCAAAAACCTGACAAAATAGTTTAGAACCCGCCAAAACTGATCAAAACATTCTGAAAAGATGCCAAAATACTAGAAAACCAGTCAGAAGCGATCGGAACTTTCAATAACTTGCCAAAACATAATCAAAACAAATGAAAGCAAACCAAAACATTCCAAATACACGCCAAAAGATTTTAAAACCCGCCAAAAGGAATCCAAATATTCCACAACCTGCCAACACAATAAAAACAACACAAGAGAAAACAAAACATTCTAAAACACCACCAAAACATTCCGAAAACCCGCCAAAACATCATCAAAACAAATCAAAACAAACCAAACAATAGGAGGAACACGGCAACATATTGGCAAGCAAGAGACGGAGAGCGCGGCACCTTCTAGGAGGCCAAGAAGGAAGCCGCACAACACCTGCACTGTGTCTGCAACTTTCAAACTGCTAGAAGCTAGTGGCTTGCCACTGGCTTGCCTCTTCAATTGCCATTAGCATTCCAATGGAAGCTATTCTTGGACAACTTTGCTCTGCTTGCTGCTAGTTCTGCCCCAGCCTACCATAGATAACCTTGCTCTTGCCTTGAGGCTCTGAGATGCCAAGAACTTGTCAACTTCAAAGGGCGGGCCGGGCTACATCTACTCAGCTGCCACAGTTTCTCCTTGCTAGACCTAGTGGGAAAGCATTTTGCTGAGATGCAGAAGGCAAGAAACGCACAATACGGAGACGCGGAGCTGTCCCAAGTGCCGCTGCCAGGCGTCTTTCCGCAGAAGGAGCGCCCCGGAGCGCACCGCAACCGGCACCGTCATCTCTGCGCAAAGAGCCAAAATATTTTCAAACCCGCCAAAACTCATCCAAAAATATTTTCAAACCCACCAAAATAGAAAACCAGACAGAAGTCATCAATACATTCGAAAAAACCTGACAAAACATGATAAAGCCCACCAAAGCTAATCCAAACACACCAAAAACTGGGCTAAACAGAATCAAAACAAATCAAAACAAATCGAAACCTTCTAAAAACCCGCCAAAATATTTCAAAACCCGTCAAAACTAATCAAAACATTCCAATACCCGCCAAAACATTCCGAACACCCGCCAAAAGGAATCCAAACATTCCAAAACCTGCCAACACAATAAAAACAACTCAAGAGAATACAAAACATTCTAAAACCCAACCAAAACATTCCAAAAACCCGCCAAAACATCATAAAAACAAATCAAAACCAACCAAAATATTCCGAAAACCCGCCAAAATGATTTAGACCCACAAAACTCATCAAAACATTCTGAAAAGATGCCAAAACATTAGAAAACCAGCCAGAACTGATCAAAACATTCAAAAAACTTGGCAAAACATCATAAAAACAAATCAAAACCAACCAAAAAATTCCAAAAACCTGACAAAATAGTTTAGAACCCGCCAAAACTGATCAAAACATTCTGAAAAGATGCCAAAATACTAGAAAACCAGTCAGAAGCGATCGGAACTTTCAATAACTTGCCAAAACATCATCAAAACAAATGAAAGCAAACCAAAACATTCCAAATACACGCCAAAAGATTTTAAAACCCGCCAAAAGGAATCCAAATATTCCACAACCTGCCAACACAATAAAAACAACAAAAGAGAAAACAAAACATTCTAAAACACCACCAAAACATTCCGAAAACCCGCCAAAACATCATCAAAACAAATCAAAACAAACCAAACAATAGGAGGAACACGGCAACATATTGGCAAGCAAGAGACGGAGAGCGCGGCACCTTCTAGGAGGCCAAGAAGGAAGCCGCACAACACCTGCACTGTGTCTGCAACTTTCAAACTGCTAGAAGCTAGTGGCTTGCCACTGGCCTGCCTCTTCAATTGCCATTAGCATTCCAATGGAAGCTATTCTTGGACAACTTTGCTCTGCTTGCTGCTAGTTCTGCCCCAGCCTACCATAGATAACCTTGCTCTTGCCTTGAGGCTCTGAGATGCCAAGAACTTGTCAACTTCAAAGGGCGGGCCAGGCTACATCTACTCAGCTGCCACAGTTTCTCCTTGCTAGACCTAGTGGGAAAGCATTTTGCTGAGATGCAGAAGGCAAGAAACGCAGAATACGGAGACGCGGAGCTGTCCCAAGTGCCGCTGCCTAGGCGTCTTTCCGCAGAAGGAGCGCCCCGGAGCGCACCGCAACCGGCACCGTCATCTCTGCGCAAAGAGCCAAAATATTTTCAAACCCGCCAAAACTCATCCAAAAATATTTTCAAACCCACCAAAATAGAAAACCAGACAGAAGTCATCAATACATTCGAAAAAACCTGACAAAACATGATAAAGCCCACCAAAGCTAATCCAAACACACCAAAAACTGGGCTAAACAGAATCAAAACAAATCAAAACAAATCGAAACCTTCTAAAAACCCGCCAAAATATTTCAAAACCCGTCAAAACTAATCAAAACATTCCAATACCCGCCAAAACATTCCGAACACCCGCCAAAAGGAATCCAAACATTCCAAAACCTGCCAACACAATAAAAACAACTCAAGAGAATACAAAACATTCTAAAACCCAACCAAAACATTCCAAAAACCCGCCAAAACATCATAAAAACAAATCAAAACCAACCAAAATATTCCGAAAACCCGCCAAAATGATTTAGACCCACAAAACTCATCAAAACATTCTGAAAAGATGCCAAAACATTAGAAAACCAGCCAGAACTGATCAAAACATTCAAAAAACTTGGCAAAACATCATAAAAACAAATCAAAACCAACCAAAAAATTCCAAAAACCTGACAAAATAGTTTAGAACCCGCCAAAACTGATCAAAACATTCTGAAAAGATGCCAAAATACTAGAAAACCAGTCAGAAGCGATCGGAACTTTCAATAACTTGCCAAAACATAATCAAAACAAATGAAAGCAAACCAAAACATTCCAAATACACGCCAAAAGATTTTAAAACCCGCCAAAAGGAATCCAAATATTCCACAACCTGCCAACACAATAAAAACAACAAAAGAGAAAACAAAACATTCTAAAACACCACCAAAACATTCCGAAAACCCGCCAAAACATCATCAAAACAAATCAAAACAAACCAAACAATAGGAGGAACACGGCAACATATTGGCAAGCAAGAGACGGAGAGCGTGGCACCTTCTAGGAGGCCAAGAAGGAAGCCGCACAACACCTGCACTGTGTCTGCAAATTTCAAACTGCTAGAAGCTAGTGGCTTGCCACTGGCCTGCCTCTTCAATTGCCATTAGCATTCCAATGGAAGCTATTCTTGGACAACTTTGCTCTGCTTGCTGCTAGTTCTGCCCCAGCCTACCATAGATAACCTTGCTCTTGCCTTGAGGCTCTGAGATGCCAAGAACTTGTCAACTTCAAAGGGCGGGCCAGGCTACATCTACTCAGCTGCCACAGTTTCTCCTTGCTAGACCTAGTGGGAAAGCATTTTGCTGAGATGCAGAAGGCAAGAAACGCAGAATACGGAGACGCGGAGCTGTCCCAAGTGCCGCTGCCTAGGCGTCTTTCCGCAGAAGGAGCGCCCCGGAGCGCACCGCAACCGGCACCGTCATCTCTGCGCAAAGAGCCAAAATATTTTCAAACCCGCCAAAACTCATCCAAAAATATTTTCAAACCCGCCAAAATAGAAAACCAGACAGAAGTCATCAATACATTCGAAAAAACCAGACAAAACATGATCAAGCCCACCAAAGCTAATCCAAACACACCAAAAACTGGGCTAAACATAATCAAAACAAATCAAAACAAATCGAAACCTTCTAAAAACCCGCCAAAATATTTCAAAACCCGTCAAAACTAATCAAAACATTCCGAATACCCCCCAAAACATTCCAAACACCCGCCAAAAGGAATCCAAACATTCCAAAACCTGCCAACACAATAAAAACAACTCAAGAGAATACAAAACATTCTAAAACCCAACCAAAACATTCCGAAAACCCGCCAAAACATCATAAAAACAAATCAAAACCAACCAAAAAATTCCAAAAACCTGACAAAATAGTTTAGAACCCGCCAAAACTGATCAAAACATTCTGAAAAGATGCCAAAATACTAGAAAACCAGTCAGAAGCGATCGGAACTTTCAATAACTTGCCAAAACATCATCAAAACAAATGAAAGCAAACCAAAACATTCCAAATACACGCCAAAAGATTTTAAAACCCGCCAAAAGGAATCCAAATATTCCACAACCTGCCAACACAATAAAAACAACAAAAGAGAAAACAAAACATTCTAAAACACCACCAAAACATTCCGAAAACCCACCAAAACATCATCAAAACAAATCAAAACAAACCAAACAATAGGAGGAACACGGCAACATATTGGCAAGCAAGAGACGGAGAGCGCGGCACCTTCTAGGAGGCCAAGAAGGAAGCCGCACAACACCTGCACTGTGTCTGCAACTTTCAAACTGCTAGAAGCTAGTGGCTTGCCACTGGCCTGCCTCTTCAATTGCCATTAGCATTCCAATGGAAGCTATTCTTGGACAACTTTGCTCTGCTTGCTGCTAGTTCTGCCCCAGCCTACCATAGATAACCTTGCTCTTGCCTTGAGGCTCTGAGATGCCAAGAACTTGTCAACTTCAAAGGGCGGGCCGGGCTACATCTACTCAGCTGCCACAGTTTCTCCTTGCTAGACCTAGTGGGAAAGCATTTTGCTGAGATGCAGAAGGCAAGAAACGCAGAATACGGAGACGCGGAGCTGTCCCAAGTGCCGCTGCCAGGCGTCTTTCCGCAGAAGGAGCGCCCCGGAGCGCACCGCAACCGGCACCGTCATCTCTGCGCAAAGAGCCAAAATATTTTCAAACCCGCCAAAACTCATCCAAAAATATTTTCAAACCCGCCAAAATAGAAAACCAGACAGAAGTCATCAATACATTCGAAAAAACCTGACAAAACATGATCAAGCCCACCAAAGCTAATCCAAACACACCAAAAACTGGGCTAAACATAATCAAAACAAATCAAAACAAATCGAAACCTTCTAAAAACCCGCCAAAATATTTCAAAACCCGTCAAAACTAATCAAAACATTCCGAACACCCGCCAAAACATTCCGAACACCCGCCAAAAGGAATCCAAACATTCCAAAACCTGCCAACACAATAAAAACAACTCAAGAGAATACAAAACATTCTAAAACCCAACCAAAACATTCCGAAAACCCGCCAAAACATCATAAAAACAAATCAAAACCAACCAAAATATTCCGAAAACCCGCCAAAATGATTTAGACCCACAAAACTCATCAAAACATTCTGAAAAGATGCCAAAACATTAGAAAACCAGCCAGAACTGATCAAAACATTCAAAAAACTTGGCAAAACATCATAAAAACAAATCAAAACCAACCAAAAAATTCCAAAAACCTGACAAAATAGTTTAGAACCCGCCAAAACTGATCAAAACATTCTGAAAAGATGCCAAAATACTAGAAAACCAGTCAGAAGCGATCGGAACTTTCAATAACTTGCCAAAACATAATCAAAACAAATGAAAGCAAACCAAAACATTCCAAATACACGCCAAAAGATTTTAAAACCCGCCAAAAGGAATCCAAATATTCCACAACCTGCCAACACAATAAAAACAACACAAGAGAAAACAAAACATTCTAAAACACCACCAAAACATTCCGAAAACCCGCCAAAACATCATCAAAACAAATCAAAACAAACCAAACAATAGGAGGAACACGGCAACATATTGGCAAGCAAGAGACGGAGAGCGCGGCACCTTCTAGGAGGCCAAGAAGGAAGCCGCACAACACCTGCACTGTGTCTGCAACTTTCAAACTGCTAGAAGCTAGTGGCTTGCCACTGGCCTGCCTCTTCAATTGCCATTAGCATTCCAATGGAAGCTATTCTTGGACAACTTTGCTCTGCTTGCTGCTAGTTCTGCCCCAGCCTACCATAGATAACCTTGCTCTTGCCTTGAGGCTCTGAGATGCCAAGAACTTGTCAACTTCAAAGGGCGGGCCGGGCTACATCTACTCAGCTGCCACAGTTTCTCCTTGCTAGACCTAGTGGCAAAGCATTTTGCTGAGATGCAGAAGGCAAGAAAAGCAGAATACGGAGACGCGGAGCTGTCCCAAGTGCCGCTGCCTAGGCGTCTTTCCGCAGAAGGAGCGCCCCGGAGCGCACCGCAACCGGCACCGTCATCTCTGCGCAAAGAGCCAAAATATTTTCAAACCCGCCAAAACTCATCCAAAAATATTTTCAAACCCGCCAAAATAGAAAACCAGACAGAAGTCATCAATACATTCGAAAAAACCTGACAAAACATGATCAAGCCCACCAAAGCTAATCCAAACACACCAAAAACTGGGCTAAACAGAATCAAAACAAATCAAAACAAATCGAAACCTTCTAAAAACCCGCCAAAATATTTCAAAACCCGTCAAAACTAATCAAAACATTCCAATACCCGCCAAAACATTCCGAACACCCGCCAAAAGGAATCCAAACATTCCAAAACCTGCCAACACAATAAAAACAACTCAAGAGAATACAAAACATTCTAAAACCCAACCAAAACATTCCAAAAACCCGCCAAAACATCATAAAAACAAATCAAAACCAACCAAAATATTCCGAAAACCCGCCAAAATGATTTAGACCCACAAAACTCATCAAAACATTCTGAAAAGATGCCAAAACATTAGAAAACCAGCCAGAACTGATCAAAACATTCAAAAAACTTGGCAAAACATCATAAAAACAAATCAAAACCAACCAAAAAATTCCAAAAACCTGACAAAATAGTTTAGAACCCGCCAAAACTGATCAAAACATTCTGAAAAGATGCCAAAATACTAGAAAACCAGTCAGAAGCGATCGGAACTTTCAATAACTTGCCAAAACATAATCAAAACAAATGAAAGCAAACCAAAACATTCCAAATACACGCCAAAAGATTTTAAAACCCGCCAAAAGGAATCCAAATATTCCACAACCTGCCAACACAATAAAAACAACAAAAGAGAAAACAAAACATTCTAAAACACCACCAAAACATTCCGAAAACCCGCCAAAACATCATCAAAACAAATCAAAACAAACCAAACAATAGGAGGAACACGGCAACATATTGGCAAGCAAGAGACGGAGAGCGCGGCACCTTCTAGGAGGCCAAGAAGGAAGCCGCACAACACCTGCACTGTGTCTGCAACTTTCAAACTGCTAGAAGCTAGTGGCTTGCCACTGGCCTGCCTCTTCAATTGCCATTAGCATTCCAATGGAAGCTATTCTTGGACAACTTTGCTCTGCTTGCTGCTAGTTCTGCCCCAGCCTACCATAGATAACCTTGCTCTTGCCTTGAGGCTCTGAGATGCCAAGAACTTGTCAACTTCAAAGGGCGGGCCAGGCTACATCTACTCAGCTGCCACAGTTTCTCCTTGCTAGACCTAGTGGGAAAGCATTTTGCTGAGATGCAGAAGGCAAGAAACGCAGAATACGGAGACGCGGAGCTGTCCCAAGTGCCGCTGCCTAGGCGTCTTTCCGCAGAAGGAGCGCCCCGGAGCGCACCGCAACCGGCACCGTCATCTCTGCGCAAAGAGCCAAAATATTTTCAAACCCGCCAAAACTCATCCAAAAATATTTTCAAACCCGCCAAAATAGAAAACCAGACAGAAGTCATCAATACATTCGAAAAAACCAGACAAAACATGATCAAGCCCACCAAAGCTAATCCAAACACACCAAAAACTGGGCTAAACATAATCAAAACAAATCAAAACAAATCGAAACCTTCTAAAAACCCGCCAAAATATTTCAAAACCCGTCAAAACTAATCAAAACATTCCGAATACCCCCCAAAACATTCCAAACACCCGCCAAAAGGAATCCAAACATTCCAAAACCTGCCAACACAATAAAAACAACTCAAGAGAATACAAAACATTCTAAAACCCAACCAAAACATTCCGAAAACCCGCCAAAACATCATAAAAACAAATCAAAACCAACCAAAAAATTCCAAAAACCTGACAAAATAGTTTAGAACCCGCCAAAACTGATCAAAACATTCTGAAAAGATGCCAAAATACTAGAAAACCAGTCAGAAGCGATCGGAACTTTCAATAACTTGCCAAAACATAATCAAAACAAATGAAAGCAAACCAAAACATTCCAAATACACGCCAAAAGATTTTAAAACCCGCCAAAAGGAATCCAAATATTCCACAACCTGCCAACACAATAAAAACAACAAAAGAGAAAACAAAACATTCTAAAACACCACCAAAACATTCCGAAAACCCACCAAAACATCATCAAAACAAATCAAAACAAACCAAACAATAGGAGGAACACGGCAACATATTGGCAAGCAAGAGACGGAGAGCGCGGCACCTTCTAGGAGGCCAAGAAGGAAGCCGCACAACACCTGCACTGTGTCTGCAACTTTCAAACTGCTAGAAGCTAGTGGCTTGCCACTGGCCTGCCTCTTCAATTGCCATTAGCATTCCAATGGAAGCTATTCTTGGACAACTTTGCTCTGCTTGCTGCTAGTTCTGCCCCAGCCTACCATAGATAACCTTGCTCTTGCCTTGAGGCTCTGAGATGCCAAGAACTTGTCAACTTCAAAGGGCGGGCCGGGCTACATCTACTCAGCTGCCACAGTTTCTCCTTGCTAGACCTAGTGGGAAAGCATTTTGCTGAGATGCAGAAGGCAAGAAACGCAGAATACGGAGACGCGGAGCTGTCCCAAGTGCCGCTGCCAGGCGTCTTTCCGCAGAAGGAGCGCCCCGGAGCGCACCGCAACCGGCACCGTCATCTCTGCGCAAAGAGCCAAAATATTTTCAAACCCGCCAAAACTCATCCAAAAATATTTTCAAACCCGCCAAAATAGAAAACCAGACAGAAGTCATCAATACATTCGAAAAAACCTGACAAAACATGATCAAGCCCACCAAAGCTAATCCAAACACACCAAAAACTGGGCTAAACATAATCAAAACAAATCAAAACAAATCGAAACCTTCTAAAAACCCGCCAAAATATTTCAAAACCCGTCAAAACTAATCAAAACATTCCGAACACCCGCCAAAACATTCCGAACACCCGCCAAAAGGAATCCAAACATTCCAAAACCTGCCAACACAATAAAAACAACTCAAGAGAATACAAAACATTCTAAAACCCAACCAAAACATTCCAAAAACCCGCCAAAACATCATAAAAACAAATCAAAACCAACCAAAATATTCCGAAAACCCGCCAAAATGATTTAGACCCACAAAACTCATCAAAACATTCTGAAAAGATGCCAAAACATTAGAAAACCAGCCAGAACTGATCAAAACATTCAAAAAACTTGGCAAAACATCATAAAAACAAATCAAAACCAACCAAAAAATTCCAAAAACCTGACAAAATAGTTTAGAACCCGCCAAAACTGATCAAAACATTCTGAAAAGATGCCAAAATACTAGAAAACCAGTCAGAAGCGATCGGAACTTTCAATAACTTGCCAAAACATAATCAAAACAAATGAAAGCAAACCAAAACATTCCAAATACACGCCAAAAGATTTTAAAACCCGCCAAAAGGAATCCAAATATTCCACAACCTGCCAACACAATAAAAACAACACAAGAGAAAACAAAACATTCTAAAACACCACCAAAACATTCCGAAAACCCGCCAAAACATCATCAAAACAAATCAAAACAAACCAAACAATAGGAGGAACACGGCAACATATTGGCAAGCAAGAGACGGAGAGCGCGGCACCTTCTAGGAGGCCAAGAAGGAAGCCGCACAACACCTGCACTGTGTCTGCAACTTTCAAACTGCTAGAAGCTAGTGGCTTGCCACTGGCCTGCCTCTTCAATTGCCATTAGCATTCCAATGGAAGCTATTCTTGGACAACTTTGCTCTGCTTGCTGCTAGTTCTGCCCCAGCCTACCATAGATAACCTTGCTCTTGCCTTGAGGCTCTGAGATGCCAAGAACTTGTCAACTTCAAAGGGCGGGCCGGGCTACATCTACTCAGCTGCCACAGTTTCTCCTTGCTAGACCTAGTGGCAAAGCATTTTGCTGAGATGCAGAAGGCAAGAAAAGCAGAATACGGAGACGCGGAGCTGTCCCAAGTGCCGCTGCCTAGGCGTCTTTCCGCAGAAGGAGCGCCCCGGAGCGCACCGCAACCGGCACCGTCATCTCTGCGCAAAGAGCCAAAATATTTTCAAACCCGCCAAAACTCATCCAAAAATATTTTCAAACCCGCCAAAATAGAAAACCAGACAGAAGTCATCAATACATTCGAAAAAACCTGACAAAACATGATCAAGCCCACCAAAGCTAATCCAAACACACCAAAAACTGGGCTAAACAGAATCAAAACAAATCAAAACAAATCGAAACCTTCTAAAAACCCGCCAAAATATTTCAAAACCCGTCAAAACTAATCAAAACATTCCAATACCCGCCAAAACATTCCGAACACCCGCCAAAAGGAATCCAAACATTCCAAAACCTGCCAACACAATAAAAACAACTCAAGAGAATACAAAACATTCTAAAACCCAACCAAAACATTCCAAAAACCCGCCAAAACATCATAAAAACAAATCAAAACCAACCAAAATATTCCGAAAACCCGCTAAAATGATTTAGACCCACAAAACTCATCAAAACATTCTGAAAAGATGCCAAAACATTAGAAAACCAGCCAGAACTGATCAAAACATTCAAAAAACTTGGCAAAACATCATAAAAACAAATCAAAACCAACCAAAAAATTCCAAAAACCTGACAAAATAGTTTAGAACCCGCCAAAACTGATCAAAACATTCTGAAAAGATGCCAAAATACTAGAAAACCAGTCAGAAGCGATCGGAACTTTCAATAACTTGCCAAAACATAATCAAAACAAATGAAAGCAAACCAAAACATTCCAAATACACGCCAAAAGATTTTAAAACCCGCCAAAAGGAATCCAAATATTCCACAACCTGCCAACACAATAAAAACAACAAAAGAGAAAACAAAACATTCTAAAACACCACCAAAACATTCCGAAAACCCGCCAAAACATCATCAAAACAAATCAAAACAAACCAAACAATAGGAGGAACACGGCAACATATTGGCAAGCAAGAGACGGAGAGCGCGGCACCTTCTAGGAGGCCAAGAAGGAAGCCGCACAACACCTGCACTGTGTCTGCAACTTTCAAACTGCTAGAAGCTAGTGGCTTGCCACTGGCCTGCCTCTTCAATTGCCATTAGCATTCCAATGGAAGCTATTCTTGGACAACTTTGCTCTGCTTGCTGCTAGTTCTGCCCCAGCCTACCATAGATAACCTTGCTCTTGCCTTGAGGCTCTGAGATGCCAAGAACTTGTCAACTTCAAAGGGCGGGCCAGGCTACATCTACTCAGCTGCCACAGTTTCTCCTTGCTAGACCTAGTGGGAAAGCATTTTGCTGAGATGCAGAAGGCAAGAAACGCAGAATACGGAGACGCGGAGCTGTCCCAAGTGCCGCTGCCTAGGCGTCTTTCCGCAGAAGGAGCGCCCCGGAGCGCACCGCAACCGGCACCGTCATCTCTGCGCAAAGAGCCAAAATATTTTCAAACCCGCCAAAACTCATCCAAAAATATTTTCAAACCCGCCAAAATAGAAAACCAGACAGAAGTCATCAATACATTCGAAAAAACCAGACAAAACATGATCAAGCCCACCAAAGCTAATCCAAACACACCAAAAACTGGGCTAAACATAATCAAAACAAATCAAAACAAATCGAAACCTTCTAAAAACCCGCCAAAATATTTCAAAACCCGTCAAAACTAATCAAAACATTCCGAATACCCCCCAAAACATTCCAAACACCCGCCAAAAGGAATCCAAACATTCCAAAACCTGCCAACACAATAAAAACAACTCAAGAGAATACAAAACATTCTAAAACCCAACCAAAACATTCCGAAAACCCGCCAAAACATCATAAAAACAAATCAAAACCAACCAAAAAATTCCAAAAACCTGACAAAATAGTTTAGAACCCGCCAAAACTGATCAAAACATTCTGAAAAGATGCCAAAATACTAGAAAACCAGTCAGAAGCGATCGGAACTTTCAATAACTTGCCAAAACATAATCAAAACAAATGAAAGCAAACCAAAACATTCCAAATACACGCCAAAAGATTTTAAAACCCGCCAAAAGGAATCCAAATATTCCACAACCTGCCAACACAATAAAAACAACAAAAGAGAAAACAAAACATTCTAAAACACCACCAAAACATTCCGAAAACCCACCAAAACATCATCAAAACAAATCAAAACAAACCAAACAATAGGAGGAACACGGCAACATATTGGCAAGCAAGAGACGGAGAGCGCGGCACCTTCTAGGAGGCCAAGAAGGAAGCCGCACAACACCTGCACTGTGTCTGCAACTTTCAAACTGCTAGAAGCTAGTGGCTTGCCACTGGCCTGCCTCTTCAATTGCCATTAGCATTCCAATGGAAGCTATTCTTGGACAACTTTGCTCTGCTTGCTGCTAGTTCTGCCCCAGCCTACCATAGATAACCTTGCTCTTGCCTTGAGGCTCTGAGATGCCAAGAACTTGTCAACTTCAAAGGGCGGGCCGGGCTACATCTACTCAGCTGCCACAGTTTCTCCTTGCTAGACCTAGTGGGAAAGCATTTTGCTGAGATGCAGAAGGCAAGAAACGCAGAATACGGAGACGCGGAGCTGTCCCAAGTGCCGCTGCCAGGCGTCTTTCCGCAGAAGGAGCGCCCCGGAGCGCACCGCAACCGGCACCGTCATCTCTGCGCAAAGAGCCAAAATATTTTCAAACCCGCCAAAACTCATCCAAAAATATTTTCAAACCCGCCAAAATAGAAAACCAGACAGAAGTCATCAATACATTCGAAAAAACCTGACAAAACATGATCAAGCCCACCAAAGCTAATCCAAACACACCAAAAACTGGGCTAAACATAATCAAAACAAATCAAAACAAATCGAAACCTTCTAAAAACCCGCCAAAATATTTCAAAACCCGTCAAAACTAATCAAAACATTCCGAACACCCGCCAAAACATTCCGAACACCCGCCAAAAGGAATCCAAACATTCCAAAACCTGCCAACACAATAAAAACAACTCAAGAGAATACAAAACATTCTAAAACCCAACCAAAACATTCCGAAAACCCGCCAAAACATCATAAAAACAAATCAAAACCAACCAAAATATTCCGAAAACCCGCCAAAATGATTTAGACCCACAAAACTCATCAAAACATTCTGAAAAGATGCCAAAACATTAGAAAACCAGCCAGAACTGATCAAAACATTCAAAAAACTTGGCAAAACATCATAAAAACAAATCAAAACCAACCAAAAAATTCCAAAAACCTGACAAAATAGTTTAGAACCCGCCAAAACTGATCAAAACATTCTGAAAAGATGCCAAAATACTAGAAAACCAGTCAGAAGCGATCGGAACTTTCAATAACTTGCCAAAACATAATCAAAACAAATGAAAGCAAACCAAAACATTCCAAATACACGCCAAAAGATTTTA
This sequence comes from Passer domesticus, assembly GCF_036417665.1. NCBI lineage: Eukaryota > Metazoa > Chordata > Aves > Passeriformes > Passeridae > Passer > Passer domesticus. The sequence continues at coordinate 12,666,562 of NC_087481.1, read as the reverse complement.
AAACCCGCCAAAAGGAATCCAAATATTCCACAACCTGCCAAGACAATAAAAACAACAAAAGAGAAAACAAAACATTCTAAAACACCACCAAAACATTCCGAAAACCCGCCAAAACATCATCAAAACAAATCAAAACAAACCAAACAATAGGAGGAACACGGCAACATATTGGCAAGCAAGAGACGGAGAGCGCGGCACCTTCTAGGAGGCCAAGAAGGAAGCCGCACAACACCTGCACTGTGTCTGCAACTTTCAAACTGCTAGAAGCTAGTGGCTTGCCACTGGCCTGCCTCTTCAATTGCCATTAGCATTCCAATGGAAGCTATTCTTGGACAACTTTGCTCTGCTTGCTGCTAGTTCTGCCCCAGCCTACCATAGATAACCTTGCTCTTGCCTTGAGGCTCTGAGATGCCAAGAACTTGTCAACTTCAAAGGGCGGGCCGGGCTACATCTACTCAGCTGCCACAGTTTCTCCTTGCTAGACCTAGTGGCAAAGCATTTTGCTGAGATGCAGAAGGCAAGAAAAGCAGAATACGGAGACGCGGAGCTGTCCCAAGTGCCGCTGCCTAGGCGTCTTTCCGCAGAAGGAGCGCCCCGGAGCGCACCGCAACCGGCACCGTCATCTCTGCGCAAAGAGCCAAAATATTTTCAAACCCGCCAAAACTCATCCAAAAATATTTTCAAACCCGCCAAAATAGAAAACCAGACAGAAGTCATCAATACATTCGAAAAAACCTGACAAAACATGATCAAGCCCACCAAAGCTAATCCAAACACACCAAAAACTGGGCTAAACAGAATCAAAACAAATCAAAACAAATCGAAACCTTCTAAAAACCCGCCAAAATATTTCAAAACCCGTCAAAACTAATCAAAACATTCCAATACCCGCCAAAACATTCCGAACACCCGCCAAAAGGAATCCAAACATTCCAAAACCTGCCAACACAATAAAAACAACTCAAGAGAATACAAAACATTCTAAAACCCAACCAAAACATTCCAAAAACCCGCCAAAACATCATAAAAACAAATCAAAACCAACCAAAATATTCCGAAAACCCGCCAAAATGATTTAGACCCACAAAACTCATCAAAACATTCTGAAAAGATGCCAAAACATTAGAAAACCAGCCAGAACTGATCAAAACATTGAAAAAACTTGGCAAAACATCATAAAAACAAATCAAAACCAACCAAAAAATTCCAAAAACCTGACAAAATAGTTTAGAACCCGCCAAAACTGATCAAAACATTCTGAAAAGATGCCAAAATACTAGAAAACCAGTCAGAAGCGATCGGAACTTTCAATAACTTGCCAAAACATAATCAAAACAAATGAAAGCAAACCAAAACATTCCAAATACACGCCAAAAGATTTTAAAACCCGCCAAAAGGAATCCAAATATTCCACAACCTGCCAACACAATAAAAACAACAAAAGAGAAAACAAAACATTCTAAAACACCACCAAAACATTCCGAAAACCCGCCAAAACATCATCAAAACAAATCAAAACAAACCAAACAATAGGAGGAACACGGCAACATATTGGCAAGCAAGAGACGGAGAGCGCGGCACCTTCTAGGAGGCCAAGAAGGAAGCCGCACAACACCTGCACTGTGTCTGCAACTTTCAAACTGCTAGAAGCTAGTGGCTTGCCACTGGCCTGCCTCTTCAATTGCCATTAGCATTCCAATGGAAGCTATTCTTGGACAACTTTGCTCTGCTTGCTGCTAGTTCTGCCCCAGCCTACCATAGATAACCTTGCTCTTGCCTTGAGGCTCTGAGATGCCAAGAACTTGTCAACTTCAAAGGGCGGGCCGGGCTACATCTACTCAGCTGCCACAGTTTCTCCTTGCTAGACCTAGTGGGAAAGCATTTTGCTGAGATGCAGAAGGCAAGAAACGCAGAATACGGAGACGCGGAGCTGTCCCAAGTGCCGCTGCCAGGCGTCTTTCCGCAGAAGGAGCGCCCCGGAGCGCACCGCAACCGGCACCGTCATCTCTGCGCAAAGAGCCAAAATATTTTCAAACCCGCCAAAACTCATCCAAAAATATTTTCAAACCCGCCAAAATAGAAAACCAGACAGAAGTCATCAATACATTCGAAAAAACCTGACAAAACATGATCAAGCCCACCAAAGCTAATCCAAACACACCAAAAACTGGGCTAAACAGAATCAAAACAAATCAAAACAAATCGAAACCTTCTAAAAACCCGCCAAAATATTTCAAAACCCGTCAAAACTAATCAAAACATTCCGAATACCCGCCAAAACATTCCGAACACCCGCCAAAAGGAATCCAAACATTCCAAAACCTGCCAACACAATAAAAACAACTCAAGAGAATACAAAACATTCTAAAACCCAACCAAAACATTCCGAAAACCCGCCAAAACATCATAAAAACAAATCAAAACCAACCAAAATATTCCGAAAACCCGCCAAAATGATTTAGACCCACAAAACTCATCAAAACATTCTGAAAAGATGCCAAAACATTAGAAAACCAGCCAGAACTGATCAAAACATTCAAAAAACTTGGCAAAACATCATAAAAACAAATCAAAACCAACCAAAACATTCCAAAAACCCTACAAAATAGTTTAGAACCCGCCAAAACTGATCAAAACATTCTGAAAAGATGCCAAAATACTAGAAAACCAGTCAGAAGCGATCGGAACTTTCAATAACTTGCCAAAACATAATCAAAACAAATGAAAGCAAACCAAAACATTCCAAATACACGCCAAAAGATTTTAAAACCCGCCAAAAGGAATCCAAATATTCCACAACCTGCCAACACAATAAAAACAACACAAGAGAAAACAAAACATTCTAAAACACCACCAAAACATTCCGAAAACCCACCAAAACATCATCAAAACAAATCAAAACAAACCAAACAATAGGAGGAACACGGCAACATATTGGCAAGCAAGAGACGGAGAGCGCGGCACCTTCTAGGAGGCCAAGAAGGAAGCCGCACAACACCTGCACTGTGTCTGCAACTTTCAAACTGCTAGAAGCTAGTGGCTTGCCACTGGCCTGCCTCTTCAATTGCCATTAGCATTCCAATGGAAGCTATTCTTGGACAACTTTGCTCTGCTTGCTGCTAGTTCTGCCCCAGCCTACCATAGATAACCTTGCTCTTGCCTTGAGGCTCTGAGATGCCAAGAACTTGTCAACTTCAAAGGGCGGGCCGGGCTACATCTACTCAGCTGCCACAGTTTCTCCTTGCTAGACCTAGTGGGAAAGCATTTTGCTGAGATGCAGAAGGCAAGAAACGCAGAATACGGAGACGCGGAGCTGTCCCAAGTGCCGCTGCCAGGCGTCTTTCCGCAGAAGGAGCGCCCCGGAGCGCACCGCAACCGGCACCGTCATCTCTGCGCAAAGAGCCAAAATATTTTCAAACCCGCCAAAACTCATCCAAAAATATTTTCAAACCCGCCAAAATAGAAAACCAGACAGAAGTCATCAATACATTCGAAAAAACCTGACAAAACATGATCAAGCCCACCAAAGCTAATCCAAACACACCAAAAACTGGGCTAAACATAATCAAAACAAATCAAAACAAATCGAAACCTTCTAAAAACCCGCCAAAATATTTCAAAACCCGTCAAAACTAATCAAAACATTCCGAATACCCGCCAAAACATTCCAAACACCCGCCAAAAGGAATCCAAACATTCCAAAACCTGCCAACACAATAAAAACAACTCAAGAGAATACAAAACATTCTAAAACCCAACCAAAACATTCCGAAAACCCGCCAAAACATCATAAAAACAAATCAAAACCAACCAAAATATTCCGAAAACCCGCCAAAATGATTTAGACCCACAAAACTCATCAAAACATTCTGAAAAGATGCCAAAACATTAGAAAACCAGCCAGAACTGATCAAAACATTCAAAAAACTTGGCAAAACATCATAAAAACAAATCAAAACCAACCAAAAAATTCCAAAAACCTGACAAAATAGTTTAGAACCCGCCAAAACTGATCAAAACATTCTGAAAAGATGCCAAAATACTAGAAAACCAGTCAGAAGCGATCGGAACTTTCAATAACTTGCCAAAACATCATCAAAACAAATGAAAGCAAACCAAAACATTCCAAATACACGCCAAAAGATTTTAAAACCCGCCAAAAGGAATCCAAATATTCCACAACCTGCCAACACAATAAAAACAACAAAAGAGAAAACAAAACATTCTAAAACACCACCAAAACATTCCGAAAACCCGCCAAAACATCATCAAAACAAATCAAAACAAACCAAACAATAGGAGGAACACGGCAACATATTGGCAAGCAAGAGACGGAGAGCGCGGCACCTTCTAGGAGGCCAAGAAGGAAGCCGCACAACACCTGCACTGTCTGCAACTTTCAAACTGCTAGAAGCTAGTGGCTTGCCACTGGCCTGCCTCTTCAATTGCCATTAGCATTCCAATGGAAGCTATTCTTGGACAACTTTGCTCTGCTTGCTGCTAGTTCTGCCCCAGCCTACCATAGATAACCTTGCTCTTGCCTTGAGGCTCTGAGATGCCAAGAACTTGTCAACTTCAAAGGGCGGGCCGGGCTACATCTACTCAGCTGCCACAGTTTCTCCTTGCTAGACCTAGTGGCAAAGCATTTTGCTGAGATGCAGAAGGCAAGAAAAGCAGAATACGGAGACGCGGAGCTGTCCCAAGTGCCGCTGCCTAGGCGTCTTTCCGCAGAAGGAGCGCCCCGGAGCGCACCGCAACCGGCACCGTCATCTCTGCGCAAAGAGCCAAAATATTTTCAAACCCGCCAAAACTAATCCAACAATATTTTCAAACCCGCCAAAATAGAAAACCAGACAGAAGTCATCAATACATTCGAAAAAACCTGACAAAACATGATCAAGCCCACCAAAGCTAATCCAAACACACCAAAAACTGGGCTAAACAGAATCAAAACAAATCAAAACAAATCGAAACCTTCTAAAAACCCGCCAAAATATTTCAAAACCCGTCAAAACTAATCAAAACATTCCGAATACCCGCCAAAACATTCCGAACACCCGCCAAAAGGAATCCAAACATTCCAAAACCTGCCAACACAATAAAAACAACTCAAGAGAATACAAAACATTCTAAAACCCAACCAAAACATTCCGAAAACCCGCCAAAACATCATAAAAACAAATCAAAACCAACCAAAATATTCCGAAAACCCGCCAAAATGATTTAGACCCACAAAACTCATCAAAACATTCTGAAAAGATGCCAAAACATTAGAAAACCAGCCAGAACTGATCAAAACATTGAAAAAACTTGGCAAAACATCATAAAAACAAATCAAAACCAACCAAAACATTCCAAAAACCCTACAAAATAGTTTAGAACCCGCCAAAACTGATCAAAACATTCTGAAAAGATGCCAAAATACTAGAAAACCAGTCAGAAGCGATCGGAACTTTCAATAACTTGCCAAAACATAATCAAAACAAATGAAAGCAAACCAAAACATTCCAAATACACGCCAAAAGATTTTAAAACCCGCCAAAAGGAATCCAAATATTCCACAACCTGCCAACACAATAAAAACAACACAAGAGAAAACAAAACATTCTAAAACACCACCAAAACATTCCGAAAACCCACCAAAACATCATCAAAACAAATCAAAACAAACCAAACAATAGGAGGAACACGGCAACATATTGGCAAGCAAGAGACGGAGAGCGCGGCACCTTCTAGGAGGCCAAGAAGGAAGCCGCACAACACCTGCACTGTGTCTGCAACTTTCAAACTGCTAGAAGCTAGTGGCTTGCCACTGGCCTGCCTCTTCAATTGCCATTAGCATTCCAATGGAAGCTATTCTTGGACAACTTTGCTCTGCTTGCTGCTAGTTCTGCCCCAGCCTACCATAGATAACCTTGCTCTTGCCTTGAGGCTCTGAGATGCCAAGAACTTGTCAACTTCAAAGGGCGGGCCGGGCTACATCTACTCAGCTGCCACAGTTTCTCCTTGCTAGACCTAGTGGGAAAGCATTTTGCTGAGATGCAGAAGGCAAGAAACGCAGAATACGGAGACGCGGAGCTGTCCCAAGTGCCGCTGCCAGGCGTCTTTCCGCAGAAGGAGCGCCCCGGAGCGCACCGCAACCGGCACCGTCATCTCTGCGCAAAGAGCCAAAATATTTTCAAACCCGCCAAAACTCATCCAAAAATATTTTCAAACCCGCCAAAATAGAAAACCAGACAGAAGTCATCAATACATTCGAAAAAACCTGACAAAACATGATCAAGCCCACCAAAGCTAATCCAAACACACCAAAAACTGGGCTAAACATAATCAAAACAAATCAAAACAAATCGAAACCTTCTAAAAACCCGCCAAAATATTTCAAAACCCGTCAAAACTAATCAAAACATTCCGAATACCCGCCAAAACATTCCAAACACCCGCCAAAAGGAATCCAAACATTCCAAAACCTGCCAACACAATAAAAACAACTCAAGAGAATACAAAACATTCTAAAACCCAACCAAAACATTCCGAAAACCCGCCAAAACATCATAAAAACAAATCAAAACCAACCAAAATATTCCGAAAACCCGCCAAAATGATTTAGACCCACAAAACTCATCAAAACATTCTGAAAAGATGCCAAAACATTAGAAAACCAGCCAGAACTGATCAAAACATTCAAAAAACTTGGCAAAACATCATAAAAACAAATCAAAACCAACCAAAAAATTCCAAAAACCTGACAAAATAGTTTAGAACCCGCCAAAACTGATCAAAACATTCTGAAAAGATGCCAAAATACTAGAAAACCAGTCAGAAGCGATCGGAACTTTCAATAACTTGCCAAAACATCATCAAAACAAATGAAAGCAAACCAAAACATTCCAAATACACGCCAAAAGATTTTAAAACCCGCCAAAAGGAATCCAAATATTCCACAACCTGCCAACACAATAAAAACAACAAAAGAGAAAACAAAACATTCTAAAACACCACCAAAACATTCCGAAAACCCGCCAAAACATCATCAAAACAAATCAAAACAAACCAAACAATAGGAGGAACACGGCAACATATTGGCAAGCAAGAGACGGAGAGCGCGGCACCTTCTAGGAGGCCAAGAAGGAAGCCGCACAACACCTGCACTGTCTGCAACTTTCAAACTGCTAGAAGCTAGTGGCTTGCCACTGGCCTGCCTCTTCAATTGCCATTAGCATTCCAATGGAAGCTATTCTTGGACAACTTTGCTCTGCTTGCTGCTAGTTCTGCCCCAGCCTACCATAGATAACCTTGCTCTTGCCTTGAGGCTCTGAGATGCCAAGAACTTGTCAACTTCAAAGGGCGGGCCGGGCTACATCTACTCAGCTGCCACAGTTTCTCCTTGCTAGACCTAGTGGCAAAGCATTTTGCTGAGATGCAGAAGGCAAGAAAAGCAGAATACGGAGACGCGGAGCTGTCCCAAGTGCCGCTGCCTAGGCGTCTTTCCGCAGAAGGAGCGCCCCGGAGCGCACCGCAACCGGCACCGTCATCTCTGCGCAAAGAGCCAAAATATTTTCAAACCCGCCAAAACTCATCCAAAAATATTTTCAAACCCGCCAAAATAGAAAACCAGACAGAAGTCATCAATACATTCGAAAAAACCTGACAAAACATGATCAAGCCCACCAAAGCTAATCCAAACACACCAAAAACTGGGCTAAACAGAATCAAAACAAATCAAAACAAATCGAAACCTTCTAAAAACCCGCCAAAATATTTCAAAACCCGTCAAAACTAATCAAAACATTCCAATACCCGCCAAAACATTCCGAACACCCGCCAAAAGGAATCCAAACATTCCAAAACCTGCCAACACAATAAAAACAACTCAAGAGAATACAAAACATTCTAAAACCCAACCAAAACATTCCAAAAACCCGCCAAAACATCATAAAAACAAATCAAAACCAACCAAAATATTCCGAAAACCCGCCAAAATGATTTAGACCCACAAAACTCATCAAAACATTCTGAAAAGATGCCAAAACATTAGAAAACCAGCCAGAACTGATCAAAACATTGAAAAAACTTGGCAAAACATCATAAAAACAAATCAAAACCAACCAAAAAATTCCAAAAACCTGACAAAATAGTTTAGAACCCGCCAAAACTGATCAAAACATTCTGAAAAGATGCCAAAATACTAGAAAACCAGTCAGAAGCGATCGGAACTTTCAATAACTTGCCAAAACATAATCAAAACAAATGAAAGCAAACCAAAACATTCCAAATACACGCCAAAAGATTTTAAAACCCGCCAAAAGGAATCCAAATATTCCACAACCTGCCAACACAATAAAAACAACAAAAGAGAAAACAAAACATTCTAAAACACCACCAAAACATTCCGAAAACCCGCCAAAACATCATCAAAACAAATCAAAACAAACCAAACAATAGGAGGAACACGGCAACATATTGGCAAGCAAGAGACGGAGAGCGCGGCACCTTCTAGGAGGCCAAGAAGGAAGCCGCACAACACCTGCACTGTGTCTGCAACTTTCAAACTGCTAGAAGCTAGTGGCTTGCCACTGGCCTGCCTCTTCAATTGCCATTAGCATTCCAATGGAAGCTATTCTTGGACAACTTTGCTCTGCTTGCTGCTAGTTCTGCCCCAGCCTACCATAGATAACCTTGCTCTTGCCTTGAGGCTCTGAGATGCCAAGAACTTGTCGACTTCAAAGGGCGGGCCGGGCTACATCTACTCAGCTGCCACAGTTTCTCCTTGCTAGACCTAGTGGGAAAGCATTTTGCTGAGATGCAGAAGGCAAGAAACGCAGAATACGGAGACGCGGAGCTGTCCCAAGTGCCGCTGCCTAGGCGTCTTTCCGCAGAAGGAGCGCCCCGGAGCGCAACGCAACCGGCACCGTCATCTCTGCGCAAAGAGCCAAAATATTTTCAAACCCGCCAAAACTCATCCAAAAATATTTTCAAACCCGCCAAAATAGAAAACCAGACAGAAGTCATCAATACATTCGAAAAAACCAGACAAAACATGATCAAGCCCACCAAAGCTAATCCAAACACACCAAAAACTGGGCTAAACATAATCAAAACAAATCAAAACAAATCGAAACCTTCTAAAAACCCGCCAAAATATTTCAAAACCCGTCAAAACTAATCAAAACATTCCGAATACCCCCCAAAACATTCCAAACACCCGCCAAAAGGAATCCAAACATTCCAAAACCTGCCAACACAATAAAAACAACTCAAGAGAATACAAAACATTCTAAAACCCAACCAAAACATTCCGAAAACCCGCCAAAACATCATAAAAACAAATCAAAACCAACCAAAATATTCCGAAAACCCGCCAAAATAATTTAGACCCACAAAACTCATCAAAACATTCTGAAAAGATGCCAAAACATTAGAAAACCAGCCAGAACTGATCAAAACATTGAAAAAATTTGGCAAAACATCACAAAAACAAATCAAAACCAACCAAAAAATTCCAAAAACCTGACAAAATAGTTTAGAACCCGCCAAAACTGATCAAAACATTCTGAAAAGATGCCAAAATACTAGAAAACCAGTCAGAAGCGATCGGAACTTTCAATAACTTGCCAAAACATAATCAAAACAAATGAAAGCAAACCAAAACATTCCAAATACACGCCAAAAGATTTTAAAACCCGCCAAAAGGAATCCAAATATTCCACAACCTGCCAACACAATAAAAACAACAAAAGAGAAAACAAAACATTCTAAAACACCACCAAAACATTCCGAAAACCCGCCAAAACATCATCAAAACAAATCAAAACAAACCAAACAATAGGAGGAACACGGCAACATATTGGCAAGCAAGAGACGGAGAGCGCGGCACCTTCTAGGAGGCCAAGAAGGAAGCCGCACAACACCTGCACTGTCTGCAACTTTCAAACTGCTAGAAGCTAGTGGCTTGCCACTGGCCTGCCTCTTCAATTGCCATTAGCATTCCAATGGAAGCTATTCTTGGACAACTTTGCTCTGCTTGCTGCTAGTTCTGCCCCAGCCTACCATAGATAACCTTGCTCTTGCCTTGAGGCTCTGAGATGCCAAGAACTTGTCGACTTCAAAGGGCGGGCCGGGCTACATCTACTCAGCTGCCACAGTTTCTCCTTGCTAGACCTAGTGGGAAAGCATTTTGCTGAGATGCAGAAGGCAAGAAACGCAGAATACGGAGACGCGGAGCTGTCCCAAGTGCCGCTGCCTAGGCGTCTTTCCGCAGAAGGAGCGCCCCGGAGCGCACCGCAACCGGCACCGTCATCTCTGCGCAAAGAGCCAAAATATTTTCAAACCCGCCAAAACTCATCCAAAAATATTTTCAAACCCGCCAAAATAGAAAACCAGACAGAAGTCATCAATACATTCGAAAAAACCTGACAAAACATGATCAAGCCCACCAAAGCTAATCCAAACACACCAAAAACTGGGCTAAACAGAATCAAAACAAATCAAAACAAATCGAAACCTTCTAAAAACCCGCCAAAATATTTCAAAACCCGTCAAAACTAATCAAAACATTCCAATACCCGCCAAAACATTCCGAACACCCGCCAAAAGGAATCCAAACATTCCAAAACCTGCCAACACAATAAAAACAACTCAAGAGAATACAAAACATTCTAAAACCCAACCAAAACATTCCAAAAACCCGCCAAAACATCATAAAAACAAATCAAAACCAACCAAAATATTCCGAAAACCCGCCAAAATGATTTAGACCCACAAAACTCATCAAAACATTCTGAAAAGATGCCAAAACATTAGAAAACCAGCCAGAACTGATCAAAACATTGAAAAAACTTGGCAAAACATCATAAAAACAAATCAAAACCAACCAAAAAATTCCAAAAACCTGACAAAATAGTTTAGAACCCGCCAAAACTGATCAAAACATTCTGAAAAGATGCCAAAATACTAGAAAACCAGTCAGAAGCGATCGGAACTTTCAATAACTTGCCAAAACATAATCAAAACAAATGAAAGCAAACCAAAACATTCCAAATACACGCCAAAAGATTTTAAAACCCGCCAAAAGGAATCCAAATATTCCACAACCTGCCAACACAATAAAAACAACACAAGAGAAAACAAAACATTCTAAAACACCACCAAAACATTCCGAAAACCCGCCAAAACATCATCAAAACAAATCAAAACAAACCAAACAATAGGAGGAACACGGCAACATATTGGCAAGCAAGAGACGGAGAGCGCGGCACCTTCTAGGAGGCCAAGAAGGAAGCCGCACAACACCTGCACTGTGTCTGCAACTTTCAAACTGCTAGAAGCTAGTGGCTTGCCACTGGCCTGCCTCTTCAATTGCCATTAGCATTCCAATGGAAGCTATTCTTGGACAACTTTGCTCTGCTTGCTGCTAGTTCTGCCCCAGCCTACCATAGATAACCTTGCTCTTGCCTTGAGGCTCTGAGATGCCAAGAACTTGTCGACTTCAAAGGGCGGGCCGGGCTACATCTACTCAGCTGCCACAGTTTCTCCTTGCTAGACCTAGTGGGAAAGCATTTTGCTGAGATGCAGAAGGCAAGAAACGCAGAATACGGAGACGCGGAGCTGTCCCAAGTGCCGCTGCCTAGGCGTCTTTCCGCAGAAGGAGCGCCCCGGAGCGCAACGCAACCGGCACCGTCATCTCTGCGCAAAGAGCCAAAATATTTTCAAACCCGCCAAAACTCATCCAAAAATATTTTCAAACCCGCCAAAATAGAAAACCAGACAGAAGTCATCAATACATTCGAAAAAACCAGACAAAACATGATCAAGCCCACCAAAGCTAATCCAAACACACCAAAAACTGGGCTAAACATAATCAAAACAAATCAAAACAAATCGAAACCTTCTAAAAACCCGCCAAAATATTTCAAAACCCGTCAAAACTAATCAAAACATTCCGAACACCCGCCAAAACATTCCGAACACCCGCCAAAAGGAATCCAAACATTCCAAAACCTGCCAGCACAATAAAAACAACTCAAGAGAATACAAAACATTCTAAAACCCAACCAAAACATTCCGAAAACCCGCCAAAACATCATAAAAACAAATCAAAACCAACCAAAATATTCCGAAAACCCGCCAAAATGATTTAGACCCGCAAAACTCATCAAAACATTCTGAAAAGATGCCAAAACATTAGAAAACCAGCCAGAACTGATCAAAACATTCAAAAAACTTGGCAAAACATCATAAAAACAAATCAAAACCAACCAAAAAATTCCAAAAACTTGACAAAATAGTTTAGAACCTGCCAAAACTGATCAAAACATTCTGAAAAGATGCCAAAATACTAGAAAACCAGTCAGAAGTGATCGAAACTTTCAATAACTTGCCAAAACATCATCAAAACAAATGAAAGCAAACCAAAACATTCCAAATACACGCCAAAATATTTTAAAACCCGCCAAAAGGAATCCAAATATTCCACAACCTGCCAAGACAAGAGAAACAACACAAGAGAAAACAAAACATTCTAAAACACCACCAAAACATTCCGAAAACCCGACAAAACATCATAAAAACAAAGCAAAACAAACCAAACAATAGGAGGAACACGGCAACATATTGGCAAGCAAGAGACGGAGAGCGCGGCACCTTCTAGGAGGCCAAGAAGGAAGCCGCACAACACCTGCACTGTGTCTGCAACTTTCAAACTGCTAGAAGCTAGTGGCTTGCCACTGGCCTGCCTCTTCAATTGCCATTAGCATTCCAATGGAAGCTATTCTTGGACAACTTTGCTCTGCTTGCTGCTAGTTCTGCCCCAGCCTACCATAGATAACCTTGCTCTTGCCTTGAGGCTCTGAGATGCCAAGAACTTGTCAACTTCAAAGGGCGGGCCGGGCTACATCTACTCAGCTGCCACAGTTTCTCCTTGCTAGACCTAGTGGGAAAGCATTTTGCTGAGATGCAGAAGGCAAGAAACGCAGAATACGGAGACGCGGAGCTGTCCCAAGTGCCGCTGCCAGGCGCCTTTCCGCAGAAGGAGCGCCCCGGAGCGCACCGCAACCGGCACCGTCATCTCTGCGCAAAGAGCCAAAATATTTTCAAACCCGCCAAAACTCATCCAAAACTATTTTCAAACCCGCCAAAATAGAAAACCAGACAGAAGTCATCAATACATTCGAAAAAACCTGACAAAACATGATCAAGCCCACCAAAGCTAATCCAAACACACCAAAAACTGGGCTAAACAGAATCAAAACAAATCAAAACAAATCGAAACCTTCTAAAAACCCGCCAAAATATTTCAAAGCCCATCGAAAGTAATCAAAACATTCCGAACACCCGCCAAAAGGAATCCAAACATTCCAAAACCTGCCAACACAATAAAAACAACTCAAGAGAATACAAAACATTCTAAAACCCAACCAAGACATTCCGAAAACCCGCCAAAACATCATAAAAACAAATCAAAACCAACCAAAATATTCCGAAAACCCGCCAAAATGATTTAGACCCGCAAAACTCATCAAAACATTCTGAAAAGATGCCAAAACATTAGAAAACCAGACAGAACTGATCAAAACATTCAAAAAACTTGGCAAAACATCATAAAAACAAATCAAAACCAACCAAAAAATTCCAAAAACTTGACAAAATAGTTTAGAACCTGCCAAAACTGATCAAAACATTCTGAAAAGATGCCAAAATACTAGAAAACCAGTCAGAAGTGATCGAAACTTTCAATAACTTGCCAAAACATCATCAAAACAAATGAAAGCAAACCAAAACATTCCAAATACACGCCAAAAGATTTTAAAACCCGCCAAAAGGAATCCAAATATTCCACAACCTGCCAACACAATAAAAACAACAAAAGAGAAAACAAAACATTCTAAAACACCACCAAAACATTCCGAAAACCCGCCAAAACATCATCAAAACAAATCAAAACAAACCAAACAATAGGAGGAACACGGCAACATATTGGCAAGCAAGAGACGGAGAGCGCGGCACCTTCTAGGAGGCCAAGAAGGAAGCCGCACAACACCTGCACTGTGTCTGCAACTTTCAAACTGCTAGAAGCTAGTGGCTTGCCACTGGCCTGCCTCTTCAATTGCCATTAGCATTCCAATGGAAGCTATTCTTGGACAACTTTGCTCTGCTTGCTGCTAGTTCTGCCCCAGCCTACCATAGATAACCTTGCTCTTGCCTTGAGGCTCTGAGATGCCAAGAACTTGTCAACTTCAAAGGGCGGGCCGGGCTACATCTACTCAGCTGCCACAGTTTCTCCTTGCTAGACCTAGTGGGAAAGCATTTTGCTGAGATGCAGAAGGCAAGAAACGCAGAATACGGAGACGCGGAGCTGTCCCAAGTGCCGCTGCCTAGGCGTCTTTCCGCAGAAGGAGCGCCCCGGAGCGCACCGCAACCGGCACCGTCATCTCTGCGCAAAGAGCCAAAATATTTTCAAACCCGCCAAAACTCATCCAAAAATATTTTCAAACCCGCCAAAATAGAAAACCAGACAGAAGTCATCAATACATTCGAAAAAACCTGACAAAACATGATCAAGCCCACCAAAGCTAATCCAAACACACCAAAAACTGGGCTAAACAGAATCAAAACAAATCAAAACAAATCGAAACCTTCTAAAAACCCGCCAAAATATTTCAAAACCCGTCAAAACTAATCAAAACATTCCGAATACCCGCCAAAACATTCCAAACACCCGCCAAAAGGAATCCAAACATTCCAAAACCTGCCAACACAATAAAAACAACTCAAGAGAATACAAAACATTCTAAAACCCAACGAAAACATTCCGAAAACCCGCCAAAACATCATAAAAAAAAAATCAAAACCAACCAAAATATTCCGAAAACCCGCCAAAATAATTTAGACCCACAAAACTCATCAAAACATTCTGAAAAGATGCCAAAACATTAGAAAACCAGCCAGAACTGATCAAAACATTGAAAAAATTTGGCAAAACATCACAAAAACAAATCAAAACCAACCAAAACATTCCAAAAACCCGACAAAATAGTTTAGAACCCGCCAAAACTGATCAAAACATTCTGAAAAGATGCCAAAATACTAGAAAACCAGTCAGAAGCGATCGGAACTTTCAATAACTTGCCAAAACATAATCAAAACAAATGAAAGCAAACCAAAACATTCCAAATACACGCCAAAAGATTTTAAAACCCGCCAAAAGGAATCCAAATATTCCACAACCTGCCAACACAATAAAAACAACAAAAGAGAAAACAAAACATTCTAAAACACCACCAAAACATTCCGAAAACCCGCCAAAACATCATCAAAACAAAGCAAAACAAACCAAACAATAGGAGGAACACGGCAACATATTGGCAAGCAAGAGACGGAGAGCGCGGCACCTTCTAGGAGGCCAAGAAGGAAGCCGCACAACACCTGCACTGTGTCTGCAACTTTCAAACTGCTAGAAGCTAGTGGCTTGCCACTGGCCTGCCTCTTCAATTGCTGTTAGCATTCCAATGGAAGCTATTCTTGGACAACTTTGCTCTGCTTGCTGCTAGTTCTGCCCCAGCCTACCATAGATAACCTTGCTCTTGCCTTGAGGCTCTGAGATGCCAAGAACTTGTCAACTTCAAAGGGCGGGCCGGGCTACATCTACTCAGCTGCCACAGTTTCTCCTTGCTAGACCTAGTGGCAAAGCATTTTGCTGAGATGCAGAAGGCAAGAAAAGCAGAATACGGAGACGCAGAGCTGTCCCAAGTGCCGCTGCCTAGGCGTCTTTCCGCAGAAGGAGCGCCCCGGAGCGCACCGCAACCGGCACCGTCATCTCTGCGCAAAGAGCCAAAATATTTTCAAACCCGCCAAAACTCATCCAAAAATATTTTCAAACCCGCCAAAATAGAAAACCAGACAGAAGTCATCAATACATTCGAAAAAACCTGACAAAACATGATCAAGCCCACCAAAGCTAATCCAAACACACCAAAAACTGGGCTAAACAGAATCAAAACAAATCAAAACAAATCGAAACCTTCTAAAAACCCGCCAAAATATTTCAAAACCCGTCAAAACTAATCAAAACATTCCGAACACCCGCCAAAACATTCCAAACACCCGCCAAAAGGAATCCAAACATTCCAAAACCTGCCAACACAATAAAAACAACTCAAGAGAATACAAAACATTCTAAAACCCAACCAAAACATTCCAAAAACCCGCCAAAACATCATAAAAACAAATCAAAACCAACCAAAATATTCCGAAAACCCGCCAAAATGATTTAGACCCACAAAACTCATCAAAACATTCTGAAAAGATGCCAAAACATTAGAAAACCAGCCAGAACTGATCAAAACATTCAAAAAACTTGGCAAAACATCACAAAAACAAATCAAAACCAACCAAAAAATTCCAAAAAACCTGACAAAATAGTTTAGAACCCGCCAAAACTGATCAAAACATTCTGAAAAGATGCCAAAATACTAGAAAACCAGTCAGAAGTGATCGGAACTTTCAATAACTTGCCAAAACATAATCAAAACAAATGAAAGCAAACCAAAACATTCCAAATACACGCCAAGAGATTTTAAAACCCGCCAAAAGGAATCCAAATATTCCACAACCTGCCAACACAATAAAAACAACAAAAGAGAAAACAAAACATTCTAAAACACCACCAAAACATTCCGAAAACCCGCCAAAACATCATAAAAACAAATCAAAACAAACCAAACAATAGGAGGAACACGGCAACATATTGGCAAGCAAGAGACGGAGAGCGCGGCACCTTCTAGGAGGCCAAGAAGGAAGCCGCACAACACCTGCACTGTGTCTGCAACTTTCAAACTGCTAGAAGCTAGTGGCTTGCCACTGGCCTGCCTCTTCAATTGCCATTAGCATTCCAATGGAAGCTATTCTTGGACAACTTTGCTCTGCTTGCTGCTAGTTCTGCCCCAGCCTACCATAGATAACCTTGCTCTTGCCTTGAGGCTCTGAGATGCCAAGAACTTGTCAACTTCAAAGGGCGGGCCGGGCTACATCTACTCAGCTGCCACAGTTTCTCCTTGCTAGACCTAGTGGGAAAGCATTTTGCTGAGATGCAGAAGGCAAGAAAAGCAGAATACGGAGACGCGGAGCTGTCCCAAGTGCCGCTGCCAGGCGTCTTTCCGCAGAAGGAGCGCCCCGGAGCGCACCGCAACCGGCACCGTCATCTCTGCGCAAAGAGCCAAAATATTTTCAAACCCGCCAAAACTCATCCAAAAATATTTTCAAACCCGCCAAAATAGAAAACCAGACAGAAGTCATCAATACATTCGAAAAAACCTGACAAAACATGATCAAGCCCACCAAAGCTAATCCAAACACACCAAAAACTGGGCTAAACAGAATCAAAACAAATCAAAACAAATCGAAACCTTCTAAAAACCCGACAAAATATTTCAAAACCCGTCAAAACTAATCAAAACATTCCGAACACCCGCCAAAACATTCCGAACACCCGCCAAAAGGAATCCAAACATTCCAAAACCTGCCAACACAATAAAAACAACTCAAGAGAATACAAAACATTCTAAAACCCAACCAAGACATTCCGAAAACCCGCCAAAACATCATAAAAACAAATCAAAACCAACCAAAATATTCCGAAAACCCGCCAAAATGATTTAGACCCGCAAAACTCATCAAAACATTCTGAAAAGATGCCAAAACATTAGAAAACCAGCCAGAACTGATCAAAACATTCAAAAAACTTGGCAAAACATCATAAAAACAAATCAAAACCAACCAAAAAATACCAAAAACTTGACAAAATAGTTTAGAACCTGCCAAAACTGATCAAAACATTCTGAAAAGATGCCAAAATACTAGAAAACCAGTCAGAAGTGATCGAAACTTTCAATAACTTGCCAAAACATCATCAAAACAAATGAAAGCAAACCAAAACATTCCAAATACACGCCAAAATATTTTAAAACCCGCCAAAAGGAATCCAAATATTCCACAACCTGCCAAGACAAGAGAAACAACACAAGAGAAAACAAAACATTCTAAAACACCACCAAAACATTCCGAAAACCCGACAAAACATCATAAAAACAAAGCAAAACAAACCAAACAATAGGAGGAACACGGCAACATATTGGCAAGCAAGAGACGGAGAGCGCGGCACCTTCTAGGAGGCCAAGAAGGAAGCCGCACAACACCTGCACTGTGTCTGCAACTTTCAAACTGCTAGAAGCTAGTGGCTTGCCACTGGCCTGCCTCTTCAATTGCCATTAGCATTCCAATGGAAGCTATTCTTGGACAACTTTGCTCTGCTTGCTGCTAGTTCTGCCCCAGCCTACCATAGATAACCTTGCTCTTGCCTTGAGGCTCTGAGATGCCAAGAACTTGTCAACTTCAAAGGGCGGGCCGGGCTACATCTACTCAGCTGCCACAGTTTCTCCTTGCTAGACCTAGTGGGAAAGCATTTTGCTGAGATGCAGAAGGCAAGAAACGCAGAATACGGAGACGCGGAGCTGTCCCAAGTGCCGCTGCCAGGCGTCTTTCCGCAGAAGGAGCGCCCCGGAGCACACCGCAACCGGCACCGTCATCTCTGCGCAAAGAGCCAAAATATTTTCAAACCCGCCAAAACTCATCCAAAAATATTTTCAAACCCGCCAAAATAGAAAACCAGACAGAGGTGATCAATACATTCGAAAAAACCTGACAAAACATGATCAAGCCCACCAAAGCTAATCCAAATACACCAAAAACTGGGCTAAACAGAATCAAAACAAATCAAAACAAATCGAAACTTTCTAAAAACCCGCCAAAATATTTCAAAACCCATCAAAACTAATCAAAACATTCCGAACACCCGCCAAAACATTCCGAACACCCGCCAAAAGGAATCCAAACATTCCAAAACCTGCCAACACAATAAAAACAACTCAAGAGAAAACAAAACATTCTAAAACACCACCAAAACATTCCGAAAACCCGACAAAACATCATAAAAACAAAGCAAAACAAACCAAACAATAGGAGGAACACGGCAATATATTGGCAAGCAAGAGACGGAGAGCGCGGCACCTTCTAGGAGGCCAAGAAGGAAGCCGCACAACACCTGCACTGTGTCTGCAACTTTCAAACTGCTAGAAGCTAGTGGATTGCCACTGGCATGCCTCTTCAATTGCCATTAGCATTCCAATGGAAGCTATTCTTGGACAACTTTGCTCTGCTTGCTGCTAGTTCTGCCCCAGCCTACCATAGATAACCTTGCTCTTGCCTTGAGGCTCTGAGATGCCAAGAACTTGTCAACTTCAAAGGGCGGGCCGGGCTACATCTACTCAGCTGCCACAGTTTCTCCTTGCTAGACCTAGTGGGAAAGCATTTTGCTGAGATGCAGAAGGCAAGAAACGCAGAATACGGAGACGCGGAGCTGTCCCAAGTGCCGCTGCCAGGCGTCTTTCCGCAGAAGGAGCGCCCCGGAGCGCACCGCAACCGGCACCGTCATCTCTGCGCAAAGAGCCAAAATATTTTCAAACCCGCCAAAACTCATCCAAAAATATTTTCAAACCCGCCAAAATAGAAAACCAGACAGAGGTGATCAATACATTCGAAAAAACCAGACAAAACATGATCAAGCCCACCAAAGCTAATCCAAACACACCAAAAACTGGGCTAAACAGAATCAAAACAAATCAAAACAAATCGAAACCTTCTAAAAACCCGCCAAAATATTTCAAAGCCCATCAAAACTAATCAAAACATTCCAAACACCCGCCAAAACATTCCGAATACCCGAAAAACATTCCAAATACCCGCCAAAAAGAATCCAAACATTCCAAAACCTGCCAATACAATAAAAACAACTCAAGAGAATACAAAACATTCTAAAACCCAACCAAAACATTCCGAAAACCCACCAAAACATCATAAAAACAAATCAAAACCAACCAAAATGTTCCGAAAACCCGACAAAATGATTTAGACCCACAAAACTCATCAAAACATTCTGAAAAGATGCTAAAACATTAGACAACCAGCCAGAACTGATCAAAACATTCAAAAAACTTGGCAAAACATCACAAAAACAAATCAAAACCAACCAAAAAATTCCAAAAACATGACAAAATAGTTTAGAACCTGCCAAAACTGATCAAAACATTCTGAAAAGATGCCAAAATACTAGAAAACCAGTCAGAAGTGATCGAAACATTCAATAACTTGCCAAAACATAATCAAAACAAATGAAAGCGAACCAAAACATTCCAAATACCTGCCAAAAGATTTTAAAACCCGCCAAAAGGAATCCAAATGTTCCACAACACCTGCACTGTGTCTGCAACTTTCAAACTGCTAGAAGCTAGTGGCTTGCCACTGGCCTGCCTCTTCAATTGCCATTAGCATTCCAATGGAAGCTATTCTTGGACAACTTTGCTCTGCTTGCTGCTAGTTCTGCCCCAGCCTACCATAGAGAACCTTGCTCTTCCCTTGAGGCTCTGAGATGCCAAGAACTTGTCAACTTCAAAGGGAGGGCCGGGCTACATCTACTCAGCTGCCACAGTTTCTCCTTGCTAGACCTAGTGGGAAAGCATTTTGCTGAGATGCAGAAGGCAAGAAACGCAGAATACGGAGACGTGGAGCTGTCCCAAGTGCCGCTGCCAGGCGTCTTTCCGCAGAAGGAGCGCCCCGGAGCGCACCGCAACCGGCACCGTCATCTCTGCGCAAAGAGCCAAAATATTTTCAAACCCGCCAAAACTCATCCAAAAATATTTTCAAACCCGCCAAAATAGAAAACCAGACAGAGGTGATCAATACATTCGAAAAAACCTGACAAAACATGATCAAGCCCACCAAAGCTAATCCAAACACACCAAAAACTGGGCTAAACAGAATCAAAACAAATCAAAACAAATCGAAACCTTCTAAAAACCCGCCAAAATATTTCAAAGCCCATCAAAACTAATCAAAACATTCCGAACACCTGCCAAAACATTCCGAACACCCGCCAAAAGGAATCCAAACATTCCAAAACCTGCCAACACAATAAAAACAACTCAAGAGAATACAAAACATTCTAAAACCCAACCAAAACATTCCGAAAACCCACCAAAACATCATAAAAACAAATCAAAACCAACCAAAATATTCCGAAAACCCGCCAAAATGATTTAGACCCGCAAAACTCATCAAAACATTCTGAAAAGCTGCTAAAACATTAGACAACCAGCCAGAACTGATCAAAACATTCAAAAAACTTGGCAAAACATCACAAAAACAAATCAAAACCATACAAAAAATTCCAAAAACCTGACAAAATAGTTTAGAACCTGCCAAAACTGATCAAAACATTCTGAAAAGATGCCAAAATACTAGAAAACCAGTCAGAAGTGATCGAAACTTTCAATAACTTGCCAAAACATCATCAAAACAAATGAAAGCAAACCAAAACATTCCAAATACCCGCCAAAATATTTTAAAACCCGCCAAAAGGAATCCAAACGTTCCACAACCTGCCAAGACAATATAAACAACACAAGAGAAAACAAAACATTCTAAAACACCACCAAAACATTCCGAAAACCCGACAAAACATCATAAAAACAAAGCAAAACAAACCAAACAATAGGAGGAACACGGCAATATATTGGCAAGCAAGAGACGGAGAGCGCGGCACCTTCTAGGAGGCCAAGAAGGAAGCCGCACAACACCTGCACTGTGTCTGCAACTTTCAAACTGCTAGAAGCTAGTGGATTGCCACTGGCCTGCCTCTTCAATTGCCATTAGCATTCCAATGGAAGCTATTCTTGGACAACTTTGCTCTGCTTGCTGCTAGTTCTGCCCCAGCCTACCATAGATAACCTTGCTCTTGCCTTGAGGCTCTGAGATGCCAAGAACTTGTCAACTTCAAAGGGCGGGCCGGGCTACATCTACTCAGCTGCCACAGTTTCTCCTTGCTAGACCTAGTGGGAAAGCATTTTGCTGAGATGCAGAAGGCAAGAAACGCAGAATACGGAGACGCGGAGCTGTCCCAAGTGCCGCTGCCAGGCGTCTTTCCGCAGAAGGAGCGCCCCGGAGCGCACCGCAACCGGCACCGTCATCTCTGCGCAAAGAGCCAAAATATTTTCAAACCCGCCAAAACTCATCCAAAAATATTTTCAAACCCGCCAAAATAGAAAACCAGACAGAAGTCATCAATACATTCGAAAAAACCTGACAAAACATGATCAAGCCCACCAAAGCTAATCCAAACACACCAAAAACTGGGCTAAACAGAATCAAAACAAATCAAAACAAATCGAAACCTTCTAAAAACCGGCCAAAATATTTCAAAACCCGTCAAAACTAATCAAAACATTCCAAACACCCGCCAAAACATTCCGAATACCCGCCAAAACATTCCAAATACCCGCCAAAAAGAATCCAAACATTCCAAAACCTGCCAATACAATAAAAACAACTCAAGAGAATACAAAACATTCTAAAACCCAACCAAAACATTCCGAAAACCCACCAAAACATCATAAAAACAAATCAAAACCAACCAAAATGTTCCGAAAACCCGACAAAATGATTTAGACCCACAAAACTCATCAAAACATTCTGAAAAGCTGCTAAAACATTAGACAACCAGCCAGAACTGATCAAAACATTCAAAAAACTTGGCAAAACGTCACAAAAACAAATCAAAACCATACAAAAAATTCCAAAAACCTGACAAAATAGTTTAGAACCTGCCAAAACTGATCAAAACATTCTGAAAAGATGCCAAAATACTAGAAAACCAGTCAGAAGTGATCGAAACTTTCAATAACTTGCCAAAACATCATCAAAACAAATGAAAGCAAACCAAAACATTCCAAATACCCGCCAAAATATTTTAAAACCCGCCAAAAGGAATCCAAACGTTCCACAACCTGCCAAGACAATATAAACAACACAAGAGAAAACAAAACATTCTGAAACACCACCAAAACATTCCGAAAACCCGACAAAACATCATAAAAACAAAGCAAAACAAACCAAACAATAGGAGGAACACGGCAATATATTGGCAAGCAAGAGACGGAGAGCGCGGCACCTTCTAGGAGGCCAAGAAGGAAGCCGCACAACACCTGCACTGTGTCTGCAACTTTCAAACTGCTAGAAGCTAGTGGATTGCCACTGGCCTGCCTCTTCAATTGCCATTAGCATTCCAATGGAAGCTATTCTTGGACAACTTTGCTCTGCTTGCTGCTAGTTCTGCCCCAGCCTACCATAGATAACCTTGCTCTTGCCTTGAGGCTCTGAGATGCCAAGAACTTGTCAACTTCAAAGGGCGGGCCGGGCTACATCTACTCAGCTGCCACAGTTTCTCCTTGCTAGACCTAGTGGGAAAGCATTTTGCTGAGATGCAGAAGGCAAGAAACGCAGAATACGGAGACGCGGAGCTGTCCCAAGTGCCGCTGCCAGGCGTCTTTCCGCAGAAGGAGCGCCCCGGAGCGCACCGCAACCGGCACCGTCATCTCTGCGCAAAGAGCCAAAATATTTTCAAACCCGCCAAAACTCATCCAAAAATATTTTCAAACCCGCCAAAATAGAAAACCAGACAGAGGTGATCAATACATTCGAAAAAACCAGACAAAACATGATCAAGCCCACCAAAGCTAATCCAAACACACCAAAAACTGGGCTAAACAGAATCAAAACAAATCAAAACAAATCGAAACCTTCTAAAAACCGGCCAAAATATTTCAAAACCCGTCAAAACTAATCAAAACATTCCAAACACCCGCCAAAACATTCCGAATACCCGCCAAAACATTCCAAATACCCGCCAAAAAGAATCCAAACATTCCAAAACCTGCCAATACAATAAAAACAACTCAAGAGAATACAAAACATTCTAAAACCCAACCAAAACATTCCGAAAACCCACCAAAACATCATAAAAACAAATCAAAACCAACCAAAATGTTCCGAAAACCCGCCAAAATGATTTAGACCAGCAAAACTCATCAAAACATTCTGAAAAGATGCCAAAACATTAGACAACCAGCCAGAACTGATCAAAACATTCAAAAAACTTGGCAAAACATCACAAAAACAAATCAAAACTAACCAAAAAATTCCAAAACCTTGACAAAATAGTTTAGAACCTGCCAAAACTGATCAAAACATTCTGAAAAGATGCCAAAATACTAGAAAACCAGTCAGAAGTGATCGAAACTTTCAATAACTTGCCAAAACATCATCAAAACAAATGAAAGCAAACCAAAACATTCCAAATACCCGCCAAAATATTTTAAAACCCGCCAAAAGGAATCCAAACGTTCCACAACCTGCCAAGACAATATAAACAACACAAGAGAAAACAAAACATTCTAAAACACCACCAAAACATTCCGAAAACCCGACAAAACATCATAAAAACAAAGCAAAACAAACCAAACAATAGGAGGAACACGGCAATATATTGGCAAGCAAGAGACGGAGAGCGCGGCACCTTCTAGGAGGCCAAGAAGGAAGCCGCACAACACCTGCACTGTGTCTGCAACTTTCAAACTGCTAGAAGCTAGTGGCTTGCCACTGGCCTGCCTCTTCAATTGCCATTAGCATTCCAATGGAAGCTATTCTTGGACAACTTTGCTCTGCTTGCTGCTAGTTCTGCCCAGGCCTACCATAGAGAACCTTGCTCTTGCCTTGAGGCTCTGAGATGCCAAGAACTTGTCAACTTCAAAGGGCGGGCCGGGCTACATCTACTCAGCTGCCACAGTTTCTCCTTGCTAGACCTAGTGGGAAAGCATTTTGCTGAGATGCAGAAGGCAAGAAACGCAGAATACGGAGACGCGGAGCTGTCCCAAGTGCCGCTGCCAGGCGTCTTTCCGCAGAAGGAGCGCCCCGGAGCGCACCGCAACCGGCACCGTCATCTCTGCGCAAAGAGCCAAAATATTTTCAAACCCGCCAAAACTAATCCAAAAATATTTTCAAACCCACCAAAATAGAAAACCAGACAGAGGTGATCAATACATTCGAAAAAACCGGACAAAACATGATAAAGCCCACCAAAGCTAATCCAAACACACCAAAAACTGGGCTAAACAGAATCAAAACAAATCAAAACAAATCGAAACCTTCTAAAAACCGTCCAAAATATTTCAAAACCAGTCAAAACTAATCAAAACATTCCGAACACCCGCCAAAACATTCCGAACACCCGCCAAAAGGAATCCAAACATTCCAAAACCTGCCAGCACAATAAAAACAACTCAAGAGAATACAAAACATTCTAAAACCCAACCAAAACATTCCGAAAACCCGCCAAAACATCATAAAAACAAATCAAAACCAACCAAAATATTCCGAAAACCCGCCAAAATGATTTAGACCCGCAAAACTCATCAAAACATTCTGAAAAGATGCCAAAACATTAGAAAACCAGCCAGAACTGATCAAAACATTCAAAAAACTTGGCAAAACATCACAAAAACAAATCAAAACCAAAAAAAAAATTCCAAAAACCTGACAAAATAGTTTAGAACCTGCCAAAACTGATCAAAACATTCTGAAAAGATGCCAAAATACTAGAAAACCAGTCAGAAGTGATCGAAACTTTCAATAACTTGCCAAAACATAATCAAAAGAAATGAAAGCAAACCAAAACATTCCAAATACCTGCCAAAACATTTGAATACCCGCCAAAAGGAATCCAAATGTTCCACAACACCTGCACTGTGTCTGCAACTTTCAAACTGCTAGAAGCTAGCGGCTTGCCATTGGCCTGCCTCTTCAATTGCCATTAGCATTTCAATGGAAGCTATTCTTGGAAAACTTTGCTCTGCTTGCTGCTAGTTCTGCCCCAGCCTACCATAGATAACCTTGCTCTTGCCTTGAGGCTCTGAGATGCCAAGAACTTGTCAACTTCAAAGGGCGGGCCGGGCTACATCTACTCAGCTGCCACAGTTTCTCCTTGCTAGACCTAGTGGGAAAGCATTTTGCTGAGATGCAGAAGGCAAGAAACGCACAATACGGAGACGCGGAGCTGTCCCAAGTGCCGCTGCCAGGCGTCTTTCCGCAGAAGGAGCGCCCCGGAGCGCACCGCAACCGGCACCGTCATCTCTGCGCAAAGAGCCAAAATATTTTCAAACCCACCAAAACTAATCCAAAAATATTTTCAAACCCGCCAAAATAGAAAACCAGACAGAGGTGATCAATACATTCGAAAAAACCGGACAAAACATGATAAAGCCCACCAAAGCTAATCCAAACACACCAAAAACTGAGCTAAACAGAATCAAAACAAATCAAAACAAATCGAAACCTTCTAAAAACCGGCCAAAATATTTCAAAACCCGTCAAAACTAATCAAAACATTCCGAACACCCGCCAAAACATTCCGAACACCCGCCAAAAGGAATCCAAACATTCCAAAACCTGCCAACACAATAAAAACAACTCAAGAGAATACAAGACATTCTGAAACCCAACCAAGACATTCCGAAAACCCGCCAAAACATCATAAAAACAAATAAAAACCAACCAAAATATTCCGAAAACCCGCCAAAATAATTTGGACCCGCAAAACTCATCAAAACATTCTGAAAAGATGCCAAAACATTAGAAAACCAGCCAGAACTGATCAAAACATTCAAAAAACTTGGCAAAACATCATAAAAACAAATCAAAACCAACCAAAAAATTCCAAAAACTTGACAAAATAGTTTAGAACCTGCCAAAACTGATCAAAACATTCTGAAAAGATGCCAAAATACTAGAAAACCAGTCAGAAGTGATCGAAACTTTCAATAACTTGCCAAAACATCATCAAAACAAATGAAAGCAAACCAAAACATTCCAAATACCCGCCAAAATATTTTAAAACCCGCCAAAAGGAATCCAAACGTTCCACAACCTGCCAAGACAATAAAAACAACACAAGAGAAAACAAAACATTCTAAAACACCACCAAAATATTTCGAAAATCCGCCAAAACATCTTAAAAACAAATCAAAACAAACCAAACAATAGGAGGAACACGGCAACATATTGGCAAGCAAGAGACGGAGAGCGCGGCACCTTCTAGGAGGCCAAGAAGGAAGCCGCACAACACCTGCACTGTGTCTGCAACTTTCAAACTGCTAGAAGCTAGTGGCTTGCCACTGGCCTGCCTCTTCAATTGCCATTAGCATTCCAATGGAAGCTATTCTTGGACAACTTTGCTCTGCTTGCTGCTAGTTCTGCCCCAGCCTACCATAGATAACCTTGCTCTTGCCTTGAGGCTCTGAGATGCCAAGAACTTGTCAACTTCAAAGGGCGGGCCGGGCTACATCTACTCAGCTGCCACAGTTTATCCTTGCTAGACCTAGTGGGAAAGCATTTTGCTGAGATGCAGAAGGCAAGAAACGCAGAATACGGAGACGCGGAGCTGTCCCAAGTGCCGCTGCCAGGCGTCTTTCCGCAGAAGGAGCGCCCCGGAGCGCACCGCAACCGGCACCGTCATCTCTGCGCAAAGAGCCAAAATATTTTCAAACCCGCCAAAACTCATCCAAAAATATTTTCAAAGCCGCCAAAATAGAAAACCAGACAGAGGTGATCAATACATTCGAAAAAACCGGACAAAACATGATCAAGCCCACCAAAGCTAATCCAAACACACCAAAAACTGGGCTAAACAGAATCAAAACAAATCAAAACAAATCGAAACCTTCTAAAAACCGGCCAAAATATTTCAAAACCCGTCAAAACTAATCAAAACATTCCGAACACCCGCCAAAACATTCCGAACACCCGCCAAAAGGAATCCAAACATTCCAAAACCTGCCAACACAATAAAAACAACTCAAGAGAATACAAGACATTCTGAAACCCAACCAAGACATTCCGAAAACCCGCCAAAACATCATAAAAACAAATAAAAACCAACCAAAATATTCCGAAAACCCGCCAAAATAATTTGGACCCGCAAAACTCATCAAAACATTCTGAAAAGATGCCAAAACATTAGAAAACCAGCCAGAACTGATCAAAACATTCAAAAAACTTGGCAAAACATCATAAAAACAAATCAAAACCAACCAAAAAATTCCAAAAACTTGACAAAATAGTTTAGAACCTGCCAAAACTGATCAAAACATTCTGAAAAGATGCCAAAATACTAGAAAACCAGTCAGAAGTGATCGAAACTTTCAATAACTTGCCAAAACATCATCAAAACAAATGAAAGCAAACCAAAACATTCCAAATACCTGCCAAAATATTTTAAAACCCGCCAAAAGGAATCCAAACGTTCCAACACCTGCCAAGACAATAAAAGCAACACAAGAGAAAACAAAACATTCTAAAACACCACCAAGACATTCCGAAAACCCGCCAAAACATCATAAAAACAAATAAAAACCAACCAAAATATTCCGAAAACCCGCCAAAATAATTTGGACCCGCAAAACTCATCAAAACATTCTGAAAAGATGCCAAAACATTAGAAAACCAGCCAGAACTGATCAAAACATTCAAAAAACTTGGCAAAACATCATAAAAACAAATCAAAACCAACCAAAAAATTCCAAAAACTTGACAAAATAGTTTAGAACCTGCCAAAACTGATCAAAACATTCTGAAAAGATGCCAAAATACTAGAAAACCAGTCAGAAGTGATCAAAACTTTCAATAACTTGCCAAAACATCATCAAAACCAATGAAAGCAAACCAAAACATTCCAAATACCTGCCAAAATATTTTAAAACCCGCCAAAAGGAATCCAAACGTTCCAACACCTGCCAAGACAATAAAAGCAACACAAGAGAAAACAAAACATTCTAAAACACCACCAAAACATTCCGAAAACCCGCCAAAACATCTTAAAAACAAATCAAAACAAACCAAACAATAGGAGGAACACGGCAACATATTGGCAAGCAAGAGACGGAGAGCGCGGCACCTTCTAGGAGGCCAAGAAGGAAGCCGCACAACACCTGCACTGTGTCTGCAACTTTCAAACTGCTAGAAGCTAGTGGCTTGCCACTGGCCTGCCTCTTCAATTGCCATTAGCATTCCAATGGAAGCTATTCTTGGACAACTTTGCTCTGCTTGCTGCTAGTTCTGCCCCAGCCTACCATAGATAACCTTGCTCTTGCCTTGAGGCTCTGAGATGCCAAGAACTTGTCAACTTCAAAGGGCGGGCCGGGCTACATCTACTCAGCTGCCACAGTTTATCCTTGCTAGACCTAGTGGGAAAGCATTTTGCTGAGATGCAGAAGGCAAGAAACGCAGAATACGGAGACGCGGAGCTGTCCCAAGTGCCGCTGCCAGGCGTCTTTCCGCAGAAGGAGCGCCCCGGAGCGCACCGCAACCGGCACCGTCATCTCTGCGCAAAGAGCCAAAATATTTTCAAACCCGCCAAAACTCATCCAAAAATATTTTCAAACCCGCCAAAATAGAAAACCAGACAGAGGTGATCAATACATTCGAAAAAACCGGACAAAACATGATCAAGCCCACCAAAGCTAATCCAAACACACCAAAAACTGGGCTAAACAGAATCAAAACAAATCAAAACAAATCGAAACCTTCTAAAAACCCGCCAAAATATTTCAAAACCCGTCAAAACTAATCAAAACATTCCGAACACCCGCCAAAACATTCCGAACACCCGCCAAAAGGAATCCAAACATTCCAAAACCTGCCAACACAATAAAAACAACTCAAGAGAATACAAGACATTCTGAAACCCAACCAAGACATTCCGAAAACCCGCCAAAACATCATAAAAACAAATAAAAACCAACCAAAATATTCCGAAAACCCGCCAAAATAATTTGGACCCGCAAAACTCATCAAAACATTCTGAAAAGATGCCAAAACATTAGAAAACCAGCCAGAACTGATCAAAACATTCAAAAAACTTGGCAAAACATCATAAAAACAAATCAAAACCAACCAAAAAATTCCAAAAACTTGACAAAATAGTTTAGAACCTGCCAAAACTGATCAAAGCATTCTGAAAACATGCCAAAATACTAGAAAACCAGTCAGAAGTGATCGAAATATTCAATAACTTGCCAAAATATAATCAAAACAAATGAAAGCAAACCAAAACATTCCAAATACCCGCCAAAATATTTTAAAACCCGCCAAAAGGAATCCTAATATTCCACAACCTGCCAAGACAATAAAAACAACACAAGAGAAAACAAAACATTCTAAAACACCACCAAAATATTTCGAAAATCCGCCAAAACATCTTAAAAACAAATCAAAACAAACCAAACAATAGGAGGAACACGGCAACATATTGGCAAGCAAGAGACGGAGAGCGCGGCACCTTCTAGGAGGCCAAGAAGGAAGCCGCACAACACCTGCACTGTGTCTGCAACTTTCAAACTGCTAGAAGCTAGTGGCTTGCCACTGGCCTGCCTCTTCAATTGCCATTAGCATTCCAATGGAAGCTATTCTTGGACAACTTTGCTCTGCTTGCTGCTAGTTCTGCCCCAGCCTACCATAGATAACCTTGCTCTTGCCTTGAGGCTCTGAGATGCCAAGAACTTGTCAACTTCAAAGGGCGGGCCGGGCTACATCTACTCAGCTGCCACAGTTTCTCCTTGCTAGACCTAGTGGGAAAGCATTTTGCTGAGATGCAGAAGGCAAGAAACGCAGAATACGGAGACGCGGAGCTGTCCCAAGTGCCGCTGCCAGGCGTCTTTCCGCAGAAGGAGCGCCCCGGAGCGCACCGCAACCGGCACCGTCATCTCTGCGCAAAGAGCCAAAATATTTTCAAACCCGCCAAAACTCATCCAAAAATATTTTCAAAGCCGCCAAAATAGAAAACCAGACAGAGGTGATCAATACATTCGAAAAAACCGGACAAAACATGATCAAGCCCACCAAAGCTAATCCAAACACACCAAAAACTGGGCTAAACAGAATCAAAACAAATCAAAACAAATCGAAACCTTCTAAAAACCGGCCAAAATATTTCAAAACCCGTCAAAACTAATCAAAACATTCCGAACACCCGCCAAAACATTCCGAACACCCGCCAAAAGGAATCCAAACATTCCAAAACCTGCCAACACAATAAAAACAACTCAAGAGAATACAAGACATTCTGAAACCCAACCAAGACATTCCGAAAACCCGCCAAAACATCATAAAAACAAATAAAAACCAACCAAAATATTCCGAAAACCCGCCAAAATAATTTGGACCCGCAAAACTCATCAAAACATTCTGAAAAGATGCCAAAACATTAGAAAACCAGCCAGAACTGATCAAAACATTCAAAAAACTTGGCAAAACATCATAAAAACAAATCAAAACCAACCAAAAAATTCCAAAAACTTGACAAAATAGTTTAGAACCTGCCAAAACTGATCAAAACATTCTGAAAAGATGCCAAAATACTAGAAAACCAGTCAGAAGTGATCAAAACTTTCAATAACTTGCCAAAACATCATCAAAACCAATGAAAGCAAACCAAAACATTCCAAATACCCGCCAAAATATTTTAAAACCCGCCAAAAGGAATCCAAACGTTCCAACACCTGCCAAGACAATAAAAGCAACACAAGAGAAAACAAAACATTCTAAAACACCACCAAAACATTCCGAAAACCCGCCAAAACATCTTAAAAACAAATCAAAACAAACCAAACAATAGGAGGAACACGGCAACATATTGGCAAGCAAGAGACGGAGAGCGCGGCACCTTCTAGGAGGCCAAGAAGGAAGCCGCACAACACCTGCACTGTGTCTGCAACTTTCAAACTGCTAGAAGCTAGTGGCTTGCCACTGGCCTGCCTCTTCAATTGCCATTAGCATTCCAATGGAAGCTATTCTTGGACAACTTTGCTCTGCTTGCTGCTAGTTCTGCCCCAGCCTACCATAGATAACCTTGCTCTTGCCTTGAGGCTCTGAGATGCCAAGAACTTGTCAACTTCAAAGGGCGGGCCGGGCTACATCTACTCAGCTGCCACAGTTTATCCTTGCTAGACCTAGTGGGAAAGCATTTTGCTGAGATGCAGAAGGCAAGAAACGCAGAATACGGAGACGCGGAGCTGTCCCAAGTGCCGCTGCCAGGCGTCTTTCCGCAGAAGGAGCGCCCCGGAGCGCACCGCAACCGGCACCGTCATCTCTGCGCAAAGAGCCAAAATATTTTCAAACCCGCCAAAACTCATCCAAAAATATTTTCAAAGCCGCCAAAATAGAAAACCAGACAGAGGTGATCAATACATTCGAAAAAACCGGACAAAACATGATCAAGCCCACCAAAGCTAATCCAAACACACCAAAAACTGGGCTAAACAGAATCAAAACAAATCAAAACAAATCGAAACCTTCTAAAAACCGGCCAAAATATTTCAAAACCCGTCAAAACTAATCAAAACATTCCGAACACCCGCCAAAACATTCCGAACACCCGCCAAAAGGAATCCAAACATTCCAAAACCTGCCAACACAATAAAAACAACTCAAGAGAATACAAGACATTCTGAAACCCAACCAAGACATTCCGAAAACCCGCCAAAACATCATAAAAACAAATAAAAACCAACCAAAATATTCCGAAAACCCGCCAAAATAATTTGGACCCGCAAAACTCATCAAAACATTCTGAAAAGATGCCAAAACATTAGAAAACCAGCCAGAACTGATCAAAACATTCAAAAAACTTGGCAAAACATCATAAAAACAAATCAAAACCAACCAAAAAATTCCAAAAACTTGACAAAATAGTTTAGAACCTGCCAAAACTGATCAAAACATTCTGAAAAGATGCCAAAATACTAGAAAACCAGTCAGAAGTGATCGAAACTTTCAATAACTTGCCAAAACATCATCAAAACAAATGAAAGCAAACCAAAACATTCCAAATACCTGCCAAAATATTTTAAAACCCGCCAAAAGGAATCCAAACGTTCCAACACCTGCCAAGACAATAAAAGCAACACAAGAGAAAACAAAACATTCTAAAACACCACCAAGACATTCCGAAAACCCGCCAAAACATCATAAAAACAAATAAAAACCAACCAAAATATTCCGAAAACCCGCCAAAATAATTTGGACCCGCAAAACTCATCAAAACATTCTGAAAAGATGCCAAAACATTAGAAAACCAGCCAGAACTGATCAAAACATTCAAAAAACTTGGCAAAACATCATAAAAACAAATCAAAACCAACCAAAAAATTCCAAAAACTTGACAAAATAGTTTAGAACCTGCCAAAACTGATCAAAACATTCTGAAAAGATGCCAAAATACTAGAAAACCAGTCAGAAGTGATCAAAACTTTCAATAACTTGCCAAAACATCATCAAAACAAATGAAAGCAAACCAAAACATTCCAAATACCTGCCAAAATATTTTAAAACCCGCCAAAAGGAATCCAAACGTTCCAACACCTGCCAAGACAATAAAAGCAACACAAGAGAAAACAAAACATTCTAAAACACCACCAAAACATTCCGAAAACCCGACAAAACATCTTAAAAACAAATCAAAACAAACCAAACAATAGGAGGAACACGGCAACATATTGGCAAGCAAGAGACGGAGAGCGCGGCACCTTCTAGGAGGCCAAGAAGGAAGCCGCACAACACCTGCACTGTGTCTGCAACTTTCAAACTGCTAGAAGCTAGTGGCTTGCCACTGGCCTGCCTCTTCAATTGCCATTAGCATTCCAATGGAAGCTATTCTTGGACAACTTTGCTCTGCTTGCTGCTAGTTCTGCCCCAGCCTACCATAGATAACCTTGCTCTTGCCTTGAGGCTCTGAGATGCCAAGAACTTGTCAACTTCAAAGGGCGGGCCGGGCTACATCTACTCAGCTGCCACAGTTTATCCTTGCTAGACCTAGTGGGAAAGCATTTTGCTGAGATGCAGAAGGCAAGAAACGCAGAATACGGAGACGCGGAGCTGTCCCAAGTGCCGCTGCCAGGCGTCTTTCCGCAGAAGGAGCGCCCCGGAGCGCACCGCAACCGGCACCGTCATCTCTGCGCAAAGAGCCAAAATATTTTCAAACCCGCCAAAACTCATCCAAAAATATTTTCAAACCCGCCAAAATAGAAAACCAGACAGAGGTGATCAATACATTCGAAAAAACCGGACAAAACATGATCAAGCCCACCAAAGCTAATCCAAACACACCAAAAACTGGGCTAAACAGAATCAAAACAAATCAAAACAAATCGAAACCTTCTAAAAACCCGCCAAAATATTTCAAAACCCGTCAAAACTAATCAAAACATTCCGAACACCCGCCAAAACATTCCGAACACCCGCCAAAAGGAATCCAAACATTCCAAAACCTGCCAACACAATAAAAACAACTCAAGAGAATACAAGACATTCTGAAACCCAACCAAGACATTCCGAAAACCCGCCAAAACATCATAAAAACAAATAAAAACCAACCAAAATATTCCGAAAACCCGCCAAAATAATTTGGACCCGCAAAACTCATCAAAACATTCTGAAAAGATGCCAAAACATTAGAAAACCAGCCAGAACTGATCAAAACATTCAAAAAACTTGGCAAAACATCATAAAAACAAATCAAAACCAACCAAAAAATTCCAAAAACTTGACAAAATAGTTTAGAACCTGCCAAAACTGATCAAAGCATTCTGAAAACATGCCAAAATACTAGAAAACCAGTCAGAAGTGATCGAAATATTCAATAACTTGCCAAAATATAATCAAAACAAATGAAAGCAAACCAAAACATTCCAAATACCCGCCAAAATATTTTAAAACCCGCCAAAAGGAATCCTAATATTCCACAACCTGCCAAGACAATAAAAACAACACAAGAGAAAACAAAACATTCTAAAACACCACCAAAATATTTCGAAAATCCGCCAAAACATCTTAAAAACAAATCAAAACAAACCAAACAATAGGAGGAACACGGCAACATATTGGCAAGCAAGAGACGGAGAGCGCGGCACCTTCTAGGAGGCCAAGAAGGAAGCCGCACAACACCTGCACTGTGTCTGCAACTTTCAAACTGCTAGAAGCTAGTGGCTTGCCACTGGCCTGCCTCTTCAATTGCCATTAGCATTCCAATGGAAGCTATTCTTGGACAACTTTGCTCTGCTTGCTGCTAGTTCTGCCCCAGCCTACCATAGATAACCTTGCTCTTGCCTTGAGGCTCTGAGATGCCAAGAACTTGTCAACTTCAAAGGGCGGGCCGGGCTACATCTACTCAGCTGCCACAGTTTCTCCTTGCTAGACCTAGTGGGAAAGCATTTTGCTGAGATGCAGAAGGCAAGAAACGCAGAATACGGAGACGCGGAGCTGTCCCAAGTGCCGCTGCCAGGCGTCTTTCCGCAGAAGGAGCGCCCCGGAGCGCACCGCAACCGGCACCGTCATCTCTGCGCAAAGAGCCAAAATATTTTCAAACCCGCCAAAACTCATCCAAAAATATTTTCAAAGCCGCCAAAATAGAAAACCAGACAGAGGTGATCAATACATTCGAAAAAACCGGACAAAACATGATCAAGCCCACCAAAGCTAATCCAAACACACCAAAAACTGGGCTAAACAGAATCAAAACAAATCAAAACAAATCGAAACCTTCTAAAAACCGGCCAAAATATTTCAAAACCCGTCAAAACTAATCAAAACATTCCGAACACCCGCCAAAACATTCCGAACACCCGCCAAAAGGAATCCAAACATTCCAAAACCTGCCAACACAATAAAAACAACTCAAGAGAATACAAGACATTCTGAAACCCAACCAAGACATTCCGAAAACCCGCCAAAACATCATAAAAACAAATAAAAACCAACCAAAATATTCCGAAAACCCGCCAAAATAATTTGGACCCGCAAAACTCATCAAAACATTCTGAAAAGATGCCAAAACATTAGAAAACCAGCCAGAACTGATCAAAACATTCAAAAAACTTGGCAAAACATCATAAAAACAAATCAAAACCAACCAAAAAATTCCAAAAACTTGACAAAATAGTTTAGAACCTGCCAAAACTGATCAAAACATTCTGAAAAGATGCCAAAATACTAGAAAACCAGTCAGAAGTGATCAAAACTTTCAATAACTTGCCAAAACATCATCAAAACCAATGAAAGCAAACCAAAACATTCCAAATACCTGCCAAAATATTTTAAAACCCGCCAAAAGGAATCCAAACGTTCCAACACCTGCCAAGACAATAAAAGCAACACAAGAGAAAACAAAACATTCTAAAACACCACCAAAACATTCCGAAAACCCGCCAAAACATCTTAAAAACAAATCAAAACAAACCAAACAATAGGAGGAACACGGCAACATATTGGCAAGCAAGAGACGGAGAGCGCGGCACCTTCTAGGAGGCCAAGAAGGAAGCCGCACAACACCTGCACTGTGTCTGCAACTTTCAAACTGCTAGAAGCTAGTGGCTTGCCACTGGCCTGCCTCTTCAATTGCCATTAGCATTCCAATGGAAGCTATTCTTGGACAACTTTGCTCTGCTTGCTGCTAGTTCTGCCCCAGCCTACCATAGATAACCTTGCTCTTGCCTTGAGGCTCTGAGATGCCAAGAACTTGTCAACTTCAAAGGGCGGGCCGGGCTACATCTACTCAGCTGCCACAGTTTCTCCTTGCTAGACCTAGTGGGAAAGCATTTTGCTGAGATGCAGAAGGCAAGAAACGCAGAATACGGAGACGCGGAGCTGTCCCAAGTGCCGCTGCCAGGCGTCTTTCCGCAGAAGGAGCGCCACGGAGCGCACCGCAACCGGCACCGTCATCTCTGCGCAAAGAGCCAAAATATTTTCAAACCCGCCAAAACTCATCCAAAAATATTTTCAAACCCGCCAAAATAGAAAACCAGACAGAGGTGATCAATACATTCGAAAAAACCGGACAAAACATGATCAAGCCCACCAAAGCTAATCCAAACACACCAAAAACTGGGCTAAACAGAATCAAAACAAATCAAAACAAATCGAAACCTTCTAAAAACCGGCCAAAATATTTCAAAACCCGTCAAAACTAATCAAAACCTTCCGAACACCCGCCAAAACATTCCGAACACCCGCCAAAAGGAATCCAAACATTCCAAAACCTGCCAACACAATAAAAACAACTCAAGAGAATACAAGACATTCTGAAACCCAACCAAGACATTCCGAAAACCCGCCAAAACATCATAAAAACAAATAAAAACCAACCAAAATATTCCGAAAACCCGCCAAAATAATTTGGACCCGCAAAACTCATCAAAACATTCTGAAAAGATGCCAAAACATTAGAAAACCAGCCAGAACTGATCAAAACATTCAAAAAACTTGGCAAAACATCATAAAAACAAATCAAAACCAACCAAAAAATTCCAAAAACTTGACAAAATAGTTTAGAACCTGCCAAAACTGATCAAAGCATTCTGAAAAGATGCCAAAATACTAGAAAACCAGTCAGAAGTGATCGAAATATTCAATAACTTGCCAAAATATAATCAAAACAAATGAAAGCAAACCAAAACATTCCAAATACCCGCCAAAATATTTTAAAACCCGCCAAAATGAATCCAAATATTCCAAAACCTGCCACGTCAATAAAAACTACACAAGAGAAAAAAAAACATTCTAAAACACCACCGAAACATTCCGAAAACCAGCTAAAAGATTCCAAAATCCGGCAAAAATTAATAAAAACAAAACTAAGGCAAAGAAAACATTCTTTAAACACACCAAGTATTTCAAAACCTGTCATAAGTCATCAAAATATTCTAAAACCCAGTCAAACAAAAATAAAAACCTTCCAAAACATGACAAAGCCCAAAAAAACTTATCCAAAAACACCAAAAACCCGCCAGAGTTTTAGAAACACAAAACAAATCAAAACATTCTAAAAACCCAACAAGAACATTTTTTAACTTGCCCGAATGAATCAAAACATTCTAAAACCCCCCATATCATATTAAAAACTTATCAAAATCAACCAAAACCTTCTGAAAAGACATCAAAACATTCCAGAAACCCGCCATAATATTCTAGAATCCCCAAAAACTGATCAAAATATTGTGAGAACACGACACCACAGGAAAAATCTCAGCAAAACTAATCCAAACACATCAAAATATAATAAAGAACAATCTAAAAAATCGCGTGGGAAGCCATGATCTTGTAGCAGTTAGAGAGATGCGGACACTGTCCGGGTGTTGTGCGGCTTCACTCCTCGCATCGTAGAAGGTACCGCGCTCTCCGTCTCTCGGATGCGATCAAGCGGCTCTTCGCGCAGAGAGCACTGTGCCGGTCACTGTGCGCTGCGGAGCTCTCTTTCTGCCGAAAGACGCCTGGCAGCGGCACTTAACTTCGGACAGCTCCCTATCGCCGTATTCTCCATTTCTTGTCTTCTGCGTCTCAGCAAAATGCTTTTCCACTGTGTCTAGCAAGGAGAAACTGTGCCAGCACAGTATACGTGCCCGGACTTGTGTTCTCAATTCCCGAGTTCTCGGCATCTCAAAAACTAACGGGAAGAGCAAGGTTATCTATGGTGGGCTGCGGCAAAACTAAACGCAAGCAGAGCAAAGTTGTGCAAGAATACCTTCCTTACGGATGCTAATGGCAATTGAAGAGGCAGGCAAGTGGTAAGCCTTGAAATTCTAGCAGTTAGAAAGATGCAGACAAGGTCCGGGTGTTGTGCGGCTTCACTCCTCGCATCGTAGAAGGTACCGCGCTCTCCGTCTCTCGGATGCGATCAAGCGGCTCTTCGCGCAGAGAGCACTGTGCCGGTCACTGTGCGCTGCGGAGCTCTCGTTCTGCCGAAAGACGCCTGGCAGCGGCACTTAACTTCGGAGAGCTCCGTATCTCCGTATTCTGCATTTCTTGTCTTCTGCGTCTCAGCAAAATGCTTTTCCACTGTGTCTAGCAAGGAGAAACTGTGCCAGCACAGTATACGTGCCCGGACTTGTGTTCTCAATTCCCGAGTTCTCGGCATCTCAAAAACTAACGGGAAGAGAAAGGTTATCTATGGTGTGCTGGGGCAGGACTAGACGCAAGCAGAGCAAAGTTGTGCAAGAATACCTTCCGTTCGGATGCTAATGGCAATTGAAGAGGCAGGCAAGTGGTAAGCCTTGAAATTCTAGCAGTTAGAAAGATGCAGACAAGGTCCGGGTGTTGTGCGGCTTCACTCCTCGCATCGTAGAAGGTACCGCGCTCTCCGTCTCTCGGATGCGATCAAGCGGCTCTTCGCGCAGAGAGCACTGTGCCGGTCACTGTGCGCTGCGGAGCTCTCTTTCTGCCGAAAGACGCCTGGCAGCGGCACTTAACTTGGGAGAGCTCCGTATCTCCGTATTCTGCATTTCTTGTCTTCTGCGTCTCAGCAAAATGCTTTTCCACTGTGTCTAGCAAGGAGAAACTGTGCCAGCACAGTATACGTGCCCGGACTTGTGTTCTCAATTCCCGAGTTCTCGGCATCTCAAAAACTAACGGGAGGAGCAAGGTTATCTATGGTGGGCTTGGGCAGAACTAGACGCAAGCACAGCAAAGTTGTGCAAGAATACCTTCCGTTCGGATGCTAATGGCAATTGAAGAGGCAGGCAAGTGGTAAGCCTTGAAATTCTAGCAGTTAGAAAGCTGCGGACAACGTCCGGGTGTTGTGCGGCTTCACTCTTCGCATCGTAGAAGGTACCGCGCTCTCCGTCTCTCGGATGCGATCAAGCGGCTCTTCGCGCAGAGAGCACTGTGCCGGTCACTGTGCGCTGCGGAGCTCTCTTTCTGCCGAAAGACGCCTGGCAGCGGCACTAAACTTCGGACAGCTCCGTATCGCCGTATTCTGCATTTCTTGTCTTCTGCGTCTCAGCAAAATGCTTTTCCACTGTGTCTAGCAAGGAGAAACTGTGCCAGCACAGTATACGTGCCCGGACTTGTGTTCTCAATTCCCGAGTTCTCGGCATCTCAAAAACTAACGGGAAGAGAAAGGTTATCTATGGTGTGCTGGGGCAGGACTAGACGCAAGCAGAGCAAAGTTGTGCAAGAATACCTTCCGTTCGGATGCTAATGGCAATTGAAGAGGCAGGCAAGTGGTAAGCCTTGAAATTCTAGCAGTTAGAAAGATGCGGACACAGTCCGGGTGTTGTGCGGCTTCACTCTTCGCATCGTGGGAAGGTACCGCGCTCTCCGTCTCTCGGATGCGATCAAGCGGCTCTTCGCGCAGAGAGCACTGTGCCGGTCACTGTGCGCTGCGGAGCTCTCTTTCTGCCGAAAGACGCCTGGCAGCGGCACTTAACTTCGGACAGCTCCCTATCGCCGTATTCTCCATTTCTTGTCTTCTGCGTCTCAGCAAAATGCTTTTCCACTGTGTCTAGCAAGGAGAAACTGTGCCAGCACAGTATACGTGCCCGGACTTGTGTTTTCAATTCCCGAGTTCTCGGCATCTCAAAAACTAACGGGAAGAGCAAGGTTATCTATGGTGGGCTGCGGCAAAACTAAACGCAAGCACAGCAAAGTTGTGCAAGAATACCTTCCTTACGGATGCTAATGGCAATTGAAGAGGCAGGCAAGTGGTAAGCCTTGAAATTCTAGCAGTTAGAAAGATGCGGACAAGGTCCGGGTGTTGTGCGGCTTCACTCCTCGCATCGTAGAAGGTACCGCGCTCTCCGTCTCTCGGATGCGATCAAGCGGCTCTTCGCGCAGAGAGCACTGTGCCGGTCACTGTGCGCTGCGGAGCTCTCTTTCTGCCGAAAGACGCCTGGCAGCGGCACTTAACTTCGGAGAGCTCCGTATCTCCGTATTCTGCATTTCTTGTCTTCTGCGTCTCAGCAAAATGCTTTTCCACTGTGTCTAGCAAGGAGAAACTGTGCCAGCACAGTATACGTGCCCGGACTTGTGTTCTCAATTCCCGAGTTCTCGGCATCTCAAAAACTAACGGGAAGAGAAAGGTTATCTATGGTGTGCTGGGGCAGGACTAGACGCAAGCAGAGCAAAGTTGTGCAAGAATACCTTCCGTTCGGATGCTAATGGCAATTGAAGAGGCAGGCAAGTGGTAAGCCTTGAAATTCTAGCAGTTAGAAAGATGCAGACAAGGTCCGGGTGTTGTGCGGCTTCACTCCTCGCATCGTAGAAGGTACCGCGCTCTCCGTCTCTCGGATGCGATCAAGCGGCTCTTCGCGCAGAGAGCACTGTGCCGGTCACTGTGCGCTGCGGAGCTCTCTTTCTGCCGAAAGACGCCTGGCAGCGGCACTTAACTTCGGAGAGCTCCGTATCTCCGTATTCTGCATTTCTTGTCTTCTGCGTCTCAGCAAAATGCTTTTCCACTGTGTCTAGCAAGGAGAAACTGTGCCAGCACAGTATACGTGCCCGGACTTGTGTTCTCAATTCCCGAGTTCTCGGCATCTCAAAAACTAACGGGAAGAGAAAGGTTATCTATGGTGGGCTTGGGCAGAACTAGACGCAAGCACAGCAAAGTTGTGCAAGAATACCTTCCGTTCGGATGCTAATGGCAATTGAAGAGGCAGGCAAGTGGTAAGCCTTGAAATTCTAGCAGTTAGAAAGCTGCGGACAACGTCCGGGTGTTGTGCGGCTTCACTCTTCGCATCGTAGAAGGTACCGCGCTCTCCGTCTCTCGGATGCGATCAAGCGGCTCTTCGCGCAGAGAGCACTGTGCCGGTCACTGTGCGCTGCGGAGCTCTCTTTCTGCCGAAAGACGCCTGGCAGCGGCACTAAACTTCGGACAGCTCCGTATCGCCGTATTCTGCATTTCTTGTCTTCTGCGTCTCAGCAAAATGCTTTTCCACTGTGTCTAGCAAGGAGAAACTGTGCCAGCACAGTATACGTGCCCGGACTTGTGTTCTCAATTCCCGAGTTCTCGGCATCTCAAAAACTAACGGGAAGAGAAAGGTTATCTATGGTGTGCTGGGGCAGGACTAGACGCAAGCAGAGCAAAGTTGTGCAAGAATACCTTCCTTACGGATGCTAATGGCAATTGAAGAGGCAGGCAAGTGGTAAGCCTTGAAATTCTAGCAGTTAGAAAGATGCAGACACAGTCCGGGTGTTGTGCGGCTTCACTCTTCGCATCGTGGGAAGGTACCGCGCTCTCCGTCTCTCGGATGCGATCAAGCGGCTCTTCGCGCAGAGAGCACTGTGCCGGTCACTGTGCGCTGCGGAGCTCTCTTTCTGCCGAAAGACGCCTGGCAGCGGCACTTAACTTCGGAGAGCTCCGTATCTCCGTATTCTCCATTTCTTGTCTTCTGCGTCTCAGCAAAATGCTTTTCCACTGTGTCTAGCAAGGAGAA
The DNA here is from genome assembly GCF_036417665.1 of Passer domesticus. Lineage (NCBI taxonomy): Eukaryota > Metazoa > Chordata > Aves > Passeriformes > Passeridae > Passer > Passer domesticus. The sequence goes on along the minus strand of NC_087481.1, from coordinate 12,624,368 downwards.
ACTGTGCCAACACAGTATACGTGCCCGGACTTGTGTTCTCAATTCCCGAGTTCTCGGCATCTCAAAAACTAACGGGAAGAGCAAGGTTATCTATGGTGGGCTGCGGCAAAACTAGACGCAAGCACAGCAAAGTTGTGCAAGAATACCTTCCGTTCGGATGCTAATGGCAATTGAAGAGGCAGGCAAGTGGTAAGCCTTGAAATTCTAGCAGTTAGAAAGATGCAGACAAGGTCCGGGTGTTGTGCGGCTTCACTCTTCGCATCCTAGAAGGTACCGCGCTCTCCGTCTCTCGGATGCGATCAAGCGGCTCTTCGCGCAGAGAGCACTGTGCCGGTCACTGTGCGCTGCGGAGCTCTCTTTCTGCCGAAAGACGCCTGGCAGCGGCACTAAACTTCGGAGAGCTCCGTACCTCCGTATTCTCCATTTCTTGTCTTCTGCGTCTCAGCAAAATGCTTTTCCACTGTGTCTAGCAAGGAGAAACTGTGCCAGCACAGTATACGTGCCCGGACTTGTGTTCTCAATTCCCGAGTTCTCGGCATTTCAAAAACTAACGGGAGGAGCAAGGTTATCTATGGTGGGCTGCGGCAAAACTAGACGCAAGCAGAGCAAAGTTGTGCAAGAATACCTTCCTTTTGGATGCTAATGGCAATTGAAGAGGCAGGCAAGTGGTAAGCCTTGAAATTCTAGCAGTTAGAAAGATGCAGACACAGTCCGGGTGTTGTGCGGCTTCACTCTTCGCATCGTGGGATGGTACCGCGCTCTCCGTCTCTCGGATGCGATCAAGCGGCTCTTCGCGCAGAGAGCACTGTGCCGGTCACTGTGCGCTGCGGAGCTCTCTTTCTGCCGAAAGACGCCTGGCAGCGGCACTTAACTTCGGAGAGCTCCGTATCTCCGTATTCTGCATTTCTTGTCTTCTGCGTCTCAGCAAAATGCTTTTCCACTGTGTCTAGCAAGGAGAAACTGTGCCAGCACAGTATACGTGCCCGGACTTGTGTTCTCAATTCCCGAGTTCTCGGCATCTCAAAAACTAACGGGAAGAGAAAGGTTATCTATGGTGTGCTGGGGCAGGACTAGACGCAAGCAGAGCAAAGTTGTGCAAGAATACCTTCCGTTCGGATGCTAATGGCAATTGAAGAGGCAGGCAAGTGGTAAGCCTTGAAATTCTAGCAGTTAGAAAGATGCGGACACAGTCCGGGTGTTGTGCGGCTTCACTCTTCGCATCGTGGGAAGGTACCGCGCTCTCCGTCTCTCGGATGCGATCAAGCGGCTCTTCGCGCAGAGAGCACTGTGCCGGTCACTGTGCGCTGCGGAGCTCTCTTTCTGCCGAAAGACGCCTGGCAGCGGCACTTAACTTCGGAGAGCTCCCTATCGCCGTATTCTCCATTTCTTGTCTTCTGCGTCTCAGCAAAATGCTTTTCCACTGTGTCTAGCAAGGAGAAACTGTGCCAGCACAGTATACGTGCCCGGACTTGTGTTCTCAATTCCCGAGTTCTCGGCATCTCAAAAACTAACGGGAAGAGCAAGGTTATCTATGGTGGGCTGCGGCAAAACTAGACGCAAGCACAGCAAAGTTGTGCAAGAATACCTTCCTTACGGATGCTAATGGCAATTGAAGAGGCAGGCAAGTGGTAAGCCTTGAAATTCTAGCAGTTAGAAAGATGCGGACAAGGTCCGGGTGTTGTGCGGCTTCACTCCTCGCATCGTAGAAGGTACCGCGCTCTCCGTCTCTCGGATGCGATCAAGCGGCTCTTCGCGCAGAGAGCACTGTGCCGGTCACTGTGCGCTGCGGAGCTCTCTTTCTGCCGAAAGACGCCTGGCAGCGGCACTTAACTTCGGAGAGCTCCGTATCTCCGTATTCTGCATTTCTTGTCTTCTGCGTCTCAGCAAAATGCTTTTCCACTGTGTCTAGCAAGGAGAAACTGTGCCAGCACAGTATACGTGCCCGGACTTGTGTTCTCAATTCCCGAGTTCTCGGCATCTCAAAAACTAACGGGAAGAGCAAGGTTATCTATGGTGGGCTGCGGCAAAACTAGACGCAAGCACAGCAAAGTTGTGCAAGAATACCTTCCTTACGGATGCTAATGGCAATTGAAGAGGCAGGCAAGTGGTAAGCCTTGAAATTCTAGCAGTTAGAAAGATGCGGACAAGGTCCGGGTGTTGTGCGGCTTCACTCCTCGCATCGTAGAAGGTACCGCGCTCTCCGTCTCTCGGATGCGATCAAGCGGCTCTTCGCGCAGAGAGCACTGTGCCGGTCACTGTGCGCTGCGGAGCTCTCTTTCTGCCGAAAGACGCCTGGCAGCGGCACTTAACTTCGGAGAGCTCCGTATCTCCGTATTCTGCATTTCTTGTCTTCTGCGTCTCAGCAAAATGCTTTTCCACTGTGTCTAGCAAGGAGAAACTGTGCCAGCACAGTATACGTGCCCGGACTTGTGTTCTCAATTCCCGAGTTCTCGGCATCTCAAAAACTAACGGGAAGAGAAAGGTTATCTATGGTGTGCTGGGGCAGGACTAGACGCAAGCAGAGCAAAGTTGTGCAAGAATACCTTCCGTTCGGATGCTAATGGCAATTGAAGAGGCAGGCAAGTGGTAAGCCTTGAAATTCTAGCAGTTAGAAAGATGCAGACAAGGTCCGGGTGTTGTGCGGCTTCACTCCTCGCATCGTAGAAGGTACCGCGCTCTCCGTCTCTCGGATGCGATCAAGCGGCTCTTCGCGCAGAGAGCACTGTGCCGGTCACTGTGCGCTGCGGAGCTCTCTTTCTGCCGAAAGACGCCTGGCAGCGGCACTTAACTTCGGAGAGCTCCGTATCTCCGTATTCTGCATTTCTTGTCTTCTGCGTCTCAGCAAAATGCTTTTCCACTGTGTCTAGCAAGGAGAAACTGTGCCAGCACAGTATACGTGCCCGGACTTGTGTTCTCAATTCCCGAGTTCTCGGCATCTCAAAAACTAACGGGAAGAGAAAGGTTATCTATGGTGGGCTTGGGCAGAACTAGACGCAAGCACAGCAAAGTTGTGCAAGAATACCTTCCGTTCGGATGCTAATGGCAATTGAAGAGGCAGGCAAGTGGTAAGCCTTGAAATTCTAGCAGTTAGAAAGCTGCGGACAACGTCCGGGTGTTGTGCGGCTTCACTCTTCGCATCGTAGAAGGTACCGCGCTCTCCGTCTCTCGGATGCGATCAAGCGGCTCTTCGCGCAGAGAGCACTGTGCCGGTCACTGTGCGCTGCGGAGCTCTCTTTCTGCCGAAAGACGCCTGGCAGCGGCACTAAACTTCGGACAGCTCCGTATCGCCGTATTCTGCATTTCTTGTCTTCTGCGTCTCAGCAAAATGCTTTTCCACTGTGTCTAGCAAGGAGAAACTGTGCCAGCACAGTATACGTGCCCGGACTTGTGTTCTCAATTCCCGAGTTCTCGGCATCTCAAAAACTAACGGGAAGAGAAAGGTTATCTATGGTGTGCTGGGGCAGGACTAGACGCAAGCAGAGCAAAGTTGTGCAAGAATACCTTCCTTACGGATGCTAATGGCAATTGAAGAGGCAGGCAAGTGGTAAGCCTTGAAATTCTAGCAGTTAGAAAGATGCAGACACAGTCCGGGTGTTGTGCGGCTTCACTCTTCGCATCGTGGGAAGGTACCGCGCTCTCCGTCTCTCGGATGCGATCAAGCGGCTCTTCGCGCAGAGAGCACTGTGCCGGTCACTGTGCGCTGCGGAGCTCTCTTTCTGCCGAAAGACGCCTGGCAGCGGCACTTAACTTCGGAGAGCTCCGTATCTCCGTATTCTCCATTTCTTGTCTTCTGCGTCTCAGCAAAATGCTTTTCCACTGTGTCTAGCAAGGAGAAACTGTGCCAACACAGTATACGTGCCCGGACTTGTGTTCTCAATTCCCGAGTTCTCGGCATCTCAAAAACTAACGGGAAGAGCAAGGTTATCTATGGTGGGCTGCGGCAAAACTAGACGCAAGCACAGCAAAGTTGTGCAAGAATACCTTCCTTACGGATGCTAATGGCAATTGAAGAGGCAGGCAAGTGGTAAGCCTTGAAATTCTAGCAGTTAGAAAGATGCAGACAAGGTCCGGGTGTTGTGCGGCTTCACTCTTCGCATCCTAGAAGGTACCGCGCTCTCCGTCTCTCGGATGCGATCAAGCGGCTCTTCGCGCAGAGAGCACTGTGCCGGTCACTGTGCGCTGCGGAGCTCTCTTTCTGCCGAAAGACGCCTGGCAGCGGCACTAAACTTCGGAGAGCTCCGTACCTCCGTATTCTCCATTTCTTGTCTTCTGCGTCTCAGCAAAATGCTTTTCCACTGTGTCTAGCAAGGAGAAACTGTGCCAGCACAGTATACGTGCCCGGACTTGTGTTCTCAATTCCCGAGTTCTCGGCATTTCAAAAACTAACGGGAGGAGCAAGGTTATCTATGGTGGGCTGCGGCAAAACTAGACGCAAGCAGAGCAAAGTTGTGCAAGAATACCTTCCTTTTGGATGCTAATGGCAATTGAAGAGGCAGGCAAGTGGTAAGCCTTGAAATTCTAGCAGTTAGAAAGATGCAGACACAGTCCGGGTGTTGTGCGGCTTCACTCTTCGCATCGTGGGATGGTACCGCGCTCTCCGTCTCTCGGATGCGATCAAGCGGCTCTTCGCGCAGAGAGCACTGTGCCGGTCACTGTGCGCTGCGGAGCTCTCTTTCTGCCGAAAGACGCCTGGCAGCGGCACTTAACTTCGGAGAGCTCCGTATCGCCGTATTCTGCATTTCTTGTCTTCTGCGTCTCAGCAAAATGCTTTTCCACTGTGTCTAGCAAGGAGAAACTGTGCCAGCACAGTATACGTGCCCGGACTTGTGTTCTCAATTCCCGAGTTCTCGGCATCTCAAAAACTAACGGGAAGAGAAAGGTTATCTATGGTGGGCTGCGGCAAAACTAGACGCAAGCAGAGCAAAGTTGTGCAAGAATACCTTCCGTTCGGATGCTAATGGCAATTGAAGAGGCAGGCAAGTGGTAAGCCTTGAAATTCTAGCAGTTAGAAAGATGCAGACAAGGTCCGGGTGTTGTGCGGCTTCACTCTTCGCATCGTAGAAGGTACCGCGCTCTCCGTCTCTCGGATGCGATCAAGCGGCTCTTCGCGCAGAGAGCACTCTGCCGGTCACTGTGCGCTGCGGAGCTCTCTTTCTGCCGAAAGACGCCTGGCAGCGGCACTTAACTTCGGACAGCTCCGTATCGCCGTATTCTGCATTTCTTGTCTTCTGCGTCTCAGCAAAATGCTTTTCCACTGTGTCTAACAAGGAGAAACTGTGCCAACACAGTATACGTGCCCGGACTTGTGTTCTCAATTCCCGAGTTCTCGGCATCTCAAAAACTAACGGGAAGAGCAAGGTTATCTATGGTGGGCTTGGGCAAAACTAGACGCAAGCAGAGCAAAGTTGTGCAAGAATACCTTCCGTTCGGATGCTAATGGCAATTGAAGAGGCAGGCAAGTGGTAAGCCTTGAAATTCTAGCAGTTAGAAAGATGCGGACACAGTCCGGGTGTTGTGCGGCTTCACTCTTCGCATCGTAGAAGGTACCGCGCTCTCCGTCTCTCGGATGCGATCAAGCGGCTCTTCGCGCAGAGAGCACTGTGCCGGTCACTGTGCGCTGCGGAGCTCTCTTTCTGCCGAAAGACGCCTGGCAGCGGCACTTAACTTCGGAGAGCTCCGTATCGCCGTATTCTGCATTTCTTGTCTTCTGCGTCTCAGCAAAATGCTTTTCCACTGTGTCTAGCAAGGAGAAACTGTGCCAGCACAGTATACGTGCCCGGACTTGTGTTCTCAATTCCCGAGTTCTCGGCATCTCAAAATCTAAAGGGAAGAGCAAGGTTATCTATGGTAGGCTGGGGCAGAACTAGAAGCAAGCACAGCAAAGTTGTGCAAGAATACCTTCCTTTCGGATGCTAATGGCAATTGAAGAGGCAGGCAAGTGGTAAGCCTTGAACTTCTAGCAGTTAGAAAGCTGCGGAAACAGTGCAGGCGTTGTGCGGCTTCACTCTTCGCATCCTAGAACGTGGCGCGCTCTCCGTCTCTCGGATGCCATCTAGCGGGTGTTTGGGCAGAGAGCGCTGTGCTGATCGCGGTTCTAAATATTTTTCTGGGTTTTTGGGATGTTTTGGTTCGTTTTTGTGAAGTTTTGGAGAGTTTTGGAATATTTCGGTTCCTTTCGGCGGGTTTTGAAATATTTTGCCCGGATTTTTAAAATGTTTTTATTTGTTTTTATTATTTTTTGGTAAGTTTTTTTGTGTTTTGATAAGTCCTGGCTGGTTTTCTAGTATTTTGGCGTGTTTTCCGAATGTTTTGATCACTTTTGGCGGGTTCTAAAGTATTTCGTCTGGTGTTCGGATTGTTTTAATTTGTTTTGATTTGTTTTTCTTATGTTTTGGTGGGTTCTTGGAAAGGTTTGGTTCATTTTTGCGTATTTTAAAGTATTTTAGCGGGTTTTTGGAATGTTTTGATTTGCATTGATTTTCTTTCTAATGTTTTGACGGATTTTTTGTATGTTTTTTGCATCTATTGGGAATGTTGTGATCAGTTTCGACGTGTGTATTAACATTTTGGCAGGTTTTTGGAATGTTTTGATTTGTTTTTTTACAATATTTCAGCTGGTTTGGGAAATTTTAATTACTTTTGATGTGTTTTACAATATTTTGCCTGGTGTTTGGAATTTCTTGGTTTGTTTTGATTTGTTTTTATAAAGTTTTTGGAAAATTTTGATTCTTTTTGGTGAGTTTTAAAATAGTTTGGCGGGCTTAAAATAATTTGGTGAGTTTTTACAATGTTTTAGCTGGTATTGATTTGTTTTTATTATGTTTTGGCAAGCTTTTTGAAATATTTGGATCAGTTCTGGCTGGTTTTCTAGTATTTTGGCATGTCTTCAGAATGTTTTGATCCGTTTTGGCGGGTTTTAATATATTTTGGCAGGTTTTTAGAATATTTTGTTTGGTTTTCCTATGTTTTTATTATGTTTTGGAGGGCTTTTAGAATGTTTAGATTACTTTGGGCGGGTTTTTAGGATTTTTTGGTTGGTTTTGATTAGTTTATGTTATGTTTAGTCAGTTTTTTGGTGTGTTTGGATTAGTTTTATTGGGCTTTATCATGTTTTGGCGGTTTTTTTGAATGTTTTATTGACTTCTGACAAATTATATAATATTTCGGCAGGTTTTCAGTATGCTTTGATCAGTTTTTGGGGAGTTCTAAAATATTTTGGCTAGTTTGTGGAATTTTTTTTGTTTAGATTTGTTTTATGTTTTGGCATGTTTCGGAAAGTTTGATTCGTTTTTCTGGCTTTAAAATATTTTGGCAGGTTTTTAAAATGTTTTGGTTTGCTTACATTTGTTTTTATTATGTTTTCCCAAGTTTTTTGAATGTTTTGATCAGTTCAGGCTGGTTTTCTAATGTTTTTGGCATCTTTTCAGAATGTTTTGATGAGATTTGTGGGTCTAAATCATTTTGGCGGGTTTTCGGAATGTTTTGGTTGGGTTTTAGAATGTTTTGTATTCTCTTGAGTTGTTTTTATTGTGTTGGCAGGTTTTGGAATGTTTGGATTCCTTTTGCGGAGTTTTAAAATGTTTTGGCGGGTATTTGGAAGGTTTTGATTAGTTTTGACGGGTTTTGAAATATTTTGGCCGGTTTTTAGAAGGTTTGGATTTGTTTTGATTCTGTTTAGCCCAGTTTTTGGTGTGTTTGGATTAGCTTTGGTGGGCTTGATCATGTTTTGTCAGGTTTTTTCGAATGTATTGATGACTTCTGTCTGGTTTTCTATTTTGGCGGGTTTGAAAATATTTTTGGATTAGTTTTGGCGGGTTTGAAAATATTTTGGCTCTTTGCGCAGAGATGACGGTGCCGGTTGCGGTGCGCTCCGGGGCGCTCCTTCTGCGGAAAGACGCCTGGCAGCGGCACTTGGGACAGCTCCGCGTCTCCGTATTGTGCGTTTCTTGCCTTCTGCATCTCAGCAAAATGCTTTCCCACTAGGTCTAGCAAGGAGAAACTGTGGCAGCTGAGTAGATGTAGCCCGGCCCGCCCTTTGAAGTTGACAAGTTCTTGGCATCTCAGAGCCTCAAGGGAAGAGCAAGGTTCTCTATGGTAGGCTGGGGCAGAACTAGCAGCAAGCAGAGCAAAGTTGTCCAAGAATAGCTTCCATTGGAATGCTAATGGCAATTGAAGAGGCAGGCCAGTGGCAAGCCACTAGCTTCTAGCAGTTTGAAAGTTGCAGACACAGTGCAGGTGTTGTGCGGCTTCCTTCTTGGCCTCCTAGAAGGTGCCGCGTTCTCCGTCTCTTGCTTGCCAATATGTTGCCGTGTTCCTCTTATTTTTTGGTTGGTTTTGATTTGTTTTGATGATGTTTTGGCGGGTTTTCGGAATGTTTTGGTGGTGTTTCAGAATGTTTTGTTTTCTCTTGTGTTGTTTATATTGTCTTGGCAGGTTTTGGAATGTTTGGATTCCTTTTGGCGGGTTTTAAAATCTTTTGGCGGGTATTTGGAATGTTTTGGTTTGCTTTCATTTGTTTTGATGATGTTTTGGCAAGTTATTGAATGTTTCGATCACTTCTTACTGGTTTGATAGTATTTTGGCATCTTTTCAGAATGTTTTGATCAGTTTTGGCGGGTTCTAAACTATTTTGTCGGGTTTTTGCAATGTTTTGGTTGGTTTTGATTTGTTTTTATGATGTTTTGGCCGGATTTCGGAATATTTTGGCTGGTTTTTGGAATGTTTCGGTTGGTTTTGATTTGTTTTTATGATGTTTTGCCAAGTTTTTTGAATGTTTTGATCAGTTCAGGCTGGTTTTCTAATGTTTTGGCATCTTTTCGGAATGTTTTGATGAGTTTTGCGGGTCTAAATCATTTTGGCGGGTTTTTGGAATATTTTGGTTGGTTTTGATTTGTTTTTATGATGTTTTGGCGGGTTTTCGGAATGTCTTGGTTGGGTTTTAGAATGTTTTGTATTCTCTTGAGTTGTTTTTATTGTGTTGGCAGGTTTTGGAATGTTTGGATTCTTTTTGGCGGGTTTTAAAATCTTTTGGCGGGTATTTGGAATGTTTTGGCGGGTATTCGGAAGGTTTTGATTAGTTTTGACGGGTTTTGAAATATTTTGGCGGGTTTTTAGAAGGTTTGGATTTGTTTTGATTTGTTTTGATTCTGTTTAGCCCAGTTTTTGGTGTGTTTGGATTAGCTTTGGTGGGCTTGATCATGTTTTGTCAGGTTTTTTCGAATGTATTGATGACTTCTGTCTGGTTTTCTATTTTGGCGGGTTTGAAAATATTTTTGGATTAGTTTTGGCGGGTTTGAAAATATTTTGGCTCTTTGCGCAGAGATGACGGTGCCGGTTGCGGTGCGCTCCGGGGCGCTCCTTCTGCGGAAAGACGCCTGGCAGCGGCACTTGGGACAGCTCCGCGTCTCCGTATTCTGCGTTTCTTGCCTTCTGCATCTCAGCAAAATGCTTTCCCACTAGGTCTAGCAAGGAGAAACTGTGGCAGCTGAGTAGATGTAGCCCGGCCCGCCCTTTGAAGTTGACAAGTTCTTGGCATCTCAGAGCCTCAAGGCAAGAGCAAGGTTCTCTATGGTAGGCTGGGGCAGAACTAGCAGCAAGCAGAGCAAAGTTGTCCAAGAATAGCTTCCATTGGAATGCTAATGGCAATTGAAGAGGCAGGCCAGTGGCAAGCCACTAGCTTCTAGCAGTTTGAAAGTTGCAGACACAGTGCAGGTGTTGTGCGGCTTCCTTCTTGGCCTCCTAGAAGGTGCCGCGTTCTCCGTCTCTTGCTTGCCAATATGTTGCCGTGTTCCTCTTATTTTTTGGTTGGTTTTGATTTGTTTTGATGATGTTTTGGCGGGTTTTCGGAATGTTTTGGTGGTGTTTCAGAATGTTTTGTTTTCTCTTGTGTTGTTTATATTGTCTTGGCAGGTTTTGGAATGTTTGGATTCCTTTTGGCGGGTTTTAAAATCTTTTGGCGGGTATTTGGAATGTTTTGGTTTGCTTTCATTTGTTTTGATGATGTTTTGGCAAGTTATTGAATGTTTCGATCACTTCTTACTGGTTTGATAGTATTTTGGCATCTTTTCAGAATGTTTTGATCAGTTTTGGCGGGTTCTAAACTATTTTGTCGGGTTTTTGCAATGTTTTGGTTGGTTTTGATTTGTTTTTATGATGTTTTGGCCGGATTTCGGAATATTTTGGCTGGTTTTTGGAATGTTTCGGTTGGTTTTGATTTGTTTTTATGATGTTTTGCCAAGTTTTTTGAATGTTTTGATCAGTTCAGGCTGGTTTTCTAATGTTTTGGCATCTTTTCGGAATGTTTTGATGAGTTTTGCGGGTCTAAATCGTTTTGGCGGGTTTTTGGAATATTTTGGTTGGTTTTGATTTGTTTTTATGATGTTTTGGCGGGTTTTCGGAATGTCTTGGTTGGGTTTTAGAATGTTTTGTATTCTCTTGAGTTGTTTTTATTGTGTTGGCAGGTTTTGGAATGTTTGGATTTATTTTGGCGGGTTTTAAAATCTTTTGGCGGGTATTTGGAATGTTTTGGCGGGTATTCGGAATGTTTTGATTAGTTTTGACGGGTTTTGAAATATTTTGGCGGGTTTTTAGAAGGTTTGGATTTGTTTTGATTTGTTTTGATTCTGTTTAGCCCAGTTTTTGGTGTGTTTGGATTAGCTTTGGTGGGCTTGATCATGTTTTGTCAGGTTTTTTCGAATGTATTGATGACTTCTGTCTGGTTTTCTATTTTGGCGGGTTTGAAAATATTTTTGGATTAGTTTTGGCGGGTTTGAAAATATTTTGGCTCTTTGCGCAGAGATGACGGTGCCGGTTGCGGTGCGCTCCGGGGCGCTCCTTCTGCGGAAAGACGCCTGGCAGCGGCACTTGGGACAGCTCCGCGTCTCCGTATTCTGCGTTTCTTGCCTTCTGCATCTCAGCAAAATGCTTTCCCACTAGGTCTAGCAAGGAGAAACTGTGGCAGCTGAGTAGATGTAGCCCGGCCCGCCCTTTGAAGTTGACAAGTTCTTGGCATCTCAGAGCCTCAAGGCAAGAGCAAGGTTCTCTATGGTAGGCTGGGGCAGAACTAGCAGCAAGCAGAGCAAAGTTGTCCAAGAATAGCTTCCATTGGAATGCTAATGGCAATTGAAGAGGCAGGCCAGTGGCAAGCCACTAGCTTCTAGCAGTTTGAAAGTTGCAGACACAGTGCAGGTGTTGTGCGGCTTCCTTCTTGGCCTCCTAGAAGGTGCCGCGTTCTCCGTCTCTTGCTTGCCAATATGTTGCCGTGTTCCTCTTATTTTTTGGTTGGTTTTGATTTGTTTTGATGATGTTTTGGCGGGTTTTCGGAATGTTTTGGTGGTGTTTCAGAATGTTTTGTTTTCTCTTGTGTTGTTTATATTGTCTCGGCAGGTTTTGGAATGTTTGGATTCCTTTTGGCGGGTTTTAAAATCTTTTGGCGGGTATTTGGAATGTTTTGGTTTGCTTTCATTTGTTTTGATGATGTTTTGGCAAGTTATTGAATGTTTCGATCACTTCTTACTGGTTTGATAGTATTTTGGCATCTTTTCAGAATGTTTTGATCAGTTTTGGCGGGTTCTAAACTATTTTGTCGGGTTTTTGCAATGTTTTGGTTGGTTTTGATTTGTTTTTATGATGTTTTGGCCAGATTTCGGAATATTTTGGCTGGTTTTTGGAATGTTTCGGTTGGTTTTGATTTGTTTTTATGATGTTTTGCCAAGTTTTTTGAATGTTTTGATCAGTTCAGGCTGGTTTTCTAATGTTTTGGCATCTTTTCGGAATGTTTTGATGAGTTTTGCGGGTCTAAATCATTTTGGCGGGTTTTCGGAATATTTTGGTTGGTTTTGATTTGTTTTTATGATGTTTTGGCGGGTTTTCGGAATGTCTTGGTTGGGTTTTAGAATGTTTTGTATTCTCTTGAGTTGTTTTTATTGTGTTGGCAGGTTTTGGAATGTTTGGATTTATTTTGGCGGGTTTTAAAATCTTTTGGCGGGTATTTGGAATGTTTTGGCGGGTATTCGGAAGGTTTTGATTAGTTTTGACGGGTTTTGAAATATTTTGGCGGGTTTTTAGAAGGTTTGGATTTGTTTTGATTTGTTTTGATTCTGTTTAGCCCTGTTTTTGGTGTGTTTGGATTAGCTTTGGTGGGCTTGATCATGTTTTGTCAGGTTTTTTCGAATGTATTGATGACTTCTGTCTGGTTTTCTATTTTGGCGGGTTTGAAAATATTTTTGGATTAGTTTTGGCGGGTTTTAAAATATTTTGGCTCTTTGCGCAGAGATGACGGTGCCGGTTGCGGTGCGCTCCGGGGCGCTCCTTCTGCGGAAAGACGCCTGGCAGCGGCACTTGGGACAGCTCCGCGTCTCCGTATTGTGCGTTTCTTGCCTTCTGCATCTCAGCAAAATGCTTTCCCACTAGGTCTAGCAAGGAGAAACTGTGGCAGCTGAGTAGATGTAGCCCGGCCCGCCCTTTGAAGTTGACAAGTTCTTGGCATCTCAGAGCCTCAAGGCAAGAGCAAGGTTCTCTATGGTAGGCTGGGGCAGAACTAGCAGCAAGCAGAGCAAAGTTGTCCAAGAATAGCTTCCATTGGAATGCTAATGGCAATTGAAGAGGCAGGCCAGTGGCAAGCCACTAGCTTCTAGCAGTTTGAAAGTTGCAGACACAGTGCAGGTGTTGTGCGGCTTCCTTCTTGGCCTCCTAGAAGGTGCCGCGTTCTCCGTCTCTTGCTTGCCAATATGTTGCCGTGTTCCTCTTATTTTTTGGTTGGTTTTGATTTGTTTTGATGATGTTTTGGCGGGTTTTCGGAATGTTTTGGTGGTGTTTCAGAATGTTTTGTTTTCTCTTGTGTTGTTTATATTGTCTTGGCAGGTTTTGGAATGTTTGGATTCCTTTTGGCGGGTTTTAAAATCTTTTGGCGGGTATTTGGAATGTTTTGGTTTGCTTTCATTTGTTTTGATGATGTTTTGGCAAGTTATTGAATGTTTCGATCACTTCTTACTGGTTTGATAGTATTTTGGCATCTTTTCAGAATGTTTTGATCAGTTTTGGCGGGTTCTAAACTATTTTGTCGGGTTTTTGCAATGTTTTGGTTGGTTTTGATTTGTTTTTATGATGTTTTGGCCAGATTTCGGAATATTTTGGCTGGTTTTTGGAATGTTTCGGTTGGTTTTGATTTGTTTTTATGATGTTTTGCCAAGTTTTTTGAATGTTTTGATCAGTTCAGGCTGGTTTTCTAATGTTTTGGCATCTTTTCGGAATGTTTTGATGAGTTTTGCGGGTCTAAATCATTTTGGCGGGTTTTCGGAATATTTTGGTTGGTTTTGATTTGTTTTTATGATGTTTTGGCGGGTTTTCGGAATGTCTTGGTTGGGTTTTAGAATGTTTTGTATTCTCTTGAGTTGTTTTTATTGTGTTGGCAGGTTTTGGAATGTTTGGATTTATTTTGGCGGGTTTTAAAATCTTTTGGCGGGTATTTGGAATGTTTTTTAATGGGTATTCGGAAGGTTTTGATTAGTTTTGACGGGTTTTGAAATATTTTGGCGGGTTTTTAGAAGGTTTGGATTTGTTTTGATTTGTTTTGATTCTGTTTAGCCCAGTTTTTGGTGTGTTTGGATTAGCTTTGGTGGGCTTGATCATGTTTTGTCAGGTTTTTTCGAATGTATTGATGACTTCTGTCTGGTTTTCTATTTTGGCGGGTTTGAAAATATTTTTGGATTAGTTTTGGCGGGTTTGAAAATATTTTGGCTCTTTGCGCAGAGATGACGGTGCCGGTTGCGGTGCGCTCCGGGGCGCTCCTTCTGCGGAAAGACGCCTGGCAGCGGCACTTGGGACAGCTCCGCGTCTCCGTATTGTGCGTTTCTTGCCTTCTGCATCTCAGCAAAATGCTTTCCCACTAGGTCTAGCAAGGAGAAACTGTGGCAGCTGAGTAGATGTAGCCCGGCCCGCCCTTTGAAGTTGACAAGTTCTTGGCATCTCAGAGCCTCAAGGGAAGAGCAAGGTTCTCTATGGTAGGCTGGGGCAGAACTAGCAGCAAGCAGAGCAAAGTTGTCCAAGAATACCTTCCATTGGAATGCTAATGGCAATTGAAGAGGCAGGCCAGTGGCAAGCCACTAGCTTCTAGCAGTTTGAAAGTTGCAGACACAGTGCAGGTGTTGTGCGGCTTCCTTCTTGGCCTCCTAGAAGGTGCCGCGTTCTCCGTCTCTTGCTTGCCAATATGTTGCCGTGTTCCTCTTATTTTTTGGTTGGTTTTGATTTGTTTTGATGATGTTTTGGCGGGTTTTCGGAATGTTTTGGTGGTGTTTCAGAATGTTTTGTTTTCTCTTGTGTTGTTTATATTGTCTTGGCAGGTTTTGGAATGTTTGGATTCCTTTTGGCGGGTTTTAAAATCTTTTGGGGGGTATTTGGAATGTTTTGGTTTGCTTTCATTTGTTTTGATGATGTTTTGGCAAGTTATTGAAAGTTTTGATCACTTCTTACTGGTTTGATAGTATTTTGGCATCTTTTCAGAATGTTTTGATCAGTTTTGGCGGGTTCTAAACTATTTTGTCGGGTTTTTGGAATGTTTTGGTTGGTTTTGATTTGTTTTTATGATGTTTTGGCCAGATTTCGGAATATTTTGGCTGGTTTTTGGAATGTTTCGGTTGGTTTTGATTTGTTTTTATGATGTTTTGCCAAGTTTTTTGAATGTTTTGATCAGTTCAGGCTGGTTTTCTAATGTTTTGGCATCTTTTCGGAATGTTTTGATGAGTTTTGCGGGTCTAAATCATTTTGGCGGGTTTTCGGAATATTTTGGTTGGTTTTGATTTGTTTTTATGATGTTTTGGCGGGTTTTCGGAATGTCTTGGTTGGGTTTTAGAATGTTTTGTATTCTCTTGAGTTGTTTTTATTGTGTTGGCAGGTTTTGGAATGTTTGGATTTATTTTGGCGGGTTTTAAAATCTTTTGGCGGGTATTTGGAATGTTTTGGCGGGTATTCGGAAGGTTTTGATTAGTTTTGACGGGTTTTGAAATATTTTGGCGGGTTTTTAGAAGGTTTGGATTTGTTTTGATTTGTTTTGATTCTGTTTAGCCCAGTTTTTGGTGTGTTTGGATTAGCTTTGGTGGGCTTGATCATGTTTTGTCAGGTTTTTTCGAATGTATTGATGACTTCTGTCTGGTTTTCTATTTTGGCGGGTTTGAAAATATTTTTGGATTAGTTTTGGCGGGTTTGAAAATATTTTGGCTCTTTGCGCAGAGATGACGGTGCCGGTTGCGGTGCGCTCCGGGGCGCTCCTTCTGCGGAAAGACGCCTGGCAGCGGCACTTGGGACAGCTCCGCGTCTCCGTATTGTGCGTTTCTTGCCTTCTGCATCTCAGCAAAATGCTTTCCCACTAGGTCTAGCAAGGAGAAACTGTGGCAGCTGAGTAGATGTAGCCCGGCCCGCCCTTTGAAGTTGACAAGTTCTTGGCATCTCAGAGCCTCAAGGGAAGAGCAAGGTTCTCTATGGTAGGCTGGGGCAGAACTAGCAGCAAGCAGAGCAAAGTTGTCCAAGAATAGCTTCCATTGGAATGCTAATGGCAATTGAAGAGGCAGGCCAGTGGCAAGCCACTAGCTTCTAGCAGTTTGAAAGTTGCAGACACAGTGCAGGTGTTGTGCGGCTTCCTTCTTGGCCTCCTAGAAGGTGCCGCGTTCTCCGTCTCTTGCTTGCCAATATGTTGCCGTGTTCCTCTTATTTTTTGGTTGGTTTTGATTTGTTTTGATGATGTTTTGGCGGGTTTTCGGAATGTTTTGGTGGTGTTTCAGAATGTTTTGTTTTCTCTTGTGTTGTTTATATTGTCTTGGCAGGTTTTGGAATGTTTGGATTCCTTTTGGCGGGTTTTAAAATCTTTTGGCGGGTATTTGGAATGTTTTGGTTTGCTTTCATTTGTTTTGATGATGTTTTGGCAAGTTATTGAATGTTTCGATCACTTCTTACTGGTTTGATAGTATTTTGGCATCTTTTCAGAATGTTTTGATCAGTTTTGGCGGGTTCTAAACTATTTTGTCGGGTTTTTGCAATGTTTTGGTTGGTTTTGATTTGTTTTTATGATGTTTTGGCCGGATTTCGGAATATTTTGGCTGGTTTTTGGAATGTTTCGGTTGGTTTTGATTTGTTTTTATGATGTTTTGCCAAGTTTTTTGAATGTTTTGATCAGTTCAGGCTGGTTTTCTAATGTTTTGGCATCTTTTCGGAATGTTTTGATGAGTTTTGCGGGTCTAAATCATTTTGGCGGGTTTTTGGAATATTTTGGTTGGTTTTGATTTGTTTTTATGATGTTTTGGCGGGTTTTCGGAATGTCTTGGTTGGGTTTTAGAATGTTTTGTATTCTCTTGAGTTGTTTTTATTGTGTTGGCAGGTTTTGGAATGTTTGGATTTATTTTGGCGGGTTTTAAAATCTTTTGGCGGGTATTTGGAATGTTTTGGCGGGTATTCGGAAGGTTTTGATTAGTTTTGACGGGTTTTGAAATATTTTGGCGGGTTTTTAGAAGGTTTGGATTTGTTTTGATTTGTTTTGATTCTGTTTAGCCCAGTTTTTGGTGTGTTTGGATTAGCTTTGGTGGGCTTGATCATGTTTTGTCAGGTTTTTTCGAATGTATTGATGACTTCTGTCTGGTTTTCTATTTTGGCGGGTTTGAAAATATTTTTGGATTAGTTTTGGCGGGTTTGAAAATATTTTGGCTCTTTGCGCAGAGATGACGGTGCCGGTTGCGGTGCGCTCCGGGGCGCTCCTTCTGCGGAAAGACGCCTGGCAGCGGCACTTGGGACAGCTCCGCGTCTCCGTATTGTGCGTTTCTTGCCTTCTGCATCTCAGCAAAATGCTTTCCCACTAGGTCTAGCAAGGAGAAACTGTGGCAGCTGAGTAGATGTAGCCCGGCCCGCCCTTTGAAGTTGACAAGTTCTTGGCATCTCAGAGCCTCAAGGCAAGAGCAAGGTTCTCTATGGTAGGCTGGGGCAGAACTAGCAGCAAGCAGAGCAAAGTTGTCCAAGAATAGCTTCCATTGGAATGCTAATGGCAATTGAAGAGGCAGGCCAGTGGCAAGCCACTAGCTTCTAGCAGTTTGAAAGTTGCAGACACAGTGCAGGTGTTGTGCGGCTTCCTTCTTGGCCTCCTAGAAGGTGCCGCGTTCTCCGTCTCTTGCTTGCCAATATGTTGCCGTGTTCCTCTTATTTTTTGGTTGGTTTTGATTTGTTTTGATGATGTTTTGGCGGGTTTTCGGAATGTTTTGGTGGTGTTTCAGAATGTTTTGTTTTCTCTTGTGTTGTTTATATTGTCTCGGCAGGTTTTGGAATGTTTGGATTCCTTTTGGCGGGTTTTAAAATCTTTTGGCGGGTATTTGGAATGTTTTGGTTTGCTTTCATTTGTTTTGATGATGTTTTGGCAAGTTATTGAATGTTTCGATCACTTCTTACTGGTTTGATAGTATTTTGGCATCTTTTCAGAATGTTTTGATCAGTTTTGGCGGGTTCTAAACTATTTTGTCGGGTTTTTGCAATGTTTTGGTTGGTTTTGATTTGTTTTTATGATGTTTTGGCCAGATTTCGGAATATTTTGGCTGGTTTTTGGAATGTTTCGGTTGGTTTTGATTTGTTTTTATGATGTTTTGCCAAGTTTTTTGAATGTTTTGATCAGTTCAGGCTGGTTTTCTAATGTTTTGGCATCTTTTCGGAATGTTTTGATGAGTTTTGCGGGTCTAAATCATTTTGGCGGGTTTTCGGAATATTTTGGTTGGTTTTGATTTGTTTTTATGATGTTTTGGCGGGTTTTCGGAATGTCTTGGTTGGGTTTTAGAATGTTTTGTATTCTCTTGAGTTGTTTTTATTGTGTTGGCAGGTTTTGGAATGTTTGGATTTATTTTGGCGGGTTTTAAAATCTTTTGGCGGGTATTTGGAATGTTTTGGCGGGTATTCGGAAGGTTTTGATTAGTTTTGACGGGTTTTGAAATATTTTGGCGGGTTTTTAGAAGGTTTGGATTTGTTTTGATTTGTTTTGATTCTGTTTAGCCCTGTTTTTGGTGTGTTTGGATTAGCTTTGGTGGGCTTGATCATGTTTTGTCAGGTTTTTTCGAATGTATTGATGACTTCTGTCTGGTTTTCTATTTTGGCGGGTTTGAAAATATTTTTGGATTAGTTTTGGCGGGTTTTAAAATATTTTGGCTCTTTGCGCAGAGATGACGGTGCCGGTTGCGGTGCGCTCCGGGGCGCTCCTTCTGCGGAAAGACGCCTGGCAGCGGCACTTGGGACAGCTCCGCGTCTCCGTATTGTGCGTTTCTTGCCTTCTGCATCTCAGCAAAATGCTTTCCCACTAGGTCTAGCAAGGAGAAACTGTGGCAGCTGAGTAGATGTAGCCCGGCCCGCCCTTTGAAGTTGACAAGTTCTTGGCATCTCAGAGCCTCAAGGGAAGAGCAAGGTTCTCTATGGTAGGCTGGGGCAGAACTAGCAGCAAGCAGAGCAAAGTTGTCCAAGAATAGCTTCCATTGGAATGCTAATGGCAATTGAAGAGGCAGGCCAGTGGCAAGCCACTAGCTTCTAGCAGTTTGAAAGTTGCAGACACAGTGCAGGTGTTGTGCGGCTTCCTTCTTGGCCTCCTAGAAGGTGCCGCGTTCTCCGTCTCTTGCTTGCCAATATGTTGCCGTGTTCCTCTTATTTTTTGGTTGGTTTTGATTTGTTTTGATGATGTTTTGGCGGGTTTTCGGAATGTTTTGGTGGTGTTTCAGAATGTTTTGTTTTCTCTTGTGTTGTTTATATTGTCTTGGCAGGTTTTGGAATGTTTGGATTCCTTTTGGCGGGTTTTAAAATCTTTTGGCGGGTATTTGGAATGTTTTGGTTTGCTTTCATTTGTTTTGATGATGTTTTGGCAAGTTATTGAATGTTTCGATCACTTCTTACTGGTTTGATAGTATTTTGGCATCTTTTCAGAATGTTTTGATCAGTTTTGGCGGGTTCTAAACTATTTTGTCGGGTTTTTGCAATGTTTTGGTTGGTTTTGATTTGTTTTTATGATGTTTTGGCCGGATTTCGGAATATTTTGGCTGGTTTTTGGAATGTTTCGGTTGGTTTTGATTTGTTTTTATGATGTTTTGCCAAGTTTTTTGAATGTTTTGATCAGTTCAGGCTGGTTTTCTAATGTTTTGGCATCTTTTCGGAATGTTTTGATGAGTTTTGCGGGTCTAAATCATTTTGGCGGGTTTTCGGAATATTTTGGTTGGTTTTGATTTGTTTTTATGATGTTTTGGCGGGTTTTCGGAATGTCTTGGTTGGGTTTTAGAATGTTTTGTATTCTCTTGAGTTGTTTTTATTGTGTTGGCAGGTTTTGGAATGTTTGGATTTATTTTGGCGGGTTTTAAAATCTTTTGGCGGGTATTTGGAATGTTTTGGCGGGTATTCGGAAGGTTTTGATTAGTTTTGACGGGTTTTGAAATATTTTGGCGGGTTTTTAGAAGGTTTGGATTTGTTTTGATTTGTTTTGATTCTGTTTAGCCCAGTTTTTGGTGTGTTTGGATTAGCTTTGGTGGGCTTGATCATGTTTTGTCAGGTTTTTTCGAATGTATTGATCACTTCTGTCGGGTTTTCTATTTTGGCGGGTTTGAAAATATTTTTGGATTAGTTTTGGCGGGTTTGAAAATATTTTGGCTCTTTGCGCAGAGATGACGGTGCCGGTTGCGGTGCGCTCCGGGGCGCTCCTTCTGCGGAAAGACGCCTGGCAGCGGCACTTGGGACAGCTCCGCGTCTCCGTATTGTGCGTTTCTTGCCTTCTGCATCTCAGCAAAATGCTTTCCCACTAGGTCTAGCAAGGAGAAACTGTGGCAGCTGAGTAGATGTAGCCCGGCCCGCCCTTTGAAGTTGACAAGTTCTTGGCATCTCAGAGCCTCAAGGGAAGAGCAAGGTTCTCTATGGTAGGCTGGGGCAGAACTAGCAGCAAGCAGAGCAAAGTTGTCCAAGAATACCTTCCATTGGAATGCTAATGGCAATTGAAGAGGCAGGCCAGTGGCAAGCCACTAGCTTCTAGCAGTTTGAAAGTTGCAGACACAGTGCAGGTGTTGTGCGGCTTCCTTCTTGGCCTCCTAGAAGGTGCCGCGTTCTCCGTCTCTTGCTTGCCAATATGTTGCCGTGTTCCTCTTATTTTTTGGTTGGTTTTGATTTGTTTTGATGATGTTTTGGCGGGTTTTCGGAATGTTTTGGTGGTGTTTCAGAATGTTTTGTTTTCTCTTGTGTTGTTTATATTGTCTTGGCAGGTTTTGGAATGTTTGGATTCCTTTTGGCGGGTTTTAAAATCTTTTGGGGGGTATTTGGAATGTTTTGGTTTGCTTTCATTTGTTTTGATGATGTTTTGGCAAGTTATTGAAAGTTTTGATCACTTCTTACTGGTTTGATAGTATTTTGGCATCTTTTCAGAATGTTTTGATCAGTTTTGGCGGGTTCTAAACTATTTTGTCGGGTTTTTGGAATGTTTTGGTTGGTTTTGATTTGTTTTTATGATGTTTTGGCCAGATTTCGGAATATTTTGGCTGGTTTTTGGAATGTTTCGGTTGGTTTTGATTTGTTTTTATGATGTTTTGCCAAGTTTTTTGAATGTTTTGATCAGTTCAGGCTGGTTTTCTAATGTTTTGGCATCTTTTCGGAATGTTTTGATGAGTTTTGCGGGTCTAAATCATTTTGGCGGGTTTTCGGAATATTTTGGTTGGTTTTGATTTGTTTTTATGATGTTTTGGCGGGTTTTCGGAATGTGTTGGTTGGGTTTTAGAATGTTTTGTATTCTCTTGAGTTGTTTTTATTGTGTTGGCAGGTTTTGGAATGTTTGGATTTATTTTGGCGGGTTTTAAAATCTTTTGGCGGGTATTTGGAATGTTTTGGCGGGTATTCGGAAGGTTTTGATTAGTTTTGACGGGTTTTGAAATATTTTGGCGGGTTTTTAGAAGGTTTCGATTTGTTTTGATTTGTTTTGATTCTGTTTAGCCCAGTTTTTGGTGTGTTTGGATTAGCTTTGGTGGGCTTGATCATGTTTTGTCAGGTTTTTTCGAATGTATTGATGACTTCTGTCTGGTTTTCTATTTTGGCGGGTTTGAAAATATTTTTGGATTAGTTTTGGCGGGTTTGAAAATATTTTGGCTCTTTGCGCAGAGATGACGGTGCCGGTTGCGGTGCGCTCCGGGGCGCTCCTTCTGCGGAAAGACGCCTGGCAGCGGCACTTGGGACAGCTCCGCGTCTCCGTATTCTGCGTTTCTTGCCTTCTGCATCTCAGCAAAATGCTTTCCCACTAGGTCTAGCAAGGAGAAACTGTGGCAGCTGAGTAGATGTAGCCCGGCCCGCCCTTTGAAGTTGACAAGTTCTTGGCATCTCAGAGCCTCAAGGCAAGAGCAAGGTTCTCTATGGTAGGCTGGGGCAGAACTAGCAGCAAGCAGAGCAAAGTTGTCCAAGAATAGCTTCCATTGGAATGCTAATGGCAATTGAAGAGGCAGGCCAGTGGCAAGCCACTAGCTTCTAGCAGTTTGAAAGTTGCAGACACAGTGCAGGTGTTGTGCGGCTTCCTTCTTGGCCTCCTAGAAGGTGCCGCGTTCTCCGTCTCTTGCTTGCCAATATGTTGCCGTGTTCCTCTTATTTTTTGGTTGGTTTTGATTTGTTTTGATGATGTTTTGGCGGGTTTTCGGAATGTTTTGGTGGTGTTTCAGAATGTTTTGTTTTCTCTTGTGTTGTTTATATTGTCTTGGCAGGTTTTGGAATGTTTGGATTCCTTTTGGCGGGTTTTAAAATCTTTTGGCGGGTATTTGGAATGTTTTGGTTTGCTTTCATTTGTTTTGATGATGTTTTGGCAAGTTATTGAATGTTTCGATCACTTCTTACTGGTTTGATAGTATTTTGGCATCTTTTCAGAATGTTTTGATCAGTTTTGGCGGGTTCTAAACTATTTTGTCGGGTTTTTGCAATGTTTTGGTTGGTTTTGATTTGTTTTTATGATGTTTTGGCCGGATTTCGGAATATTTTGGCTGGTTTTTGGAATGTTTCGGTTGGTTTTGATTTGTTTTTATGATGTTTTGCCAAGTTTTTTGAATGTTTTGATCAGTTCAGGCTGGTTTTCTAATGTTTTGGCATCTTTTCGGAATGTTTTGATGAGTTTTGCGGGTCTAAATCATTTTGGCGGGTTTTTGGAATATTTTGGTTGGTTTTGATTTGTTTTTATGATGTTTTGGCGGGTTTTCGGAATGTCTTGGTTGGGTTTTAGAATGTTTTGTATTCTCTTGAGTTGTTTTTATTGTGTTGGCAGGTTTTGGAATGTTTGGATTTATTTTGGCGGGTTTTAAAATCTTTTGGCGGGTATTTGGAATGTTTTGGCGGGTATTCGGAAGGTTTTGATTAGTTTTGACGGGTTTTGAAATATTTTGGCGGGTTTTTAGAAGGTTTGGATTTGTTTTGATTTGTTTTGATTCTGTTTAGCCCAGTTTTTGGTGTGTTTGGATTAGCTTTGGTGGGCTTGATCATGTTTTGTCAGGTTTTTTCGAATGTATTGATCACTTCTGTCTGGTTTTCTATTTTGGCGGGTTTGAAAATATTTTTGGATTAGTTTTGGCGGGTTTGAAAATATTTTGGCTCTTTGCGCAGAGATGACGGTGCCGGTTGCGGTGCGCTCCGGGGCGCTCCTTCTGCGGAAAGACGCCTGGCAGCGGCACTTGGGACAGCTCCGCGTCTCCGTATTGTGCGTTTCTTGCCTTCTGCATCTCAGCAAAATGCTTTCCCACTAGGTCTAGCAAGGAGAAACTGTGGCAGCTGAGTAGATGTAGCCCGGCCCGCCCTTTGAAGTTGACAAGTTCTTGGCATCTCAGAGCCTCAAGGCAAGAGCAAGGTTCTCTATGGTAGGCTGGGGCAGAACTAGCAGCAAGCAGAGCAAAGTTGTCCAAGAATAGCTTCCATTGGAATGCTAATGGCAATTGAAGAGGCAGGCCAGTGGCAAGCCACTAGCTTCTAGCAGTTTGAAAGTTGCAGACACAGTGCAGGTGTTGTGCGGCTTCCTTCTTGGCCTCCTAGAAGGTGCCGCGTTCTCCGTCTCTTGCTTGCCAATATGTTGCCGTGTTCCTCTTATTTTTTGGTTGGTTTTGATTTGTTTTGATGATGTTTTGGCGGGTTTTCGGAATGTTTTGGTGGTGTTTCAGAATGTTTTGTTTTCTCTTGTGTTGTTTATATTGTCTCGGCAGGTTTTGGAATGTTTGGATTCCTTTTGGCGGGTTTTAAAATCTTTTGGCGGGTATTTGGAATGTTTTGGTTTGCTTTCATTTGTTTTGATGATGTTTTGGCAAGTTATTGAATGTTTCGATCACTTCTTACTGGTTTGATAGTATTTTGGCATCTTTTCAGAATGTTTTGATCAGTTTTGGCGGGTTCTAAACTATTTTGTCGGGTTTTTGCAATGTTTTGGTTGGTTTTGATTTGTTTTTATGATGTTTTGGCCAGATTTCGGAATATTTTGGCTGGTTTTTGGAATGTTTCGGTTGGTTTTGATTTGTTTTTATGATGTTTTGCCAAGTTTTTTGAATGTTTTGATCAGTTCAGGCTGGTTTTCTAATGTTTTGGCATCTTTTCGGAATGTTTTGATGAGTTTTGCGGGTCTAAATCATTTTGGCGGGTTTTCGGAATATTTTGGTTGGTTTTGATTTGTTTTTATGATGTTTTGGCGGGTTTTCGGAATGTTTTGGTTGGGTTTTAGAATGTTTTGTATTCTCTTGAGTTGTTTTTATTGTGTTGGCAGGTTTTGGAATGTTTGGATTTATTTTGGCGGGTTTTAAAATCTTTTGGCGGGTATTTGGAATGTTTTGGCGGGTATTCGGAAGGTTTTGATTAGTTTTGACGGGTTTTGAAATATTTTGGCGGGTTTTTAGAAGGTTTAGATTTGTTTTGATTTGTTTTGATTCTGTTTAGCCCTGTTTTTGGTGTGTTTGGATTAGCTTTGGTGGGCTTGATCATGTTTTGTCAGGTTTTTTCGAATGTATTGATGACTTCTGTCTGGTTTTCTATTTTGGCGGGTTTGAAAATATTTTTGGATTAGTTTTGGCGGGTTTTAAAATATTTTGGCTCTTTGCGCAGAGATGACGGTGCCGGTTGCGGTGCGCTCCGGGGCGCTCCTTCTGCGGAAAGACGCCTGGCAGCGGCACTTGGGACAGCTCCGCGTCTCCGTATTGTGCGTTTCTTGCCTTCTGCATCTCAGCAAAATGCTTTCCCACTAGGTCTAGCAAGGAGAAACTGTGGCAGCTGAGTAGATGTAGCCCGGCCCGCCCTTTGAAGTTGACAAGTTCTTGGCATCTCAGAGCCTCAAGGCAAGAGCAAGGTTCTCTATGGTAGGCTGGGGCAGAACTAGCAGCAAGCAGAGCAAAGTTGTCCAAGAATAGCTTCCATTGGAATGCTAATGGCAATTGAAGAGGCAGGCCAGTGGCAAGCCACTAGCTTCTAGCAGTTTGAAAGTTGCAGACACAGTGCAGGTGTTGTGCGGCTTCCTTCTTGGCCTCCTAGAAGGTGCCGCGTTCTCCGTCTCTTGCTTGCCAATATGTTGCCGTGTTCCTCTTATTTTTTGGTTGGTTTTGATTTGTTTTGATGATGTTTTGGCGGGTTTTCGGAATGTTTTGGTGGTGTTTCAGAATGTTTTGTTTTCTCTTGTGTTGTTTATATTGTCTTGGCAGGTTTTGGAATGTTTGGATTCCTTTTGGCGGGTTTTAAAATCTTTTGGCGGGTATTTGGAATGTTTTGGTTTGCTTTCATTTGTTTTGATGATGTTTTGGCAAGTTATTGAATGTTTCGATCACTTCTTACTGGTTTGATAGTATTTTGGCATCTTTTCAGAATGTTTTGATCAGTTTTGGCGGGTTCTAAACTATTTTGTCGGGTTTTTGCAATGTTTTGGTTGGTTTTGATTTGTTTTTATGATGTTTTGGCCAGATTTCGGAATATTTTGGCTGGTTTTTGGAATGTTTCGGTTGGTTTTGATTTGTTTTTATGATGTTTTGCCAAGTTTTTTGAATGTTTTGATCAGTTCAGGCTGGTTTTCTAATGTTTTGGCATCTTTTCGGAATGTTTTGATGAGTTTTGCGGGTCTAAATCATTTTGGCGGGTTTTCGGAATATTTTGGTTGGTTTTGATTTGTTTTTATGATGTTTTGGCGGGTTTTCGGAATGTCTTGGTTGGGTTTTAGAATGTTTTGTATTCTCTTGAGTTGTTTTTATTGTGTTGGCAGGTTTTGGAATGTTTGGATTTATTTTGGCGGGTTTTAAAATCTTTTGGCGGGTATTTGGAATGTTTTTTAATGGGTATTCGGAAGGTTTTGATTAGTTTTGACGGGTTTTGAAATATTTTGGCGGGTTTTTAGAAGGTTTGGATTTGTTTTGATTTGTTTTGATTCTGTTTAGCCCAGTTTTTGGTGTGTTTGGATTAGCTTTGGTGGGCTTGATCATGTTTTGTCAGGTTTTTTCGAATGTATTGATGACTTCTGTCTGGTTTTCTATTTTGGCGGGTTTGAAAATATTTTTGGATTAGTTTTGGCGGGTTTGAAAATATTTTGGCTCTTTGCGCAGAGATGACGGTGCCGGTTGCGGTGCGCTCCGGGGCGCTCCTTCTGCGGAAAGACGCCTGGCAGCGGCACTTGGGACAGCTCCGCGTCTCCGTATTGTGCGTTTCTTGCCTTCTGCATCTCAGCAAAATGCTTTCCCACTAGGTCTAGCAAGGAGAAACTGTGGCAGCTGAGTAGATGTAGCCCGGCCCGCCCTTTGAAGTTGACAAGTTCTTGGCATCTCAGAGCCTCAAGGGAAGAGCAAGGTTCTCTATGGTAGGCTGGGGCAGAACTAGCAGCAAGCAGAGCAAAGTTGTCCAAGAATACCTTCCATTGGAATGCTAATGGCAATTGAAGAGGCAGGCCAGTGGCAAGCCACTAGCTTCTAGCAGTTTGAAAGTTGCAGACACAGTGCAGGTGTTGTGCGGCTTCCTTCTTGGCCTCCTAGAAGGTGCCGCGTTCTCCGTCTCTTGCTTGCCAATATGTTGCCGTGTTCCTCTTATTTTTTGGTTGGTTTTGATTTGTTTTGATGATGTTTTGGCGGGTTTTCGGAATGTTTTGGTGGTGTTTCAGAATGTTTTGTTTTCTCTTGTGTTGTTTATATTGTCTTGGCAGGTTTTGGAATGTTTGGATTCCTTTTGGCGGGTTTTAAAATCTTTTGGTGGGTATTTGGAATGTTTTGGTTTGCTTTCATTTGTTTTGATGATGTTTTGGCAAGTTATTGAAAGTTTTGATCACTTCTTACTGGTTTGATAGTATTTTGGCATCTTTTCAGAATGTTTTGATCAGTTTTGGCGGGTTCTAAACTATTTTGTCGGGTTTTTGGAATGTTTTGGTTGGTTTTGATTTGTTTTTATGATGTTTTGGCCAGATTTCGGAATATTTTGGCTGGTTTTTGGAATGTTTCGGTTGGTTTTGATTTGTTTTTATGATGTTTTGCCAAGTTTTTTGAATGTTTTGATCAGTTCAGGCTGGTTTTCTAATGTTTTGGCATCTTTTCGGAATGTTTTGATGAGTTTTGCGGGTCTAAATCATTTTGGCGGGTTTTCGGAATATTTTGGTTGGTTTTGATTTGTTTTTATGATGTTTTGGCGGGTTTTCGGAATGTCTTGGTTGGGTTTTAGAATGTTTTGTATTCTCTTGAGTTGTTTTTATTGTGTTGGCAGGTTTTGGAATGTTTGGATTTATTTTGGCGGGTTTTAAAATCTTTTGGCGGGTATTTGGAATGTTTTGGCGGGTATTCGGAAGGTTTTGATTAGTTTTGACGGGTTTTGAAATATTTTGGCGGGTTTTTAGAAGGTTTAGATTTGTTTTGATTTGTTTTGATTCTGTTTAGCCCAGTTTTTGGTGTGTTTGGATTAGCTTTGGTGGGCTTGATCTTGTTTTGTCAGGTTTTTTCGAATGTATTGATCACTTCTGTCTGGTTTTCTATTTTGGCGGCTTTGAAAATATTTTTGGATTAGTTTTGGCGGGTTTGAAAATATTTTGGCTCTTTGCGTAGAGATGACGGTGCCGGTTGCGGTGCGCTCCGGGGCGCTCCTTCTGCGGAAAGACGCCTGGCAGCGGCACTTGGGACAGCTCCGCGTCTCCGTATTCTGCGTTTCTTGCCTTCTGCATCTCAGCAAAATGCTTTCCCACTAGGTCTAGCAAGGAGAAACTGTGGCAGCTGAGTAGATGTAGCCCGGCCCGCCCTTTGAAGTTGACAAGTTCTTGGCATCTCAGAGCCTCAAGGCAAGAGCAAGGTTCTCTATGGTAGGCTGGGGCAGAACTAGCAGCAAGCAGAGCAAAGTTGTCCAAGAATAGCTTCCATTGGAATGCTAATGGCAATTGAAGAGGCAGGCCAGTGGCAAGCCACTAGCTTCTAGCAGTTTGAAAGTTGCAGACACAGTGCAGGTGTTGTGCGGCTTCCTTCTTGGCCTCCTAGAAGGTGCCGCGTTCTCCGTCTCTTGCTTGCCAATATGTTGCCGTGTTCCTCTTATTTTTTGGTTGGTTTTGATTTGTTTTGATGATGTTTTGGCGGGTTTTCGGAATGTTTTGGTGGTGTTTCAGAATGTTTTGTTTTCTCTTGTGTTGTTTATATTGTCTTGGCAGGTTTTGGAATGTTTGGATTCCTTTTGGCGGGTTTTAAAATCTTTTGGCGGGTATTTGGAATGTTTTGGTTTGCTTTCATTTGTTTTGATGATGTTTTGGCAAGTTATTGAATGTTTTGATCACTTCTTACTGGTTTGATAGTATTTTGGCATCTTTTCAGAATGTTTTGATCAGTTTTGGCGGGTTCTAAACTATTTTGTCGGGTTTTTGCAATGTTTTGGTTGGTTTTGATTTGTTTTTATGATGTTTTGGCCGGATTTCGGAATATTTTGGCTGGTTTTTGGAATGTTTCGGTTGGTTTTGATTTGTTTTTATGATGTTTTGCCAAGTTTTTTGAATGTTTTGATCAGTTCAGGCTGGTTTTCTAATGTTTTGATATCTTTTCAGAATGTTTTGAACGAGTTTTGCGGGTCTAAATCATTTTGGCGGGTTTTGGGAATATTTTGGTTGGTTTTGATTTGGTTTTATGATGTTTTGGCGGGTTTTCGGAATGTCTTGGTTGGGTTTTAGAATGTTTTGTATTCTCTTGAGTTGTTTTTATTGTGTTGGCAGGTTTTGGAATGTTTGGATTTATTTTGGCGGGTTTTAAAATCTTTTGGCGGGTATTTGGAATGTTTTGGCGGGTATTCGGAAGGTTTTGATTAGTTTTGATGGGTTTTGAAATATTTTGGCGGGTTTTTAGAAGGTTTGGATTTGTTTTGATTTGTTTTGATTCTGTTTAGCCCAGTTTTTGGTGTGTTTGGATTAGCTTTGGTGGGCTTGATCATGTTTTGTCAGGTTTTTTCGAATGTATTGATCACTTCTGTCTGGTTTTCTATTTTGGCGGCTTTGAAAATATTTTTGGATTAGTTTTGGCGGGTTTGAAAATATTTTGGCTCTTTGCGCAGAGATGACGGTGCCGGTTGCGGTGCGCTCCGGGGCGCTCCTTCTGCGGAAAGACGCCTGGCAGCAGCACTTGGGACAGCTCCGCGTCTCCGTATTGTGCGTTTCTTGCCTTCTGCATCTCAGCAAAATGCTTTCCCACTAGGTCTAGCAAGGAGAAACTGTGGCAGCTGAGTAGATGTAGCCCGGCCCGCCCTTTGAAGTTGACAAGTTCTTGGCATCTCAGAGCCTCAAGGGAAGAGCAAGGTTCTCTATGGTAGGCTGGGGCAGAACTAGCAGCAAGCAGAGCAAAGTTGTCCAAGAATAGCTTCCATTGGAATGCTAATGGCAATTGAAGAGGCAGGCCAGTGGCAAGCCACTAGCTTCTAGCAGTTTGAAAGTTGCAGACACAGTGCAGGTGTTGTGCGGCTTCCTTCTTGGCCTCCTAGAAGGTGCCGCGTTCTCCGTCTCTTGCTTGCCAATATGTTGCCGTGTTCCTCTTATTTTTTGGTTGGTTTTGATTTGTTTTGATGATGTTTTGGCGGGTTTTCGGAATGTTTTGGTGGTGTTTCAGAATGTTTTGTTTTCTCTTGTGTTGTTTATATTGTCTTGGCAGGTTTTGGAATGTTTGGATTCCTTTTGGCGGGTTTTAAAATCTTTTGGCGGGTATTTGGAATGTTTTGGTTTGCTTTCATTTGTTTTGATGATGTTTTGGCAAGTTATTGAATGTTTCGATCACTTCTTACTGGTTTGATAGTATTTTGGCATCTTTTCAGAATGTTTTGATCAGTTTTGGCGGGTTCTAAACTATTTTGTCGGGTTTTTGCAATGTTTTGGTTGGTTTTGATTTGTTTTTATGATGTTTTGGCCAGATTTCGGAATATTTTGGCTGGTTTTTGGAATGTTTCGGTTGGTTTTGATTTGTTTTTATGATGTTTTGCCAAGTTTTTTGAATGTTTTGATCAGTTCAGGCTGGTTTTCTAATGTTTTGGCATCTTTTCGGAATGTTTTGATGAGTTTTGCGGGTCTAAATCATTTTGGCGGGTTTTCGGAATATTTTGGTTGGTTTTGATTTGTTTTTATGATGTTTTGGCGGGTTTTCGGAATGTCTTGGTTGGGTTTTAGAATGTTTTGTATTCTCTTGAGTTGTTTTTATTGTGTTGGCAGGTTTTGGAATGTTTGGATTTATTTTGGCGGGTTTTAAAATCTTTTGGCGGGTATTTGGAATGTTTTGGCGGGTATTCGGAAGGTTTTGATTAGTTTTGACGGGTTTTGAAATATTTTGGCGGGTTTTTAGAAGGTTTGGATTTGTTTTGATTTGTTTTGATTCTGTTTAGCCCAGTTTTTGGTGTGTTTGGATTAGCTTTGGTGGGCTTGATCATGTTTTGTCAGGTTTTTTCGAATGTATTGATCACTTCTGTCTGGTTTTCTATTTTGGCGGGTTTGAAAATATTTTTGGATTAGTTTTGGCGGGTTTGAAAATATTTTGGCTCTTTGCGCAGAGATGACGGTGCCGGTTGCGGTGCGCTCCGGGGCGCTCCTTCTGCGGAAAGACGCCTGGCAGCGGCACTTGGGACAGCTCCGCGTCTCCGTATTCTGCGTTTCTTGCCTTCTGCATCTCAGCAAAATGCTTTCCCACTAGGTCTAGCAAGGAGAAACTGTGGCAGCTGAGTAGATGTAGCCCGGCCCGCCCTTTGAAGTTGACAAGTTCTTGGCATCTCAGAGCCTCAAGGGAAGAGCAAGGTTCTCTATGGTAGGCTGGGGCAGAACTAGCAGCAAGCAGAGCAAAGTTGTCCAAGAATAGCTTCCATTGGAATGCTAATGGCAATTGAAGAGGCAGGCCAGTGGCAAGCCACTAGCTTCTAGCAGTTTGAAAGTTGCAGACACAGTGCAGGTGTTGTGCGGCTTCCTTCTTGGCCTCCTAGAAGGTGCCGCGTTCTCCGTCTCTTGCTTGCCAATATGTTGCCGTGTTCCTCTTATTTTTTGGTTGGTTTTGATTTGTTTTTATGATGTTTTGCCAAGTTTTTTGAATGTTTTGATCAGTTCAGGCTGGTTTTCTAATGTTTTGGTATCTTTTCAGAATGTTTTGATGAGTTTTGCGGGTCTAAATCATTTTGGCGGGTTTTCGGAATATTTTGGTTGGTTTTGATTTGTTTTTATGATGTTTTGGCGGGTTTTCGGAATGTCTTGGTTGGGTTTTAGAATGTTTTGTATTCTCTTGAGTTGTTTTTATTGTGTTGGCAGGTTTTGGAATGTTTGGATTCCTTTTGGCGGGTTTTAAAATCTTTTGGCGGGTATTTGGAATGTTTTGGCGGGTATTCGGAAGGTTTTGATTAGTTTTGACGGGTTTTGAAATATTTTGGCGGGTTTTTAGAAGGTTTAGATTTGTTTTGATTTGTTTTGATTCTGTTTAGCCCAGTTTTTGGTGTGTTTGGATTAGCTTTGGTGGGCTTTATCATGTCTTGTCAGGTTTTTTCGAATGTATTGATGACTTCTGTCTGGTTTTCTATTTTGGCGGGTTTGAAAATATTTTTGGATTAGTTTTGGCGGGTTTTAAAATATTTTGGCTCTTTGCGCAGAGATGACGGTGCCGGTTGCGGTGCGCTCCGGGGCGCTCCTTCTGCGGAAAGACGCCTGGCAGCGGCACTTGGGACAGCTCCGCGTCTCCGTATTCTGCGTTTCTTGCCTTCTGCATCTCAGCAAAATGCTTTCCCACTAGGTCTAGCAAGGAGAAACTGTGGCAGCTGAGTAGATGTAGCCCGGCCCGCCCTTTGAAGTTGACAAGTTCTTGGCATCTCAGAGCCTCAAGGCAAGAGCAAGGTTCTCTATGGTAGGCTGGGGCAGAACTAGCAGCAAGCAGAGCAAAGTTGTCCAAGAATAGCTTCCATTGGAATGCTAATGGCAATTGAAGAGGCAGGCCAGTGGCAAGCCACTAGCTTCTAGCAGTTTGAAAGTTGCAGACACAGTGCAGGTGTTGTGCGGCATCCTTCTTGGCCTCCTAGAAGGTGCCGCGTTCTCCGTCTCTTGCTTGCCAATATGTTGCTGTGTTCCTCCTATTGTTTGGTTGGTTTTGATTTGTTTTTATGATGTTTTGGTGGGTTTTCGGAATGTTTTGGTTGGGTTTTAGAATGTTTTGTATTCTCTTGAGTTGTTTTTATTGTGTTGGCAGGTTTTGGAATGTTTGGATTCCTTTTGGCGGGTTTTAAAATCTTTTGGCGGGTATTTGGAATGTTTTGGTTTGCTTTCATTTGTTTCGATTATGTTTTGGCAAGTTATTGAAAGTTTCGATCACTTCTGACTGGTTTGATAGTATTTTGGCATCTTTTCAGAATGTTTTGATCAGTTTTGGCGGGTTCTAAACTATTTTGTCGGGTTTTTGGAATGTTTTGGTTGGTTTTGATTTGTTTTTATGATGTTTAGGCAAGATTTCGGAATATTTTGGCTGGTTTTTGGAATGTTTCGGTGGGTTTTGATTTGTTTTTATGATATTTTGCCAAGTTTTTTGAATGTTTTGATCAGTTCAGGCTGGTTTTCTAATGTTTTGGCATCTTTTCAGAATGTTTTGATGAGTTTTGTGGGTCTAAATCATTTTGGCGGGTTTTTGGAATATTTTGGTTGGTTTTGATTTGTTTTTATGATGTTTTGGCGGGTTTTCGGAATGTCTTGGTTGGGTTTTAGAATGTTTTGTATTCTCTTGAGTTGTTTTTATTGTGTTGGCAGGTTTTGGAATGTTTGGATTCTTTTTGGCGGGTTTTAAAATCTTTTGGCGGGTATTTGGAATGTTTTGGCGGGTATTCGGAAGGTTTTGATTAGTTTTGACGGGTTTTGAAATATTTTGGAGGGTTTTT
Organism: Passer domesticus; assembly: GCF_036417665.1. NCBI lineage: Eukaryota > Metazoa > Chordata > Aves > Passeriformes > Passeridae > Passer > Passer domesticus. The sequence goes on along the minus strand of NC_087481.1, from coordinate 12,592,034 downwards.
AGAAGGTTTCGATTTGTTTTGATTTGTTTTGATTCTGTTTAGCCCAGTTTTTGGTGTGTTTGGATTAGCTTTGGTGGGCTTGATCATGTTTTGTCAGGTTTTTTCGAATGTATTGATCACTTCTGTCTGGTTTTCTATTTTGGCGGGTTTAAAAATATTTTTGGATTAGTTTTGGCGGGTTTGAAAATATTTTGGCTCTTTGCGCAGAGATGACGGTGCCGGTTGCGGTGCGCTCCGGGGCGCTCCTTCTGCAGAAAGACGCCTGGCAGCAGCACTTGGGACAGCTCCGCGTCTCCGTATTCTGCGTTTCTTGCCTTCTGCATCTCAGCAAAATGCTTTCCCACTAGGTCTAGCAAGGAGAAACTGTGGCAGCTGAGTAGATGTAGCCCGGCCCGCCCTTTGAAGTTGACAAGTTCTTGGCATCTCAGAGCCTCAAGGCAAGAGCAAGGTTCTCTATGGTAGGCTGGGGCAGAACTAGCAGCAAGCAGAGCAAAGTTGTCCAAGAATAGCTTCCATTGGAATGCTAATGGCAATTGAAGAGGCAGGCCAGTGGCAAGCCACTAGCTTCTAGCAGTTTGAAAGTTGCAGACACAGTGCAGGTGTTGTGCGGCTTCCTTCTTGGCCTCCTAGAAGGTGCCGCGTTCTCCGTCTCTTGCTTGCCAATATGTTGCCGTGTTCCTCTTATTTTTTGGTTGGTTTTGATTTGTTTTGATGATGTTTTGGCGGGTTTTCGGAATGTTTTGGTGGTGTTTCAGAATGTTTTGTTTTCTCTTGTGTTGTTTATATTGTCTTGGCAGGTTTTGGAATGTTTGGATTCCTTTTGGCGGGTTTTAAAATATTTTGGTGGGTATTTGGAATGTTTTGGTTTGCTTTCATTTGTCTTGATTATGTTTTGGCAAGTTATTGAATGTTTCGATCACTTCTTACTGGTTTTCTAGTATTTTGGCATCTTTTCAGAATGTTTTGATCAGTTTTGGCGGGTTCTAAACTATTTTGTTGGGTTTTTGGAATGTTTTGGTTGGTTTTGATTTGTTTTTATGATGATTTGCCAAGTTTTTTGAATGTTTTGATCAGTTCAGGCTGGTTTTCTAATGTTTTGGCATCTTTTCAGAATGTTTTGATGAGTTTTGTGGGTCTAAATCATTTTGGCGGGTTTTTGGAATATTTTGGTTGGTTTTGATTTGTTTTTATGATGTTTTGGCGGGTTTTCGGAATGTCTTGGTTGGGTTTTAGAATGTTTTGTATTCTCTTGAGTTGTTTTTATTGTGTTGGCAGGTTTTGGAATGTTTGGATTTATTTTGGCGGGTTTTAAAATCTTTTGGCGGGTATTTGGAATGTTTTGGCGGGTATTCGGAAGGTTTTGATTAGTTTTGACGGGTTTTGAAATATTTTGGCGGGTTTTTAGAAGGTTTCGATTTGTTTTGATTTGTTTTGATTCTGTTTAGCCCAGTTTTTGGTGTGTTTGGATTAGCTTTGGTGGGCTTGATCATGTTTTGTCAGGTTTTTTCGAATGTATTGATCACTTCTGTCTGGTTTTCTATTTTGGCGGGTTTAAAAATATTTTTGGATTAGTTTTGGCGGGTTTGAAAATATTTTGGCTCTTTGCGCAGAGATGACGGTGCCGGTTGCGGTGCGCTCCGGGGCGCTCCTTCTGCGGAAAGACGCCTGGCAGCAGCACTTGGGACAGCTCCGCGTCTCCGTATTCTGCGTTTCTTGCCTTCTGCATCTCAGCAAAATGCTTTCCCACTAGGTCTAGCAAGGAGAAACTGTGGCAGCTGAGTAGATGTAGCCCGGCCCGCCCTTTGAAGTTGACAAGTTCTTGGCATCTCAGAGCCTCAAGGCAAGAGCAAGGTTCTCTATGGTAGGCTGGGGCAGAACTAGCAGCAAGCAGAGCAAAGTTGTCCAAGAATAGCTTCCATTGGAATGCTAATGGCAATTGAAGAGGCAGGCCAGTGGCAAGCCACTAGCTTCTAGCAGTTTGAAAGTTGCAGACACAGTGCAGGTGTTGTGCGGCTTCCTTCTTGGCCTCCTAGAAGGTGCCGCGTTCTCCGTCTCTTGCTTGCCAATATGTTGCCGTGTTCCTCTTATTTTTTGGTTGGTTTTGATTTGTTTTTATGATGTTTTGGCGGGTTTTCGGAATGTCTTGGTTGGGTTTTAGAATGTTTTGTATTCTCTTGAGTTGTTTATATTGTCTTGGCAGGTTTTGGAATGTTTGGATTCCTTTTGGCGGGTTTTAAAATCTTTTGGCGGGTATTTGGAATGTTTTGGTTTGCTTTCATTTGTTTTGATTATGTTTTGGCAAGTTATTGAAAGTTTCGATCACTTCTGACTGGTTTGATAGTATTTTGGCATCTTTTCAGAATGTTTTGATCAGTTTTGGCGGGTTCTAAACTATTTTTTCGGGTTTTTGGAATGTTTTGGTTGGTTTTGATTTGTTTTTATGATGTTTAGGCAAGATTTCGGAATATTTTGGCTGGTTTTTGGAATGTTTCGGTGGGTTTTGATTTGTTTTTATGATGATTTGCCAAGTTTTTTGAATGTTTTGATCAGTTCAGGCTGGTTTTCTAATGTTTTGGCATCTTTTCAGAATGTTTTGATGAGTTTTGTGGGTCTAAATCATTTTGGCGGGTTTTTGGAATATTTTGGTTGGTTTTGATTTGTTTTTATGATGTTTTGGCGGGTTTTCGGAATGTCTTGGTTGGGTTTTAGAATGTTTTGTATTCTCTTGAGTTGTTTTTATTGTGTTGGCAGGTTTTGGAATGTTTGGATTCTTTTTGGCGGGTTTTAAAATCTTTTGGCGGGTATTTGGAATGTTTTGGAGGGTATTCGGAAGGTTTTGATTAGTTTTGACGGGTTTTGAAATATTTTGGAGGGTTTTTAGAAGGTTTCGATTTGTTTTGATTTGTTTTGATTCTGTTTAGCCCAGTTTTTGGTGTGTTTGGATTAGCTTTGGTGGGCTTGATCATGTTTTGTCAGGTTTTTTCGAATGTATTGATCACTTCTGTCTGGTTTTCTATTTTGGCGGGTTTAAAAATATTTTTGGATTAGTTTTGGCGGGTTTGAAAATATTTTGGCTCTTTGCGCAGAGATGACGGTGCCGGTTGCGGTGCGCTCCGGGGCGCTCCTTCTGCAGAAAGACGCCTGGCAGCAGCACTTGGGACAGCTCCGCGTCTCCGTATTCTGCGTTTCTTGCCTTCTGCATCTCAGCAAAATGCTTTCCCACTAGGTCTAGCAAGGAGAAACTGTGGCAGCTGAGTAGATGTAGCCCGGCCCGCCCTTTGAAGTTGACAAGTTCTTGGCATCTCAGAGCCTCAAGGCAAGAGCAAGGTTATCTATGGTAGGCTGGGGCAGAACTAGCAGCAAGCAGAGCAAAGTTGTCCAAGAATAGCTTCCATTGGAATGCTAATGGCAATTGAAGAGGCAGGCCAGTGGCAAGCCACTAGCTTCTAGCAGTTTGAAAGTTGCAGACACAGTGCAGGTGTTGTGCGGCTTCCTTCTTGGCCTCCTAGAAGGTGCCGCGTTCTCCGTCTCTTGCTTGCCAATATGTTGCCGTGTTCCTCTTATTTTTTGGTTGGTTTTGATTTGTTTTGATGATGTTTTGGCGGGTTTTCGGAATGTTTTGGTGGTGTTTCAGAATGTTTTGTTTTCTCTTGTGTTGTTTATATTGTCTTGGCAGGTTTTGGAATGTTTGGATTCCTTTTGGCGGGTTTTAAAATATTTTGGTGGGTATTTGGAATGTTTGGGTTTGCTTTCATTTGTCTTGATTATGTTTTGGCAAGTTATTGAATGTTTCGATCACTTCTTACTGGTTTTCTAGTATTTTGGCATCTTTTCAGAATGTTTTGATCAGTTTTGGCGGGTTCTAAACTATTTTGTTGGGTTTTTGGAATGTTTTGGTTGGTTTTGATTTGTTTTTATGATGATTTGCCAAGTTTTTTGAATGTTTTGATCAGTTCAGGCTGGTTTTCTAATGTTTTGGCATCTTTTCAGAATGTTTTGATGAGTTTTGTGGGTCTAAATCATTTTGGCGGGTTTTTGGAATATTTTGGTTGGTTTTGATTTGTTTTTATGATGTTTTGGCGGGTTTTCGGAATGTCTTGGTTGGGTTTTAGAATGTTTTGTATTCTCTTGAGTTGTTTTTATTGTGTTGGCAGGTTTTGGAATGTTTGGATTTATTTTGGCGGGTTTTAAAATCTTTTGGCGGGTATTTGGAATGTTTTGGCGGGTATTCGGAAGGTTTTGATTAGTTTTGACGGGTTTTGAAATATTTTGGCGGGTTTTTAGAAGGTTTCGATTTGTTTTGATTTGTTTTGATTCTGTTTAGCCCAGTTTTTGGTGTGTTTGGATTAGCTTTGGTGGGCTTGATCATGTTTTGTCAGGTTTTTTCGAATGTATTGATCACTTCTGTCTGGTTTTCTATTTTGGCGGGTTTAAAAATATTTTTGGATTAGTTTTGGCGGGTTTGAAAATATTTTGGCTCTTTGCGCAGAGATGACGGTGCCGCTTGCGGTGCGCTCCGGGGCGCTCCTTCTGCGGAAAGACGCCTGGCAGCAGCACTTGGGACAGCTCCGCGTCTCCGTATTCTGCGTTTCTTGCCTTCTGCATCTCAGCAAAATGCTTTCCCACTAGGTCTAGCAAGGAGAAACTGTGGCAGCTGAGTAGATGTAGCCCGGCCCGCCCTTTGAAGTTGACAAGTTCTTGGCATCTCAGAGCCTCAAGGCAAGAGCAAGGTTATCTATGGTAGGCTGGGGCAGAACTAGCAGCAAGCAGAGCAAAGTTGTCCAAGAATAGCTTCCATTGGAATGCTAATGGCAATTGAAGAGGCAGGCCAGTGGCAAGCCACTAGCTTCTAGCAGTTTGAAAGTTGCAGACACAGTGCAGGTGTTGTGCGGCTTCCTTCTTGGCCTCCTAGAAGGTGCCGCGTTCTCCGTCTCTTGCTTGCCAATATGTTGCCGTGTTCCTCTTATTTTTTGGTTGGTTTTGATTTGTTTTTATGATGTTTTGGTGGGTTTTCGGAATGTTTTGGTTGGGTTTTAGAATGTTTTGTATTCTCTTGAGTTGTTTTTATTGTGTTGGCAGGTTTTGGAATGTTTGGATTCCTTTTGGCGGGTTTTAAAATCTTTTGGCGGGTATTTGGAATGTTTTGGTTTGCTTTCATTTGTTTTGATGATGTTTTGGCAAGTTATTGAAAGTTTTGATCACTTCTTACTGGTTTGATAGTATTTTGGCATCTTTTCAGAATGTTTTGATCAGTTTTGGCGGGTTCTAAACTATTTTGTCTGGTTTTTGGAATGTTTTGGTTGGTTTTGATTTGTTTTTATGATGTTTTGGCCAGATTTCGGAATATTTTGGCTGGTTTTTGTAATGTTTCGGTTGGTTTTGATTTGGTTTTATGATGTTTTGCCAAGTTTTGTGAATGTTTTGATCAGTTCAGGCTGCTTTTCTAATGTTTTGGCATCTTTTCGGAATGTTTTGATGAGTTTTGCGGGTCTAAATCATTTTGGCGGGTTTTTTGAATATTTTGATTGGTTTTGATTTGTTTTTATGATGTTTTGGCGGGTTTTCGGAATGTCTTGGTTGGGTTTTAGAATGTTTTGTATTCTCTTGAGTTGTTTTTATTGTGTTGGCAGGTTTTGGAATGTTTGGATACTTTTTGGCGAGTTTTAAAATCTTTTGGCGGGTATTTGGAATGTTTTGGCGGGTATTCGGAAGGTTTTGATTAGTTTTGACGGGTTTTGAAATATTTTGGAGGGTTTTTAGAAGGTTTCGATTTGTTTTGATTTGTTTTGATTCTGTTTAGCCCAGTTTTTGGTGTGTTTGGATTCGCTTTGGTGGGCTTGATCATGTTTTGTCAGGTTTTTTCGAATGTATTGATCACTTCTGTCTGGTTTTCTATTTTGGCGGGTTTAAAAATATTTTTGGATTAGTTTTGGTGGGTTTGAAAATATTTTGGCTCTTTGCGCAGAGATGACGGTGCCGCTTGCGGTGCGCTCCGGGGCGCTCCTTCTGCGGAAAGACGCCTGGCAGCAGCACTTGGGACAGCTCCGCGTCTCCGTATTCTGCGTTTCTTGCCTTCTGCATCTCAGCAAAATGCTTTCCCACTAGGTCTGGCAAGGAGAAACTGTGGCAGCTGAGTAGATGTAGCCCGGCCCGCCCTTTGAAGTTGACAAGTTCTTGGCATCTCAGAGCCTCAAGGCAAGAGCAAGGTTCTCTATGGTAGGCTGGGGCAGAACTAGCAGCAAGCAGAGCAAAGTTGTCCAAGAATAGCTTCCATTGGAATGCTAATGGCAATTGTAGAGGCAGGCCAGTGGCAAGCCACTAGCTTCTAGCAGTTTGAAAGTTGCAGACACAGTGCAGGTGTTGTGAGGCTTCCTTCTTGGCCTCCTAGAAGGTGCCGCGTTCTCCGTCTCTTGCTTGCCAATATGTTGCCGTGTTCCTCTTATTTTTTGGTTGGTTTTGATTTGTTTTGATGATGTTTTGGCGGGTTTTCGGAATGTTTTGGTGGTGTTTTAGAATGTTTTGTTTTCTCTTGTGTTGTTTATATTGTCTTGGCAGGTTTTGGAATGTTTGGATTCCTTTTGGCGGGTTTTAAAATATTTTGGTGGGTATTTGGAATGTTTGGGTTTGCTTTCATTTGTCTTGATTATGTTTTGGCAAGTTATTGAATGTTTCGATCACTTCTTACTGGTTTTCTAGTATTTTGGCATCTTTTCAGAATGTTTTGATCAGTTTTGGCGGGTTCTAAACTATTTTGTTGGGTTTTTGGAATGTTTTGGTTGGTTTTGATTTGTTTTTATGATGATTTGCCAAGTTTTTTGAATGTTTTGATCAGTTCAGGCTGGTTTTCTAATGTTTTGGCATCTTTTCAGAATGTTTTGATGAGTTTTGTGGGTCTAAATCATTTTGGGGGGTTTTTGGAATATTTTGGTTGGTTTTGATTTGTTTTTATGATGTTTTGGCGGGTTTTCGGAATGTCTTGGTTGGGTTTTAGAATGTTTTGTATTCTCTTGAGTTGTTTTTATTGTGTTGGCAGGTTTTGGAATGTTTGGATTCCTTTTGGCGGGTTTTAAAATCTTTTGGCGGGTGTTTGGAATGTTTTGGTTTGCTTTCATTTGTTTTGATTATGTTTTGGCAAGTTATTGAAAGTTTCGATCACTTCTTACTGGTTTGATAGTATTTTGGCATCTTTTCAGAATGTTTTGATCAGTTTTGGCGGGTTCTAAACTATTTTTTCGGGTTTTTGGAATGTTTTGGTTGGTTTTGATTTGTTTTTATGATGTTTAGGCAAGATTTCGGAATATTTGGCTGGTTTTTGGAATGTTTCGGTGGGTTTTGATTTGTTTTTATGATGATTTGCCAAGTTTTTTGAATGTTTTGATCAGTTCAGGCTGGTTTTCTAATGTTTTGGCATCTTTTCAGAATGTTTTGATGAGTTTTGTGGGTCTAAATCATTTTGGCGGGTTTTTGGAATATTTTGGTTGGTTTTGATTTGTTTTTATGATGTTTTGGCGGGTTTTCGGAATGTCTTGGTTGGGTTTTAGAATGTTTTGTATTCTCTTGAGTTGTTTTTATTGTGTTGGCAGGTTTTGGAATGTTTGGATTCTTTTTGGCGGGTTTTAAAATCTTTTGGCGGGTATTTGGAATGTTTTGGCGGGTATTCGGAAGGTTTTGATTAGTTTTGACGGGTTTTGAAATATTTTGGAGGGTTTTTAGAAGGTTTCGATTTGTTTTGATTTGTTTTGATTCTGTTTAGCCCAGTTTTTGGTGTGTTTGGATTAGCTTTGGTGGGCTTGATCATGTTTTGTCAGGTTTTTTCGAATGTATTGATCACTTCTGTCTGGTTTTCTATTTTGGCGGGTTTAAAAATATTTTTGGATTAGTTTTGGCGGGTTTGAAAATATTTTGGCTCTTTGCGCAGAGATGACGGTGCCGGTTGCGGTGCGCTCCGGGGCGCTCCTTCTGCAGAAAGACGCCTGGCAGCAGCACTTGGGACAGCTCCGCGTCTCCGTATTCTGCGTTTCTTGCCTTCTGCATCTCAGCAAAATGCTTTCCCACTAGGTCTAGCAAGGAGAAACTGTGGCAGCTGAGTAGATGTAGCCCGGCCCGCCCTTTGAAGTTGACAAGTTCTTGGCATCTCAGAGCCTCAAGGCAAGAGCAAGGTTCTCTATGGTAGGCTGGGGCAGAACTAGCAGCAAGCAGAGCAAAGTTGTCCAAGAATAGCTTCCATTGGAATGCTAATGGCAATTGAAGAGGCAGGCCAGTGGCAAGCCACTAGCTTCTAGCAGTTTGAAAGTTGCAGACACAGTGCAGGTGTTGTGCGGCTTCCTTCTTGGCCTCCTAGAAGGTGCCGCGTTCTCCGTCTCTTGCTTGCCAATATGTTGCCGTGTTCCTCTTATTTTTTGGTTGGTTTTGATTTGTTTTGATGATGTTTTGGCGGGTTTTCGGAATGTTTTGGTGGTGTTTCAGAATGTTTTGTTTTCTCTTGTGTTGTTTATATTGTCTTGGCAGGTTTTGGAATGTTTGGATTCCTTTTGGCGGGTTTTAAAATATTTTGGTGGGTATTTGGAATGTTTGGGTTTGCTTTCATTTGTCTTGATTATGTTTTGGCAAGTTATTGAATGTTTCGATCACTTCTTACTGGTTTTCTAGTATTTTGGCATCTTTTCAGAATGTTTTGATCAGTTTTGGCGGGTTCTAAACTATTTTGTTGGGTTTTTGGAATGTTTTGGTTGGTTTTGATTTGTTTTTATGATGATTTGCCAAGTTTTTTGAATGTTTTGATCAGTTCAGGCTGGTTTTCTAATGTTTTGGCATCTTTTCAGAATGTTTTGATGAGTTTTGTGGGTCTAAATCATTTTGGCGGGTTTTTGGAATATTTTGGTTGGTTTTGATTTGTTTTTATGATGTTTTGGCGGGTTTTCGGAATGTCTTGGTTGGGTTTTAGAATGTTTTGTATTCTCTTGAGTTGTTTTTATTGTGTTGGCAGGTTTTGGAATGTTTGGATTCTTTTTGGCGGGTTTTAAAATCTTTTGGCGGGTATTTGGAATGTTTTGGCGGGTATTCGGAAGGTTTTGATTAGTTTTGACGGGTTTTGAAATATTTTGGCCGGTTTTTAGAAGGTTTCGATTTGTTTTGATTTGTTTTGATTCTGTTTAGCCCAGTTTTTGGTGTGTTTGGATTAGCTTTGGTGGGCTTGATCATGTTTTGTCAGGTTTTTTCGAATGTATTGATCACTTCTGTCTGGTTTTCTATTTTGGCGGGTTTAAAAATATTTTTGGATTAGTTTTGGCGGGTTTGAAAATATTTTGGCTCTTTGCGCAGAGATGACGGTGCCGGTTGCGGTGCGCTCCGGGGCGCTCCTTCTGCAGAAAGACGCCTGGCAGCAGCACTTGGGACAGCTCCGCGTCTCCGTATTCTGCGTTTCTTGCCTTCTGCATCTCAGCAAAATGCTTTCCCACTAGGTCTAGCAAGGAGAAACTGTGGCAGCTGAGTAGATGTAGCCCGGCCCGCCCTTTGAAGTTGACAAGTTCTTGGCATCTCAGAGCCTCAAGGCAAGAGCAAGGTTCTCTATGGTAGGCTGGGGCAGAACTAGCAGCAAGCAGAGCAAAGTTGTCCAAGAATAGCTTCCATTGGAATGCTAATGGCAATTGAAGAGGCAGGCCAGTGGCAAGCCACTAGCTTCTAGCAGTTTGAAAGTTGCAGACACAGTGCAGGTGTTGTGCGGCTTCCTTCTTGGCCTCCTAGAAGGTGCCGCGTTCTCCGTCTCTTGCTTGCCAATATGTTGCCGTGTTCCTCTTATTTTTTGGTTGGTTTTGATTTGTTTTTATGATGTTTTGGCGGGTTTTCGGAATGTCTTGGTTGGGTTTTAGAATGTTTTGTATTCTCTTGAGTTGTTTATATTGTCTTGGCAGGTTTTGGAATGTTTGGATTCCTTTTGGCGGGTTTTAAAATCTTTTGGCGGGTATTTGGAATGTTTTGGTTTGCTTTCATTTGTTTTGATTATGTTTTGGCAAGTTATTGAAAGTTTCGATCACTTCTGACTGGTTTGATAGTATTTTGGCATCTTTTCAGAATGTTTTGATCAGTTTTGGCGGGTTCTAAACTATTTTTTCGGGTTTTTGGAATGTTTTGGTTGGTTTTGATTTGTTTTTATGATGTTTAGGCAAGATTTCGGAATATTTTGGCTGGTTTTTGGAATGTTTCGGTGGGTTTTGATTTGTTTTTATGATGATTTGCCAAGTTTTTTGAATGTTTTGATCAGTTCAGGCTGGTTTTCTAATGTTTTGGCATCTTTTCAGAATGTTTTGATGAGTTTTGTGGGTCTAAATCATTTTGGCGGGTTTTTGGAATATTTTGGTTGGTTTTGATTTGTTTTTATGATGTTTTGGCGGGTTTTCGGAATGTCTTGGTTGGGTTTTAGAATGTTTTGTATTCTCTTGAGTTGTTTTTATTGTGTTGGCAGGTTTTGGAATGTTTGGATTCCTTTTGGCGGGTTTTAAAATCTTTTGGCGGGTATTTGGAATGTTTTGGCGGGTATTCGGAAGGTTTTGATTAGTTTTGACGGGTTTTGAAATATTTTGGCGGGTTTTTAGAAGGTTTCGATTTGTTTTGATTTGTTTTGATTCTGTTTAGCCCAGTTTTTGGTGTGTTTGGATTAGCTTTGGTGGGCTTTCTCATGTTTTGTCAGGTTTTTTCGAATGTATTGATCACTTCTGTCTGGTTTTCTATTTTGGCGGGTTTGAAAATATTTTTGGATTAGTTTTGGCGGGTTTTAAAATATTTTGGCTCTCTGCGCAGAGATGACGGTGCCGGTTGCGGTGCGCTCCGGGGCGCTCCTTCTGCGGAAAGACGCCTGGCAGCGGCACTTGGGACAGCTCCGCGTCTCCGTATTCTGCGTTTCTTGCCTTCTGCATCTCAGCAAAATGCTTTCCCACTAGGTCTAGCAAGGAGAAACTGTGGCAGCTGAGTAGATGTAGCCCGGCCCGCCCTTTGAAGTTGACAAGTTCTTGGCATCTCAGAGCCTCAAGGGAAGAGCAAGGTTATCTATGGTAGGCTGGGGCAGAACTAGCAGCAAGCAGAGCAAAGTTGTCCAAGAATAGCTTCCATTGGAATGCTAATGGCAATTGAAGAGGCAGGCCAGTGGCAAGCCACTAGCTTCTAGCAGTTTGAAAGTTGCAGACACAGTGCAGGTGTTGTGCGGCTTCCTTCTTGGCCTCCTAGAAGGTGCCGCGTTCTCCGTCTCTTGCTTGCCAATATGTTGCCGTGTTCCTCTTATTTTTTGGTTGGTTTTGAATTGTTTTGATGATGTTTTGGCGGGTTTTCGGAATGTTTTGGTGGTGTTTTAGAATGTTTTGTTTTCTCTTGTGTTGTTTATATTGTCTTGGCAGGTTTTGGAATGTTTGGATTCCTTTTGGCGGGTTTTAAAATCTTTTGGCGGGTATTTGGAATGTTTTGGTTTGCTTTCATTTGTTTTGATTATGTTTTGGCAAGTTATTGAAAGTTTCGATCACTTCTGACTGGTTTTCTAGTATTTTGGCATCTTTTCAGAATGTTTTGATCGGGTTTGGCAGGTTCTAAACTATTTTGTCAGGTTTTTGGAATGTTTTGGTTGGTTTTGATTTGTTTTTATGATGTTTTGCCAAGTTTTTTGAATGTTTTGATCAGTTCAGGCTGGTTTTCTAATGTTTTGGCATCTTTTCAGAATGTTTTGATGAGTTTTGTGGGTCTAAATCATTTTGGCGGGTATTTGGAATATTTTGGTTGGTTTTGATTTGTTTTTATGAGGTTTTGGCGGGTTTTCGGAATGTCTTGGTTGGGTTTTAGAATGTTTTGTATTCTCTTGAGTTGTTTTTATTGTGTTGGCAGGTTTTGGAATGTTTGGATTCTTTTTGGCGGGTTTTAAAATCTTTTGGCGGGTATTTGGAATGTTTTGGCGGGTATTCGGAAGGTTTTGATTAGTTTTGACGGGTTTTGAAATATTTTGGCTGGTTTTTAGAAGGTTTAGATTTGTTTTGATTTGTTTTGATTCTCTTTAGCCCAGTTTTTGGTGTGTTTGGATTAGCTTTGGTGGGCTTTCTCATGTTTTGTAAGGTTTTTTCGAATGTATTGATCACTTCTGTCTGGTTTTCTATTTTGGCGGGTTTAAAAATATTTTTGGATTAGTTTTGGCGGTTTTGAAAATATTTTGGCTTTTTGCGCAGAGATGACGGTGCCGGTTGCGGTGCGCTCCGGGGCGCTCCTTCTGCGGAAAGACGCCTGGCAGCGGCACTTGGGACAGCTCCGCGTCTCCGTATTGTGCGTTTCTTGCCTTCTGCATCTCAGCAAAATGCTTTCCCACTAGGTCTAGCAAGGAGAAACTGTGGCAGCTGAGTAGATGTAGCCCAGCCCGCCCTTTGAAGTTGACAAGTTCTTGGCATCTCAGAGCCTCAAGGCAAGAGCAAGGTTATCTATGGTAGGCTGGGGCAGAACTAGCAGCAAGCAGATCAAAGTTGTCCAAGAATAGCTTCCATTGGAATGCTAATGGCAATTGAAGAGGCAGGCCAGTGGCAAGCCACTAGCTTCTAGCAGTTTGAAAGTTGCAGACACAGTGCAGGTGTTGTGCGGCTTCCTTCTTGGCCTCCTAGAAGGTGCCGCGTTCTCCGTCTCTTGCTTGCCAATATGTTGCCGTGTTCCTCCTATTGTTTGGTTGGTTTTGATTTGTTTTTATGATGTTTTGGCGGGTTTTCGGAATGTTTTGGTGGTGTTTTAGAATGTTTTGTTTTCTCTTGTGTTGTTTATATTGTCTTGGCAGGTTTTGGAATGTTTGGATTCCTTTTGGCGGGTTTTAAAATCTTTTGGCGGGTATTTGGAATGTTTGGGTTTGCTTTCATTTGTTTTGATTATGTTTTGGCAAGTTATTGAAAGTTTTGATCACTTCTGACTGGTTTTCTAGTATTTTGGCATCTTTTCAGAATGTTTTGATCAGGTTTGGCAGGTTCTAAACTATTTTGTCGGGTTTTTGGAATGTTTTGGTTGGTTTTGATTTGTTTTTATGATGTTTTGGCCAGATTTCGGAATATTTTGGCTGGTTTTTGGAATGTTTTGGTTGGTTTTGATTTGTTTTTATGATGTTTTGCCAAGTTTTTTGAATGTTTTGATCAGTTCAGGCTGGTTTTCTAATGTTTTGGCATCTTTTCAGAATGTTTTGATGAGTTTTGCGGGTCTAAATCATTTTGGCGGGTTTTTGGAATATTTTGGTTGGTTTTGATTTGTTTTTATGATGTTTTGGCGGGTTTTCGGAATGTCTTGGTTGGGTTTTAGAATGTTTTGTATTCTCTTGAGTTGTTTTTATTGTGTTGGCAGGTTTTGGAATGTTTGGATTCTTTTTGGCGGGTTTTAAAATCTTTTGGCGGGTATTTGGAATGTTTTGGCGGGTATTCGGAAGGTTTTGATTAGTTTTGACGGGTTTTGAAATATTTTGGCGGGTTTTTAGAAGGTTTAGATTTGTTTTGATTTGTTTTGATTCTGTTTAGCCCAGTTTTTGGTGTGTTTGGATTAGCTTTGGTGGGCTTTCTCATGTTTTGTCAGGTTTTTTCGAATGTATTGATCACTTCTGTCTGGTTTTCTATTTTGGCGGGTTTGAAAATATTTTTGGATTAGTTTTGGCGGGTTTGAAAATATTTTGGCTCTCTGCGCAGAGATGACGGTGCCGGTTGTGGTGCGCTCCGGGGCGCTCCTTCTGCAGAAAGACGCCTGGCAGCGGCACTTGGGACAGCTCCGCGTCTCCGTATTCTGCGTTTCTTGCTTTCTGCATCTCAGCAAAATGCTTTCCCACTAGGTCTAGCAAGGAGAAACTGTGGCAGCTGAGTAGATGTAGCCCGGCCCGCCCTTTGAAGTTGACAAGTTCTTGGCATCTCAGAGCCTCAAGGGAAGAGCAAGGTTCTCTATGGTAGGCTGGGGCAGAACTAGCAGCAAGCAGAGCAAAGTTGTCCAAGAATAGCTTCCATTGGAATGCTAATGGCAATTGAAGAGGCAGGCCAGTGGCAAGCCACTAGCTTCTAGCAGTTTGAAAGTTGCAGACACAGTGCAGGTGTTGTGCGGCTTCCTTCTTGGCCTCCTAGAAGGTGCCGCGTTCTCCGTCTCTTGCTTGCCAATATGTTGCCGTGTTCCTCTTATTTTTTGGTTGGTTTTGATTTGTTTTTATGATGTTTTAGCGGGTTTTCGGAATGTTTTGGTGGTGTTTTAGAATGTTTTGTTTTCTCTTGTGTTGTTTTGATTGTCTTGGCAGGTTTTGGAATGTTTCGATTCCTTTTGGCGGGTTTTAAAATCTTTTGGCGGGTATTTGGAATGTTTGGGTTTGCTTTCATTTGTTTTGATTATGTTTTGGCAAGTTATTGAATGTTTCGATCACTTCTTACTGGTTTTCTAGTATTTTGGCATCTTTTCAGAATGTTTTGATGATGTTTTGGCAGGTTCTAAACTATTTTGTTGGGTTTTTGGAATGTTTTGGTTGGTTTTGATTTGTTTTTATGATGTTTTGCCAAGTTTTTTGAATGTTTTGATCAGTTCAGGCTGGTTTTCTAATGTTTTGGCATCTTTTCAGAATGTTTTGATGAGTTTTGCGGATCTAAATCATTTTGGCGGGTTTTCGGAATATTTTGGTTGGTTTTGATTTGTTTTTATGATGTTTTGGCGGGTTTTCAGAATGTTTTGGTTGGGTTTTAGAATGTTTTGTATTCTCTTGAGTTGTTTTTATTGTGTTGGCAGGTTTTGGAATGTTTGGATTCTTTTTGGCGGGTTTTAAAATCTTTTGGCGGGTATTTGGAATGTTTTGGCGGGTATTCGGAAGGTTTTGATTAGTTTTGACGGGTTTTGAAATATTTTGGCGGGTTTTTAGAAGGTTTCGATTTGTTTTGATTTGTTTTGATTCTGTTTAGCCCAATTTTTGGTGTGTTTGGATTAGCTTTGGTGGGCTTGATCATGTTTTGTCAGGTTTTTTCGAATGTATTGATCACTTCTGTCTGGTTTTCTATTTTGGCGGGTTTGAAAATATTTTTGGATTAGTTTTGGCGGGTTTTAAAATATTTTGGCTCTTTGCGCAGAGATGACGGTGCCGGTTGCGGTGCGCTCCGGGGCGCCCCTTCTGCGGAAAGACGCCTGGCAGCGGCACTTGGGACAGCTCCGCGTCTCCGTATTCTGCGTTTCTTGCCTTCTGCATCTCAGCAAAATGCTTTCCCACTAGGTCTAGCAAGGAGAAACTGTGGCAGCTGAGTAGATGTAGCCCGGCCCGCCCTTTGAAGTTGACAAGTTCTTGGCATCTCAGAGCCTCAAGGGAAGAGCAAGGTTCTCTATGGTAGGCTGGGGCAGAACTAGCAGCAAGCAGAGCAAAGTTGTCCAAGAATAGCTTCCATTGGAATGCTAATGGCAATTGAAGAGGCAAGCCAGTGGCAAGCCACTAGCTTCTAGCAGTTTGAAAGTTGCAGACACAGTGCAGGTGTTGTGCGGCTTCCGTCTTGGCCTCCTAGAAGATGTCACCTTCTCCGTCTCTTGCTTGCCAATATGTTGCCGTGTTCCTCTTATTTTTTGGTTGGTTTTGAATTGTTTTGATGATGTTTTGGCGGGTTTTCGGAATGTTTTGGTGGTGTTTTAGAATGTTTTGTTTTCTCTTGTGTTGTTTATATTGTCTTGGCAGGTTTTGGAATGTTTGGATTCCTTTTGGCGGGTTTTAAAATCTTTTGGCGGGTATTTGGAATGTTTGGGTTTGCTTTCATTTGTTTTGATTATGTTTTGGCAAGTTATTGAAAGTTTCGATCACTTCTGACTGGTTTTCTAGTATTTTGGCATCTTTTCAGAATGTTTTGATCAGTTTTGTGGGTCTAAATCATTTTGGCGGGTTTTTGGAATATTTTGGTTGGTTTTGATTTGTTTTTATGATGTTTTGGCGGGTTTTCGGAATGTCTTGGTTGGGTTTTAGAATGTTTTGTATTCTCTTGAGTTGTTTTTATTGTGTTGGCAGGTTTTGGAATGTTTGGATTCTTTTTGGCGGGTTTTAAAATCTTTTGGCGGGTATTTGGAATGTTTTGGCGGGTATTCGGAAGGTTTTGATTAGTTTTGACGGGTTTTGAAATATTTTGGCCGGTTTTTAGAAGGTTTCGATTTGTTTTGATTTGTTTTGATTCTGTTTAGCCCAGTTTTTGGTGTGTTTGGATTAGCTTTGGTGGGCTTGATCATGTTTTGTCAGGTTTTTTCGAATGTATTGATCACTTCTGTCTGGTTTTCTATTTTGGCGGGTTTAAAAATATTTTTGGATTAGTTTTGGCGGGTTTGAAAATATTTTGGCTCTTTGCGCAGAGATGACGGTGCCGGTTGCGGTGCGCTCCGGGGCGCTCCTTCTGCAGAAAGACGCCTGGCAGCAGCACTTGGGACAGCTCCGCGTCTCCGTATTCTGCGTTTCTTGCCTTCTGCATCTCAGCAAAATGCTTTCCCACTAGGTCTAGCAAGGAGAAACTGTGGCAGCTGAGTAGATGTAGCCCGGCCCGCCCTTTGAAGTTGACAAGTTCTTGGCATCTCAGAGCCTCAAGGCAAGAGCAAGGTTCTCTATGGTAGGCTGGGGCAGAACTAGCAGCAAGCAGAGCAAAGTTGTCCAAGAATAGCTTCCATTGGAATGCTAATGGCAATTGAAGAGGCAGGCCAGTGGCAAGCCACTAGCTTCTAGCAGTTTGAAAGTTGCAGACACAGTGCAGGTGTTGTGCGGCTTCCTTCTTGGCCTCCTAGAAGGTGCCGCGTTCTCCGTCTCTTGCTTGCCAATATGTTGCCGTGTTCCTCTTATTTTTTGGTTGGTTTTGATTTGTTTTTATGATGTTTTGGCGGGTTTTCGGAATGTCTTGGTTGGGTTTTAGAATGTTTTGTATTCTCTTGAGTTGTTTATATTGTCTTGGCAGGTTTTGGAATGTTTGGATTCCTTTTGGCGGGTTTTAAAATCTTTTGGCGGGTATTTGGAATGTTTTGGTTTGCTTTCATTTGTTTTGATTATGTTTTGGCAAGTTATTGAAAGTTTCGATCACTTCTGACTGGTTTGATAGTATTTTGGCATCTTTTCAGAATGTTTTGATCAGTTTTGGCGGGTTCTAAACTATTTTTTCGGGTTTTTGGAATGTTTTGGTTGGTTTTGATTTGTTTTTATGATGTTTTGCCAAGTTTTTTGAATGTTTTGATCAGTTCAGGCTGGTTTTCTAATGTTTTGGCATCTTTTCAGAATGTTTTGATGAGTTTTGTGGGTCTAAATCATTTTGGCGGGTATTTGGAATATTTTGGTTGGTTTTGATTTGTTTTTATGAGGTTTTGGCGGGTTTTCGGAATGTCTTGGTTGGGTTTTAGAATGTTTTGTATTCTCTTGAGTTGTTTTTATTGTGTTGGCAGGTTTTGGAATGTTTGGATTCTTTTTGGCGGGTTTTAAAATCTTTTGGCGGGTATTTGGAATGTTTTGGCGGGTATTCGGAAGGTTTTGATTAGTTTTGACGGGTTTTGAAATATTTTGGCTGGTTTTTAGAAGGTTTAGATTTGTTTTGATTTGTTTTGATTCTCTTTAGCCCAGTTTTTGGTGTGTTTGGATTAGCTTTGGTGGGCTTTCTCATGTTTTGTCAGGTTTTTTCGAATGTATTGATCACTTCTGTCTGGTTTTCTATTTTGGCGGGTTTAAAAATATTTTTGGATTAGTTTTGGCGGTTTTTAAAATATTTTGGCTTTTTGCGCAGAGATGACGGTGCCGGTTGCGGTGCGCTCCGGGGCGCTCCTTCTGCGGAAAGACGCCTGGCAGCGGCACTTGGGACAGCTCCGCGTCTCCGTATTCTGCGTTTCTTGCCTTCTGCATCTCAGCAAAATGCTTTCCCACTAGGTCTAGCAAGGAGAAACTGTGGCAGCTGAGTAGATGTAGCCCGGCCCGCCCTTTGAAGTTGACAAGTTCTTGGCATCTCAGAGCCTCAAGGCAAGAGCAAGGTTATCTATGGTAGGCTGGGGCAGAACTAGCAGCAAGCAGATCAAAGTTGTCCAAGAATAGCTTCCATTGGAATGCTAATGGCAATTGAAGAGGCAGGCCAGTGGCAAGCCACTAGCTTCTAGCAGTTTGAAAGTTGCAGACACAGTGCAGGTGTTGTGCGGCTTCCTTCTTGGCCTCCTAGAAGGTGCCGCGTTCTCCGTCTCTTGCTTGCCAATATGTTGCCGTGTTCCTCCTATTGTTTGGTTGGTTTTGATTTGTTTTTATGATGTTTTGGCGGGTTTTCGGAATGTTTTGGTGGTGTTTTAGAATGTTTTGTTTTCTCTTGTGTTGTTTATATTGTCTTGGCAGGTTTTGGAATGTTTGGATTCCTTTTGGCGGGTTTTAAAATCTTTTGGCGGGTATTTGGAATGTTTGGGTTTGCTTTCATTTGTTTTGATTATGTTTTGGCAAGTTATTGAAAGTTTTGATCACTTCTGACTGGTTTTCTAGTATTTTGGCATCTTTTCAGAATGTTTTGATCAGGTTTGGCAGGTTCTAAACTATTTTGTCGGGTTTTTGGAATGTTTTGGTTGGTTTTGATTTGTTTTTATGATGTTTTGGCCAGATTTCGGAATATTTTGGCTGGTTTTTGGAATGTTTTGGTTGGTTTTGATTTGTTTTTATGATGTTTTGCCAAGTTTTTTGAATGTTTTGATCAGTTCAGGCTGGTTTTCTAATGTTTTGGCATCTTTTCAGAATGTTTTGATGAGTTTTGCGGGTCTAAATCATTTTGGCGGGTTTTTGGAATATTTTGGTTGGTTTTGATTTGTTTTTATGATGTTTTGGCGGGTTTTCGGAATGTCTTGGTTGGGTTTTAGAATGTTTTGTATTCTCTTGAGTTGTTTTTATTGTGTTGGCAGGTTTTGGAATGTTTGGATTCTTTTTGGCGGGTTTTAAAATCTTTTGGCGGGTATTTGGAATGTTTTGGCGGGTATTCGGAAGGTTTTGATTAGTTTTGACGGGTTTTGAAATATTTTGGCGGGTTTTTAGAAGGTTTAGATTTGTTTTGATTTGTTTTGATTCTGTTTAGCCCAGTTTTTGGTGTGTTTGGATTAGCTTTGGTGGGCTTTCTCATGTTTTGTCAGGTTTTTTCGAATGTATTGATCACTTCTGTCTGGTTTTCTATTTTGGCGGGTTTGAAAATATTTTTGGATTAGTTTTGGCGGGTTTGAAAATATTTTGGCTTTTTGCGCAGAGATGACGGTGCCGGTTGTGGTGCGCTCCGGGGCGCTCCTTCTGCAGAAAGACGCCTGGCAGCGGCACTTGGGACAGCTCCGCGTCTCCGTATTCTGCGTTTCTTGCTTTCTGCATCTCAGCAAAATGCTTTCCCACTAGGTCTAGCAAGGAGAAACTGTGGCAGCTGAGTAGATGTAGCCCGGCCCGCCCTTTGAAGTTGACAAGTTCTTGGCATCTCAGAGCCTCAAGGGAAGAGCAAGGTTCTCTATGGTAGGCTGGGGCAGAACTAGCAGCAAGCAGAGCAAAGTTGTCCAAGAATAGCTTCCATTGGAATGCTAATGGCAATTGAAGAGGCAGGCCAGTGGCAAGCCACTAGCTTCTAGCAGTTTGAAAGTTGCAGACACAGTGCAGGTGTTGTGCGGCTTCCTTCTTGGCCTCCTAGAAGGTGCCGCGTTCTCCGTCTCTTGCTTGCCAATATGTTGCCGTGTTCCTCTTATTTTTTGGTTGGTTTTGATTTGTTTTTATGATGTTTTAGCGGGTTTTCGGAATGTTTTGGTGGTGTTTTAGAATGTTTTGTTTTCTCTTGTGTTGTTTTGATTGTCTTGGCAGGTTTTGGAATGTTTCGATTCCTTTTGGCGGGTTTTAAAATCTTTTGGCGGGTATTTGGAATGTTTGGGTTTGCTTTCATTTGTTTTGATTATGTTTTGGCAAGTTATTGAATGTTTCGATCACTTCTTACTGGTTTTCTAGTATTTTGGCATCTTTTCAGAATGTTTTGATGATGTTTTGGCAGGTTCTAAACTATTTTGTTGGGTTTTTGGAATGTTTTGGTTGGTTTTGATTTGTTTTTATGATGTTTTGCCAAGTTTTTTGAATGTTTTGATCAGTTCAGGCTGGTTTTCTAATGTTTTGGCATCTTTTCAGAATGTTTTGATGAGTTTTGCGGATCTAAATCATTTTGGCGGGTTTTCGGAATATTTTGGTTGGTTTTGATTTGTTTTTATGATGTTTTGGCAGGTTTTCAGAATGTCTTGGTTGGGTTTTAGAATGTTTTGTATTCTCTTGAGTTGTTTTTATTGTGTTGGCAGGTTTTGGAATGTTTGGATTCTTTTTGGCGGGTTTTAAAATCTTTTGGCGGGTATTTGGAATGTTTTGGCGGGTATTCGGAAGGTTTTGATTAGTTTTGACGGGTTTTGAAATATTTTGGCGGGTTTTTAGAAGGTTTCGATTTGTTTTGATTTGTTTTGATTCTGTTTAGCCCAATTTTTGGTGTGTTTGGATTAGCTTTGGTGGGCTTGATCATGTTTTGTCAGGTTTTTTCGAATGTATTGATCACTTCTGTCTGGTTTTCTATTTTGGCGGGTTTGAAAATATTTTTGGATTAGTTTTGGCGGGTTTTAAAATATTTTGGCTCTTTGCGCAGAGATGACGGTGCCGGTTGCGGTGCGCTCCGGGGCGCCCCTTCTGCGGAAAGACGCCTGGCAGCGGCACTTGGGACAGCTCCGCGTCTCCGTATTCTGCGTTTCTTGCCTTCTGCATCTCAGCAAAATGCTTTCCCACTAGGTCTAGCAAGGAGAAACTGTGGCAGCTGAGTAGATGTAGCCCGGCCCGCCCTTTGAAGTTGACAAGTTCTTGGCATCTCAGAGCCTCAAGGCAAGAGCAAGGTTCTCTATGGTAGGCTGGGGCAGAACTAGCAGCAAGCAGAGCAAAGTTGTCCAAGAATAGCTTCCATTGGAATGCTAATGGCAATTGAAGAGGCAAGCCAGTGGCAAGCCACTAGCTTCTAGCAGTTTGAAAGTTGCAGACACAGTGCAGGTGTTGTGCGGCTTCCTTCTTGGCCTCCTAGAAGGTGTCACCTTCTCCGTCTCTTGCTTGCCAATATGTTGCCGTGTTCCTCTTATTTTTTGGTTGGTTTTGAATTGTTTTGATGATGTTTTGGCGGGTTTTCGGAATGTTTTGGTGGTGTTTTAGAATGTTTTGTTTTCTCTTGTGTTGTTTATATTGTCTTGGCAGGTTTTGGAATGTTTGGATTCCTTTTGGCGGGTTTTAAAATCTTTTGGCGGGTATTTGGAATGTTTGGGTTTGCTTTCATTTGTTTTGATTATGTTTTGGCAAGTTATTGAAAGTTTCGATCACTTCTGACTGGTTTTCTAGTATTTTGGCATCTTTTCAGAATGTTTTGATCAGTTTTGGCGGGTTCTAAACTATTTTGTCGGGTTTTTGCAATATTTTGGTTGGTTTTGATTTGTTTTTATGATGTTTTGGCCAGATTTCGGAATATTTTGGCTGGTTTTTGGAATGTTTCGGTTGGTTTTGATTTGTTTTTATGATGTTTTGCCTAGTTTTTTCAATGTTTTGATCAGTTCAGGCTGGTTTTCTAATGTTTTGGCATCTTTTCAGAATGTTTTGATGAGTTTTGTGGGTCTAAATCATTTTGGCGGGTTTTTGGAATATTTTGGTTGGTTTTGATTTGTTTTTATGATGTTTTGGCGGGTTTTCGGAATGTCTTGGTTGGGTTTTAGAATGTTTTGTATTCTCTTGAGTTGTTTTTATTGTGTTGGCAGGTTTTGGAATGTTTGGATTCTTTTTGGCGGGTTTTAAAATCTTTTGGCGGGTATTTGGAATGTTTTGGCGGGTATTCGGAAGGTTTTGATTAGTTTTGACGGGTTTTGAAATATTTTGGCGGGTTTTTAGAAGGTTTCGATTTGTTTTGATTTGTTTTGATTCTCTTTAGCCCAGTTTTTGGTGTGTTTGGATTAGCTTTGGTGGGCTTTCTCATGTTTTGTCAGGTTTTTTCGAATGTATGGATCACTTCTGTCTGGTTTTCTATTTTGGCGGGTTTAAAAATATTTTTGGATTAGTTTTGGCGGGTTTGAAAATATTTTGGCTTTTTGCGCAGAGATGACGGTGCCGGTTGCGGTGCGCTCCGGGGCGCTCCTTCTGCGGAAAGACGCCTGGCAGCGGCACTTGGGACAGCTCCGCGTCTCCGTATTCTGCGTTTCTTTCCTTCTGCATCTCAGCAAAATGCTTTCCCACTAGGTCTAGCAAGGAGAAACTGTGGCAGCTGAGTAGATGTAGCCCGGCCCGCCCTTTGAAGTTGACAAGTTCTTGGCATCTCAGAGCCTCAAGGCAAGAGCAAGGTTATCTATGGTAGGCTGGGGCAGAACTAGCAGCAAGCAGAGCAAAGTTGTCCAAGAATAGCTTCCATTGGAATGCTAATGGCAATTGAAGAGGCAGGCCAGTGGCAAGCCACTAGCTTCTAGCAGTTTGAAAGTTGCAGACACAGTGCAGGTGTTGTGCGGCTTCCTTCTTGGCCTCCTAGAAGGTGCCGCGTTCTCCGTCTCTTGCTTGCCAATATGTTGCCGTGTTCCTCCTATTGTTTGGTTGGTTTTGATTTGTTTTGATGATGTTTTGGCAGGTTTTCGGAATGTTTTGGTGGTGTTTTAGAATGTTTTGTTTTCTCTTGTGTTGTTTATATTGTCTTGCCAGGTTTTGGAATGTTTGGATTCCTTTTGGCGGGTTTTAAAATCTTTTGGCGGGTATTTGGAATGTTTGGGTTTGCTTTCATTTGTTTTGATTATGTTTTGGCAAGTTATTGAACGTTTCGATCACTTCTGACTGGTTTTCTAGTATTTTGGCATCTTTTCAGAATGTTTTGATCAGTTTTGGCGGGTTCTAAACTATTTTGTCGGGTTTTTGGAATGTTTTGGTTGGTTTTGATTTGTTTTTATGATGTTTTGGCCAGATTTCGGAATATTTTGGCTGGTTTTTGGAATGTTTCGGTTGGTTTTGATTTGTTTTTATGATGTTTTGCCTAGTTTTTTCAATGTTTTGATCAGTTCAGGCTGGTTTTCTAATGTTTTGGCATCTTTTCAGAATGTTTTGATGAGTTTTGTGGGTCTAAATCATTTTGGCGGGTTTTTGGAATATTTTGGTTGGTTTTGATTTGTTTTTATGATGTTTTGGCGGGTTTTCGGAATGTCTTGGTTGGGTTTTAGAATGTTTTGTATTCTCTTGAGTTGTTTTTATTGTGTTGGCAGGTTTTGGAATGTTTGGATTCTTTTAGGCGGGTTTTAAAATCTTTTGGCGGGTATTTGGAATGTTTTTTAATGGGTATTCGGAAGGTTTTGATTAGTTTTGAAGGGTTTTGAAATATTTTGGCGGGTTTTTAGAAGGTTTCGATTTGTTTTGATTTGTTTTGATTCTGTTTAGCCCAGTTTTTGGTGTGTTTGGATTAGCTTTGGTGGGCTTTCTCATGTTTTGTCAGGTTTTTTCCAATGTATTGATGACTTCAGTCTGGTTTTCTATTTTGGCGGGTTTGAAAATATTTTTGGATTAGTTTTGGCGGGTTTTAAAATATTTTGGCTCTCTGCGCAGAGATGACGGTGCCGGTTGTGGTGCGCTCCGGGGCGCTCCTTCTGCGGAAAGACGCCTGGCAGCGGCACTTGGGACAGCTCCGCGTCTCTGTATTCTGCGTTTCTTGCCTTCTGCATCTCAGCAAAATGCTTTCCCACTAGGTCTAGCAAGGAGAAACTGTGGCAGCTGAGTAGATGTAGCCCGGCCCGCCCTTTGAAGTTGACAAGTTCTTGGCATCTCAGAGCCTCAAGGCAAGAGCAAGGTTCTCTATGGTAGGCTGGGGCAGAACTAGCAGCAAGCAGAGCAAAGTTGTCCAAGAATAGCTTCCATTGGAATGCTAATGGCAATTGAAGAGGCAGGCCAGTGGCAAGCCACTAGCTTCTAGCAGTTTGAAAGTTGCAGACACAGTGCAGGTGTTGTGCGGCTTCCTTCTTGGCCTCCTAGAAGGTGCTGCGTTCTCCGTCTCTTGCTTGCCAATATGTTGCCGTGTTCCTCTTATTTTTCCTTGGTTTTGATTTGTTTTTATGATGTTTTGGCGGGTTTTCGGAATGTTTTGGTGGTGTTTTAGAATGTTTTGTTTTCTCTTGTGTTGTTTATATTGTCTTGGCAGGTTTTGGAATGTTTGGATTCCTTTTGGCGGGTTTTAAAATCTTTTGGCGGGTATTTGGAATGTTTGGGTTTGCTTTCATTTGTTTTGATTATGTTTTGGCAAGTTATTGAATGTTTCGATCACTTCTGACTGGTTTTCTAGTATTTTGGCATCTTTTCAGAATGTTTTGATCAGGTTTGGCAGGTTCTAAACTATTTTGTCGGGTTTTTGGAATGTTTTGGTTGGTTTTGATTTGTTTTTATGATGTTTTGCCTAGTTTTTTCAATGTTTTGATCAGTTCAGGCTGGTTTTCTAATGTTTTGGCATCTTTTCAGAATGTTTTGATGAGTTTTGTGGGTCTAAATCATTTTGGCGGGTTTTTGGAATATTTTGGTTGGTTTTGATTTGTTTTTATGATGTTTTGGCGGGTTTTCGGAATGTCTTGGTTGGGTTTTAGAACGTTTTGTATTCTCTTGAGTTGTTTTTATTGTGTTGGCAGGTTTTGGAATGTTTGGATTCTTTTTGGCGGGTTTTAAAATCTTTTGGCGGGTATTTGGAATGTTTTGGCGGGTATTCGGAAGGTTTTGATTAGTTTTGACGGGTTTTGAAATATTTTGGCGGGTTTTTAGAAGGTTTCGATTTGTTTTGATTTGTTTTGATTCTGTTTAGCCCAGTTTTTGGTGTGTTTGGATTAGCTTTGGTGGGCTTTCTCATGTTTTGTCAGGTTTTTTCCAATGTATTGATCACTTCTGTCTGGTTTTCTATTTTGGCGGGTTTGAAAATATTTTTGGATTAGTTTTGGCGGGTTTTAAAATATTTTGGCTCTCTGCGCAGAGATGACGGTGCCGGTTGTGGTGCGCTCCGGGGCGCTCCTTCTGCGGAAAGACGCCTGGCAGCGGCACTTGGGACAGCTCCGCGTCTCCGTATTCTGCGTTTCTTGCCTTCTGCATCTCAGCAAAATGCTTTCCCACTAGGTCTAGCAAGGAGAAACTGTGGCAGCTGAGTAGATGTAGCCCGGCCCGCCCTTTGAAGTTGACAAGTTCTTGGCATCTCAGAGCCTCAAGGCAAGAGCAAGGTTCTCTATGGTAGGCTGGGGCAGAACTAGCAGCAAGCAGAGCAAAGTTGTCCAAGAATAGCTTCCATTGGAATGCTAATGGCAATTGAAGAGGCAGGCCAGTGGCAAGCCACTAGCTTCTAGCAGTTTGAAAGTTGCAGACACAGTGCAGGTGTTGTGCGGCTTCCTTCTTGGCCTCCTAGAAGGTGCTGCGTTCTCCGTCTCTTGCTTGCCAATATGTTGCCGTGTTCCTCTTATTTTTCCTTGGTTTTGATTTGTTTTTATGATGTTTTGGCGGGTTTTCGGAATGTTTTGGTGGTGTTTTAGAATGTTTTGTTTTCTCTTGTGTTGTTTATATTGTCTTGGCAGGTTTTGGAATGTTTGGATTCCTTTTGGCGGGTTTTAAAATCTTTTGGCGGGTATTTGGAATGTTTGGGTTTGCTTTCATTTGTTTTGATTATGTTTTGGCAAGTTATTGAATGTTTCGATCACTTCTGACTGGTTTTCTAGTATTTTGGCATCTTTTCAGAATGTTTTGATCAGGTTTGGCAGGTTCTAAACTATTTTGTCGGGTTTTTGGAATGTTTTGGTTGGTTTTGATTTGTTTTTATGATGTTTTGCCTAGTTTTTTCAATGTTTTGATCAGTTCAGGCTGGTTTTCTAATGTTTTGGCATCTTTTCAGAATGTTTTGATGAGTTTTGTGGGTCTAAATCATTTTGGCGGGTTTTTGGAATATTTTGGTTGGTTTTGATTTGTTTTTATGATGTTTTGGCGGGTTTTCGGAATGTCTTGGTTGGGTTTTAGAACGTTTTGTATTCTCTTGAGTTGTTTTTATTGTGTTGGCAGGTTTTGGAATGTTTGGATTCTTTTTGGCGGGTTTTAAAATCTTTTGGCGGGTATTTGGAATGTTTTGGCGGGTATTCGGAAGGTTTTGATTAGTTTTGACGGGTTTTGAAATATTTTGGCGGGTTTTTAGAAGGTTTAGATTTGTATTGATTTGTTGTGATTCTGTTTAGCCCAGTTTTTGGTGTGTTTGGATTAGCTTTGGTGGGCTTTCTCATGTTTTGTCAGGTTTTTTCCAATGTATTGATCACTTCTGTCTGGTTTTCTATTTTGGCGGGTTTAAAAATATTTTTGGATTAGTTTTGGCGGGTTTTAAAATATTTTGGCTCTTTGCGCAGAGATGACGGTGCCGGTTGCGGTGCGCTCCGGGGCGCCCCTTCTGCGGAAAGACGCCTGGCAGCGGCACTTGGGACAGCTCCGCGTCTCCGTATTCTGCGTTTCTTGCCTTCTGCATCTCAGCAAAATGCTTTCCCACTAGGTCTAGCAAGGAGAAACTGTGGCAGCTGAGTAGATGTAGCCCGGCCCGCCCTTTGAAGTTGACAAGTTCTTGGCATCTCAGAGCCTCAAGGCAAGAGCAAGGTTCTCTATGGTAGGCTGGGGCAGAACTAGCAGCAAGCAGAGCAAAGTTGTCCAAGAATAGCTTCCATTGGAATGCTAATGGCAATTGAAGAGGCAAGCCAGTGGCAAGCCACTAGCTTCTAGCAGTTTGAAAGTTGCAGACAC
Source organism: Passer domesticus (assembly GCF_036417665.1). Lineage (NCBI taxonomy): Eukaryota > Metazoa > Chordata > Aves > Passeriformes > Passeridae > Passer > Passer domesticus. Next base: position 12,565,279 of record NC_087481.1, on the reverse strand, counting down.
AGTGCAGGTGTTGTGCGGCTTCCTTCTTGGCCTCCTAGAAGGTGTCACCTTCTCCGTCTCTTGCTTGCCAATATGTTGCCGTGTTCCTCTTATTTTTTGGTTGGTTTTGATTTGTTTTGATGATGTTTTGTCGGGTTTTCGGAATGTTTTGGTGGTGTTTTAGAATGTTTTGTATTCTCTTGAGTTGTTTTTATTGTGTTGGCAGGTTTTGGAATGTTTGGATTCATTTTGGCGGGTTTTAAAATCTTTTGGCGGGTATTTGGATTGTTTTTTAATGGGTATTCGGAAGGTTTTGATTAGTTTTGACGGGTTTTGAAATATTTTGGCGGGTTTTTAGAAGGTTTAGATTTGTTTTGATTTGTTTTGATTCTGTTTAGCCCAGTTTTTGGTGTGTTTGGATTAGCTTTGGTGGGCTTGATCATGTTTTGTCAGGTTTTTTCGAATGTATTGATCACTTCTGTCTGGTTTTCTATTTTGGCGGGTTTGAAAATATTTTTGGATTAGTTTTGGCGGGTTTTAAAATATTTTGGCTTTTTGCGCAGAGATGACGGTGCCGGTTGCGGTGCGCTCCGGGGCGCTCCTTCTGCGGAAAGACGCCTGGCAGCGGCACTTGGGACAGCTCCGCGTCTCCGTATTGTGCGTTTCTTGCCTTCTGCATCTCAGCAAAATGCTTTCCCACTAGGTCTAGCAAGGAGAAACTGTGGCAGCTGAGTAGATGTAGCCCGGCCCGCCCTTTGAAGTTGACAAGTTCTTGGCATCTCAGAGCCTCAAGGGAAGAGCAAGGTTCTCTATGGTAGGCTGGGGCAGAACTAGCAGCAAGCAGAGCAAAGTTGTCCAAGAATAGCTTCCATTGGAATGCTAATGGCAATTGAAGAGGCAGGCCAGTGGCAAGCCACTAGCTTCTAGCAGTTTGAAAGTTGCAGACACAGTGCAGGTGTTGTGCGGCTTCCTTCTTGGCCTCCTAGAAGGTGCCGCGTTCTCCGTCTCTTGCTTGCCAATATGTTGCCGTGTTCCTCTTATTTTTTGGTTGGGTTTGATTTGTTTTTATGATGTTTTAGCGGGTTTTCGGAATGTTTTGGTGGTGTTTTAGAATGTTTTGTTTTCTCTTGTGTTGTTTATATTGTCTTGGCAGGTTTTGGAATGTTTGGATTCCTTTTGGCGGGTTTTAAAATCTTTTGGCGGGTATTTGGAATGTTTGGGTTTGCTTTCATTTGTTTTGATTATGTTTTGGCAAGTTATTGAATGTTTCGATCACTTCTGACTGGTTTTCTAGTATTTTGGCATCTTTTCAGAATGTTTTGATGATGTTTTGGCAGGTTCTAAACTATTTTGTCGGGTTTTTGGAATGTTTTGGTTGGTTTTGATTTGTTTTTATGATGTTTTGGCCAGATTTCGGAATATTTTGGCTGTTTTTTGGAATGTTTCGGTTGGTTTTGATTTGTTTTTATGATGTTTTGCCAAGTTTTTTGAATGTTTTGATCAGTTCAGGCTGGTTTTCTAATGTTTTGGCATCTTTTCAGAATGTTTTGATGAGTTTAGTGGGTCTAAAATAATTTTGTCGGGTTTTTGGAATATTGTGGTTGGTTTTGATTCGTTTTTATGTTGTTTTGGTGGGTTTTCGGAATGTTTTGGTTGGGTTTTAGAATGTTTTGTATTCTCTTGAGTTGTTTTTATTGTGTTGGCAGGTTTTGGAATGTTTGGATTCCTTTTGGCGGGTTTTAAAATCTTTTGGCGGGTATTTGGATTGTTTTTTAATTGGTATTCGGAAGGTTTTGATTAGTTTTGACGGGTTTTGAAATATTTTGGCGGGTTTTTAGAAGGTTTAGATTTGTATTGATTTGTTGTGATTCTGTTTAGCCCAGTTTTTGGTGTGTTTGGATTAGCTTTGGTGGGCTTGATCATGTTTTGTCAGGTTTTTTCGAATGTATTGATCACTTCTGTCTGGTTTTCTATTTTGGCGGGTTTAAAAATATTTTTGGATTAGTTTTGGCGGGTTTGAAAATATTTTGGCTCTTTGCGCAGAGATGACGGTGCCGGTTGCGGTGCGCTCCGGGGCGCTCCTTCTGCAGAAAGACGCCTGGCAGCGGCACTTGGGACAGCTCCGCGTCTCCGTATTCTGCGTTTCTTGCCTTCTGCATCTCAGCAAAATGCTTTCCCACTAGGTCTAGCAAGGAGAAACTGTGGCAGCTGAGTAGATGTAGCCCGGCCCGCCCTTTGAAGTTGACAAGTTCTTGGCATCTCAGAGCCTCAAGGCAAGAGCAAGGTTCTCTATGGTAGGCTGGGGCAGAACTAGCAGCAAGCAGAGCAAAGTTGTCCAAGAATAGCTTCCATTGGAATGCTAATGGCAATTGAAGAGGCAAGCCAGTGGCAAGCCACTAGCTTCTAGCAGTTTGAAAGTTGCAGACACAGTGCAGGTGTTGTGCGGCTTCCTTCTTGGCCTCCTAGAAGGTGCCGCGTTCTCCGTCTCTTGCTTGCCAATATGTTGCCGTGTTCCTCTTATTTTTTGGTTGGTTTTGAATTGTTTTGATGATGTTTTGGCGGGTTTTCGGAATGTTTTGGTGGTGTTTTAGAATGTTTTGTTTTCTCTTGTGTTGTTTATATTGTCTTGGCAGGTTTTGGAATGTTTGGATTCCTTTTGGCAGGTTTTAAAATCTTTTGGCGGGTATTTGGAATGTTTTGGTTTGCTTTCATTTGTTTTGATTATGTTTTGGCAAGTTATTGAATGTTTCGATCACTTCTGACTGGTTTTCTAGTATTTTGGCATCTTTTCAGAATGTTTTGATCAGTTTTGGCGGGTTCTAAACTATTTTGTTGGGTTTTTGGAATGTTTTGGTTGGTTTTGATTTGTTTTTATGATGTTTTGGCCAGATTTCGGAATATTTTGGCTGGTTTTTGGAATGTTTCGGTTGGTTTTGATTTGTTGTTATGATGTTTTGCCTAGTTTTTTCAATGTTTTGATCAGTTCAGGCTGGTTTTCTAATGTTTTGGCATCTTTTCAGAATGTTTTGATGAGTTTTGTGGGTCTAAATCATTTTGGCAGGTTTTTGGAATATTTTGGTTGGTTTTGATTTGTTTTTACGATGTTTTGGCGGGTTTTCGGAATGTCTTGGTTGGGTTTTAGAATGTTTTGTATTCTCTTGAGTTGTTTTTATTGTGTTGGCAGGTTTTGGAATGTTTGGATTCTTTTTGGCGGGTTTTAAAATCTTTTGGCGGGTTTTTAGAAGGTTTCGATTTGTTTTGATTTGTTTTGATTCTGTTTAGCCCAGTTTTTGGTGTGTTTGGATTAGCTTTGGTGGGCTTTCTCATGTTTTGTCAGGTTTTTTCGAATGTATTGATCACTTCTGTCTGGTTTTCTATTTTGGCGGGTTTGAAAATATTTTTGGATTAGTTTTGGCGGGTTTTAAAATATTTTGGCTCTCTGCGCAGAGATGACGGTGCCGGTTGTGGTGCGCTCCGGGGCGCTCCTTCTGCGGAAAGACGCCTGGCAGCGGCACTTGGGACAGCTCCGCGTCTCTGTATTCTGCGTTTCTTGCCTTCTGCATCTCAGCAAAATGCTTTCCCACTAGGTCTAGCAAGGAGAAACTGTGGCAGCTGAGTAGATGTAGCCCGGCCCGCCCTTTGAAGTTGACAAGTTCTTGGCATCTCAGAGCCTCAAGGCAAGAGCAAGGTTCTCTATGGTAGGCTGGGGCAGAACTAGCAGCAAGCAGAGCAAAGTTGTCCAAGAATAGCTTCCATTGGAATGCTAATGGCAATTGAAGAGGCAGGCCAGTGGCAAGCCACTAGCTTCTAGCAGTTTGAAAGTTGCAGACACAGTGCAGGTGTTGTGCGGCTTCCTTCTTGGCCTCCTAGAAGGTGCTGCGTTCTCCGTCTCTTGCTTGCCAATATGTTGCCGTGTTCCTCTTATTTTTTGGTTGGTTTTGAATTGTTTTTATGATGTTTTGGCGGGTTTTCGGAATGTTTTGGTGGTGTTTTAGAATGTTTTGTTTTCTCTTGTGTTGTTTATATTGTCTTGGCAGGTTTTGGAATGTTTGGATTCCTTTTGGCGGGTTTTAAAATCTTTTGGCGGGTATTTGGAATGTTTGGGTTTGCTTTCATTTGTTTTGATTATGTTTTGGCAAGTTATTGAATGTTTCGATCACTTCTGACTGGTTTTCTAGTATTTTGGCATCTTTTCAGAATGTTTTGATCAGGTTTGGCAGGTTCTAAACTATTTTGTCGGGTTTTTGGAATGTTTTGGTTGGTTTTGATTTGTTTTTATGATGTTTTGCCAAGTTTTTTGAATGTTTTGATCAGTTCAGGCTGGTTTTCTAATGTTTTGGCATCTTTTCAGAATGTTTTGATGAGTTTTGTGGGTCTAAAATAATTTTGTCGGGTTTTTGGAATATTTTGGTTGGTTTTGATTCGTTTTTATGTTGTTTTGGTGGGTTTTCGGAATGTTTTGGTTGGGTTTTAGAATGTTTTGTATTCTCTTGAGTTGTTTTTATTGTGTTGGCAGGTTTTGGAATGTTTGGATTCCTTTTGGCGGGTTTTAAAATCTTTTGGCGGGTATTTGGATTGTTTTTTAATGGGTATTCGGAAGGTTTTGATTAGTTTTGACGGGTTTTGAAATATTTTGGCGGGTTTTTAGAAGGTTTCGATTTGTTTTGATTTGTTTTGATTCTGTTTAGCCCAGTTTTTGGTGTGTTTGGATTAGCTTTGGTGGGCTTGATCATGTTTTGTCAGGTTTTTTCGAATGTATTGATCACTTCTGTCTGGTTTTCTATTTTGGCGGGTTTGAAAATATTTTTGGATTAGTTTTGGCGGGTTTGAAAATATTTTGGCTTTTTGCGCAGAGATGACGGTGCCGGTTGCGGTGCGCTCCGGGGCGCTCCTTCTGCGGAAAGACGCCTGGCAGCGGCACTTGGGACAGCTCCGCGTCTCCGTATTCTGCGTTTCTTGCCTTCTGCATCTCAGCAAAATGCTTTCCCACTAGGTCTAGCAAGGAGAAACTGTGGCAGCTGAGTAGATGTAGCCCGGCCCGCCCTTTGAAGTTGACAAGTTCTTGGCATCTCAGAGCCTCAAGGCAAGACCAAGGTTCTCTATGGTAGGCTGGGGCAGAACTAGCAGCAAGCAGAGCAAAGTTGTCCAAGAATAGCTTCCATTGGAATGCTAATGGCAATTGAAGAGGCAGGCCAGTGGCAAGCCACTAGCTTCTAACAGTTTGAAAGTTGCAGACACAGTGCAGGTGTTGTGCGGCTTCCTTCTTGGCCTCCTAGAAGGTGCCGCGTTCTCCGTCTCTTGCTTGCCAATATGTTGCCGTGTTCCTCTTATTTTTTGGTTGGTTTTGAATTGTTTTGATGATGTTTTGGCGGGTTTTCGGAATGTTTTGGTGGTGTTTCAGAATGTTTTGTTTTCTCTTGTGTTGTTTTGATTGTCTTGGCAGGTTTTGGAATGTTTGGATTCCTTTTGGCGGGTTTTAAAATCTTTTGGCGGGTATTTGGAATGTTTTGGTTTGCTTTCATTTGTTTTGATTATGTTTTGGCAAGTTATTGAATGTTTCGATCACTTCTTACTGGTTTTCTAGTATTTTGGCATCTTTTCAGAATGTTTTGATCAGTTTTGGCGGGTTCTAAACTATTTTGTTGGGTTTTTGGAATGTTTTGGTTGGTTTTGATTTGTTTTTATGATGTTTTGGCCAGATTTCGGAATATTTTGGCTGGTTTTTGGAATGTTTCGGTTGGTTTTGATTTGTTTTTATGATGTTTTGCCAAGTTTTTTGAATGTTTTGATCAGTTCAGGCTGGTTTTCTAATGTTTTGGCATCTTTTCAGAATGTTTTGATGAGTTTTGCGGGTCTAAATCATTTTGGCGGGTTTTCGGAATGTCTTGGTTGGGTTTTAGAATGTTTTGTATTCTCTTGAGTTGTTTTTATTGTGTTGGCAGGTTTTGGAATGTTTGGATTCATTTTGGCGGGTTTTAAAATCTTTTGGCGGGTATTTGGAATGTTTTGGCGGGTATTCGGAAGGTTTTGATTAGTTTTGACGGGTTTTGAAATATTTTGGCGGGTTTTTAGAAGGTTTCGATTTGTTTTGATTTGTTTTGATTCTGTTTAGCCCAGTTTTTGGTGTGTTTGGATTAGCTTTGGTGGGCTTGATCATGTTTTGTCAGGTTTTTTCGAATGTATTGATCACTTCTGTCTGGTTTTCTATTTTGGCGGGTTTAAAAATATTTTTGGATTAGTTTTGGCGGGTTTGAAAATATTTTGGCTTTTTGCGCAGAGATGACGGTGCTGGTTGCGGTGCGCTCCGGGGCGCTCCTTCTGCGGAAAGACGCCTGGCAGCGGCACTTGGGACAGCTCCGCGTCTCCGTATTGTGCGTTTCTTGCCTTCTGCATCTCAGCAAAATGCTTTCCCACTAGGTCTAGCAAGGAGAAACTGTGGCAGCTGAGTAGATGTAGCCCGGCCCGCCCTTTGAAGTTGACAAGTTCTTGGCATCTCAGAGCCTCAAGGCAAGAGCAAGGTTATCTATGGTAGGCTGGGGCAGAACTAGCAGCAAGCAGAGCAAAGTTGTCCAAGAATAGCTTCCATTGGAATGCTAATGGCAATTGAAGAGGCAAGCCAGTGGCAAGCCACTAGCTTCTAGCAGTTTGAAAGTTGCAGACACAGTGCAGGTGTTGTGCGGCTTCCTTCTTGGCCTCCTAGAAGGTGTCACCTTCTCCGTCTCTTGCTTGCCAATATGTTGCCGTGTTCCTCTTATTTTTTGGTTGGTTTTGAATTGTTTTGATGATGTTTTGGCGGGTTTTCGGAATGTTTTGGTGGTGTTTTAGAATGTTTTGTTTTCTCTTGTGTTGTTTATATTGTCTTGGCAGGTTTTGGAATGTTTGGATTCCTTTTGGCGGGTTTTAAAATCTTTTGGCGGGTATTTGGAATGTTTTGGTTTGCTTTCATTTGTTTTGATTATGTTTTGGCAAGTTATTGAACGTTTCGATCACTTCTGACTGGTTTTCTAGTATTTTGGCATCTTTTCAGAATGTTTTGATCAGTTTTGGCGGGTTCTAAACTATTTTGTCGGGTTTTTGGAATGTTTTGGTTGGTTTTGATTTGTTTTTATGATGTTTTGGCCAGATTTCGGAATATTTTGGCTGGTTTTTGGAATGTTTCGGTTGGTTTTGATTTGTTTTTATGATGTTTTGCCAAGTTTTTTGAATGTTTTGATCAGTTCAGGCTGGTTTTCTAATGTTTTGGCATCTTTTCAGAATGTTTTGATGAGTTTAGTGGGTCTAAAATAATTTTGTCGGGTTTTTGGAATATTGTGGTTGGTTTTGATTCGTTTTTATGTTGTTTTGGTGGGTTTTCGGAATGTTTTGGTTGGGTTTTAGAATGTTTTCTATTCTCTTGAGTTGTTTTTATTGTGTTGGCAGGTTTTGGAATGTTTGGATTCCTTTTGGCGGGTTTTAAAATCTTTTGGCGGGTATTTGGATTGTTTTTTAATTGGTATTCGGAAGGTTTTGATTAGTTTTGACGGGTTTTGAAATATTTTGGCGGGTTTTTAGAAGGTTTAGATTTGTATTGATTTGTTGTGATTCTGTTTAGCCCAGTTTTTGGTGTGTTTGGATTAGCTTTGGTGGGCTTGATCATGTTTTGTCAGGTTTTTTCGAATGTATTGATCACTTCTGTCTGGTTTTCTATTTTGGCGGGTTTAAAAATATTTTTGGATTAGTTTTGGCGGGTTTGAAAATATTTTGGCTCTTTGCGCAGAGATGACGGTGCCGGTTGCGGTGCGCTCCGGGGCGCTCCTTCTGCAGAAAGACGCCTGGCAGCGGCACTTGGGACAGCTCCGCGTCTCCGTATTCTGCGTTTCTTGCCTTCTGCATCTCAGCAAAATGCTTTCCCACTAGGTCTAGCAAGGAGAAACTGTGGCAGCTGAGTAGATGTAGCCCGGCCCGCCCTTTGAAGTTGACAAGTTCTTGGCATCTCAGAGCCTCAAGGCAAGAGCAAGGTTCTCTATGGTAGGCTGGGGCAGAACTAGCAGCAAGCAGAGCAAAGTTGTCCAAGAATAGCTTCCATTGGAATGCTAATGGCAATTGAAGAGGCAAGCCAGTGGCAAGCCACTAGCTTCTAGCAGTTTGAAAGTTGCAGACACAGTGCAGGTGTTGTGCGGCTTCCTTCTTGGCCTCCTAGAAGGTGCCGCGTTCTCCGTCTCTTGCTTGCCAATATGTTGCCGTGTTCCTCTTATTTTTTGGTTGGTTTTGAATTGTTTTGATGATGTTTTGGCGGGTTTTCGGAATGTTTTGGTGGTGTTTTAGAATGTTTTGTTTTCTCTTGTGTTGTTTATATTGTCTTGGCAGGTTTTGGAATGTTTGGATTCCTTTTGGCAGGTTTTAAAATCTTTTGGCGGGTATTTGGAATGTTTTGGTTTGCTTTCATTTGTTTTGATTATGTTTTGGCAAGTTATTGAATGTTTCGATCACTTCTGACTGGTTTTCTAGTATTTTGGCATCTTTTCAGAATGTTTTGATCAGTTTTGGCGGGTTCTAAACTATTTTGTTGGGTTTTTGGAATGTTTTGGTTGGTTTTGATTTGTTTTTATGATGTTTTGGCCAGATTTCGGAATATTTTGGCTGGTTTTTGGAATGTTTCGGTTGGTTTTGATTTGTTGTTATGATGTTTTGCCTAGTTTTTTCAATGTTTTGATCAGTTCAGGCTGGTTTTCTAATGTTTTGGCATCTTTTCAGAATGTTTTGATGAGTTTTGTGGGTCTAAATCATTTTGGCAGGTTTTTGGAATATTTTGGTTGGTTTTGATTTGTTTTTACGATGTTTTGGCGGGTTTTCGGAATGTCTTGGTTGGGTTTTAGAATGTTTTGTATTCTCTTGAGTTGTTTTTATTGTGTTGGCAGGTTTTGGAATGTTTGGATTCTTTTTGGCGGGTTTTAAAATCTTTTGGCGGGTTTTTAGAAGGTTTCGATTTGTTTTGATTTGTTTTGATTCTGTTTAGCCCAGTTTTTGGTGTGTTTGGATTAGCTTTGGTGGGCTTTCTCATGTTTTGTCAGGTTTTTTCGAATGTATTGATCACTTCTGTCTGGTTTTCTATTTTGGCGGGTTTGAAAATATTTTTGGATTAGTTTTGGCGGGTTTTAAAATATTTTGGCTCTCTGCGCAGAGATGACGGTGCCGGTTGTGGTGCGCTCCGGGGCGCTCCTTCTGCGGAAAGACGCCTGGCAGCGGCACTTGGGACAGCTCCGCGTCTCTGTATTCTGCGTTTCTTGCCTTCTGCATCTCAGCAAAATGCTTTCCCACTAGGTCTAGCAAGGAGAAACTGTGGCAGCTGAGTAGATGTAGCCCGGCCCGCCCTTTGAAGTTGACAAGTTCTTGGCATCTCAGAGCCTCAAGGCAAGAGCAAGGTTCTCTATGGTAGGCTGGGGCAGAACTAGCAGCAAGCAGAGCAAAGTTGTCCAAGAATAGCTTCCATTGGAATGCTAATGGCAATTGAAGAGGCAGGCCAGTGGCAAGCCACTAGCTTCTAGCAGTTTGAAAGTTGCAGACACAGTGCAGGTGTTGTGCGGCTTCCTTCTTGGCCTCCTAGAAGGTGCTGCGTTCTCCGTCTCTTGCTTGCCAATATGTTGCCGTGTTCCTCTTATTTTTTGGTTGGTTTTGAATTGTTTTTATGATGTTTTGGCGGGTTTTCGGAATGTTTTGGTGGTGTTTTAGAATGTTTTGTTTTCTCTTGTGTTGTTTATATTGTCTTGGCAGGTTTTGGAATGTTTGGATTCCTTTTGGCGGGTTTTAAAATCTTTTGGCGGGTATTTGGAATGTTTGGGTTTGCTTTCATTTGTTTTGATTATGTTTTGGCAAGTTATTGAATGTTTCGATCACTTCTGACTGGTTTTCTAGTATTTTGGCATCTTTTCAGAATGTTTTGATCAGGTTTGGCAGGTTCTAAACTATTTTGTCGGGTTTTTGGAATGTTTTGGTTGGTTTTGATTTGTTTTTATGATGTTTTGCCAAGTTTTTTGAATGTTTTGATCAGTTCAGGCTGGTTTTCTAATGTTTTGGCATCTTTTCAGAATGTTTTGATGAGTTTTGTGGGTCTAAAATAATTTTGTCGGGTTTTTGGAATATTTTGGTTGGTTTTGATTCGTTTTTATGTTGTTTTGGTGGGTTTTCGGAATGTTTTGGTTGGGTTTTAGAATGTTTTGTATTCTCTTGAGTTGTTTTTATTGTGTTGGCAGGTTTTGGAATGTTTGGATTCCTTTTGGCGGGTTTTAAAATCTTTTGGCGGGTATTTGGATTGTTTTTTAATGGGTATTCGGAAGGTTTTGATTAGTTTTGACGGGTTTTGAAATATTTTGGCGGGTTTTTAGAAGGTTTCGATTTGTTTTGATTTGTTTTGATTCTGTTTAGCCCAGTTTTTGGTGTGTTTGGATTAGCTTTGGTGGGCTTGATCATGTTTTGTCAGGTTTTTTCGAATGTATTGATCACTTCTGTCTGGTTTTCTATTTTGGCGGGTTTGAAAATATTTTTGGATTAGTTTTGGCGGGTTTGAAAATATTTTGGCTTTTTGCGCAGAGATGACGGTGCCGGTTGCGGTGCGCTCCGGGGCGCTCCTTCTGCGGAAAGACGCCTGGCAGCGGCACTTGGGACAGCTCCGCGTCTCCGTATTCTGCGTTTCTTGCCTTCTGCATCTCAGCAAAATGCTTTCCCACTAGGTCTAGCAAGGAGAAACTGTGGCAGCTGAGTAGATGTAGCCCGGCCCGCCCTTTGAAGTTGACAAGTTCTTGGCATCTCAGAGCCTCAAGGCAAGACCAAGGTTCTCTATGGTAGGCTGGGGCAGAACTAGCAGCAAGCAGAGCAAAGTTGTCCAAGAATAGCTTCCATTGGAATGCTAATGGCAATTGAAGAGGCAGGCCAGTGGCAAGCCACTAGCTTCTAACAGTTTGAAAGTTGCAGACACAGTGCAGGTGTTGTGCGGCTTCCTTCTTGGCCTCCTAGAAGGTGCCGCGTTCTCCGTCTCTTGCTTGCCAATATGTTGCCGTGTTCCTCTTATTTTTTGGTTGGTTTTGAATTGTTTTGATGATGTTTTGGCGGGTTTTCGGAATGTTTTGGTGGTGTTTCAGAATGTTTTGTTTTCTCTTGTGTTGTTTTGATTGTCTTGGCAGGTTTTGGAATGTTTGGATTCCTTTTGGTGGGTTTTAAAATCTTTTGGCGGGTATTTGGAATGTTTTGGTTTGCTTTCATTTGTTTTGATTATGTTTTGGCAAGTTATTGAATGTTTCGATCACTTCTTACTGGTTTTCTAGTATTTTGGCATCTTTTCAGAATGTTTTGATCAGTTTTGGCGGGTTCTAAACTATTTTGTTGGGTTTTTGGAATGTTTTGGTTGGTTTTGATTTGTTTTTATGATGTTTTGGCCAGATTTCGGAATATTTTGGCTGGTTTTTGGAATGTTTCGGTTGGTTTTGATTTGTTTTTATGATGTTTTGCCAAGTTTTTTGAATGTTTTGATCAGTTCAGGCTGGTTTTCTAATGTTTTGGCATCTTTTCAGAATGTTTTGATGAGTTTTGCGGGTCTAAATCATTTTGGCGGGTTTTCGGAATGTCTTGGTTGGGTTTTAGAATGTTTTGTATTCTCTTGAGTTGTTTTTATTGTGTTGGCAGGTTTTGGAATGTTTGGATTCATTTTGGCGGGTTTTAAAATCTTTTGGCGGGTATTTGGAATGTTTTGGCGGGTATTCGGAAGGTTTTGATTAGTTTTGACGGGTTTTGAAATATTTTGGCGGGTTTTTAGAAGGTTTCGATTTGTTTTGATTTGTTTTGATTCTGTTTAGCCCAGTTTTTGGTGTGTTTGGATTAGCTTTGGTGGGCTTGATCATGTTTTGTCAGGTTTTTTCGAATGTATTGATCACTTCTGTCAGGTTTTCTATTTTGGCGGGTTTAAAAATATTTTTGGATTAGTTTTGGCGGGTTTGAAAATATTTTGGCTTTTTGCGCAGAGATGACGGTGCTGGTTGCGGTGCGCTCCGGGGCGCTCCTTCTGCGGAAAGACGCCTGGCAGCGGCACTTGGGACAGCTCCGCGTCTCCGTATTCTGCGTTTCTTGCCTTCTGCATCTCAGCAAAATGCTTTCCCACTAGGTCTAGCAAGGAGAAACTGTGGCAGCTGAGTAGATGTAGCCCGGCCCGCCCTTTGAAGTTGACAAGTTCTTGGCATCTCAGAGCCTCAAGGCAAGAGCAAGGTTATCTATGGTAGGCTGGGGCAGAACTAGCAGCAAGCAGAGCAAAGTTGTCCAAGAATAGCTTCCATTGGAATGCTAATGGCAATTGAAGAGGCAAGCCAGTGGCAAGCCACTAGCTTCTAGCAGTTTGAAAGTTGCAGACACAGTGCAGGTGTTGTGCGGCTTCCTTCTTGGCCTCCTAGAAGGTGTCACCTTCTCCGTCTCTTGCTTGCCAATATGTTGCCGTGTTCCTCTTATTTTTTGGTTGGTTTTGAATTGTTTTGATGATGTTTTGGCGGGTTTTCGGAATGTTTTGGTGGTGTTTTAGAATGTTTTGTTTTCTCTTGTGTTGTTTATATTGTCTTGGCAGGTTTTGGAATGTTTGGATTCCTTTTGGCGGGTTTTAAAATCTTTTGGCGGGTATTTGGAATGTTTTGGTTTGCTTTCATTTGTTTTGATTATGTTTTGGCAAGTTATTGAACGTTTCGATCACTTCTGACTGGTTTTCTAGTATTTTGGCATCTTTTCAGAATGTTTTGATCAGTTTTGGCGGGTTCTAAACTATTTTGTCGGGTTTTTGGAATGTTTTGGTTGGTTTTGATTTGTTTTTATGATGTTTTGGCCAGATTTCGGAATATTTTGGCTGGTTTTTGGAATGTTTCGGTTGGTTTTGATTTGTTTTTATGATGTTTTGCCAAGTTTTTTGAATGTTTTGATCAGTTCAGGCTGGTTTTCTAATGTTTTGGCATCTTTTCAGAATGTTTTGATGAGTTTTGTGGGTCTAAAATAATTTTGTCGGGTTTTTGGAATGTTTTGGTTGGTTTTGATTCGTTTTTATGTTGTTTTGGTGGGTTTTCGGAATGTTTTGGTTGGGTTTTAGAATGTTTTGTATTCTCTTGAGTTGTTTTTATTGTGTTGGCAGGTTTTGGAATGTTTGGATTCCTTTTGGCGGGTTTTAAAATCTTTTGGCGGGTATTTGGATTGTTTTTTAATGGGTATTCGGAAGGTTTTGATTAGTTTTGACGGGTTTTGAAATATTTTGGCGGGTTTTTAGAAGGTTTAGATTTGTATTGATTTGTTGTGATTCTGTTTAGCCCAGTTTTTGGTGTGTTTGGATTAGCTTTG